>NC_090320.1:262834041-263465345 GCF_040869045.1 Eurosta solidaginis
TATTTTTTTTTTTTGTGTGACTTAGAGGAGTCTTATTTAGCTTCGATTTGTTGGACTGTAGGGGCTTTGAGGAGAGAGAAATTAGTAGCTTATCGAAATTCTTAATGGGGATTGAGAATTTGTAGCGTGCAAATTTAATGCGAGAAAAGTGCTATAATACGCACTGCACCACTCTTGTACCACTGTGCACGATATTTTATTTCACCGCTTATGTCGTTTTCTTTCTTTTGTATATCCGTATGTATGTATACGCAAGTATGGAGATTTGAAAATATTTTTTGCGTTTCGTATTAATTTAAATTGGGAAAAATCAGAAGTTAGCAGAGGTTGTGCAATATATTTAATTAACGACAAGAGATATTTTAATTTAAAATGAGGAAATTTTAAATTATTAAGAGATTTGTCGCATTAAAATATAAGGGGTGCTTTTAGCAAGTGTGCCCACTGTAGCTAACTACTGAGTTTTTCTTATTTTGCTTTGCACATATACCGTACTGAGTTTTGCAATATGGGGTTATTGCTATATGTATATATATATATATATATATATACGAAATGGTATGTGCAATTTTAGTGGGAACTTGAGAAAATTTGGCGGGAAATGAGGATTATTGGCGGGAAATTCTAATCCTCGAAAATGAAAATTGCCTTGATTTTTCTCTTTTATGTATATTTTTCCGTGTTTAGGGTGTATTCAAATGTCATTTAATACTCACGGTTTTTTGGCAAATGGGTATTTATTGTCGCTGGTTCCTTAGTGGCGTCGAAGGACCACTGGTTAAGGGGGTGGTAGTATAAAATTTACCTTCCTCTCCTGGCTGGATATAGCTGTTGTGGTGGCAAGGTTGGTTACGGTGGCGCTGTGCACTGTTTGAGGGATGGATGACTCCTTGCAGTTGGTTGTACGGTAGCTGCTGGACACGATGGTGACGGTGATTTGCTGGTGGCGAATGGCTCCTCTGATGTATAATATAGAGGTCAGTTTTTCCGCAGCGGGTTGGGCAAGAATTGCGTTAAAGTTGTAAATGAACAGCGAAAAGGTAAGCCGATAATCGCACTTAATCTGGCACTATTGACTGCGGAAACGATACTGGTAATTCACGATATTCCTTTATAACGACTCCGAACCGAAATAAATAAAGAGTGGCACTTTATAAATTTTTTAAAAAAGCTAATTTCTTTAATTTAGAGAGGGATTTTCAATCTTAATTACAATTTCTTAAAATTTGGTATCACACCGCGATGGTTAAAGAATTCCGAATAAGTAAAAATAAAAAGAAATGTCAAAAACAATAATATAAATGTATGTATGTAGGTACATAGTCACATCTGTCAACCCATTGTTGGGGTTGCCAGAGAGGTGAAATACGCTCGCGTGTTAGCGTAAAATACAAACATTTCAAATTCTTAAGTTTAATAAATATGTACGTAATATATGATATTACGTATTTGTACGTGCAAATAATTCAGAATGCGTACTTATACGTAAAAGGTACATATATCAATAAATTCAATATAAAATTCAGGTAAATTCAGGTTTAGGTTTCCTTAAGCCTAATTTCTATTAAATAGAAGGGTTGGCTGTTGGCGACTACGACAGTCGCTCAAACATACATGTATACCAGAAAATAAGGAAATATGTGTATATATAATTATCAAAAAACAAATTTACGTATAAATATTAAATTGCCTACATGCGTACATCTTGCATACATAAATATGCGTGTAGTGTCCTTGAGATCCGAAAAGCCTGCTTTTGTATGTAACTCTGAAAAACCTGACTCTTCAATTTAGTTGAAAAATAACATAATTTTGGTATTATATTCTGAAGTGATTTCATTTTGAAAACTTGCATATTTTGTAATGCACTTACTTACATAAATACTTTAAAGATAAATAGTCATATACAAATGCAAAAATTATAAGAAATGCATTTTATAGAATTAAAATATGCTTAAGCTTTTCTTTTATGCTTTAGTTACACTAAATGGCTGTTTTCATTCAAATATATGTTTACATGTATACATTAGCGTGGCCCTGAAAAATCAGGTTAGGAGTTTGTTCAGTCCTACCCTTTCAAATGCTAATACCAATATCAAAAATAATTCACAAATATATTTTGGTACAAACCTTTCCAACTGTTTTTGAGAATTGGCAAATGTATTCGAGAAATCCGTAAATATTTTTGAGAAATTACATAATTTTTTTGGAAAATAAGCAAATTTATTTTAGAAAAGGGAAAATGTATTTGAGAGAAGTGTTAATGTGATAAAGTTAAAGTGTTATTAATATCTTTGATTTGGTCTGAAACACATTTGGCCTTGTTTTAAAATAACTTAGCCGCTTCTCACGATCGACCATGTTTTGTGCTCATGCCCTACGCTTGCCAGGCTAAGACGCCAGCTATTAGGAGTGATACATCTGTCAGATCTAGAAGCAGCAAGTGGCTTAAATCCGAGAAAGCTTATAATATTTGTCAAGAGGACGGAGTTATTTTATAACCTGGTTGTTGGTAGGATTTTTCAGTTTGGTCGTTAAAATAAACTTCTGTCAACCTAACCTAAAACACACGGTTCTCAAATACATTTTTATTTTTCTTAAATACATTTGAAAAAAGGGTGATTGGAACATTAGTTGGTTCTAATTCGTGTTGAGTCAGATAAAAGTTGTGGAGGTTTTTTTTAAGAAACGGACACTTTAATATACACCTACATAAATACAGCAACGAGCGGAAAAATAGCAGGAAAATTTTTCATAAAATATCGTCAATTAAATTCTTATGCATTTTATTTAAGAAAAAACTTGAATGAATTTTTTAATTGACCTATCTCAAAATGTTTTCGAAAAATTCGAGAAAGTATTACAAGAACTTTAATTTTTTTATTTAGAGCTTTCTGAATTTTTTAATAAAAAAAAAATAAAAGAAATATTAGGCGCCATAACCTCCGAAGGGATTTTATGCCAAGCTTCTCTTCAGTTTGCGTCGCGCTCCTTTTAAATTTTTCTTGGTTCTTTCGGGACTTACTTGTTTTATGCCGAGTCCGAACGGCACCCGCAAAGCAGATGTGCCTTCGCTGAGAAGCTTTTCATGGCAGAAATATACTCGAAGTTCTTGCCACTACCGTGGGGCGATCACGCTTAGACAAATGTTCTTCTAATTAAAAAAAAAAAGACAAATTTATTTAAGTCTAGAAAAATACAGGTTAGGTACATTACGGCCAGTGTTATTTTGCCTTATGTGCTACCACGAAAAGACACTACTCCTTTTCTATTCAAACCATTCTGAGAACCTCATAAAGGCTACCATGTACTTGGCGTCATGCTCCTCGAACTGGTGCAGATAATGTAGAAATGGAGGTTCCAGAAAGCGATACCTTGCGTCATTTAGTACTGTGCAGTAGCAGTTGAGGTGAAATACCGTTTCACCCTCTTCATCCCTTTAACAACTCCTAACAACAACAATCACGATAAGGCGCTACTGCCTGCCAACCTACAAGGCAGTTCACGTTTTGTGCACCTACAAGTGTAGAGATTATAAACCCATTTAGGTCGTAAACGTGACGGAATTTTTTAGGATCCCATTTTTCTCTTTAGAGCAGCGGACACAATGATAAACATTTATATAAATGCAACAGCGACCGAAAAAACAGCAGTGGCAAATTTTATCAAATTTCGTCAAATAAATTCTTATTGTTTTATAAAAAAAACTTCGTTGGCTTTTCTAAGATACTAATCTTAAAAAAAAAGAAAAAAAAAAAAAAAAATGTAAGGCGCGATAACCTCCGAAGAGATCTACGGCCGAGCTTCTCTTCCAATTTGCGTCGTGCTCCGGACGGGACCTACATGATTTTATGCCCACCCCGAACGGCATCTGCAAGGCAGATGAGTTTTCACTGAGAGCTTTTCATGGCAGAAATACACCCGGAGCGGTTGTCAAACACTGCCGAGGGGCGACCCCGCTTAGAAAAATTTTCTTCTAATTGAAAAACCTTATTTCTAAAATTTTTGATGTTGCTTTGCCCGGGGTTTGAACCCAGGGCATCCGGTGTGGTAGGCGGAGCACGCTACCATCACAACACGGAGGCCGCAATCTCAAAAGCGTTTTCGAAATAATTCGAGAACTTTTTACGAAAAATTTGAATTTTTCATTTGAAGCTTTCTGAATTCCGCAGGTTTGTAGCTCTATCAATTTTATTCTAGCAAAGTACGGGTTAGGTTAGGTTGAAGTGGCTACCAGAGGGCACACTTGGGCAAGGGTTTTTGGGCTCGTTGTGATACCACGAAAATACACCATTACCTTTCCTCTTCAAACTATTTTCAGGACCCAATAAAGGCTACCAAGTCCTTGACGGCGCATTTCACGACCTGGCGTAGATTATTTAGAAATGGAGGTCCCAGAAAGTTCTTCATTGCACCACTGTTGCTAATTCAATTGCATCTGAAGTGAACACCTCCTCTTCGTTCTGTTTAAAACTACTCCAGCAACGACGATAAGGCCCTCCTGACCTTTCTGCATGCCAACCTACGAGGCAGTTCACAGTTTGTGCTCCTACAGGAGTAGAGATTGTAACCCTATTTAGGTCTTTATAGTGACGGAATCTTTTAGGATCCCAAGTCGGTCAGGTTCCTTTCGATATCCGACACTCGGTGTTTGTAGCCATCTTTTGTCGGCTCGACGGTGGATGTACTCCTTTAGCATTAGCTTGCATGTGGCAAAGGGGATACCTAAGCGTTCTTGGTCACTAACGATCTGCTTGGTCGTACACTGCCTAGCAAGTTCGTCGGTAATGTAGTTTTCCTCGATATCCCTGTGTTTCGTGATCCATGTGACATGTACACGTTTCGGTTGAGGCATATTTTGGAGATGTTTACGACAGTTTAGTGTTAGTTCAGAATTGAAGAAATAAGATCCAGGAGATTTGATAGCAGCCTGGTTGTGGCTGAATAAAAATTTCTTTGCCGATATTGTTTGCCCCTACCCTAACTTATGCTTCCGGCGACCTCCATTGTTTGATGGTAGCGTGTTCCACCTACCATACAAACATCAAGTTTTTTCAATTAGAAAAAAATTTGTTTTTTTTTTTCAATTACTTTATTTAACTCTGGATTTCATGATGGCTGATAATGGAAAACTGTACAATAATCGGATAGTCTGAAAGGGAGTTGAAGATCTAGGTCTCTTTAATACTACACTCCAAGGTTTCAGGACAACTTTCTTAAGCACGGAGCTCACGTTGCAGGTCAATAGTGATCTGAAGAGCTTCGCTAAGCGTTCTTCTTAGAGCACCGCTTATGCTTAGCTTTCTTAGATCTGTGGACTTTACCCACCAAATTTAAGTTTGAATCCTTATTTATGGTTGTCCACTATAGGAGCATCTCAAACAGCAGTATGAGTCTGACAATCACAATAAAAATCCATCTATATATATTGGGAGTAAGTGCCCAGCAAAGTACAAGTAATACGTCTCCCGAATTCGAATTGATTTTTGACAATTCTTTTAATCGCAAAAAAAAAAAAGTTTCACATTTTGTTTCATTTTCAAAATTCACATTTCGATTTCTCTTGACGAATTTTTATAAAGCATTTCCACTGCTGTTTTTCTGTTCGCTGCTGTATAAACTATCAAGTTCTATATATGTATATTACTCTCATTATCTTGTAATTCCATGTCTACAATTCACACCATCTGTCTGACAAGTCATTTTAGTGCTATATGTCGCATCTTCTTTGTATTTGTAAGCGCATATATAAGGACACATGCGTATTTCTGTCATATACCACAAAAAGCTTCAGTGTCACTTTAAAGCTATTTATGTGAACGAGTATTCAAGGAAGACAAGTACTTCTTATATCTGTCAGTCACATTTCACTGTAAAATGTTTTTTTCTTTCTTCAAAGAGAACTCATAAGAAGCAAATTTAAATCCATATGTATGAATTCATTCATGTTTATGTATGCACGTAAGCATGGAAATGTGTAATATTTGTGGAATTAAACATGTTTTGTAGCATTTTTTATTTTTTAATATTTGTCCACACTTAATGCGCACATATCTGTAAATTTACGCAATTTTTGCATTTTGCTAAGAATTTTAATTTCTTTGAAAAATTTTATTTTATTGTAGAGAATATATACTTGAGGGATGAGAGATGATGTGATGCCGAGAAATCACTATTAAATGAAATGTGGTAAAAAACTTAGTCTCAAGTACTTATGAAGTTCGATATGTCAATATTAAGGTGCTAGTCAAGAAAATTAAAATTTACCCTTCTAACCTAAATATTTGTTCACTCGTTTAGCCTTAATCAAATCTAGTTATATTTTCTTATAGGACGGCTATATGTGTTTCTAATTCATATTGTAACGAATTTACTGCAAATCCTCTTATTTGCAATCTTCTGCTAAGTTCGAATCACTAAACTGTTGAATAAATAACTCCACTCTTCAATAATGCAAAATGGCCTTTATTAAAGTACTTCACAATAACACTTATATTTCGCTTATTGATAACTTGCTTAATTCAAACTGATTTATAGCTTAAATGAAACTAACTCCATTATTGCCCAACATATTGCGTGCTTAATCAAAACTGATTCTAGCGCTTCTATCTGTCGCTGCCTTTTATACTCTTTGATTTCCACGCTCGCATCTTCTAGGCGCTTCCATTTCCAGAATCTACTAGTTGACCATCAGCTATCAAATTTATCAGCTGTAACTAAAATTGCACGAATTTATAGCTTCTCTCGTTGCATACTTTCGCGAGTATCTCAGATATATGCATGTGGTTGTGCGTTGCTTGTCAGCTGCGTATACGTACATATGTGTAGACATAATGATTGAATTATTGATGTGCATTCACGTCACTGCTTAGCATCGGCTTAGAGATGACATTACCCTTAGTGTGGCTAATATTCGTTACAACATGTTAGATTTTTTATACCGCATGTTTTAACTGAGTTATACTACTTGTAATGCTACTACTTTTCAATATTAAATTTTTCAAAAAACTTGCAAACAAAAAGATATATCTTTTTTTCATGACATATCATATCAGTAAGTTTTTGGCAATACATACGCTTGTGTTTGTTTCAAAATTTAATAACAAAAACGGCTGCATATACCAGTGATTTTTTGAGTGCTGATCATTTTTTTAAGAGACTGCCACCCTTATTGTGAAAATATCCTCTGGGGCAACACCTAGGTGAAAAATCTTAAAATGTAATACTATATCGATGTACCAAATTTGATTCAAATCAGTTAAGACGTTTCCGAGATGGTAGAGGATATACAAAGAAATATAAAAAAGAAGGTGAGGTGGCAACCCTAAATGGCAACCCTTCTTAAAAATGTCAATAGAAATCCGGCGTAATATACTTTTCGTTTGATACCCATATTGATATATCTCATGAAATGCCAAAAAATTACCCCGGATCCATCCGAAACCGGGGGCCCGATCCATAGTAATTCTGCGCGGAACACCGGAAATTTGCCGTCAAATATTTACTTTCATAACAAAAAGTGAGACAACCATTTTTTGAACAGCAATAACTGTGGTTTTAATTTTAGCCAGCTAGATTGATCAAATACCCCACCGTTCGTGGTTTGACGATAGCGTTCTCCGCCTACCATAGTTTCATATATACAACTTTCTTAATATGTGTCTCACATTAACCGTCATACAAAGATTTCTCATTTTGTTAGTTTTGCAGTAAAAGTTGCGTCTATAGCTGTGTTGGTCAAATGCGGATAACTAGCAAACGACTAACAAAATTAAGAAAAAAGTTAAACAATTGAAGAAAATCACTAACGGAAATCATTGAATCATTTAATTAGCGCTTAACTGTGTGCTTATTGCTGCAAGTGAACATTCGCAGCTCAGTTAAGAATTAACTGTTTTATATATCAAATATACTGCGCGAAATTCACTCAGAAATGTACTCTCATTATTTTTGGTTACCTTGATAGCAAATAGTACCATATTTATATGGCAACAACAATCGACATATTTGAAAACATCATGACTGAGAATATTTCGAAAATATTTGGAACCATTTCACATTCGTGTCGGGAACTTTCAAATGAAGTTCGGTTAATTTCAGGGAGAATTTCAATTTATGATTCCTTGATTTTTTTCAGCAGCATATCTAAACAGTCTTCATGACATTTTCGCTATGATTTTGATTCCATTTCGAGTCTGGTTTTGGCACTGATTTTGTGTTATCTCGTGACCATTTTGCACTATTTAATCAATATTCCATGGCCGTTCATGTATTATTTTCTGGTTCATTTTGGAAAATTTTCAAGATTATCAAGATTGTTTACGAACCATTTCATACTATTTTCGGCATAGTCAGATTCATTTTGAAACCGTTTTGGGGTTGTCTTAATGAAGTTTTAAGTATCATATCAGAACCCTTTCATTCATTCATTATAATTAGTATAATATTTAAAGTCTTCGTTACTTTTACGCTATGATTTTAAAACAGTTCCGAATATGTTTTCAGGGCTTTTCCCATATCATTTCAGGATCGATTCGGGAATTTTTGAGGGTTGTTCCAGTACCGTTTCGGGACTATTTTCAGATTCGTTTTCAAGAGACTGTTACAGGATTATTTGTTATTACTATCTGCATGATCGGGATCATTTTGTAACTTTTTCAGGATTAGATTCAGGAACCTCTTGTGATCATTTCATGACTCTTATGGTAAAATTTTGGGATTATTGAGGGATATTTTCAGGAATTTTTGTAATCGATTTATATAAAACATATTCTCGGTTTTGTTTTCGATATAAATTCGGAGCTAATTCGAAATCAATTTCATTTTCTTAATCATGACTGTCTCATTCAAGAATATTTCTAAAAGGTCTCCATGACTTTTCCACAATGATTTTGGAGCCGATTCGAAACTGTTTTGGTATAGTCTTGCTACCATTTTAAGACTATTTTGGGATTATTCCCGGACCCTTTCGGGACTATTTCTGGAATACTTTTGAAATTATCAGGACCGTTTCGAAATGATTTAATGATTGTTCTCGGACCCATCGGAATCATTGTGAAAGCATTTCGGGACTGTCTTTTGAAATGTTTAGTATCTTTTCTTGACTGTTTCAGGGGTATTCGTACTTAATAAGCTACCATTTGAAAGTAGTTTTTTGATGATTTTTGTAATAATTTCCCTTCTACCTTTATTGAAGGAAACTTTTAACATTATCAAGAGTGTTTCAGTATGATTTCGTTGTTGTTTCTGGAATAAACGGGATCATTTTAAAACCTTGTCTTGCTTCTCTACATACATTTTTTGGGATTATTCCAGCCTTTATTTTGGAATATTGGTGTACTGTTTAGGGTTGTTCACGATTACTTCGGTACTGTTTGGAAATACATTTTGTTATTGTTTTCGCTATAAATTTAGGGCTAGTTTGAGATCAATACAGAAACATTTATTTATTAGTTTCTAGGAATGATGTAACATTTTTTGGACTAGCAAGCAGTATCAATTACACGATTACTTCGAGGTCATTTGAAAGTATTTTTTCTATGGATTTGAATATGCTGCCAGTTTTTTCATAAATTTTTTCAATGTACTTCCATTTGGCTTGCTGCGCCTCGTTATGTTCAAGTGTCCGAGAAAATTGACGCAAAAACGTTTTCAATTGGCAAACAACGTCTACTTGCACTTAAGTGAAAATCATTGTAAGAGAATTAGTATTAGTTTCGCTTAGTTAAGAATGAAGTTGGAACAGAAAGGTCAGTTTACAACATGAACATGTACTGTGTATGTGTTTGTGCATCAAATGGACATACATTAGATTTAGACTGCAGGCGAGCAACTTAGTGTAGCAGCAATTAGATGAGTGCAGAACATGAGCCGTGTACAGGTAATGTGCAGGATTAGGGGCTGATCACTTCCAAACAAGCTGAAACTACACCGTATGGGAACTATTTTTACACTCAGGTGAGCATAGCTCACAGAGTATAATAAAGGAATCGAGATGGATATAGACTTCCATATATCAAAATCATCAGTATCGAAAAAAATTTTGATTGAGCCATGTCCGTCCGTCCGTCCGTCCGTCTGACCGTTAACACGATAACTTGAGTAAATTTTGAGGTATCTTGTGCAAATTTGTTATGTAGGTTCCTGCGCACTGATGTCAGATCGCTATTTAAAATGAACGGCAGCGCACTATAACCACGCCCATTTTTTCGATATCGAAATATTCGAAAAACGGAAAAAGTGCTATAATTCATTACCAAAGATGGATAAAGCGATGAAACTAGGAAGGTGAGTTGAACTTATGATGCAGGACAGAAAATTAGTAAAAGTTTAGACAACGGGCGTGGCACCGCCCACTTTTAAAAGAAGGTAATTTAAAAGTTTTGCAAGCTGTAATTTGGCCGTCGTTGAAGATATCATGATGAAATTTGGCAGGAACGTTACTCCTATTACTATATGTATGCTTAATAAAAATTAGCAAAATCGGAAATCGACCACGCTCACTTTTAAAAAAAAAATTTTTTTGAAGTCAAATTTGAACAAAAAATGTAATATCTTTACAGGATATAAGTAAATTATGTCAACATTCAACACCAGTACAACAAAATATAAAAATAAAAGAAAATTTAAAAATGGGCGTGGCTCATTTAATTTGTCTAGGATACTTTTAATGCCATAAGTCGAACAAAAATTTACCAATCCTTGTGAAATTTGGTAGGGGCTTAGATTCTAGGACGGTAACTGTTTTCTGTGAAAAAGCGCGAAATCGGTTTAAAACCACGCTCAGTTTTTATACACAGTCTACGGTTTGTCCTTCCGCTCTGCCTTTAACGTGATAACTTGAGCAAAAATCGATATATCTTTACTAAACTCAGTTCACGAACTTATCTGAACTCACTTTGTATTGGTGTAAAAAATGGCCGAAATCCGACTATGACCACGCCCACTTTTTCGATATCGAAAATTATGAAAAATAAAAAAAAAGCCATAATTCTATATCAAATACGAAAAAAGGGATGAAACATGGTAATTGTATTGGGTTATTGACGCAAAATGTAAATTTAAAAAAAACTTTGTAAAATATTACCATTAATTCTACTTAATACACTTAATACTACCATATTAAGTAGAAGAAAACGAAAAAGTTCTACAAGGCGTAATCAAAAGCCCTTGGAATCTTAGCAGGAAAACTGTTCGTGGTATTATATATATAAATAAATTAGCGGTATCCGAGAGATGATGTTCTGGGTCACCCTGGTACACATTTTGGTCGATATCTCGAAACTCCTTCACATATTAAGCTAAGGGCCACTACCTTTTAAAAACCTCATTAATACCTTTAATTTGATACCCATATCGTTCAACCAAATTCTGGGGTAACACCTGGTCCACCTTTATAGCGATATTTCGAAAAGGCGTCCACCTATAAACCTAAGGCCCACGCCCTTTTAAAATACTCATTAACACCTTTCGTTGGATACCCATATTGTACAAACGCATTCTAGAGTCACCCCTAGTCCACCTTTATGGCAATATCTCGAGAAGGCGTCCACCTATAGAACTAAAGTCCACTCCCTTTTAAAATATTCATTAACACCTTTCATTTTATACCGATATCGTATAAAGAAATTCTAGGGTCACCCTTGGTCAACCTTTATGGCGATATCTCCAAAAGGCGTCCACCCATAGAACTAAGGCCCACTTCCGTTTAAAATACTCATTATCACCTTTCGTTGGATACCCATATTGTACAAACGCATTCTAGAGTCACCCCTGGTCCACCTTTATGGCAATATCTCGAGAAGGCATCCACCTATAGAGCTAAGGCCCACTCCCTTTTAAAATACTTATTAACACCTTTCAATTGATACCCATATCGTACAAACAAATTCTAGAGTCAGCCATGGCCCACCTTTATGGCCATATCCCTCAGTGACGTCCACCTATACAACTAAGGCCCACTCCCTTTTAAAATACTCATTAAAACCGTTCATTTGATATCAATATCGTATAAACAAATTCTAGAGTAACCCCTGGTCCACCTTTATGGCGATATCTCGAAAAGGCGTCCACCCATAGAACTAAGGCCCACTCCCGTTTAAAATACTCACTAACACCTTTCATTTTATACCCATATCGCACAAAGAAATTCTAGAGTCACCCCTGGTCCACAGCAAAAGTAGAGATGTATATCTGTCGACTCTCTAGCAGAGACTGAAGTACCAAAATAAAATTCAGCCTTTTTATATAGGGAGAGACGCGAATTTTTTGCTTGTTTTTCAGCTGTTATTTGCTGCTTCTTGTACAGATAGCCTACGTTTGCCTTCCTGTGCATTTTAAGGTGCAGGTGAGGTTACAGTGAGGTTCGCCCTATTATGACGCCACGTTAGAGCTTTAAAAGGGCAGTTATCGGTTCGTGGAAGAGCGTTGTCATTTGTGACATGAGAGCAACATGAACTTCGAACCGCGCCAAGGCGTTGAATACTGAACCCGGTATTGCTGGAACTATGTCAACATGTGCTTTTATATCTACTTAAATACGTTAATACTCGTAAATTTTCATCACATCCTTTTCAATATATTATAAGAATGTAATTTAATTAGCTCTTCTAGCTTATATACATGCGCAACCCTCTGCCAAATGCATAAACACGCTTGGATACACATATTCTTGTTAGTGTCTTGTCTATTGTCCAAGGATAGAGTTATTCCGGCTACTAATATCGCTAGCGGGCTGTTGACAATACAGAGCTAACTAATCAAGTATTTCTGTGGAAGAGCATGGTGTAAATAAATTGAATTTTTGTGCAACTCAGTTCGAAGACGACAGAAAGCAATTTTATAAACACCAAACACACACACACACACACTCACGCGAGGGACTTAAAAATGTTCGAATTTTCGATTATGTGTATTATCTTTGTCTAAAAACGTATGTAGATTATATGTGAATTTTGCAATGTTAGATCAAAACTACTTATAATCTTCATCATCGTTTATTGCCGCTCAACCGCCTAAACGAGTTTAGCCATTTCATAACAAGTCAGACCAGCTATTCCTATTTAGCAAAAACTGACGTCTATTAAGAGCACCAATGCATGTCAAGTCTTCCTTCGCTTGCCTCTCCCAATTAAATAGTGGTCTCCCCAATCCTTTGTCTTCAAACTGCGGTGTTGACTGAAATACTTTCTTTTTCGCAGAATTTTTGTCCTTTCGCATAAATTGCCTACAATTTTTGCTCTTATTCACTGTACTATTTCAACATCTGCGCAAAACTCATAAACTTCACCATTATACCTCCTTCGATGCTCGCCGTCGCCCATGATGCGGAGCCATATAACAGTACAGGTACGAGGAGCGACTTGTAGAGCGTGATTTTCGTTTGTCAAGAGAGCACTTTACATTTCAATTTCCTACTCAGTCCAATGTTACATTTGTTGCCAAAATTGTGTTGTGATTTCTGTTTATGCTGGTTTCCAGATATAAATCCCATCGCGGTCTCTAACCTGTATATGTAACAGAGACAAGGCTTCCAAGATGCGAAAGCGCAGGTTCTTCCTTTGATGGCAGCAAGTAATTTTTCTTATCCTCGTTTACCACAAAGCCCAGTTTTGTCTCCTTTTAACTAGCCGGAGAGAAGGCATTATTCACAATGCATTTTTTAAGGCCTTAATATCAGTAACATCAACATACGCCCATGATTGTGCAATCTTGGCACACTCCATCAAGTTTTGTAATTAAAAACCAACCAGAATTAGGTTAAAGAAATCGAACGACAAAAAGTCGCCTGGTTCGAAGAGATTCCCCCCAATCCTTGTTGAACTGGTGATGTTGCTCATTTTCCTTTCGCCGGGCCTTATTACCTTTCCAGGAAATTTAAGTTCAGCATAGCAGCAAACAGGGAACTTCTTTTGCCGCTGTGAAAGCCTCCTTTCAAGTCGACAATGATAATGGTACGAGTGTCTTTTCTCTTATCGAGAGTTTTCTCCAGGATCTGCAAATCTTGAAAATCTGGTCGATTGTGGATTTATCAAGTTGGAAGCCGCACAGATAAAGTCCAATCCGTTCGTTGAATGACGCTAGAAAAAACTTAGCCCGCTATATTTGGCAGACTGATTCGAGGGTAAATGGCAAGGTTTGTGAGATCACGTCACTTTTAAGTGGGAATAGCACACTAAAATTTCAATCTGGAAGCTTTCGCTCATCCAACCATATTTTGCAGGCATGCTCATTTGGAGCTTTCCGGTTCCGTATTTGAACAGCTCATCAGGTAGTCCATCGTAGGTAAGGTTAGGTTTGGTGATAGCTACCCTGATAGGGGAAGCTCACTTGGACAGCACGAAGGTCCGTTGTGATACCAAATGCAATAAAATAAAATAACGGTGACATATATATAGCTACTTAGGAAAACGTTGAGTAGCAACGATAAAGTTACGAATGATACCGATATCAACCTTGTATAAATCCTCGGAAGATCCAAGTGAGTCGCGACCAAACTACCTTCGCCTTGTTCTGTTAAAAGCTGAGCAATAAATTATAAAGTGATGTGATGATTCCACCTCATCATCCTCCATACAGCTGCATAATGATGGAGTTATCGATATATTCAGACAGTGCCCTGTCAGAACCCCAATGACCATTGATAGGTGACCCTTAGTAAACCCAATTATTTCAGCAGACCTCCTGCCATCCCCTTTCGGCCAGAAAGATCTTGCTACCCTGCAAGACGTTTGCTGAGCTGACTCGATGCCCAGCTATGAAGGAGAAATCCACAGGTGGCCAGCGGAATACCGCACTGCATAGCATTTCATCCAACGCATCCTTAATCGCAGCAACTTTCGCTTGGAATACACTGCAGTGATCAGCCAACTTAAACTTTTAGGCTTACATTTAGCTCTTTCCCGCAATATCTACTGGATATATGTTCAGCATGACGTTCAGTGCAAAGGTAGGTGTCGTACTGAGAAAGAACATCCATCATAACACGTCGCCATGTTATTATGAGCCGGAATATTTTCAATTCGACATAGTCGGATGACTTAACGGGTGGGGTAACCTCGCCAGCTTGCATTGAAGATAAATCTTTCCTTCACAGCTTAAGCACACTCTGTACATCAGTTACCAAGTCGCCATTATTAGTTCTGCAGGGTTTGCCCCAGTCTTGAAACCTTCATCCGAAGTTTTTGTTAAAATTTTCGGAAATTATTTCTATTAGCCAGCATTTGAAACTCGTCGCACTTACACCGTTCTACCACACATTTTTATTGCTTCAAACAATCTTCTATTTTCTTTCTTCGCGTCACGGTCACGCTGAAATATACCATGCCGTGCTGCGCCCGTACGCAACGTGGCCCTATGGGTCACATGCTTTTTTTCAAAGCAGCGATATACTCCTTACCGTGGTCTATAATGTCGGCAGCGGTGCCTCCTCTTAATAGACCGACCGTATCGTCAGACTTTTTTCACCACAAAACAAATATCTTGGCTCTATATTGCGATTTTTGTCCTATGGCAAGACCCTATATCTTTTCTACTTCGCCTCATACATTGTGCTTCCTATATGGCCATAATGTCGGCTTTTACCTTTACGAGGATATCAACCAACCAAAACAGCAGAGCATCGTTACTTTCTCCTAAAACACGTTTGCCATGTTCCTGATTAGAAAAAAGTCTTCATCCCATGCTTGTTCTTATTTGACATTGTAAAATGTTTTTTACGTGGCAGGACCAAAGCCTAGCGCACCACCCAGGAACGGGGTTTGGGCTTGGACATTGGTTACATTTAATGTTGGGCATACTATGGACTGGTAAAGAAGCAAACAATTTAAGTTTATCGAACTTTTATTAACTCCCCGGTGCTTTCCACGTATCTCCATTAAGCCGTTAATATCAGTCTCTATGACAAAAGGCACGGTTTAATTTTGTTGTTGTATTTGCGCACTTCATTATAGTTTAACAAATAATTTTGTGTTATTTCTGATTAGAAGAAATTGTGCAAAAGAAGAAAAAGAGAACAAGTGGTGGAATAAGTTATGCTCCAGGAATTAAAGCTATTTTCACATACGTTGCGCACACTTTTTGTTTTACTTAAAAAATTAGCTGAGCTTCCATTTTCAAGATGGAATTCTGTGGTATTGGCAGAGTACTCCGTGCCCTAGGACTTATGAGGTTTGTTTCTATATATCTTAGAGAAAATGGCAATAAATACTTACTTCTTGAAATAAATTAACACAGAAATCTTCGATACAAAACCAATTTTTTATATTTAAAAATTTAAAGAAATCAATAAAGATTCCTGGAAGGAAACAAGGTCAAAAATCGTTCATTTCTAGTTCATACCGCTGTTAATCAAATGCGAATCAATCAATTGAAATACTAATTGAGTGCAATAAAATTTGCTCTTTTTCTTCAACAATAATAAAATATTATTTTATAATAAAACCAAAACTGTTTAATAAAAACTCAAATTAAAAAAAAAGTGTTTGTGTTTGTTCGCTGTGAACCAAACGTACAAGCACACGTTTAGGGGGAGCATTCCATCGTCTCATGCAGACTTGCAAGCAACACTAAGTAAACTACAGATACAAAAAAATCTGGAGACATTGGTGCTTTATCGGTAACCGTATCGGCAACCTTTTAACAGCTGATTCGACCAACCTTATGAGAATCAATGCAATCGGTTATTGGTGCCGCTAAAGTCGTAACCGTATCGTAGCCAACCAATTGGGTTTTGGTTTACCGTCGTAACGATAAACAGCTGATTACGTTAGGGATACGGATACAGCGATACGACATACGGCACCAATGACTCCAGCTTAAGCCTCATATGCAAGATTATATATATAAAAGATATGTCAATGCATGGTATGTTCATTGTGTTTTATACGCACAAAGTGAATATCATGTAATAAGAACCATTATAACGATGTCCATGTTTAGTACCTAAGGGAAATGGTTCAAGTGCAACAATATCAAGAATTTGGATGTACTTTCGGCTGGTAAAACAAAAGGATAATTTATGGGGTATTAAACCCAATCAGCTGACCTAATCATGTGAAAACGTCTTCATAGCTCAAAAAGACTTTTTTATATTCGGGCTTATACTTTAATGGTGCTTTAACAACAACAACAAAACCAACCCTGCAAAAAATAGTGCGACTTATCCGTAAAGGGAGCGGTGCACAATTGATTTATATTGCCTACATTGGGGCATAATTAATCACCTCTATTCCCTTTTGGATACAGTTTGGATTAGTCAGGTTGAAATCTGTGTAGCCCATTTTAAGAAACATAAAAAACAGCGGCAACCAATTGAGTTAAATAAAAAAGATTATAGGTGATGGATTAGAAGTATTTAAGAAAAATTGCGGAGCCCTATACTGAACCTAAATGACTTGGACCATATGTTCCATTATCGTCGATCCATATCTCTTGGAATGAGTTGGCGACTTAATAATTTTTTTACATAGATGCGTATAACAATTTTTTGCAAGTTTTAGTATTGCATTTAAAATGTACATAACCTCGTACCATAAAAAATTAACAATTTTAATGAAAAAATAGATTAGTCATCATATTTTCCCGTATGGGTATAAATGGGTACAATTAGTCTCTTCATAGGACATGCTCAAACAAAAGGGAACAGTTCAACGCATACAAAGAGATCAAAACTGGCATTAGTCGCATACTTCTTTGCGACTCATCCCGGACTTATCCTAGACTAATCGCATTTTTTGTAGGGAACTTACATACTTAAACGTTTTGAAAAAAAATATTTTATTTACTTTTTTCCTAAGTGATGTGTAAAAATATGAAGCTTAAAATATATCGGGCACAATATAATCCAGTTTACCTTACATACAAACAAATTTGATGCATGCTTTGCCAAGGTTTTATTGAAAGTACTACTCTCCATACATAATACATACATATTGGTCTATTTTTGTTTTACAGGTATATTCACATTATATGCACATATTCAAGATACTGTTTGTGGCTTCATATACTTATTTACTTCCTCTGCCAATGTCGTTATTTTGCCCGCATGTCTGCAGATGGACTACCGTTCAATTTCACTTTTCGCTTTTTCATACTTTTGGGAATGCACTCGCTGGTGTGATGGTAGCATGCCCCGCCTACCACACCGAAGATACCGGGTTCACGCCATGGGCAAAGCAACATCAAAATGTCGCCCCACGGCAGTGTTTGGCAAGCACTCAGAGTGTATTTCTGCCATGAAACGCTCTCAGTGAAAACTCATCTGCATTGCTTATGCAGTTCGGAGTCGGCATAAAACAAGTAGGTCCCGTCCCGCCAATTTGTAGGAAAAATTAAAAGGAGCACGATGAAAATTGGAAGAGAAGCTCGGCCTTAAATCTCTTCGGAGGTTATCGCGCCTTTCATTTATTAATTTTTTTATTTATATTCGCTGGTGTTGGCTCCATACATACAGCATGGTATATACAGTTATAGCTAAAGTTGGGTTGTGTTTTTCAGCTAAATCAGAAATAATTCATGTGAAATATACAACCAGTAAGCAATAAAACATTTTGCAACTTTTATATTTTGTATGTAAATATGTAAGTATTTTGTTAGTTGTAACATACTAAATATGTGAAAGTGGTGCTACAAATAAAGCATGAAACCAATAAAAAGAAAAATGCAACAACAAACAGAACCAAAACAAAATTGCACAGGCAGCATAATTCATGCAACAGCAGCAGATAAAGCAAACAAGTAAAGCAGCAAAACAACAACCAATGTACCGTTGTGGCCGCAAAATTCTATCAATAAATAGCAGTTTGAATGTATACTACAGGTAGAGGGGGAAAAAGGGTATACGCAAAATAAAAATTAAAAAAGTAATTGCAAAAAGAAACAAGTAAAGGTGTCTAAGTTTTGGTGTAACCGAACATTATATACTCAGAGTGAGCTTCAATTGTACATTTCATTTCAGATACATTACTTTTCTACATAACACGTGGCTCCGCCCGTTTAAAAGAAAAATGTCTCCCCATTTCCTCTTACAGTAAAATTTGATAAGTGAAATATCATTGATTCAAAACTATTTTCTGCTAAGTTATAACTTATTATTCTAGTCTACGACCCTTTTTGTGTACCCAATTTTATTACGATCCGTTAATTTTTCTTCGAGTTATGGCTCCAGAAACATAGAAAATTGCTTAGTCATGAAAGGGGCGGTGCCACGCCCATTTTTTATACCCCTTCATGAAAATGAAATGGTATATTAATTTCGTCACGAAACCCAAAATTGTAAGTCCTTAAAGGAAAATAGATAGACCCACCACTAAGTATACCGAAATAATCAGGTTGAAGAGTTGAGTTGATTTAGCCATGTCCGTCTGTCTGTTTGTATGCAAACTAATCCCTAAATTTTTGAGATATCTTGATAAAATTTGGAGAGCTGATGTATTTGGGTGTCCGATTAGACATTTGTCGGAACCGGCCGGATCGGACCACTATAGCATATATCCTCCATACAACCTATTTTTCAGAAAAAGAAGATTTTTGTAATATCTTACTTAACTTAACAGATTGAAGCTTCAAACTTCACCATGTACTTTCGTATATTGCACATATTGTTGCCTGAAAAAATTGATGAGATCGGTCGTATATATAGTATATATCCCCCACATCCGATTGTTCAGATAAGAAAATTTTCGTAATTACTGCTCTTTTTTAAAAGCTAGAGGCTTCCAATTTCAACGAATGCTTACGTATATAGCATATGACTTATCTTGTTTGGTTGATTTTCCGACAGGGTGGATAAATGATGTATATTGGAACGATTTTCCGTCATCCCTTGTCGATTTTCGACACTGATGATGGCACAACGCCGAAACCGGTTTGTCTCAAAACCAAATTAGAAAAGGGATGACGGAAAATCGTTCCAATATACATCATATATAGCATATATTATTGTCTGAAAAATCATACAGATCGGTGGTATATATAGTATATATATATAGTATATATATATAGTATATATATATATATATTTTCGCAATTTTAGCCCCATTTTAACAGCTTCAAATTTCACCGAACGCTTAGGTATATGGCGTGTATTGTTGTCTGAAAAATCATAGAGATCGGTTGTATATATAGTATATATCTCATACAACCGATTGTTCAGATAAGAAACTTTTCGCAATTTCTACCCCATTTTAACAGCTATAAGCTTCAAATTTCACCGATTGCTTACGTATATAGCATATATTGTTGTCTGAAAAAATCATGGAGATCGGTGGTACATATATTATATACCCCATATAAACTGTATTTTTTTGCCCCTTTTTTACGGCTAGAAGCTTCAAAATTCATAACATTGAATCAAATAGTTACGTTTACGTCATATATTGTTGAAATACGTTATTCGTAGTCATAGTTTTTACACGCAGACCACAATAAACCTGAAACTTTGCATCCTCACACAAAGTACCTACCTATTTTTTATTTTATATTTATCTTAAAAATCGTTTAGGTATGTAGATCTGTCCACTATATATTTCTTATCTTATACATCCGATTATTCGGAGATTACGAACGGGATAAGATTATTGTTCAGCCCCATCAGACATTCCTGTCCTTACTTGTTTTAATTTGAAGTTTTCCTATTTATTGTAATAAATCCACTTGGAAAATGAAATACGATTGATATAAAGCTCTTTTTTGCAAATATATAGCTTATTTTATTCGTCCAAGACCCTTTTTAAATTATTTTACGTAAATGGAGGCGTGATCCTTAATCGATTTCGTAAACTTTTCTTCAAAGCATTCCTTATAGTAAAGGCAATCTCACTGCTGGATTTTGTTACAATAGGTTTAACGATTTTTGATTTATGATTAAATATATTTGTAAAATCGCGGGTTCGAATCGAGCTCAAGGCCTAACAATAATTTTTTATCATTATTATTGTTATGATAAATTTTTTCTTAATTGAAAAATTTTTTTTTAAATTAGAATAGAAGAAAGAAAAAATTTAGACAACTGCCAAAGCTCGTTGTATAGATCCATTTCGGGAACTGCTAAATTCCTTCATCGGCAAAGTTCAGGCGCCGCTGCTATAACCATTCAACCATCACAGCGGTTTTTTGTTTGTCTTCATTAATCCTACTTCTATTCTGGTTCGTGCCAATTGATATTCACAACACTGCGACATCTTTTGCAGAATGGATGTGAAAATTGGACTTGTTTTATGGCAATGCCGCCATAGTGTCATATTTTATTGACACTTTTTCCCCGTGCTCTGGGATGTATTAACAATTTTTGTTGTTATATCGGCCTACTGATTTTAAGATCGTGGGTTCGAATCGAGCTCAAGGCCAACAAAAATTGTTATATTTGTAAAATTGATTTTGTCATAAGTGGGCGGTGCCACGCCTATTTTGAAAAATTTTTCAAAATTTTTATCAAGAGTCTCAATATCAGTCCACGTGTCAAATTTCAACATTCTAGGTGTATTAGTTACTAAATTATCAGGTTTTTTGTGTTTTCCAAAATTGTATATATATAAAAAGAGGGCGTGGTTATCATCCGATTTCGCTCATTATCAATACCAATCTATTCTGGGTCCAGATAAGCTAAGTATATCAAATTTGGTGAACATATCTCAATATTTACTCAAGTTATCGTGCTAACGGACGGACGGACGGACGATACTGATGATTTTGATATATGGAAGCATATATCTATCTCGATTCCTTTATACCTGTACAACCAACCATTATCCAATCAAAGTTAATATACTCTGTGTGCAAAGCACGCTGTGTATAAAAACATTGCATACCATATACCGTAAAGTTTGTTTCACAGATTTAGCGCGTGTGAAAATGTTTGAATATTTTTGCAAGCGTTCAACAATTTGATATTTGTTTTTGTTTTCGTTGATATATGTATTTAGTATGTTACAGTTTAGATATATGCGTGCGTGCAGCCCTGGCTATGTAGTCGGCTGAGGTTTTCTGCTTAAGTATGTGGTATGTTAGTACCCTCTAGTTCT
Source organism: Eurosta solidaginis (assembly GCF_040869045.1). Classification (NCBI taxonomy): domain Eukaryota; kingdom Metazoa; phylum Arthropoda; class Insecta; order Diptera; family Tephritidae; genus Eurosta; species Eurosta solidaginis. Next base: position 262,856,061 of record NC_090320.1, read on the forward strand.
GGTAAAGTTGGTTTCACTTTGGTGTTGCTTTGGTTACTTTGATATGTTCAAAAATTTTAAGCAAGTGGTAGACTTTTATTTCATGTTTTGTGTAGTTGGTCTTAACTTTTGTGTATATTTTGCTTTTTTAAACATAATTTTGTTTTTGGCCTTGCACCACATTTGTAACAAGCACTTGTGGGTGTTATGCGACCACATAAGACCAATGATAAATAATAAATTCATTCACGCAGTTTTTTTCCCATTCGTATCCCTTTTTATGTATTGGAAGGGACTATTCGCCTTGAAATCGTTTTTTTTTTCTATCGTCTAAGCTGAAGTATATAGAAAAAAAAGCCCTCGAAAAAAATAGTAATAAAAAACATAAGAATCTTTCGGAACTATTTCTAATGAATATGTTTTGTTCTATCTCAGAACCTTGAAGAATAAAGCTTCCAAAAGCGATGCTGATATGATTCCTACATATTTTTTAAAAAAAATTGCAGACTATACAATCCCAAAGTCACGAATGTGGTATTTTTGTTTTAAAGAAATATTATATATGTCAAATTTTGCAAAGTTAAAACAACATATGTGCATTTAAAAAAAAAAATTAGAAAGTCATTTTTCACAGATTAGTCTTCAAAAAGGCTTGATCCAATGTCATAAATGTAACCTCTGGAGCTCCTCAGGGCAGCCATCTTGGCCCGAATCGGTTCTGTTTTAATCTTTATAAACGATATTTCTACAGCAATGAGGTTTTCTTAAATGTCGATGTACGCTGATGATATAAACATTTTTTCTAATCAATGCGTCAAGCGAAGCCGGCATTAACACAAACAACAACATCAGCTCTATAATCCAGCGAAGAGTCACTCTTGCCAATTGTACGGGAGTACATACATAGCCAATTCCAAATGCCTTACGGCTTTCGTTTTTAAAAAGGCGTCAATTCTTGTTTGCCGGATTAACCCTGTGTTATGTGATTTTGGTGCGAAATTAACACAGCTAATAAATTTACCTCTATTCCTTGAAAATCAGCTATTCACCAGAAGATGGGGAAAATTTTCCTGTCACCGGTTTGCTGGAGGTCGACAAAGCTAGCTTCCTTTTTTTTTGAATTCAGCGACGTACCAGAACACATCGCAGTAAAGTAAAAATTTTAATTCGTGGTTTTCTTTTAGTAGAAGTAGTCTGTATGCAAAAAAATTAAGTGTATTAATTGACTCGACCGGCAGCTTATGGCTCCGGAACGCCTAATAAATCAATAGTCCATCAAAGAAAAATTGGAGTATATCCATAATCTCCCGGAAACTCCGTATGACCAGCAATATTTTTGTGAAACCGAGAACCAAATCCAGCACCCACATTCCACGAATATCGATGACTGCAAGTCATATACAGCGATCCATTCAGCGGTGTCTTGAGATTACAGCAGAGGCTATTGGAAATATCAGCTATATTTCGTTCTATCGCCAGTTTTAACATGAAGACAAATTTTCGTAAGATATTTTATTCTATGCCCTATTAGAGGAATATCACGGTCACCTACATATAGCTTTAATTGATCTAAAACGTTGTTCGTCTAAAGTTAATACTAATTTATAATTTTCATATGTCAACCTCCAGCAAGGTTAGTTGGAAACAGAGCACATGGAAATAGGTACATACGTATATATGATGATTGGGCATTTCCTCAGGTTCGAGTTAGCAAAGAAAGAAACAAAGCTCTGTTAAGTAACCAAAAGTTGTTAATAAATTACAGAATTTACACTATAAATAACTTAATGAAGTACGAAATGTTTAATAGGTTAAGGTTATCTTAATACAAAAGCAAGATCACGTGCAAGTTGACGCAAAACCAAAAAAAAAAAATTATTTGAGGTTTGACCTTATAAAAAAAAAAAAAAAAATTATAAAAAAACAAGTAAGGAAGGCTAAGTTCGGGTGTAACCGAACATTACATACTCAGTTGAGAGCTATGGAGACAAAATAAGGAAAATACCAATGTAGGAAAATGAACCTAGGGTAACCCTGGAATGTGGTTGTATGACATGTGTATCAAATGGAAGGTATTAAAGAGTATTTTAAGAGAGAGTAGGCCATAGTTCTATGGATGGACGCCATTTAGGGATATCGCCATAAAGGTGGACCAGGGCTGACTCTAGAATGTGTTTGTACGATATGGGTATCAAATGAAAGGTGATAATGAGTATTTTAAAAGGGAATGGGCTTTAGTTCTATAGGTGAACGCCTTTTCGAGAAATCCCCATAAAGGTGGACCAGGGGTGACTCTAGAATATGTTTGTACGATATGGGTATCAAATGAAAGCTGTTAATGAGTATTTTGAAAAGGAGTGATCCTTAGTTCCCTAGGTGGACGCCGTTTCGAGATATCTCCATAAAGGTGGACCAGGGGTGTCTCTAGTTGTACGATATGGGAATCAAATGAAAGGTGTTACTGAGCGTTTTAAGAGGGAGTGGGCATTAGGTCTATAGGTGGACGCCTTTTCGAAATGTCGCCATTAGGGTGGGCCAGGGGTGACTCTAGAATGTGTTTGTACGATATGGGTATCAAATGAAAGGTGGTAATGAGTATTTTAAAAGGGAGCAATCCTTAGTTCTATAGGTGGACGCCTTTTCGAGATATCGCCATTAGGGTGGGCCAGGGGTGACTCTAGAATGTTTGTACGATATGGGTATCAAATGAAAGGTGGTAATGAGTATTTTAAGAGGGAGTGGACAATAGGTCTATAGGTGGACGCCTTTGCGAGATATCGCCATTAGGGTGGGCCAGTTGTGACTCTAGAATGTTTTTACGATATGGGTATCAAACGAAAGGTGTTACTGAGCATTTTAAGAGGGAGTGGGCATTAGGTCTATATGTGCACGCCTTTTCGAGATATCGCCATTAGGGTGGACCAGGGTTGACTCTAGAATGTGTTTGTACGATATGGATATCAAATTAAAGGTATTGATGAGGGTTTTAAAAGCGAGTGGCCCTTAGATGTATATGTGAAGGCGTTCTCGCGATATCGACCAAATGTGGATCAGGTGATCCAGAAAATCATCTGTCGGGTACTGCTAATTTATTTATATATTCAATAACACTAACAGTATTCCTGACAAGATTCCAAGGGCTGTTGATTTCGCCTTGTAGAACTTTTTCATTTTCTTCTACTTAATATGGTAGGTGTCACACCCATTTTACAAAGTTTTTTCCAAAGTTATATTTTGTGTCAATAAACCAATCCAGTTACCATGTTTCATCCCTTTTTTCGTATTTGGTATAGAATTATGGCATTTTTTAATTTTTCGTAATTTTCGATATCGATAAAGTGGGCGTGGTTATGGTCGGATTTCGGCCATTTTTTATACCAAGATAAAGTGAGTTCAGATAAGTACGTGGGCTAAGTTTAGTAAAGATATATCGGTTTTTGCTCAAGTTATTGTGTTAACGGCCGAGCGGAAGGACAGACGGTGGACTGTGTATAAAAACTGGGCGTGGCTTCCACCGATTTCGCCCATTTTTACAGAAAACAGTTAGCGTCGTAGAGTCTATGCTCCTACCAAATTTCAAAAGGATTGGTAAATTTTTGTTCGACTTATGGCATTAAAAGTATTCTAGACACACTAAATGAAAATGGGCGGAGCCACGCCCATTTTGAAATTTTCTTTTATTTTTGTATTTTGTTGCATCATATCATTACTGGAGTTGAATTTTGACTTAATTTACTTATATACAGTAAAGATATTAAATTTTTTGTTAAAATTTGAATTAAAAAAAAATTTTTTTTAAAAAGTGGGCGTGTTCTTCATCCAATTTTGCTAATTTTTATCTAGCACATATATAGTAATAGAAGTAACATTCCTGCCAAATTTCATCATGATATCTTCAACGACTGCCAAATTACAGCTTGCAAAACTTTTAAATTACCTTCTTGTAAAAGTGGGCGGTGCCACGCCCATTGTCCAAAATCTTACTAATTTTCTATTCTGCGTCATAACGTCAACCCATCTACCAAGTTTCATCGCTTTAACCGCCTTTGCCAATGAATTATCGCATTTTTTCGGTTTTTCGAAATTTTCGATATCGAAAAAGTGGGCGTGGTTATAGTCCGATATCGTTCATTTTAAATAGCGATCTGAGATGAGTGCTCAGGAACCTACATACCAAATTTCATCAAGATACCTCAAAATTTACTCAAGTTATCGTGTTAACGGACGGACGGACGGACGGACATGGCTCAATCAAATTTTTTCTGGATCCTGATTATTTTGATATATGGAAGTCTATATCTATCTCGATTCCTTTATATATGTACAACCAACCGTTATCCAATCAAACTTAATATACTCTGTGAGCTCTGCTCAACTGAGTATAAAAAGAGAAGAAGAAGATTTTTCTAAATTATGTTTGAAGGGAAGTGCCCGCGGACATTTTTTTCTATAATTTAAGAAGAGGGTATACGCATATACTTATGTACATTTCTAATCTTCCTCAGTTGCGAATCGATTTTTTTTTCTAGTGGTAGGACCATGCTGTCAGCATACACATTTTAATGTACATACGTACATATGCCGCAGCACCAAAACTAAAGAGTAACATTTTCCGTTGTTTTCCCTTTCATTGATTTGCTCCATTCATAATTTAGCTATAATTCCTGTTGAGCTTGCTAGTCTCAAATGACTCACTACCACCAAAAAGGGTGCCTTCTAAGATTTGTAGATTTAGTAGGTAACTAAGAAAAAAAAACACGAGGTCTTCATTAGTTGAGATGTAGGTGATCGCCTATCCATAATAATTTAAACTTTAAATAATAGCAAAAGGACACGAAATCATACGACCTGCGGAGGAGGCCTTCTACGCTGCGTGGGATCCTGAATTATCAAAAACAACATGTAAGTGACAAAATATACAACAATGAGTATGAATTATTATAAACGAAATTGGTACTAACGTTTGCTTTCTACCACTAATGGTAGTAGTTTTGGTTGTTTTTGGGTGATTTTTTTTTTTTTGATTTGCTATTTTTATTTTTGACCGTCTAAAGTCTGCGATTTACCTTTCGAGTTGCACATTTTGAAACTGGTTTTTTTTTTCCTTAATGTTACCTCTCTCTCAATGATTAAGATTCTCTTTTAGTATACCAAACTCTCTCTCTTGTTTTTTTTTCTATTAGTGAGATGATTATGATATATATAAATAATAACAAGCTTAGTCGCATTGATCGCGAGAATTGACGCTTGTCCCGATTCTTGTTCATTCCAAATAATTGCTCAGATCTCCACCTACATTTATGTGCACGTACATATATACCTATGTATAAACATTATGTACAAACTAAAAGTCTATGACCAAATGATATTCGGAATTGAGGTAGGTCAGGAATAATAGTTTTGGGTACCGCCAGGAAAAGTGGTTAGTAATAAACAAACACTTTCTTTTTTTTGCTTATTTCTTTATAAGTACATTATATTCCGTACTTTAAAGAGCATATATTTTGGGAATTAATTAGTATTTTTAAGAACAATGTTTAGATTTAAAGTTTGAGAATTGTACTGAAATAAATAATATGGATCTTTAAATTATTTTTGAGTTGGTCTAATTTCGAAGGTCGTGTGGTGGTATAAAGGGGCTTCGGTACCATCAATGAAGCCAAGGTTGGGTGGGTTTAGGGCAGCCCAAAAATATTTTCTAGGCGCAGCAGGGCAAGTGGTTTCGGTATTGTGTGGATGGATTGGTGCGCAAGATGGTGGTTGTTAATTTGTTTCTTTCCCTAGTGTGCAAAATTAAATTCATCTTGTTAGATGATGGACTGGGGAGAAGGTGACCTGTCTTGCATTTGTGTATTTTGAACCCACGCTGACTGAAGCTGCGGGATAGGCATACTAGTGCACACGCCGCAAATGCAGGACATAAACAGGCCCTTCTCACCGGCATGGTAGCCGGTCACAAAACTCAGTTCCACCGTTCCATAACACAATAAATGCTACTTTGAACTATATAGGTAATTGAATAGAAAAGTTCTCTCTCGGCAAAGTAAGAGCATGCTCTACAAATCACTTTTTGTACTCGTCCTGCTTTATGGTGCAGAATCAAGGACCATAACAACATTGGATGAAGCGGCTCTAGGTATGCTCAAGGAAAAAGTTGTTCGAAAGATTTATGGGCCTCTACGCGTTGATGATAGCGAGAAGCGAAGATGATTTAATAATAAGCTATACGAGCTTTATGCAGACATCAACATAGTGCATCGAATTAAAACGCACGAAGAGAGTGGTCCCACTCTGCTGGACGGACCAGGTGGAAAACCATCTGAACTCTCTTGATGCGACCAATTAGCGCCAAGTGGCAGAGTGAAGAAGCGACTGGCGCGCTTTGTTTGACGGCCATTAACATTTATACGGTTAAGCAACAATTAAGTTAGTAAGTAAGTCAAGCAAAGAAAGATCTTTTCTACAAACAGATCTGGACACATTGGTCAATTGATGCGACATGAACTAAATGCCACTTTATCTTAAAAAGTACAAAATTTTGTGCTTTTCTCATAGATTACTTCAGCAAGTTTCCTAAACTCTTAACAATTACACTTTGGAATAATTTTGTAGACTTTAACCTTCTTACTACTGCAACTTTAAATAAGGCTTGAGGCGTACTATTGTTTGTAAAGCTATGGTCTACAGAATTTAGCAACCCGTTCGTTACTAAAGCTCTTTTTACAACATTAGTCAGACCGATATTAGTATAAGGTGCAACAATTTGAAACCCGGACTGACAGGTTCATATTGATCGGTAGGAACCAGACCAAAATCTATCCTCTCTCTTCTATTTACGATACTTTCATTGGCATTCTACGTACATCTGTTATCTTATGGTAATCCCCTGGAGCTTATTAATTTCCCCACCCTTGTTAGTCGTTGCTTGGTATTGTATTTATACTTAAATTACTAATGTATTCAGTCTCTAGCTCAATTCTGCTAAGCGAGGTAAATTTTAATGTCTCATCCCTGCCCTCACGTCTCTTAGACCCCTTAACCTTAAATATTGTGTTGTTTTTTAAATATAACTTAAACATTGTGAAAAAAGTTTGGAATTAAATAAGCTATTCCGCTGTCTTGTGTAATAATTTAAACTCCCAATTTAGCATATTTGATATTTCGGATTCGCTTTTTAGCATTAAAAATTCATTCTTTCCTCTCTTAATAGCACTTTATTGTATTCATTAACAAATCAATTCCTACTAATTCTATCCAACTTCCTTATCACTTCTTTATATTTCTATATACTGTTTTCTCATACAGAATTTATTTTCATTAGAGGATGAGGTTTCCTCTGTAGCTGAGCAGTTTTAGATCACGACGGTTAACAAACCACCGCATTACAATGACTCGGCCTGCTTTCATTGGACCACTTGAAGACAGTGCTCTGTCACAACGTCAATTAAAAAAAATATATATACTGAATTTTCTAGCCCAAAAGGGACAGGCTTTTGAATTGTCCTTAAAAATTTAATCAGATATATGAAAGCGGTGAACTTGATTTTAGAGAAAAAAAAAATTTGTTTCATGTTTTTGTTTATTTAAGCCATTGTTATTTGCAGCCATGATGCCACAGTTGATATCTCGTTCAAATATCTTACTAATATTTGAGCAATTGGTATGTATTGCAATGGCTTTCTAGTTAATTATCTTACGAAAAATTTGAGTATCTCACATGAACACAAAAATTATACTTTATGTCAGCACAGCCTCATAATGAACTCTGCTACATTACGACTTTCCTTGAAAAACTACCACAAAAGGGCGTTAATATATGCCAAGACACTTGGCAAGACAAACTAATTATTGTAGTCTATCTTGTGGTATAAACTAAGTTGTGAGCTAAGTTCTCTATAACGGCCCCACACAGCTTGATGAAGCGTTTCAGATATCACAAATTTTTCTTTCGAATATGAATCTAGAACGCTATATCTCACAATTATATGCCTTATATGCTTTCGGAAAATATTTCAGGTTAAAGAAGGTTATGTTAACTGGCCGTAACTTTTTAAACGAATAAGCGCCAACCAACTAAGTAACTCAAAATAAGATGAATATAATACATAGTCCTACTAATACTACAGTGATCCGAAACTCAGCGTAAGTTGCCCAAACCAGACAGCGCCTAGCGCCTCTTCACATCTCCATTCACCTAGTAATCCATCAAGAACCTGCTGTGTTCGGTAGCATGCATGTGTGGGTGGCTTCTTAAAATTAGTCAAGGGTAAGTATGAGCGTAATGTATGGTAGTGCCAGGAAAATAAAAAAGGTGGACCAAGCAAACAAAATATAGGGGAGAGAAAAGAAGGATAAGAAACCAAAACCGAAGCTGGAACGGGTTCCGAAACCAAAACCGTGTTAAAGATTTGTTAGGGAAGTGTTAACAACTTGTGATCGATAATAATCGTTATCCCCAAGACATTTCATTTCCATTCGACGTGTTATAGGGTTATTATAAAGTTGTTATCGATTTGATGCCAGGGTATTATCGATGAGGTATAGAGATCGGTTTGATATCTAGTGTTATAAATTTATTATCGATAAGAATGTCATGAATGAGTTATTGGTTTTTTACCAAACGAGTTAGCGATTTTTTCGAACATTTCGGCTTAATATATTGGAGTCTTATGCTATATGGAGGGCTTGATTGTATAAGTGAAGAGCTAGTATAAACATAATAAGAAGACCCAAAGTAAGATGAAATATAGGAAAGAAAGAAGGAAGGATAAGAAACCAAAACCAAGACAGAAACGGGCTCCGAAACCAGAACCAAACAGCGTGTTATGGATTTTCTAACGCAGTGTTTACAACTCATCGATAATAACCGCTATCCACAAGTTATCGGATTCTTATCGCCGAATTATGATATTTTCGTTACTATTTGACGTATTATAGGTTCATTATAAAGTTGCCATTGATTTGTTATCAGCGTATTATCGATGGGGTATAGAGGAGTTATCGGTTTTATATCGAAGTGCTATAAGTTTACTATCGATGACAATGTCATGGACGAGTTGTTGGTTTTTCAACAAAGGGTTGTAAATTTTAATGGACGGTTTACCATCGAAAAGTATCGGTATCAGTGGCGCTCTCAGAACAACGCCTACCTTGGCACTGAACGTCAGGCTGAACATATATACAGAAGATATTGCGGGAAAGGCGACCGCGGCCCGGTCGTTGGTCAGGTTTCGTGATATGGGCTATGGGCTTTCTGACTTCGGAAATTCTAGCCTTCTTACCAATTTCGACTTTGTCTCGGACAGAACGGACTAATTTATGCCGATAACTGCTCCCTATACAACCTTCACCCCAGGCATTCCACCGAGACAGGAGTGGGGAAGAGGAATTTTCTGGGGCATGGGACCGATTAACTTGTTCACGGATGGGTCGAAGTTGGTCGGAAAGGTTGGTGGAGAAGGGGTCTTCTCCAAGATCTAAATGTAAGCCTTGTCAAGAGCTAAATGTAAGCCACATCTGTAAGTTGGCTGATCACTGCAGTGTATTCCAAGCGGAAGTTGCTGCGATTAAGGATGCGGTGGATGAAATGCTATCCAGTGCTATTACGGTTAGGGAATTTAACATATATCCTGATAGGCAAGCGGCTATCAAGGCCTTGAGCTCAACAACAGTGCGATCGAGGGTGGTCTGGGAGTGCCTGACCTCGCTTGCGATTGCATCGAATTATTTTACAATTAAGATTATCTGGGTCCCGAGCCATAGTGCTATTCCGGGTAACTGTCAAGCGGATCTCTTACACATGTGGATCTTCACATGTGGATTGCCCCTTCATAGCTGGGCCTCGTGTCAGCTCAGCAAATGTTGGGCGGACACCACGTCTTGCAGGGTAGCAAGATCTTTCTGACTGAAAGTGGATGGCAAGACGTCTGCTGAAATAATTCGGTTCACTAAGGTCATTCGGGTTTTGACAGAGCACTGTCCGATGGGTATCCATTCGTTATGTCTCAATATACTGGAAACTCCATCCTGCTGCAGTTGTATGGAGGTGGATGAGATGGAATCACCAAATAACTTTATGCTTGATTGCCCAACTTTTGCCAGAACTAGGCGAAAGAACTTCGGTCGCAACTCACTTGGATCTCCCGAGGATTTATTCAAAATTGAGATCGGTATCATTCGGAGCTTTATCGTTGCTACCCATCGATTCTCTAAGTAGCTAGATCTAAGTCACCATTATTTTTGTTGTATGTGGTATCACAACGGGCCTCCGTGTTGTTCAGGTGAGCTTTCCTTAACAGGGCAGCTACCACCTAACCTAACTTAACCATCGAAAAGTGATTTAAAAACAATCGATTTATTAAAAAAAACCATTTAACTGTTATCGGTTGTTTGATTTGAGATTGATTTGTTATCGTGAAATTAACCGATTTGATATCGACGAGCTATCGATTTGTAATCCACTAGTTATAAGCTTGTTATTTGTGTATTATTTATTTATTATCGATAACAGCTTTATCGACGATTGGTTGTACCGAGATCGTGTTTAGAAGGATCCCTTACAGATACTTTGTTTTGTAAACAACATTCTGAGAAATCCTATACGAATCCTGAAGTCGACCAAAGCCGAAAAACTGTACTATTACCAACGTTTTACTGTTGGTTGCGCACATTTTAATAAACAAATCAAATTTTGTTACTTCTATAATTGTTTAATTTCAACTCAGTTTTATGGTTAAGGTAAAAAATGCAAATAACCTTAAGAAGTTGAACAAAAAAGGTGCATAAATTATTAAAAAAAACCGCTCCTTTCCGCCTTCGAAATGTATTTTTGAATTTATTTGCATTCCTGGCTTAACTTTCCTTTTTTATAAAAAATGGAAATATGATCCAAATTTCCGCGTTACGAATGGCATTCGTTCAGGCTGAGCAACAAAGCTTTAGCATAAAAACAGCAAAACCTATAAAGTTCAATGTGGTCATACCGTTCTCGAGACGGTCGGGCTAGTACCTTAATAGATCTATAATCGGCAAAGGACCAACAGCATCTACAAAATTCTCCAAAAACCTTCCTTATCGCTACAATAACAATAACAGCAGCTTCGAAACAAAATGCAAAAAGTTACTCAAAGCAAGATTCTAGATAAATAAGATAAAGTTGCAGTCTTAAATGAAGCCACATTTTCAGTCGATACTTATGATATTAGAGCAGTTATAAAGGAACACGCAGGCATTAACTGGATTTTGTGCAATTTGGTGTGCATGATACTTACTATTTATAGAATAACTTAGAAGATTTTTTACAATTATTTCACCAATCCTAGAAAAAACGTTTGGGTCTTGCGACCATTTTTTTCACAAGAAGTGCGTAGCTCTAGCGATGCTTGTAAGTAATTCATTAAGAGTCGAACAAATATAAGATTAATACAGCAAAAAATTTCATACATAAAATTTTGACCTTAAGCCACAAAACTTTTCATAATGCCAATATACAAAAAATTTATAATATTTTACGCAGCAACAATTATCCTAATAATTTAATACGAGAGCTAATAAACCAAGAAATCATGAAATCCAGCAACCAACCTAACATAAGAACAAATTTAGAAACGAAAGCAGCGAAAAAGTTTTGCAGCGTCACATACATACCCAAGCTTACCGAAAATATTGATCACAGCATAATAAAAACAACTAACACAACACTTGCCTATAAGTCAAACCGCACTTTGTCAACGATATTTACAAGAACAAAGTGTCCTGTAGATCTCCATCAACAAAACAACGTCATTTACGAAATTACTTGTAAAGGAAAACCAAACGAAGAATGCGGCAAAATATATATTGGCACAAAAAAGCGTCCCTTAGGTGTTAGACTGGGCGAACATGAAGCGGATATAAGAAAAAAAAAGAACAGTACAGCGTTATCACAACGCATAATATCAAGTGGACACTCAGCTGACTTTACTGATGCGAAGATTATTGACAGGGAACGGAAAGAAACAACAAGATAACTAAAAAAATAAATGTAAGGCGCGATAACCTCCGAAGAGATCTAAGGCCGAGCTTCTCTTCCAATTTGCGTCGTGCTCCTCTTGATTTTTCCCTACAAATTGGCCGGACGGGACCTACATGTTTTATGCCGACTCCGAACGGCATCTGCAAGGAAGATGAGTTTTCACTGAGAGCTTTTCATGGCAGAAATACAATCGGAGCGCTTGCCAGACACTGCCGAGGGGCGACCCCGCTTAGAAAAGTTTTCTTCTAATTGAAAAATCTTATTTCTAAAATTTTGATGTTACTTTGCCCGGGAGTTAAACCCAGGGCATACGGTGTGATAGGCGGAGCACGCTACCATCACACCACGGTGGCCGCAATAGTGGCGGAAACAACAAGATACACTTTAGAAAGCCCGAGAATCATGGAAAGAAGAGAAAAGACGATTAACAAGAAAGAAGATATAGACAATATAGCATCTGCTTACATTACATGTTTAGGGAAATAGTTTTTAGTATTGACGAGATTACCATAGCGTTAAGTTGGTATTGATTTACTGTCCATAAATGTTCAATGTTTTTATGTTTTTCAAAAGTATTGTATGTTCAAAGACAATAGTTTTAAATAATTTCAAAAGAGGAAAACCCCTCGGCAAGGTGCAATATTGTAGGTTGGTTTTTCATGTATTATTATCTGTTTTTAGTTGATTTTTCATACGAATTTATCAAACTCAATAGAATTGTATGTAATTTAACATTTTTGTATTTTGTTGTTTGTAACAGATTTAACAAATAAGCACATACCGCTGATGATGCTAAAAAGTTATTAGCGAAACGTTGGGTTAGAAAAGTGGAATAATTTAATTTTATTTCGCACTTAAAAACAAAAACTTAGACCGGAAAAGCCTAATAATATACCTTCAGATTCAATAAGAACTGGTCGGAAATACATACGAGTTTTTTTTTTTAATTTTTTTTGGAAATATTTTGCTCGTAGGAGATCCATGTAGTATTCTGAAGCAGTTATCCGAGCTTCAGTATTTGGTTCTGGCCCAGGATATCACAGTGCAAATTGAACATATTTTTTACGTATTTTGATTATTTATGCAGTATTCGTATGCCCCTCAAAGTACGCTTTAAATGGATCTCAAAGAATGAACCAGTACTCCAGGACTTATCCACAATCATATAAGTATAAAGAAATTTACAACACAAATATGTTAACACAAGCCGTACCCGTACGCATCTTGCGCAACAAAATGCTAAACTTAAATTTACGGATTTCGTTTATAAACACCGAAGATTTTTCCGAAATGGCGCTAAAAATAACCCGAAATAGTGCTCAAGCTATACCGAAAACATTCTCGAAATAGTGCCGAAATTTGTCTGAGATAATTCCCAATTTATCCCGAAAACATATTAAAAATGCTTCCCAAAGTAACCATAAACATACAATAAATAGAGCCGAATTGACCCCGATAGCAATACCGAAATTATAAGAAAAAGGTACCGAAATGATCCCTAACCCCTTCACCCCTGAGTTTTTTTTCGAAATCAGGCGGGGTTTTCATCATTACGACAGCAAATACTGTAACATGGCTGAAATATAAGATGTTTGGCATACCTGAATCCTTACCGTTATCCTGGGATATATAATCCGAATAACATTTATAGGTGGGACGCATAAGTCCCAATAATACCAAAAGGGCCAAAAATGTGTACACATCTAAGAAGAGATGCATTATTGAGATTATATGTCCCAATGCAGTTATAAATATAAAAAACTTACTTTTTTCATTGTAATTTCTTTCCACTTTCGGATAAATAATATTTATTCACACCTAAATTGTACAGCAAGCGGTATATTACGAATAAAAACGGTACCAGATAGACGTTTCATATTGAAATACAACGCGTTACTGATGGAATTTCGCGATATATCTTTGCAAAGTATTGTGTAACGGGAAATTGATGTCAATAATAACGGAATGGAGTTACTGATCATCAAAGAAGGCTTCAAGGTTTTATTGGGCACATTTCAATGCGTAATTGGATACAAATTAAAAGTTATACACATGTTTGAAGTTTGCTGGAACGTATTGTCCCAGTAGGTGCGAAAGGGCTAAACATGACTTCAAATAAGTTCCGTAATGATTAGAAGCGATCAAGACAAAATGTCTAAAGGTAACGAAAATAGCCCGCGCGAGTGGAAGACGCTGACAGTCAATTTTTCACAATCCTTAGACCAAAATATACAACTGTGTTCGTAATAATAGACGAGGCCTATGGGAATTTTAGCCATAATACACTTAGTGCTTGTTATTTGAATTTGTCTGCACCATAGCACCAGCCCAAATACTAACACTCTGTATTTAAATAAGCTTATGATACTGTTGTCACATTCATAAAGTTTCGTTACCTTTTTGAAGCTTTTTTGCGAGAAGAGTTGAGAAAAGTTGTGGTTTTAATCGAGAGAAGCCCCTTTTTAATACCCCAAAAAGACTAAGAATGCGTTAAGCCTTAAAATTAACTCGTCAACGACAATTTTCGTCACAGTCACCACTATATACTACCGAAAATTTTACTAAGTCATTCAAGTTTACTGTCACTAATTGAAATAAATTAATGCTAGTATATCTATGATAAAAAATTTTGTTATTGATATTAGATAAAAATTACAAAGTTTACAAACGGCGATGGTCCTAGTATGTTTCCGAATTTCACTTATTCATGAAGCTAGGTGATCGGAAGCTGAGTATTGAACTCGAAATCTCCCACATTCATACTTTACACTAGTGCAAATGCAGGCCTTTTTCCCACTCAGCCATATGAATTCCCCGCTGCTCGCTTTGCAATTGGTCTCTAAGTGTTGCCTTTTTGTTACTAATTGTGTGGAATAAAAATTGGGTTTATAGCATTGCTTTTATAAGCAGTACTTCCGCTGAAGTGAAATTTAAAAACATGTCCTAGTAACCATCGCCGTTTGTAAACTTTGCAATTTTTCTCTAATATCAATAACAAAAACAATTGTATAAAGCAATTTGAGCATGGCTCGCTAATTAAATACAGATAGTAATTCGGCTCATAGTAAAAATGACTCGTTGCGTTATACATAACTAGCCGCTAAATAGATGAAATAGAAATAAATGTATCGTAAGTTTTCCTAAATTCAGTGAGAGAGAAAAGTATTGAATTTATATTAATGTTGCGTATACGCAACGGCGTTCCTGCATTCGCAAAGGTACTTAAAAATCAAATTATTTTACTACACCTTTTCCAGTTTATAATGAGAATATATAACTTTGTATTGAGAAATATAAGTTTATATTGAGAAAACGCAAATCGATAATGGGAAATCCAACTTTATAATGAGAAAATAAAATATGAGAAAAGATAATCTAATAATGAGAAAATATAAAATTTTAAGAATGAAAAGTTGCAATTAATCTGATCCGGAGTCGATGAGACAATTCTGCAACATTTCGGGGAAACAACATAAAGACAATTAAAATATAGCGTTGTTTAAAGAACTCGAAAGCATTTTAAAAGCTTGAGGTCAAATACGGAAATTATATTGTACAGAGTTTTTTGGTGCCGGTGTTACTGGAATGCATAAGATTGCGTTGAACGTATCTAAATGACAAACTTCACTGTACATTGAAGTCTCTACTTGCATACCAACTAAAATTAAACATCTGTTTAAAATGTAGATATCTGCGGTATTGCTTCCGCACATTCTCATCCCGCTAAAACATGTTTTAGTTCATCCACTGATCTTTCAAGGTACTACCTTATTTGCTCCCTTACTTATGTATGATTTTTTAAATTATAACCACTGCCGTCGATTTCGACATCAACAACAGACAATTTTAAGCTATGAATGCCTTTCAATAAAGGTCCACTTAAGTAAAAACAGGTACAAATAAAACTTAATATTTTTATTTCTCATTATGAACTTACATTTTCTGATTAGCAACTTATTTTTTCTCAATATGAAGTACCGTTTCTCATTATCAATTTTTATTTTCTCAATATGAAGCTACATTTCTCATTATCAATTTATATATTCTCATTATGAAATTACATTTTTTATTATGAAATTTTATTTTCTCAATATAAACTCATACTTCTCATTATCAACTTATATTTGCTCAATATAAACTTGCATTCTCTCTTTATAAACTTGAAAATGTGTAGTCAAAGTACGTACATATGCATATTTGCAAGACTTACATATCCATACATCTACAGCTGTAAGTGTAAAAATTTCTTGGAGAGAATATTGCTAAAAACAAGTGTATCTGCAGTTCTTGAAAAATGCAGAATATCACACACACATAACCACGTTTTTAATTTTTTTTTTTTTTTTTTTTTTTTTTGGTTGGGTAATGAAAAAAGTTGTGTAAAAAAACAAGGCTACATTTTTTCAGTTCTTCTGGGAGCTTCTTATCGTTTTGTAACATTTTTTTCTACTGTTATTTAAATACATTTATCGTCTTTATATGTTTGCTATGTTGCTCTATTTTACTTGCTTGTGTGTATTACATTTGCATTCTGGTGCGCATTTTGTATTTTCACTTTTGTGCTTTTTATGCTAAAATTCCTGCACAATATCATTGTGTTTTGCTACTCGTGTTTCAGCATTGTTCTTCTGAACTTTTACATATGTAAGTATATATGTTTTAGTTAAACATGTATGTATATATGTAAATGCATATTTCCTTTGACATTCATTTCTCTCCTTAAATTCCTTTGCTAACAGCAATGACAAACATTCGCTTGCCATTCTATGATCTGTGCCCATAGATTTGTTTAACATATTGTTGTCAGATCTCAAGACATTCTTGGCTGGCTGTTTTTTCTTCATTTAAACTTTACAACAGCTTATATCGGCCTTGTTCTCGTCAAATGCAGATAAGCTAAATGCAGTATTTGAAAATTTTTACAATCGTTTTTACATGCATCTTCCCGTTTCTAAGTATATAAATAAATGTGAAAAAGTTGCATACTTGCTGTATTTTATTTACAACAAATAAATGCCTTTTGTTCCAAGAGTTTGCAGCATACTTCTAAAAAAACAAATTTTGTATATTGTGGGTTTGAAATTTTGCTATTTTGAAAAGAACGGTTTATATATTTAACCAAAATTTAGAAATTATTCATTTTAAATATTTTTTTATATACCGAGGTGCAATGGGAAGTAACGGTGATCTAACCACCATATGGCCTGCTGCAGTGGTGGACGGTTATTTATTCCAAAATTTAACATAAAGCGACTGAGCATGCCTTTTCGGGAAGAATTTCGCAGGACCAAGAGGAACTTAAAAATTTCAACGAGAAGGAAAAATCGAATGTAAAATATATAGCCTCTCAAACTTAAGAAGCAAAACAGCTATATGCGGCGTATTGGATGCGGATAAGGTGGGCTCAGTGTGCACAGTAAAGGATGGGCTGTCAACAGGGACAAAAAATAAGAGTTAGGACGGGAAGAAGGCAGTGAGTTCAAGAGAAGCCTCTTACAATATAAGGCAGCATTGAAAATTATGCAGAGCTTGGGCGCAGTGGTCAGTCGAACAGACCTTCAATGGAGGCCGTGGAGAACAAATTAAATAGGGTTACAAGGCATGACCCTGGCAACTCCAAAATAAGGGACATATACCAACGCATCAAACGGGTCATATAAAGAGTTGCATATGAAAAAAAAAAAAACAGTGCTACAACAACAACAACAACCGTTGAAGACGGTTGAAGGCTGCTCACTTACAAAGACTTTGTCAGGTACTGAACCGAGTAGGAAAAAGCCACGAGTGATAAGAAGAGATACTGATTGGCTTAAAGTGACGTGCATTCTTTAAGGTGGTGGAAGGTAATTTAGCCCGAGTTAAAAACCTCACACCTCTAAGTCTACAAAAAAGAACGTAGAGAGTAGTCTTAGAGTAGCAAACAATGTTCATCAATTCATAAAGAGGAGAACAATAATGGCATACGGAGATACGCTGAAAGATGTATGAAATAAAGCAGGTAACGACTTACAGATACTAATGAGATGTAACATTGAAAATTTGCTTTTCACAGAAAATAAGAAAAGGTGTCTACGTTCGGGTGTAACCGAACATTATATACTCAGCGTGAGCTTCAATTGTACATTTCTTTTCAGATAAATTACTTTTCTACATAACACGTGGCACCGTCCGTTAAAAAAAATTCCATTCCTCTTACAATAAAACTTGATAAGTTAAATATTATTGATTCAAAACTATTTATAGCTAAGTTATAGCGTATTATTCTAGTCTACGACCCTTTTTGAGTTTGTTTTGTATCTAAGTTGCCGTGGTATTTAACCGATCCCGTCCATTTTTACTAGAAATATTTTCTGCTATAAGGAGAATATGTGTACACAATTTTAAAAAAATTTTCGCCAGAGTCTCAGTATCAGTCCACATGTCAAATTTCAACATTCTAGGTGTATTATTTGCTAAATAATCAGGTTTTTCCAAAATGTTATATATAAAAAAGTGGGCGTGGTTATCATCCGATTTTGCTCATTTTTAATACCAATCTATTATGGGTCCAGATATGCTCGTATTTAAAATTTGGTGAAGATATCTCAATATTTACTCAAGTTATCGTGTTAACGGACAGACGGACGGACGGACGGACATGGCTCAATCAAATTTTTTTTCGATACTGATGATTTTAATATATATCTATCTCGATTCCTTTATACCTGTACAACCAACCGTTATCCAATGAAAGTTAATATACTCTGTGTGCAAAGTACGCTGTGTATAAAAATATGAACGAAGCTTCGAAGCAGTCTCTGAGTGTGCCACTAATAAATTGCTGCAACCCAACTGAGCAGATAGATGCGAAAACGTGAAGATACGTAGAAAAGGCCCTGATTGGTGTCACACTCAAAATGATGCACAGTGAAACAAGAAAACCAGTCAACAATAAATTATGACCCTTGACCCGTACTCATAGTAGCTATCACTGAGTTTTTAGTGGGTGTCATCTATGTATCCAGATGCCATTGGTCCGCCATTGTGTGCACTATGCCCAACTATGTCTGTATAAATAACGCGACTTTGAAATGACTGCAGAGGTTTGCTGCATACCTTCAAAAACATGAAGGCACGTGGTTTAAAGTGTGGCAAGCAGCACTTGTCGGTTCGATGCAAAGGATATGGTTTGAATAACACGTGCTCTCCTTTGCAGACCATTTGAACGCATTTTTTAGCTGGCTCAGTCGGGGCTGGATTGTAAATAGTAGCTGACTTTAAGTAATCGATTTAAATGCATGTAGCTCAAGCCAAAAAGCTGATTGGACGAGTGTTACCACCAACTGTTCCGTTTTGCAGGCAATTAGAAACAGTTGGTGGATAGTCATTAAACCTGTAGTGAGAAAGTTGTGACTATCTCCTATTTTCGGTGCAGCGTAGGAATTTTGAACAAAAAACAAAAACATCGGAATTGTAAAATGTTGCAGTCCAGTAGTCTAAAAACTCGAAACTTTGAAAATAGTTTAAAGCCACATTAAAATGAAATATTAAGGATCGTTATATTTATAGAACCTTAGATAATACATACGGAGCATGTAGAATCTACAGATTTTCAAAATTGCATTTTTAATTTGAGGACGATGTTCTTTAACTTTAAAAAGTTTGTTTTATTATCACCTTTAGTAACTTCTTGCCTTTTATCACTTTTTTGGGCTTCCAGCATACTTTAATCAGCTTAAAGTTATACCACAGGATTCTGTGGCAATGTGTTGTTTCCTTGCTTTTCATTCTCGATATAAGTTGGAGTTAGTTAAAGTCGGTGAAACCATTTCCATCTCAAAAATGTAACCTATAAAATAGTATGCCCACCATGTTTTATATGGAATTGAAAATATGAGAAAATAAAAATACGGATGATTCCATAAAGCAGGTCTGGCATTTGTAGCAATAAAACAGGACTCAACAAAAAATTTTCAAAACAATTCTTCAATTATCTGTCTAGCACAATAATTTTCGAAGAATGGGTGCTTTGAAACAATATAAACAATAGAGATTTAGATCAAGTTGATATGCAGGCATGTAGAAAATATCTAAGAGCATACACATTTAACCAATAACAATTTTTATATATAATCGAATATCATTAGCTTAATGTGAAAACGTGCTAAATCACTTTTTTTGAAAATTGTATTTTAATGCAGTTTTAAAACTGAATTCAAAATACATCGATCACAAAAAAAAAATATCTAAATTTTTCATTTTTACGTGCTATGGGCAATGATGTGTAAATGTGCTAAGTCAACCTGTCAATAATACCAATCTGAATTACTAGTCATTTCCTTGTGCGCGCATTTTATTTATTTATTTAATTCATTCAGTCTAAAAGTACATGCTTTGTTGTTGTTGTTGTATTAACGGTAAAGACACTCGCGAAGGCTTTGGAGAGTGTACCGGTGTTGATGGCCCTTTGCCGGATATAGATCCGGTAGGTTCCGGTAACGAAACACTATTAAGGTACTACTAGCTCGACCCTCTCCGGAACGATTTATATGACCACACTGAACCTTCTAGGCCATCCCGCCCTCCCCACCCCCTGAGGAAATTGAAGTCGCCAGAGCCTCGGCTGTCAATGAAACAGGATTCGCCACGGTTAAGTGAGTTGACAATTGGGTTGGAGAAGCTATATATTGTGCTGACAACCCCTGTAAATTGGATTTACCCAATTGAGACATGCCTTTGGTATATGATAAATGCTTTGGAATGAACAAAGTAGATAAATCAGAGCAATTTATGCTCAAGTTTATTACATTATAGGCAAGCATGAGTGAGATAAAAGTTCTTCTGTCATGCAAAGCCTGAAGACCAAGCAATTTGTTACTGCTGGTATATGATGGGAGGCCGTCTGACCAGTGAAGCATACGCAAAGCAATTTTGTAAAAATTTTTGGAACTTTCTCAATTTTATAGGAGTTAGATTCATAGAAAGGATTCCATATTATTAATCAGTATTCAGTACCACTTCTGACCAAGGATATATAAAGTGCCTTCAACGTCAAAGTGTCCTTAAAGTCACTGGTGTTACGTCTATTGAACCCAACCATTGCAACAAATTTTGAAACAACGAAATCAATGTGTCTAGAAAAAGAGAGTTTGGAGTCAAAAATAACTCCCAAGCATTTACTCTCTTGACAACGATTAAGAAATTTAGCATTTAGTTTGTAGATAAAGTATGTGGCAGTTGTCTTTATGTAATAAGACACAACACAGCACTTGTTTGAATTTAAAATAAGTCATTGTCTGCGCACCATCCGGCATAAGGGTCCAGATCAGAGCCGATAAAAATAAAATAAATAAATAAATGTAAGGCGCCATAACCTCCGAAGAGATTTTAGGCCGAGCTTGTCTTCCAATTTACGTCGTGCTCCTTTTTTTTAATTTTTCATACAAATTGGCGGGACGGGACCTACTTGTTTTATGCCGACTCCGAACGGCATCTGCGAGGCAGATGAGTTTTCACTGAGAGCTTTTCATGACAGAAATACACTCGGAGCGCTTGCCAAACACCGCTGAGGGGCGACCCCGCTTTGAAAAATTTTCTTCTAATTTAAAAACCTTATTTCTAAAATTTTTATGTTGCTTTGCCCGGGGTGTGAACCCAGGGCATTCGTTGTGGTAGGCGGAGCACGCTACCATCATACCACGGTGGTCGCCAATATTTAGAAATAGTTTGACAAATAAATAGTATTTTTTGTGAAATATATAGTTTTAGTGTTATATTTCAATCTTTAAAGGGGAGAAGTGAGGGGGAAGCATGTTGAGTAAAAAGTGCTAAGTCAGGAGAAAAATTTTGTTAGCATACATGATTTTTATTTATCTTTTTCAAAGCTTCTACACTCAAAAGTATTGCAACTAAGGTATCCTTATTCACAGTATTGAAAAAAAAGGTTATTTTAAAAATTATTCAGTTTTTTTCGTCTCCTGTAAAATTCGTAAAAATTGACTTAGCACATTTTCACATTAAGCTAACGATATATTGCCCCTTTTATAAAGCATAGCATACTTGAAGGCGCTAAAAGGTAAGAGCACTAGAGAATAGTGCTGACATAAAACGATTATTACCACAATACAAACAAAAAAAAAAAACAAACAAAAAATGGTTTATAATAAAAATTGCTAATACAATTGCGGAAATATAAACAACAAGTAAGAACAGAAAGTGAGTTTAGAACATAAAAAATATAAAAAAAGCTTATATTAGCATAAGAATTCACATTAGACTGGGTCAATTTATTAACCGATATCGCGCCATCGATTTTTCGATAGGATTTGGGCTCAGGAAAATAAGTTCCACTACGCATACCCAAAAAAATAATTTTCGAGCCTGAGAAATAAAATGGCGAAGGGGTCAATTTTTTAACCAAAACACTCTCCAAAACCCAAAAAATATTTTTTTTCAAAAAACTGTTATCGCCAACGTTTTTACAACAGTTTTTCGGAAAAAAAGAAATATTTTTTTTTGGGGAATGTTTTGGTGGAAAAATTGACCCTTTCGCCATCTTATTGTTGCAGGCTCGAAAATTAGTTTTTTGTGGGTATGCGTAGTGGAACTTTTTTTCCCTGAGCCGAAATCCTATCGAAAAATCGATGGCGCGATATCGGTTACCTCTCGTTCATACAATTTGACCCAGGTTAATGCACATGCTACTAGTACTCATGTGACGATAGCATCACGAAAGCACTTCATTATATATGACACTTGGTGTATAACTTCTCTAATTACGCATTAGACTGTAGGGGAAACTAAGTTTAGCCTTACTTGCGACAATTATTGTAATATCTATACTCGCGTACGGTCTCACCGATAATTATTTTAAAATTTAGGGCATAATGAAACAAGATTGTGTGCATAGTACTTCATTTATTAATTATTTTACAAGCTTTCAGTCTACCACAAACCAGTCTTCAAATTTGAGATATTTTTCTTAAGTAATAGGAAAACAAAGATATTCTTAAAAACACAATAAACTTCTTAATAATAATAAAATACATACCAAAATATATATTTATCTATGTTTGGCTTAGTTTTGACCATAACAATAGGGGCATACTCGCATCGGTCGCACGGAACGATTGGCTCCAAATGCTACCAACACGTACGCTTCGCACGAACGCACACGGTGTACTAAAACGAACTAAGCCACAAATCCAACAGTTAGCATAGGCTTCTCCAGATTTTCGTCCATAAAAATAATTACGAAAATGTGGTTCGTCGGTCTCATAGAACAATGGGCGTGTATAGGAAGGATAAACATAAGATTACACTGTGCAACTGAAATTTTCAAATTAAGTGATCATGCAATATTTCTGAAAGGTTGCATCGCACTAGCCTAGCTTACTTTTAAACTGTACTTAAAGGCTGCTATTTGTACGTATGTCCTCATTTGTATTTCCTTAAAAAAAAATGTTGCGGCCAAAGAAAAAACATCCTGGCGATGTTGAATTGGCAATTCCATTTATTCAAGTAATTTTTTATTTCTTATTGCTTGACGTTGGAGCAGCGCACTGCCCTCAAATGACCCAATTACACCAGGCTAATCCTATTATTAAAATTTTTTTTTTATTTTTTTATGTATTAATTTTATTATTTATATTTTTTTTTTTTTTTTGTTTTTTTTTCCATTATGCACTCTTGGTACAATAAATTTAAAAATTCATTATCTGTATCGCCGAGTTACCAAATGTACCTCGTACTGCAAGCATGAGGGTGCACTTTTGCTTTTTTTGATACACTCTAATAAGCAGACAAATAAGTACGTACTGGAATGTGTGCTTTCTTTTGGCGCATATAACACAAAATCTTCTTAAATGCTTATTTCTCACTTTTCAATTGAGCGTAGCTAAAATTTCCAAATTTACCTATGAGTATGTTAGAAATCTTCTTACATTTTGCTCATTATCATTTAGTCACATTTAAAGTGCAGCACAAATATTTGCACAGCCAATGCTAATGTATGCAACATAATTATAAAATGTTTGTTTACACGCCGCATAACATGCACCACTAGACGAGCCTCGATATACATACGTTTGCTCCTATATATTTATATGCAAATATATATATATATACACGTTCAAATGGTATAACATAAACGCGAGTATATACATATTCCTATGAATGCTGTTTTATGTAAGTTACAAGTGTGCAGAAGTGAAGTGCTAATCCGGGTTTTTTAAAAAACAGGTTCTGATGGTACTGTTGATTAACCACCTTTATTCTACGGATACAAAAAATTTTACGAAATTTATCTAATGGGAAAAAAAAAAGCGTTTGTGAACACACGAAACACATAACCATGTAAGGAATAATTAAATTAAACTAAATGCAAAGCGCAATAAACTACAAAATTTAAATTTTTCCCACAAATTTGCAAGACGGGACCTACATGTTTTTACGCCGACTTCGAATGGCATCTGCAAGGCAGATGAGCTTTCTTTGAGAATCTTCTTATGCCATAAATACACTCGCAGTGTTTGCCCAATCACTGCCGAGGGACGAACCCGCTTGGAAAAGTTTTGCTCTAATTGAAAAAACTAGTTCCTAATTTTTGGAACATTCGTGTGGTAGGCAATCTGATATTTGTATAAAACAAAGGGGCTGGGTTCAAAAGATATAAATGGTTGTAGTTGGAATTTCATGGCGGTCTTTGTATAAAACAAGTTTTTTTTTATTTAATCGGCTGTTTCGATTATACCTTGTAAATATCTTCAAAGCCTTTTCTCTGGGAGTGGGATTGAACCTGCACTCATAAAATGGTTGAAGTTTTACAAAGGCATTCACCACTTGGGAGCGTTTTTAAAATTTTAACTATGGTTGGAATGCGGCTTTGAATCGCACTTCGGGGAGAAGGGGCTTTGAAGAGATTTACAAGGTATAATCAAAACAGCTTTAACCTTTCTTCAAATACATAAATGTTTGTGTACAGATAAAAGCAATGAGGGCAATGTCCACTTAATTCATACACATTTTTTTTTCTAAGCGTTTCGATGCAATTTCGTCTTCTTGAGGGAATCTGTATTTAATACGAAAAAAAATAACAGTTTTCTTTATCGTATCAAATATAGAATTCCTTATAAAGGCATGAAATGGCATCGAAACGCATAGAGAAAAATAAGTTTTTTTTTTATTTTCAAATCGACGTTAAAGCTTCTAAAATTGTCACTAAGTTTCAACTGCAGTGCGCAGGAATATTTTGGGGTGCCCAAAAATTAGAACGAGGCATGCAGATCAAGAACTGGAAACCATTACACATACATTGATCAAATTTCTTTGCTGCTTTATTTTAAATTTTCAATATCTTGCATGAGTGACTTTAGATAATTGAAAAAATAGCTTAAATGCATAACTTCGTCAAGAAAGCTTTTTTTTGGCTCTTTTTGAAGAAAGTTTGCATAAAAATGCAAATTTTTAAAGATGCACCTAGCCAGAGGAATCTGTTGTTTTAAATGGGAAAATTCGAACCTGTGGCATTCGAGAAAATATCGGGAACGAATTGGACCTTTTATTAATTATTTGCGACTTTACTTCGATACTGCATTCAGGATAATACAAGGAGACTTTTGCGCATTATCTCGAGAAAATTCAGGGATTACTTTGGGATTGGTTCTACATAATTTAAAAATTATTGCGCCATCAACTTGGAACAATTTTTAAACCAATTCGAGATAATCTCTGCATCTTTTCGGAATTTTGTTTGGATTACTGCCCGAACTAAGTCGAGACAATTTTGGGAGCGACGAATATCGGGATCTTATTTGCACTGTTTAAAAAATTTTGGAATCATTTTGGGAAAATATTGATATTTTGAAG
The DNA here is from genome assembly GCF_040869045.1 of Eurosta solidaginis. Classification (NCBI taxonomy): domain Eukaryota; kingdom Metazoa; phylum Arthropoda; class Insecta; order Diptera; family Tephritidae; genus Eurosta; species Eurosta solidaginis. The sequence continues at coordinate 262,881,898 of NC_090320.1, forward strand.
TTGTTTCTAGTTTGAACTATTTCGAAAAAGCTTATGCATGAATTCAGAACAGTGCAAGATCAATTTGTGTTAAGCTTTCGGAATGGTTCCTGGTATCATTTCTAGATGATTTTGCAATTTTCTCTTTACAATGTGTCCATTTTTTCGTGTTAGTGAGAATTTATAATTTCGGAATACTTTTAGAATTATGTTCAAATGAATTCGTAGCAAATTCTAAGAATAATAACTGAACAACTTTGTAATGATTTTCAGGACCATTTTAAGATCTTTGAAGATATCGAGATTATATCCGTGTATCTTAAAAACTTACTTTAGGTTATTTCAGACTAAGCGACGAATATATTTTGGTAATTTTTGGATAATATCGCGATAGTTTTAAACTATTTCGGGATAGTTTCCAAATTGATTTTGCCATAATTTCGACACTATTTTAGGAAATGTTTGAAGACTGTCTCAGGATAATTATTATTTACTTCGAAAAAATTTCCGAGTATTCGATTTTCTCAGAGTTTTCCAAATTATCTCTGGAATAATTTCGGCATCATTTAAGGGATGGTTTTGGGACGGTTTCCGTATAGTACTTTTTATACTCAGCTGAGCAGAGCTCACAGAGAATATTAACTTTGTTCCCACAACGGTAATCCGTAACGGCATAAACTAATTGAGATAGATATAGATTCTATATATTAAAATGATCTGGGCGGAAAAAGAAATCATTAAGCAATGTCCGTCCGTCCGTGAACACGATATCTTGAGTAAATTTTGACGTATCTTGATAAAATTTGGTATGTAGGTTCCTGTGCACTCATCTCAGATCGCTATTTAAAATGAAAGAAATGGGACCATAACCGCGCCCACTTTTTTGATATCGAAAATTTCGAAAAACCGAAAAAGTGCGATAATTCATTACCAAAGACGGCTAAAGCTATGAAACTTGTTAAGTGGGTTGACCTTATGACACAGAATAGAGAATTAGTAAAATTTTCGACAACAGGCGTGGCACCGCCCACTTTTAAGAGAAGGTAATCTCAAAGTTTTGCAAACTTTAATTTGGCAGTCGTTGAAGATATCATGATGAAATTTGGCAGGAACGTTACATTGGAATCTTGGCAGGAATACTGTTAGTGGTATTATATATATAAATAAATTAGCGGTACCCGACATATGATATTCTGGGTCACCCTGGTTCACATTTTGGTCGATATCTTGAAAACGCCATCACATATACAACTAAGGGCCACTCCCTTTTAAAACCCTCATTAATACCTTTAATTTGATACCCATATCGTACAAACGCATTCTAGTCACCCCAGGTCCACCTTTATGGCGATATCTCGAAAAGGCGTCCACCTACAAAACTAAGGCCCACTCCCTCTTAAAACACTCTTTAATACCTTCCATTTGAAACCCATGTCATACAAACACATTCCATGGTTACCCTAGGTTCATTTTGCTAAATGGTGGTTTTCCCTTATTTTGTCTCCATAGCTCTCAGCTGAGTATGTAATGTTCGGTTATACGCGAACTTAGCCTTCCTTACTTGTTAATATTGTAATTAGTTCCGATTATTTTTTTCAAGAGAAACATAGAAATCCTTATAGTGAATGTGAGACTTTATCCCAAAACTCCGACCGTCTAGGTTCCGACATGTAGTGGGATGAGCAATGGCCTCTACATCTGTTAGAATCACGTTTCAGCACACGCTGCTTTATTTTCACAGTAAATGTACTCATGTGTTGACTGGTAAGGTTTTTCTGGACTTATTTTAAACATTGCGGCTTCATCATAAATGGGAATGATCAAGATTTCACTATAGTTCTTTGGCAGATTTAAGAGGCCATGTCTCCAATCCGTGCCCGATTGTGAACTGGGGCAGCACTTAATTGCTTTGGAGGAACTTTTTTAGTATCTTTTTTTTTATTCATTCATTTTTGTTTCCGTTTTTCAATTTTTTGGTTTGTTTGTTTTTAATATATCCATTTTCTTATTTTTCTTTCCCAATACTTTGCTATTATGTCCTTAGTTGCGCGTTTTGAAAAGCTTTAGAATCCAATTTGAGCGTATTCAATCGCTGTATATGAAGTTATTGCGTCTTTACTTTTCGCGATTGCTACGCTAAGGGAGGTGTTGCTCATGTTTCGTACATATTTGCTTCTTATTCTGCTGTGGTTCTTCTGCGGAACGGGAGGCCATGTTCCGCGTCTTGGAAGCCTTTATATTGCTTGTTCACCGAAAACTTTCAAGGATTTTTAGCCACATCCTAACGTCTGCAATTACGTCACATGCCCTTCTCTAATTCTCCTTACTTTCGAGCATTTGGCAGACGAATGTCTCAGGAGTGTAATCTTCCCTAAATATATTACGCAGCCTCTATCTATAGCTATAGGACCTTGTGCACGTACAAGTATATTTTTTTACATTCCTTTTACCATGGTTCTAGAGAAACTTGTGTTATATATGGGTTGTATATTTTGAAATTGGCTTAAGTCCATTTTTTCTTATATTGCGATATTTAAGGGTTTGTGCTTGATTTGTTTCAAAAATATTCACCCTTATCGCGAGTTTTATTTTCACCCGAAAATATTCACAGTTTTCGTTCACCCTATCGCAGAGGGTGGCGAAACAATTTTTCGTGTTCGAAAAACATTTCACCTTATCGGCAATTCTTTGTTTGGGCGAAATGAATAGCGGGGAAACCCAAATTTGTTCACTTATATTTTACAGGCGAACGAGAGGAAAACAAGATTTAAGTAAGTTTTTGTTTCGAAATTTGATACTCTTATAATTATATGTTATTTTATTATTAGAAATAAATCAATAAATAATGCACAATCGGAAGCTGAGAGGAAGAAGAGAAATTCCTGTATTGCTGTAAATTATATATTTTATGACTACGTATCAGTCGGCCAAGTTATCCATTGTGGACAAAGCAACGGTTCCAAAATGTTGAGCACCTCACTGAAACAAGATTGGCTAAGATCCACTTCATTGTCCTTTCCGACCCCTGTTCTCTATGCGAAAAAATTAAGACATGTACACAATTTTACAATTGGTGAAACTTCAAATTTTTGCTTCAATGGTGGCTAGGAGTGGTAAGAATAACTAGCAAATATTAGAATGCCGACTTGTTTAGCCTGTAATATTGGCGAAAACTAATTGAAAAAAAATTAACTTGTTATTCAAATGTGCTGAAAATAGCAATTTTTAGCTTACAGTGAATCATTTAGCTCCAAAGGGTTAGAACTGTCCCTAAATTTCCTTCGAACCGCTTTCACATTTATTTATATTCTCCTCACGCTCAATCAATACCAACCTAAGTGCAATACTAAATATTATTTTATAAATTTTTTATTTCTATTTTTGTTGTATTTTAAGGAAATATATGCTTGGTTACAAAATTTGTACAATTGTATGTAAATTATTTGTTCACTGCCAATTCGCAATAGAGCATCAGTTGTTTCGAAGTGAACTTTTGTTCGCCCGAAATTACCGATAGGCAGAAAAAGTTCACCCGAACAAAAGAAGTGAAATCGAACACTTTTCCGCGTGAACTCCGCGATAAGGGTGATTGTTAAGTGGTATTAATTTTTATACCCAGCTGTACTTGTATTATAATTTTGATTGGAAAACCGTTGGTTGTAAAGGCATAAAGGAATCGAGATAGATATAGACTTCCATATATTAAATCATCAGTATCGAAAAAAAAATTGACTGAGCCATATCCGTCCGTCCGTCCATCCGTCCGTCTGTCCGTCCCTCCGTCTGTCCGTTAACACGATAAAATGAGTAAATATTGAGATATCTTCACCAAATTTGGTACACAAGCTGAATAGAATAGATTGGTATTGAAATCGTATGATAACCACGCCCACTTTTTATATATATAACATTTTAAAAAAACACAAAAACGTGTGTTTGACGTGTGTACTGATAATGAGACTCTCGATAAAAATTAAAAAAAAAAAAAATGGCACTGCCCACTTGTGATAAAACCAATTTTACAAATATTATTAATCATAAATCAAAAGTCGTTACAGCTATCGTACCAATTGTCTTTACTATAAGGAATACTTTGAAGAAAAATTAACGAAATCGGTTAAGGATCCCACCCATTTACTGTATAAAATGTTTTTAGAAGGGTCAAATTAGCTATATCTTTGCAAAAAAGAGCTTTATATCAATGGTATTTCATTTCCCAAGTGGATTTATTACACTAATTAGAAAAACCTTCAAATTTCAAAAAATGTACGTGGCACCGCCACTTTTATGACTAAGTAATTTTCTATGTTTCGAGAACCATAATTCGAAGAAAAATGAGTTCAGAATAGAACCATATTGTCTACACGTTGTTTTTGTCTTCATAGCTGTTTTACACAAACAATATGCCCTGTTTCTGTGGACACAGAGTTGAACGCGCTCAAAGCAGTGTGCAGTGTGAAAAATGTAAAAAAGTTTATCACCTGCAGTGTGTTGTTGGTACCTTAGCTGCCGATTTGGATCATTTTAAAAATTCGGATGAGATGTATATTTTTGGCGATTGTGCTGTTGATGACAATGCTATTGCTGTACAAAAACAACAGCAACAACATGTAAATGATAATTATCTAAATTTTATGTTATCGTCTATTCTTGCCGAAGTGAAAAGTTTGCGAGCACAGCAAGCAAGCGCGGTTGCCGGTATACACTCTCTGCAAGCGGACAATAACCGGTTATTAGGCGAATTGGAAATTTTACGTTCTGAGCTCAGTAATTTACATAAGCTCTATGATGAAGCGGTGGGTGGCGGGGTAGTGCTGGCAAAAAAAAGAAACGAAACAAAGACAAAGGCGCAATCATGGGTAACAATTCTGCCGACGCTAACATTGAAAAGAGTTCTGGCCCCGTTTTTGCTGCTAATGTCCAAAGCAATTTCAATGTTGCTGTTAGCTCTGCCGAAGTGCCTTGCGCTACTAACACTGCTAATGCCGGCGCTAACATTTCTATGAACACTGCCTCTTCTCATGCTGTTAATAACCAAAATATTGTAGATGATAGCAACACTGCGCGTACTTTAAATGGTAATGACGCTGTATCGAATGACGATAACATTGTTGATGTTGCTGGAAATTTGGGTGACACTAATTTAGATCCGGCTGGTCCTAGGTTGGTTACTGCCGTGCCGCCCCCGACGGGCAATTTTCGTATCAAGATTGCATCCATCTCTGACGGAGTCTGATGTCGTTAATTATATCTTAGCTAAGATTAATAGTACGGGTTCTATTAACATTAGTGCACATAAATTTGTTTTTAAGTATGTGAGGGATTTTTCTTCATTTAAAATATCAGTTCCAGATGTATATTTTGATATGGTTCTTGATAAATCTTTTTGGCCTATACATTCGGTGGTACATTTGTACACCACAAAGTCGAAGGTTGAGCCTCGCGCACGTATAGTTTCAAAAAACTTGATTACCAGCCCTGCAAATACGATTCAAAAGTAATTATTCACTATCAGAATGTTCGTGGTTTACGTTCTAAATTAAATGCATTTTACCTTAACAGTTTTACTTTTACTGCGGAAGTGATTGCTTTCACAGAGACTTGGCTAAAACCTGATAATTTAAATTCGGAGTTATTTTCAAATGACTACGTTGTTTTTCGGTGTGATCGTCAATCGAGAGCAGGCGGTGTCCTGATAGCTGTATTGTCCAGTATTTCTACTGAATTGTTGAGCTTTGAGGACGCGCTTGACATTGAATTCATAGCTGTAAAGCTCTTTTTCCCGAATTTTTTCTTATATATTTCTTGTTCCTACATACCGCCTCGGTCAGATATGTACGTTTATGATTGCCATAAAGCAGTTATCCACAGCCTACATTCTCGTTTGCGTGATAACGATCGCCTAGTGGTTCTTGGGGACTTTAATTTACCACACGTTAGTTGGATTGGCAACGATGATTCAAACTTTTTGACTCCTGTTACTCAGCATGATTTCATTGGTTCGCTTATGGAATTGCCGCTAGTTCAGATTAATAACGTGGTGAACTCTAAAAATAAGTTGTTAGATTTAGTTTTTGGTGATAGTTCAATAGGTACTGGTCTCAGTCGAATCCCTGCCTTATCCCTGCCTGAAGATCCCTTGCACCCTACACTTGAGGTTACACTGGACAATCTACTGCCTACGATTAATTTCATGGAAGTGTTATGTCGTTCTCGTTCGAAATGTTTTAAAAAGGCTAACTTTGATTTGCTTAATCAACTGTTAGCTTCCCACGATTGGTCTGACCTTTATGCTTGTACTGATGTTGAGACTGCCACGTCTATTTTTTATAGTTACCTTAGTGACTTTATTAATCGTTGCGTTCCGGTTCATTTTGTTAAGGCTAAGAGTAGTAAACCACCTTTGTTCTCGAGGCAACTTGCTAACCTGAACAATATTAAATCGAGGCTCTATAAGCATTTTAAAAGATCTGGTTCTTCTGAAGATTTTTCTAAATATTTAGTTGCCCGTTCCAATTTCCAACGCCTGAATCAAAACTGCTACAAGTCGTATTTAACAAGATGCAAAATTGAGTTTTTTAAAAATCCTAAAAAATTTTACGGGTTTGTTAATTCAAAGCGCAGATCTTCGGGATTTCCATCATCTTTGTCTTTGGGTGGCGAGAATGCTAGCCTTGACCATGATATTGCCGACTTATTCGCAGACTTTTTCAAATCGACCTATTCGTCAACCTGTACCCAAACCGGTAGTTATCCGTTCGAGATAGTTAGTTCTAACTGTATTCTCAATCCAGTCATTGATAGTGCCACTGTACTTCAGAGTTTTTTAGCTCTGAAACCGATTTTTTCTCCAGGGCCCGATGGTATTCCTGGCTGTATGCTTAAGTTCTGTGCTGTGAACTTAACAGAACCGATCGTAAAATTGTTCAATTTATCTTTGCAATCAGCGTCATTTCCATCAATTGGGAAACAGTCGTTTATCATACCTCTGCACAAGAAGGGTAGTAGATCTAATATTGAGAATTATAGGGGAATTGCTAAGCTTTCAGCTATTCCTAAAACCTTTGAACAAATAATTACCTGTCAGCTTCAACATTCGTGTACTTCCATATTATCACCCTCTCAGCATGGGTTTGTGAGATGTAGGTCAACCACCACAAACCTACTTGAGTTTACCTCTTTAGTTCGGGATGGTTTTTTGGCTTGCAAGCAAACTGATGTGATTTATACGGATTTTAGTAAAGCTTTTGATTCAGTGAATCACGAACTTCTGATTCTGAAGCTTGATTTACTGGGCTTTCCGAAGAGTCTGACTTCATGGCTCTCAAGCTATCTTTCTAATAGAACCCAAAAGGTGCTTTATAAAAATATTATTTCAAAATCAATTCATGTTACCTCTGGTGTACCTCAGGGCAGTCATTTAGGCCCATTGCTTTTTACTCTTTTTATAAATGATCTGCCACAGATTTTGAATCATTCACGAGCTCTAATGTATGCCGATGATGTAAAAATTTGCTATACATGCTTGCCTTCGGAGTTAACTCGCTCAAATCTACTTCAGGTTGATTTGGATTCATTTCAACGCTGGTGTACAATTAATGCATTAGTTCTAAACTGTTCCAAATGTAAGTTCATGACATTTCATCGCGTGAAGCCTGTCCTGTCGTCTTATGCACTTTATGGCACTCTTATGGAGCGTATATCTTCGATTAACGATTTAGGGGTTCTGTTTGACTCGAAACTGAGCTTCAACTCACATATTTCAGCTATTACTAATAAAGCAATGGGTCCCCTTGGTTTTGTGAAACGCTGGGCTAAGGAGTTCAAGGATCCGTATCTGACCAAGGTCCTCTACACTTCGCTGGTCCGCCCAATACTTGAGTATTGCTCGTGTGTTTGGTGTCCATTATATATTACTCATATAAAGCGTATTGAGTCTGTGCAGAAACAATTTTTAATTTTTGCTCTACGGGCCTTTAACTGGGACTCAAATCTTCATCTTCCGTCTTATAGAAGTAGACTTCTTCTCATTAATTTGCCAACTCTGGAAAATCGTAGAATATTACTCGGGGTAATGTTCCTGCATAAGCTAATTCTAGGTGAGGTTGACTCCTCTGAGCTGCTAAGTCGATTGAGCTTTGCAGTTCCTGCTAGGACGTCCAGACACTACGTGCCCTTCCATTTACCCCTGTGTCGTAGAAATTTTGACAAAAATGATCCTATACGTGTTTGGTGCTCGTACTATAACGACTTGTATAATTGCATTAGTATCGAATGTTCGTTTGTTGCCTTACGCAATGGTATACTTTTCAGTCTCAACTGATATCTTAAAGTTTATTTGTTTAATTTGTAATGATAGTTTAATTTTAGTTCTTGTTCAATGTTAAAATAAATTGTAAATTTTTAATTTATTCCATTTTTAATTCTATACTTGTATATATTTTTACGCTATCTTTTTTTTATGTTGCTTTCCTTTATATTTTGTTAGTCGACCACTCCTGTTAGTTAACTTTAAATAATTAAATAAATAAATAAATAAATAATAAATAAATAAATATGTAATATTGCGCAGTTTTGTAACAGTATTAATCACACAAAACAAACAACAACAGCATTTCAGTTGTACAGCTGGGTATGTATTGTTCGGTTTCACCCGAACTTAGACTTCTTTACTTGTTTTATATGACTTTGGGACCTTAAACATATTAGAATATATACCGTAATACGTTTTGTAAATTTTACTAGAAAATTAAGCTGTGTTTCGGGACCAAGAATGGACTTAAACTATATTCAAAATTAATAAAATAAATTTTTTGTTTGTGAAAAGGGTAGGTTAGGTTGTTATGTTTGATGTAAATGAAAGTAATAACTTTGAAATAAATAGGGAAGCTTTCAATTTAGATACAGCTTTTTATTTACGTAATTAAAAAATGTTTTTAAAAATAAATATTTATTCATTTATTAAAGAATTAAATTTACATTCATTTATTTATTAAGGATAAAATTAAAGATTTCGCCATATTATTTCTCCTCATTTAGATTATGTGCGAGGTTGTTAAAATATCCAGGGTGCATAGGTGGTATATACCTCAGTATCTCCATCATATCCTTATCCCCAGGAGTTGAAATGGGACGTCCTTTTTTGTATAATGGTGTTAGTTTTATTTTGTTGAATTTCTTTGTCCTTCCAGAGAAGGTAATAAGTCAAGTGTTTTGAACTGTTTATAAATTTTTATAGATTCTTTATAAAACATTTTATAGGGTTCACTTTTTACAAATCGCATCCAACATATCCTTAGCCAATTTACAGGTCCGCCACTAATTTTTTTTAAGCCTTTATCAATTGATTCTTGCAGAGGTATCGCAGAAAAAAGTCTTCACGTTTAAATAATAAATTTTAATTAAGTATTAAATAGAACAATTTTATTTCAGTGGACTTAAACCGGTAAATAGTTTTGTTTAGATTTTCTTAGGTAAAAAATTTTCAAGTCCGCAAAGTCATAGCGATTTTAATGATACGGGACTTATATTTTTTATGAAAAAAGATTTTATAGGATTTTGATTATTGTTGTCATTAACTCTCTTTTTTTAAATGGTCTTAAACAACTTTCATCAATTACAAGACGAACAGACTACCTGATTCCCTATCTGCGCTTCGAGGGCGATCCTAAGGTCACAATAGAGGTGGACGGTTGGCGCAAGGGTGCTCAAATGACGGACGAGGCGATACATGTGTACGCAGATGGTTTCAAAGTAGTGGAAGGAGTTGGGTCTGCGGTATACTGCGCTGTTACGGAAATAAACAGATCCTACAGGCAGCCGGATTACTGTAGTGTTTTCCAAGCGGAAACAGTAGCCGTAACCAATGCAGTAGAAACCCTGGAAAAAAATAGCCCAACTTGCACTCGTGCTAACTTTTATATTGACAGTCAAGCAGCAATTAAGGCAATAATCTCGCATACCACAGCATCTAAATGCGTGTTAGAGTGTAGACATTCCCTGGAGAGAATCGGGACGGGGAGAAACATACATCTATATTTGGTCCCAGGGCATATGGGAATAGATGGGAATGAAAACGCGAATGACTTAGCTAAAAAGGGCGCATCTCTTGAAGCTTGCTCCGTAGACGTCCCAATTAGATTGGGCGAAATTAAGCCAAGGTGCACATGAGGTTCACATGATCGACCAAGCAGGAAAGGCGTGGGTTCAAGCGCGGGGGTTGTGAAGTGTCGAAGATTATGTGCAGGTCTTACAACCTTAGACTAACAAAGTTGCTTCTATCATTAAAAAAAGAGGAATGTAGCCTCATAACGCGTAGTCTGACTGGACATTGCCTTCTGGCGTCATATGCCTTTAAATTAGATTTGGTCAGTGATAGCAGCTGTAGGAAGTGCGGGCTGGAGGAGGAAATGATCGAGCACCTTCTTGGCTCGTGCCCTGCACTTGCCAGGCTAAGACTCCAGCTATTAGGAGTGATACAGTTGTCAGAACTAGAAGCAGCAAGTGGCTCAAGTCCTAGGAAGCTTCTAGTGTTTGCCAAGAGGAGGGAGTTATTTTATAATACATGTCCTGGTTTTTGATAGGGTTTTTCAGTTTGGTCGTTAAAACAAACTTCTGGTAACACTACGGACTTGTTCAGTCTATGTGAGGTGCTCATGGACCGCCCTATTCAACCTAACCTAAACAACCTTCAAAATAAACGACTCATATCATGGATATGTTTTCGTTTATTTTTTCACACAATTTTTAAACGAATTTTTCTATTATTATTGGTTCATTAAATGTGATGGAGTTTCGGATTCTCTTCGTTAAATTTCAAAATTTCAGCGTCACTATAAAGTGTATAGTATGTTCACATATATGTATCTAATCTTAAATGCTCCCGCGAAATTCTAAAATATGTTCAAATGTGTGAGTCTGTTCAAATTATATTTTGTGTGATTAACTTTGTAAGTGGTTGTGTTTGCGTTGATTGGTGGTTTTGTAGTTGGTGCGGCAAATGAATGAGCAAGTCTTCTATTGTGTTTTAAATCGCAATCCCCTTATTTTCGCCAAATCATCACAATAGCTGGTAAATGCTGCCATAAATCCTTACAATGGGTAATTTTGTTTAGTAGGCTCTCTAATACTCCCCACATATTTATATACTATTATGCTATTTGTTTGCTAATTGAATATGGAGAAACGAGTCGAAAAGCCTTCTTAAGATTTTGCGTGTTCAGCTGAAAAGTGGTGAAAATTCCACCGGAAACCTAATGCAGCTAATTTAGTCGGCATGACAGCCATACAGTTTGTTATTATTGTTATCAAATAAATTACTAAAAATAAGTTAAATTGCTGACAAACACTACGTTAATTAATATTCGTTATTCCATATTCATGAAGGAAGTAACTGAGCACGCAAAATGATAAAGCGCGATTATTTGTTGTGCTGTCAAGGTTGGCTAGTTAGTAGGGTTGACGATTTTTGAGATCTCTCAACGTCCAAGATTTTCTGGATCTGAAAATTCACTCCTGTGAAATTAGGCTGTACATTTTTTTGTGATTTTTGACAAAAATTTGAATACATATGTGTGGACCTACATATCTATGTAGATATAATAAAAACAAAAAAAACACAGGGAAGAGGAATTAATTAATTTAAATTAAATTTGTCGCTAAATGGTGCAAACGCATTAGTACTTTCGTGGCAATTTTGGTTGAAATGAATTTCACGTTAAACGAGTGTGCTAAATATGAAAACAATACCAAATTATTAAATTAAATACCATTTTTGTCAACTTGGTTTTAGTTTTCGAGATATTCGATCCGAAAATGCAAAAATCACGTTTTGAAGAACATTTGAGGTTATGTCACTTCTAGATTTTCTTTTTAAACATAAGTTTTGTATACAAACGTAGATACCACTCCTACTATTCTTTTGAGTTTTGGAATTTTTTATTTATTTTTTTTTTTGTCACTAAAAATCGTCCATTGAGTGTATGCAAGTGTGCGCAGGTGTTTAGATTTCTGAAAAAAAATCTAAACATTAACAAATTTTGAAACTCAGTAAATTCAAGGGACGTCTAATAAAAAGATTTACTAAAAACATTAAATATATTTTCCAAGCCTATAATAATAATATAATATTAATATAATTTTAATTTACATATATTATATTTCTTCCAAGCAGATATTAAGGCGACAGTTAACTGTAACATTTCGAATTTCCCTTTATTTCAAATAATTTTTCAGAGTTGTTTTTTTTTAGCGAAAGGCTCTTCATTTCTTGAACTTGTATAAAAGATATTTTCAGGTGAATAGTCACAACTAGTGATAGAACTTTCAGAAAAAGTATCGATACCGGTACTCATACTCAGTGAAAGGTATCGAGTACTTCGGAATTTTTACCAAAAGTGGAGAATTTTTTTTTTTTTTTTTTTTTTTTTTTTGTAATTAGATCATATGTTCTGGATTTAGGCTCTCCCCCAGGCTCAAACGTCTCGATAATGCAAGAAAATTTTCTAAAATAATAGCCAAAGAAAACTAAAAGTTTTCATGCTATCATACCATGAAGAATTTACTCTTTGAATAGCATTGTGTCATATGGGTGGTTTGGGAAGAATAAAGCACAGAATGTTTATTACGGTATTTAATATACAGAGCTTCCGCTTTTCTATGTAGTGGACATTGGACTGCCGCACAATGCAGGACACGTCGGGTCTGATATTTTAGTCGCCAAACATGACAATCATGCCTTACTCCGGGAATATTTTATACCTCAAATGTAGAAAAGATTTCCCCAAAATGCTTGACTAATCTGAAGAGTCAGGAATGCGCATAGCTGTTACGGTGGCTGTTTAAGTCGAAAGCTCAGTAATAAGCATTTATATTTTCAAATATATTTTCACTAAATTTTCTCAAGATAAAACTGGGTGTCTCTATATATATTGTACCTGTAGATGTGCATGCTTTTGTTGTTTTTTTAATTCGTTGAGAGGGTAAATCAAAAAGCGATTTACAAACAAAATGCTCCAATATGTCAATGACATTTTCTAATTAATCTTAATGCCTTATAACAACTTAAAATTGGGCGATCAACTTTTGTGTATGTAAACGTTTTTCTTTAGTGGTATATATTTCGGATGAAGGCAGCTTCTATTGGCAAGGAATATATAGAATAGGGTACATATTTGGATTATAGAGAGAGCAGACAGTTAAATAAAATAAAATTGCATTAGCTTTGAATGAATGAGTATGAGAAAACTTTTCCAATTTTGGGTTACTGAACATTATATAACTGCAAAGATTTTAGATAACTAAGTTTAGCATTAAGAGTTATTAGTTAATAGTTAATAACTAATAGTTAATAGTTAATAGTTAACAATTAATAGCTAATAGTTAATATCTAATAGTTAATAGTTAATAGTTAATAATTAATAGTAATAGTTAATAGGCATCAGTCAATGTTAAGATCTTTAAAAGGGTTTTATAATTCATATCGTACAAACAAATTCTAGAGTCACCCCTGGTCCGCCTTTATGGCGATATTTCGAAAAGGTGTCCACCTATAGAACTAAGGCCCACTCACTTTTAATATACTCATTAACACTTTTCAGTTCATCCTCATATCATACAAACAAATTCTGGAGTCACCCCTGGTCCACCTTTATGGCGATATCTCGAAAAGGCGTCCACCTATAGAACTAAGTCCCAATCCCTCTTAAAATACTCTTTAGCACCTTCCATTTGATACATTCATACAAACACATTCCAGGGTTACCCTCTGTTGATTTTCCTACATGGTGATTTTCCCTTAATTTATCTCCATTACTCTCAGCTGAGTATGGAATATTCGGCTACACCCGAACTTAGCCTTCCTTACTTGTTAAATATCACATTTTTTCGGACTCTATAAGCTTTTGATTAGATCTGCTACCATTTACCATTTTTACTAATGGAGAGTAAAGATAATAGCAGAGCTGATACGAGGTTGAGGGATAACTGAACTAACAGGAGAAAGTTTTTTTTCTCACTTCCGGAGAGAAAAGGAAAAAAAGACTGATGAATCACGAGGAAGCTGGACGTAGTGTGCTCTGGCTCCTCTAAAAAGAAAAATAAAGTAGAAATGATTATTTAAACTCATTGTTATTTCTAAAAGGCAATAAGCAAGTAATCCAGTGTGGGAGTGTCAACGTGTGATCGAGTTTCAACGTGGACAGAGAACTGAAAGCTGGAGTCTTATTAGGATATATTGGCAAGCAAAGGAGTATCAAGCATAGCTGGAGAGTAACTGGTTCCCTCAAAATCACCTTATCCTTTTTTCTAAAGTTTAAACATGCCGTAGGCTTAGAAATTGGTTCCTGCAATTATCCCTTTATGTTCATTGTTGTGTTATATATATAGTTTTACTTATCGAAGCAAAATTCTACATATATACTTAAAAAAAAAGTAGTTTATACTAAATTAGCCATATACGTCTGTCCGTCTGTCCGTACACACGATAACTGAAGTAAATTTTGTGGTATCTTAATGAAATTTGTATTGTAAGTTCCTTGGCACTCATCTCAGATATCTATTTAAAATGAACGAAATCGGACTATAACCACGCCCACTTTTTCGATATAGAAGTTTGTGGTTGGGTTGACCTTATGGCACAGATTAGAAAATTAGTAAAAATTTGGACAATGGGTGTGGCACCGCCCACTTTTAAAAGAAGGTAATTTAAAAGTTTTTCAAGCTGTAAGTTGGCAGCTTAGTATGTAATGTTCGGTTACACCCCAACTTAGCCTTTCTAACTTGTTCTTCTCCTTGTTGTTCTCTGTATCATCACACCCACAAATGCTCGTGACTTTCGATGTGGAAACACATAGGTGTACATCTATTGAAGAGAAGAGAAACCACAAAAAGATAATTTTACAATGAATATATGATTTCCGGCTTTTTTAAAAAAGCTTCGTCGTCTTATCTGTTAGAACCGACATCGATGTTACTATTGTTTTGTTATCATCTTATTATCGATAGCCGATATATTGTCGCATTATAGGGTATGTTATCGCCTTGTTATCTTAAGTAATCGGTTTCTTATTTGTATTTTGTCGATGCTATCTTTTACACGCCGATTGCGTATTTGAGATAACTTTTTGATAACGTATCAATAATATATCAAAAAAAAAAAAATGTGTAACTCCGCGACCACAAACCGATTACTTACCGAGAGCAAAAAAATAATTTTTGTTTTGGAACTTTTTAAAAAATAATCGACAGCTATCCATACTTAGTCGATAAAATAAATACAATGCACGATAATCTGCGAAGAAAATTTAAGCCGAGCTTCACTTCCAATTTGGTTCGTGCTCCTATTAAAGTTTCTAAAAATTAGCAGGTCGAGATGTACATATTTTACGTCGACTCCAAATGGCATATTTAAGGCTGAGAAGCCGTCCTCTACCTCTGCTCATATAGGCGGGTTCCGATAGAAAAACTTTCTTGGCCGGAGCATCATCTTTCATTCGCATAAAATGGCCTAGCCAGCGCAGCCGCTGCGTTTTAATTCGCTGGACTATGTTGATGTCTGCGTATAGCTCGTACAGCTCATCATTAAATCTTCTTCGGTACTCGCCATCGCCAACACGTAGAGGTCCATAAATCTTTCGAAGAACTTTTCTCCCGAACACTCCCAAAGCCGCTTCATCTGGTGTTGTCATGGTCCATGCTTCTGCCCTATATAGCAGGACGGGTACGATAAGTGACTTGTAGAGTATGATTTTCATTCGCCGAGAGAGTTCTTTACTTTTCAATTGCCTACCTAGTCCAAAGTAGCATTTATTGGCAAGATTGATTCTTCGCTGGAATTCAGTGCTTATGTTGCTGCTAGTGTTGATGCTGGTTCCCACATAACCGAAGTCTTTTACTATTTCGAAATTGGCTTCCAACAGTTGCGTGGTTGCCAAGGCGCATATGCTCCGACTCTTTGCTCGATGACAACAGGTACTTCGGTTTGTCCTCTTTCACCATCAAACCCATCTTTACCGCTTCATTTTCTAGTTTGGAGTAAGCAGAACTAACAGCGCGGGCGTTTAGGCCGATGACATCAATGTCATCAGCATATGCCAGTAATTGCACGCTTTTATAATATATTGTTCCAGTGCGGTTAAGTTCTGCAGCTAGTGCAATTTTCTCCAGCATCAAATTAAAGAAATCTCACGATAGGGGGTCACCCTGTCTCAAACCTCGTTTTGTTTCGAACGGCTCGGGGAGGTCCTTCCCAATTCTGAATGAGCTGATGGTGTTGCTCAACCTCATTTTGCACAGCCGTATAAGTTTTGCGGGCAAACCAAATTCAGACATAGCGGCATATAGGCAACTCCTTTTCGTGCTGTCGAAGGCGGCTTTAAAGTCGACGAAGTGGTATAGAATATAAATTTATAAAATTTAAAAATCGATAAATCGTGCTCGTCAAATATACACGGATAATGAGGGCAACTATTCGAGAGGGCTGTTCACGAAAATTCTGGTTCCTTACTGAAATAGGCGAACAAGGCCACTTAGAGTATAAAAGCAGCGCAAGTTGAGGAAAAGCTAATCAAATTGACTTTAAGACGCAATAAGTGTAGTGCTCGAGTAATTTAATTGTGAAGTACTACTGCCATAGTAGTGTTGTAAAAAAAGAACATTTTTCTGTATTTGTTACAGTATTTTTTCGAGGCTGTGACAATTTTTCGCTAACGAAGCTTGTAAGCCTGTGTGAAAAAGAAAAACTTAATGGAATTCCATTAAGTTTTCGTGGGAAATTGCTATAAGACGACCTTATTTCAAAAAACTATAATTTTGTTCCGATAGGGACAGTTTAAGTTTAAATACATATACTATATATATACATACATACATACATATAAACATTTTTGTGGTACCTAAGGGAAGGGTGATGGTAACTACTTGGGTGAGAAAACACCAAAAAAAAAATTATAGAGATAAAGCTCTGCTTGCCATCCAGCCCGGAGATTCAGGCAATGCCGTGGGATCTAACAATAAAAGCAACATTCAGAACTCATCACACCACTTCCCACCTAACAAGAAAAAAGTAAGTGCACACTTACAGACAGCAACAAAAAAAAAAAAGTAAGGATGGGACTGTCTTCGGCTGTGCCGAAGACTTCATACCTTTCCTGAATGGGGATGAACAAAAGTTTTTCCCGTTCGTAATCTCCAAATAATCGGATGTATAAGATAAGAAATATATAGTGAACAGATGTACATATCTAAACGATTTTTAAGATAAATATAAAATAAACAAGTAAGGAAGGTTAAGTTCGGGTGTAACCGAACATTACATGCTCAGTTGAGAGCTATGGTCACAACATAAAGGAAAATAACCATGTAGGAAAATGAACCGAGGGAATCCCTGGAATGTGTTTGTATGACATGTGTATTAAATGAAAGGCATTAAAGAGTATTTTATGAGGGAGTGGGCCATAGTTCTATAGGTGGACGCCATTTAGGGATATAGCCATAAAGGTGGATCAGGGTTGAATCTAGAATTTGTTTGTACGATATGGGTGTCAAACGAAAGGTATTAATGAGGGTTTTAAAACGGAGTGGTTGTAGTTGTATAGGTGGTCGCCTTTTCGAGATATCGCCATAAAGGTGGACCAGGGGTGACTCTAGTATGCGTTTGTATAATATGGGTATCAAACGAAAGGTGTTAATAAGTATTTTAAAAGGGAGCGGGCCTCAGTCCTACAGGTGGACGCCATTTCGAAATATCGCCATATATGTGGACCAGGGTTGACTCTAGAATCGTTTGTACAATATGGGTATCAAACGAAAGGTGTTAATGAGTATTTTAAAAAGGAGTGGGCCTTAGTTCTATAGGTGGACGCCTTTTCGAGGTATCGTAATAAAGGTGGACCAGGGGTGACTCTAAACTTTGTTTGTACGATATGGGTATCAAATGAAAGGTGTTAATGAGTATTTTTAAAGGGAGTGGGGCTTCGTTCTATAGGTGGTCGCCTTTTCGAGATATCGCCATAAAGGTGGAACAGGGGTGACTCTAGACTTTGTTTGTACTATATGAGTATCAAATGAAAGGTGTTAATGAGTAGTTTAAAAGGGCGTGGGGCTTAGTTCTATAGGTGGACGCCTTTTCGAGATATCGCCATAAAGGTGGACCAGGGGTGACTCTAGAATGTGTTTGTACGATATTGGTATCAAATTAAAGGTATTAATTAGAGTTTTAAAAGGGAGTGGTGGTAAGTGTATATGTGAAGGCGTTTTCCAGATATCGACCATGTGGACCAGGGTGACCCAGAACATTATCTGTTGGATATCACTAATTTATTTATATATGTAATACCTGCCAAGATTTTAAGGGTTTTTTATTTCGCCCTGCAGAACTTTTCATTTCCTTCTACTTAATATGGTAGGTGTCACAACCATTTTACAAAATTTTTTCTAAAGTTATATTTCGTCAATAAACCAATCCAATTACCTTATCATGTTTGTTCCCTCTTTTCGTATTTGGTATAGAATTATGGCATTTTTTTCATTTTTCGTAATTTTCGATATCGAAAAAGTGGGCGTGGTCATAGTCGGATTTCTTCCATTTTTATACACCAATATAAAGTGAGTTCAGATAAGCACGTGAAATGAGTTTAGTAAAGATATATTGATTTTTGCTCAAGTTATCGTGTTAACGGCCATGCGGAAGGACAGACCGTCGACTGTGTATAAAAACTGAGCATGGCTTCATCCGATTTCGCCCTTTTTCGCAAAAATAGTTATCGGCCTAGAATCTAAGCCTCTACCAAATTTCACAACGATTGGTAAATTTTTATTTGAGTTATGGCATTAAAAGTATCTTAGACAAATTAAATGAAAAAGGGCGGAGCAACGCCCATTTTGAAAATTTCTTTTATTGTTGTTTTTGTTGTACCATATCATTACTGGAGTTGAATTTTGACATAATTTACCTATATACTGTAAAGATATTAA
The DNA here is from genome assembly GCF_040869045.1 of Eurosta solidaginis. Classification (NCBI taxonomy): domain Eukaryota; kingdom Metazoa; phylum Arthropoda; class Insecta; order Diptera; family Tephritidae; genus Eurosta; species Eurosta solidaginis. The sequence goes on from NC_090320.1 coordinate 262,900,849, forward strand.
CTTTTATTCTAAAATTTGACTTAAAAAAATTTTTTTTTTTACCTTCTTTTAAAAGTGGGCGGTGCCACGGCCATTGTCCAAAATTTTACTAGCTTTCCATTTTGCGTTATAATTTCAACCCCCCTACTAAGTTTCATCGCTTTATCCGTATTTAGTAATTAATTATCGCACTTTTTCGATTTTTCGAAATATTAGATATCAAAAAAGTGGGCGTGGTTATAGCCCGATATCGTTCATTTTAAATAGCGATCTGAGATTGGTACCCAGGAACCTGCATACCGAATTTCATCAAGATACCTCAAAATTTACTCAAGTTATCGCGATAATGGGCAGACGGAAGGACGGACGGACGGACGGACATAGCTCAATCGAATTTTTTTTTCGATACTGATGATTTTGATATATGGAAATCTATATCTATCTCGATTCCTTTATACCTGTACAACCAACCGTTATCCAATCAATGTTAATATACTCTGTGGGCTCTGCTCAACTGAGTATAAAAATAGATAGGTACTTTGTGTGAGGATGCACAGCTTCACGTTTTTGTGGTCTGCATGTAAAAACTATGACCACGAATCTCGTATTTCAACAATATGTGACGTAAAGGTAACTATTTGATGAAATTTGATGAATCTTGAAGCTTCTAGCCGTAAAAAGGGGTAAAAATTACAGTTAATATGAGGTATATAATATATATACCACCGGTCTTTATGATTTTTCAGGCAACAAATATGCTGTATACGTAAGTATTCGTTGAAATTTGAAGCCTCTAGTTCTTAAAATAGGGCAGCAATTACGAAAATTTCTTATCTGAACAATCGGTTGTGGGGATATATACTATATATACGACCGATCTCAACAGGTTTTTCAGGCAACAATATGTGCAATATACGAAAGTATATGGTGAAGTTTGAAGCTTCAATCTGATAAATTGAGGAAGATGTGACAAAAATCCTCTTTTTCTGAAAAATTAGTTGTATGGAGGATATATGCTATAGCGGTCCGATCCAGCCGGTTCGGAAATATATCTAATCAGACACCCAAATACACCCACTCACCAAATTTTATCAAGATATATCAAAAATTGAGGGACTAGTTTGCACATAAACAGACAGACGGACAGACAAACATACGGACAGACGGATATGGCTAAATCAACTCAGATCTATATCCTGATTATTTCAGTATACTTAACGATGGGTCTATCTATTTCCCTTTAAGGACTTACAATTTTGGGATTCGTGACGAAATTAATATACCATTTCTTTTTCATGAAAGGTATAAAAATAATAGAAATTAAAAAGAAATGTCTCCCTGGTATTTTATTATTGGCAGTTACATCGTAAGCTTTAGTAACTGCTTCATGCCCACCCTATCCATGACTACCTAATATGATCACAATTTTATTTGGAAGCCCCGCACTTAACCAACAATAACTAGCCTTTGCTTTTGGACATATTGAATTCGCGGTTCGGCCGATTGCATGCTACGCGTCCCCGATATGGTTGCCAAGCCTAAAGGTTACTCACTTGAGGAAAATATAGGACTGCCAAAATACTGCCCTCTGAACCGCTACGGGAGGGCTGTCTTCTTATGTCCCCAGAACACCACGTACACAATGAGGCGAGAGTACACACCATTATGAAGAGAAATGAAGTGCTAAACAAACAGTTTCTGTTGAAAACCTAGAAACCTGGGCATCCTAACAGACATCTGATTGATAAAGCTATACCTCCCAGGAGCTTAAGCGGTAATCTCCATAAGCATTATGAGGAATAGCGGCAAAAATTTCATGCATTTTTCTACCGCCAAAAGCAAATTTGAATCATGTTTGAAAGCCGTTCTGTGCTATAAAACGGCGAAAATATATATCACGCGTAATGGGTTAAGAAACATGATTTTTTCCTTGACACATCAATAACGTACTTTCCATAAAATATTTCAAAAATACGAGATTTGCAAAATTTTGCAAATGGATACCAGAAATAAGTTGTTTTGATCCTGAAAAGTTACTGAAAACCCCATAACTGTTTTTTTGAGCGCAGCGAAGATATGTTGCTATACTTGTACGTATGTATAAGCATATGTAAAGTGTTTACATATATTTCATCCGTACTTTTCCACAAAAAGAGCATAAATTTTTTGAAGTCAAATGGTGCTTCAATGAACTGCTTATTGTGCATCTTAAGCTTACAAGATTGAAATTGAGCATTTTGCTTTTTGTTCAACTTTTTCTACAACAACGACAGCATTTCTTTTATTTATTTTTTTAAATAAAAAAAACGCTTATGTTCTGTGGTTTATGTTTGCTAAACTTGCACACAAATCAACTAGTAACAGTCCCTGCGAGAAATAAGAAAAGAAAAATTATGCAAACTCCTTCTTAATTTTAATTGTATATTAAGCTTGTTATTAGTAATAATTTAGGGTGTATAGAACTTGACAGGTTTTATGTATATGTAGATGTTTTGTTAAAAATATTGTCAAAAGTTGTTAAGCTGGTGCAAGTTTCATTAACAGTGTCATGAATTTATAATCAAAACTTTACGAAAAGCTCGTGTCTTGATTGCAAGTATCCTACAGAATCGCTTCATGTCCACATCAGTGTATTGTACAAGCTCCTTTTTGTAAAACATATGTTTATGCCACAAACTTGTTAGTGCACATTAGTTGCTGTAGTTTCTCAATTTTTTTTTTTATCGTTTCTATATTCAGCTGAGCAGAGCTCACAGAGTGTACTAACTGATTGGATAACGGTTGGTTGTACAGGTATAAAGGAATCGAGATAGATATAGACTTCAATATATCAAAATCATCAATATCGAAAAAAAATTTGATTGAGCCATGTCCGTACGTCCGTCCGTCTGTCCGTTAACACGATAACTTGAGTAAGTTTTGAGGTATCTTGATGAAATTTGGTATGTAGCTTCCTGGGCGCTCGTCTCAGATTGCTATTTAAAATGAACGATATCGGAATATAACCACACCCACTTTTTCGATATCGAAAATTTCGAAAAACCGAAAAAGTGCGATAATTATTACCAAAGACGGATAAAGCGATGAAGCTTGGTAGGTGAATTGAACATATGACGCAGAATAGAAAATTAGTAAAATGTTGGACAACGGGCGTGGCACCGCCCACTTTTATAAGAAAGTAATTTAGAAGTTTTGCAAGCTGTAATTTGTCAGTCGTTGAAGATATCATGATGAAATTTGGTAGGAACGTTACTCCTATTTCTATATGTATGCTTAGTAAAAATTAGCAAAAAATTTTTTAAAGTCAAATTTTAACAAAAAATTTAATATCTTTACAGTATAAAAGTAAATTATGTCAACATTCGACTCCAGTAATGATATGGTGCAACAAAATACAAAAATAAAAGAAAATTTCAAAATGGGCATGGCACCGCCCTTTTTCATTTAATTTGTCTAAAATACTTTTAATGACATAACTCAAGTAAAAATTTACCAATCGTTGTGAAATTTGGTAGGGGCTAAGATTCTAGGACGGTGACTGTTTCTTGAAGCCACGCCCAGTTTTTATACACTGTCGGCCGTCTGTCCTTCCGCTCGGCCGTTAACAGGATAACTTGAGCAAAAATAGATATATCTTTACTAAACTCAGTTCAGGTAATTACCTAAACTCACTTTGTATTGGTATAAAAAATGGCCGAAATCCGACTATGACCACGCCCTTTTTCCATATCGAAAATTACGAAAAATGATAAAATGCCATAATTCTATACCAAATACGAAAAAAGGGATGAAACATGGTAATTAGATTGGTTAATTGATGCAAAATATAACTTTAGAAAAAAAATTTGTAAAATGGGTGTAACACCTACCATATTAAGTAGAATACAATGAAAAAGTTCTGCAGGGCGAATTCAAAAGCCCTTGGAATCTTTGCAGGAATACTGTTCGCGGTATTACATATTTAAATAAATTAGCGGTACCCGACAGATAATCTTCTGGGTCACCCTGGTCTTCATTTTGGTCGATATTTCGGAAACAACTTCAGATATACAACTACAACCACCCCTTTTAAAACCCTCATTAGTCTTTAATTTAACATCCATATCGTACAAACACATTATAGAGTCACCTCTGGTCCACCTTTATGGCGATATCTCTCCACTCCCTTTTAAAATACTCATTATCACCTTTCGTTTGATACCCATATTGTACAAACGCATTCTAGATTCACCCCTGGTCCACCTTTATGGCGATATATCGAAAAGACCTCTACCTATAGAACTGAGGCCCATTCCCTTTTAAAATACTCTTTAACACCTTTCATTTGATACCCATATCGTACAAACAAATTCTAGTGTCAGCTCTGGTCCACCATTATGGCGATATCCCTAAATGGCGTCTACCTATTGAACTATAGTCCACTCCCTCTTAAAATTCTCTTTAATATCTTCCATTTGATACACATGTCATACAAAAACATTCCAGGGTTACCCTAGGTTCATTTTCCTTCATGGTGATTTTCCCTTGTTTTGTCTCGATATCTCTCAACTGAGTATGTAATGTTCGGTTACACCCGAACTTAGCCTTCCTTATTTTTTTTAATTGCATTTTAAAGTGAAACCATCTTTCCGGTAAAAGGAATGCTTTCAGATGACTTTGCTTTACATTTGTATTATGTTATGCTATTTCTTGCGTAACATTTCTATGACATACGCTTTTTTTACTTACAAGTATCCATTGATTATTTTTTCTTAGTGCCTACACCCTAAAGTTTCTCATGATTTTTTAACAACTTCTGTCTAAACTCACCTAATTCAGTCAGTCTCTTTGCCCCTTTTCTTTTCACTCAACTATAACCTTATTAAGACTTATTTACTTTACTTGTTATATTTATACCCAGTTATCATACTATGACGAAAAACTTGTGTGTATTTCAGCGATTTAAAACGCTATGATACTATAGAGTTTTTTGTCATTGTTCGAGCTTTGAACATGAACAGACCACAGAGCAAATCCGCTACATGAAGAGGTGACATAATTTCTCTGTTATGAGTAACATCTCTTTTAAGAGTGGTGCACAAAATACCATTTGTAGGTTATCGTTAGCAAAAAAAAAATATTGTGACTTTCTTTCTCTTGCAGTGTCTCACATACGAAGGTCTATGTAAAAGAGGAACCGGGATGTTCTATTCATGAAGATATATAAAACGATCTTTCCCGACAGCCTAAAGTAAATTAGACATACCGATATTCCAGGGGCTCAAATTGCTCATTAGCAGATCTCGAAAGGTTTCTATATAGATACAGGCAAAGGCTTATATCTCCCCTTTACAATCGTTATACAACCGCTATTGAGGCAATGAAAGCAGTGTGGCTTAATGTGTGTGAGCTCCAATGATCCCTACAAAAAAATATCTGCAGTGAGAGTGCTTACGGGTGCTTTCATGTTAACCAATAAGCTCCACTGATGCTTCGGCGGCCGCATACAAACAAGTCGATTTATCACTTTGCCTTTCGACGTACAGTGCTTAGAAGATGACTCATATCTTTGCCCCTTATTTAGTTCATGGGGAAAGCAAGAACTTTGAAGACTATCTTACTTTCTTAGTTGGTGCTTAACCATTTAAACGCCTGTGGCCGCCCAACATGAAACGTCAATCGCGCCTTCGCTGAGTTAACTGGCGCCAATTGGTCACACCAAGGAAATTTCAATCTTTTTCCAGCTGGCCCTTCCACAAGTGGGGCCGCCCGATTCCTGTGCTCCATAGTAATGAGTTTTTGGGATTTATCTGGTAAGACTAACGTCTCCCCACCCAGAACTCATCGTGCACATTCACACTGAAAGAAGTGTTTCCGTTTGGGGGAATTTGGGGAATGGGGAAATTTCCAAAGGATACATTTAACGCATGTAAATTTAATTCTATATGTATAAATTTAGGTAGTCAAAGTCAAGAAAGCTCTATATAGACTCAAAAAATGAAAATTGTGGGATCGACTAAGTCATGTTGTACATGGCTATGCATGGATCCAAGCTCAGATTACCCTCAATAAAAACAAAAAAAATAACTGAAAATAATTAAATCTGAACTCACAACCTCTAGATTAAGATTCGCATGCTCTACCGACAAGCTAGCTGTACTTGCCACTATACCACTGCACCACTTTTGCATTAACCCAACTGCCAGTTATTGATATAACATTGATGCCCAACTTGGGGTTTCAGTTTAAACTTTTCTCAAAATATGTAATTCGATTATTTTCATTGACATGGTATACAACAGGGTATATTAATTACGATTTCACCTAAGCTTACAATTTTTATTATTTACATTATATAATGTTTTATGATATTTTTTATTTATGCCTTTATATTAAGTTGGTTTCATGTTTGTCTCTCATTTTCATTCGAATTTTTGACCAGGGAAAAAGTCTTTTTCTGTAACCTCCCGCTGAGCTAGATACTTGATACTTAGAACGTAGTTCAGATCTGAGAGACATTAAAATGCAAGTGAAAAAAAAACCACTACGTGGCGCACGGATCGAGATACACAGAAAATTAATTTAAAATTGAAATTTTGCGATCGACTTTTAACTAACTTCTCTGTGATCCAGAGACTTGAAACTTTACACATGGTTTGCGAGTCGATAGCGCTATAATTCGTGGAAAACCAAATGCCGACAGGTGGCAGACGAATCGAGATAAACGAAAATCCCTGAAAATTTCTGAAAAAGCATGGAATCTTGCAATCAATTTTTGAGTAACTTCCCGGGAAGCTGGAGATATGAAACTTGAGCCGCAAGTCAGAACCCGGCGACAGTGCAATATTTTGTCAGAAAAGATCCGCTAGGTTGCGCATGGATCGAGATACTGGGAAATTAATTTTTAATTTGCGAATCTTTCAATCGATTTTTAACTAACTTCCCGGTTACCTAGAGACTTGCAGCTTAGCACGTAGTTCGAGACCCGGTGACAATACAATTTACAGAAAAAAAATGCCGCTGGGTGGCTTGATAATTGAGATAACTACAAATCCCCGAAAAATGAGGGGAATTTTGCGATCGATTTTTGGGTAACTTGCCGGTGAGCTAGAGACTTAAAACTTGGGCCGTGGGTCAGAACCCGGTGACAATGCAACATTTGATCAAAAAAAATTCGTTAGGTGGCACGCGGATTGAGATAGTAAGAAAAAAAATTTTAATTTTGGAATTTTTCATTCCATTTTTAACTAACTTCCCGTTTACCTAGAGAATTGAAACTTGGCACTTAGTTAGTGGCCTGGTGACAATACAACCTATAGAAAACAAAGTTCCGAAGGGTGGCGCCCTAGTTGTAACTGCAAATGCTTTAATAACGGCGGAATATTGCCATCGATTTTCGAGTAACATCCCGATGATCAGAACGCGGTGAAAATGCAATATTTTATCAAAACAATTCCGCTAGGTGGCGCATGGATTGAGATATTGAGAAAACTACTTTTAAATTGGGAATCTTGCAATCGATTTTTAGCTAACTTCCTGGATATCTAGAGCCTTGAAACCTGAAATATAATTTAAAACTCGGTGACAGTGCAATATTTGAACAAAAAATTTGAGCTACGTAACGCACAAGTCGAACTATTTAGAAGATTAAGCCATACCTTCATGGCTAGCCTCCTGAGTGTTGCAGGCGTTGTAGAATTCCACCCCCTTAAAGGCCCAACTCAATGCACGTCCTTGCATACTTTTAGGCGTATGCGAATTTTACCACGATTCTTTTAGACTCTCAGGCGTATGCGAATTTCACAACGATTTGCAGTTGTGCAAATTAAGTAGCTGACCCCCCAAAATTCTTTCACAAGAGCTATTGCTAAAGCTTTTAGTCAAGATTCAATAAGACCATGTCTGTATTAAAGGAAAAGTTGCCTTCTATTTTTTGGTCCATTTATATAAAAGTAGTACTTAAATTTTTTTTCATATTTTTTTTTATTCTTCTACCTCTAACTTTTAATGTCACAACACTTTGCTGTTTACTTATTGTTTACTTATTCTACCAATTTGTATATATTTGTTATTATATTCAATGCTATATCAAGCCGTCTTGTAGATGACAATGTAGTGACATTTCGTTTTATGCTGTTAAGCAGTTTGTTGGTCCGGCGGTAAAAGTTTTGTACGCAAACTTTCTTTTTGATATTTTTTTTTTATTTGCCGAACTTTCTCTTATTCGCTTTCTAATATCTTTCGAATCTATACGTACGCTTGTATGTATATTTAAAATTTTGTCTTCCTAGTAAATTTCTTCTTATTTCTAGATCCACTCATGGTATTAAATATACTAACAAAAAATTGATATGCGAGCATTAAACAAAGACTAAAGAAAATATGTAGAAACTTTTTATAAAACTAAAAAGTTGTACTCTGTTCTTGTTTTAAAGCGAATGTTGTGCACAGATAAGTTTTCGAAGAGCATTAATCGGAAATCGATTGCATTTTGGACACATGTCACCTTTGTATAATAACTTTTTTCTGAACTTGACCGTAGCACGCATAACTAATAAAATACCACGCAAACGCATAACGGGATACCCGTTTGTCCACTTACACGTTTTTACCGTTACAAATGCACAGTAACAAAATTCATATGTAAACATTATTACAGATTGTGTGCTGATCAGTGAGTTACTTACTTACTGCGACAAGTTCGAGAAAACCGGTAACTGGATCCTGCTACCTATGTTATACTGAAACCCCCAAACCAAGAAGAAAAACGTGAAAAGCATGCATCACCTGCAAAAAACCAATGTGCCTGGTATATTCTGTGACAAATTGTATCTGCACCGTTTGCGAGCAGAAAAATTAGTATATGTCTACAAAATACAATATTTTTTGTTTAAAGATTCATGTTTTCTAATATATTTATTACAACAAATTAATTGTTATATATTTGAAGGCACAAGGGTACCCGGTTACGCGTTCGCTTAGGTGTCGACTTTGGGAACTTATACCTGCGGAACCCCTCAATTGAAACCTGCAAGCATTGACTTTGATAATACAGAAATACTATAGTTTCCTAGATTAGAAAGTTCAACACTCTAGTGAGAGTGGTTCTCTCACTCAAGTAGTTTAAAATCGCAACTGGACACACCGATACCCGGTTGTGCATTCTAGGGTTAAGTCACTTAAGTACTATAACATATATTCATGAAAGTCTTAGAAAAAGCATGTGCCAGAAAAGTTTTTTATATGAGAAAAATGTAAGTAAGTACCTTGAGCAAAACATGCCCAGTGTTTGTAATAAATTTTATATCAGTTGTGTAATTTTCCAAAAGTGAACAAAGAAAACGCACTTAAAGCATAAGTAAATACGTCGTATAGGGTGACGGCTGTTATTTACAATCGATTATTCGAATAATCGGCTAATCTGGTAGTCAATTATTCGACATAAAACTTTGGCAATAATTTAAAATCGATTAGATATTACTCGATTTCAACATTGCATGCGATCGAAAAATTGTCACTATTCGAATAGTAATAATTTCAAAAGTGAAATTTTTTATCAAAATTAAAAAATGATATTATTTGCTGCAAAATGTGTTTTCGAAAACAGTACGGGAGTTGTATGAATTAAGCGGAGATTACCCTTATTGCTTTTAGATGTATAAAAACATTTATTTGAAGCAATTTTTATACTCAGTTGAGCAGAGCTCACAGAGCATATTAACTTTGATTGGATAACGGTTGGTTGCACAGGTATAAAGGAATCGAGATAGATATAGACTTCCATATATCAAAATCATTAGTATCGAAAAAAAATTTGATTGAGCCATGTCCGTCCGTCCGTCTTTCCGTCCCTCTGCCCGGTAACATGATAACTTGAACAAATTTTGAGGCATTTTGATGAAATTTGGTATGTAGGTTCCAAGGCACTCATCTCAGACCGCTATTTAAAATGAACAATATCGGACTATAACCACGCTTACTTTTTCGATATCGTAAATTTCGAAAAACCGGAAAAGTGCGATAATTCATTACCAAAGAGGACTAAAGCGATGAAAGAAGGTAGGTGATTTGAAATGATGACGCAGAATAGAAAATTAGTAAAATTTTGGACAATGGGCGTGGCACCGCCCACTTTTAAAAGAAGGTAATTTAAAAGTTTGGCCAACAGTAGTTTGGCAGTCGTTGAAGATATCATGATGAAATTTGGCAGGAACATTACTCCTATTACTGTATGTATGCTTAATAAAACTTAGCAAAATCGGAGAACGACCACGCCCACTTTAAAAAAAATTTTTTTTTAAAGTCAAATTTTAAAAGAAAAGTTAATATCTTTACAGTATATAAGTAAATTATGTCAACATTCAACTCCAGTAATGATATGGTGCAACAAAATACAAAAAGAAAAGAAATTTTCAAAACGGGCGTGGCTCCGTCCTTTTTCATTTAATTTGTCTAGGATACTTTTAATGCCATAAGTCGAACAAAAATTTACCAATTCTTGTGAAATTTGATAGGGGCTTAGAATACAGGACGATAACTGTTTTCTGTAAAAAGGGCGCAATCGGTTGAAGCCACGCCCTGCTTTTAAACACAGTCGACCGTCTGTCCTTCCGCTCGGCCATTAACCCGATAACTTGAGCAAAAATCGATATATCTTTACTAAACTCAGTTCACGTACTTACCTGAACTCAATTTGTATTGGTGTGAAAAATGGCCGAAATCTGACTATGACCACGCCCACTATTTCGATATCCAAAATTACTAAAAATGAAAAAATGTCATAATTCTATACCAAATACGAAAAAAGGGATGAGTCATGGTAATTGGATTGGTTTATTGACGCAAAATATAACTTTAGAGAAAAACTTTGCCAAATGAGTGTGACAACTACCATATTAAGTAGAAGAAAATTAAAAAGTTCTGCTGGGCGAAATCAAAAGCCCTTGGAATCTTGGCAGGAATACTGTTCGTGGTATTACATATATAAGTAAACTAGCGGTACCCGACAGATGATGTTCTGGGTCACCCTGGTCCACATTTTGGTCAATATCTCGAAAAAGCCTTCACATATAAAACTACCACCACTCCCTTTTAAAATACTCATTAACGCCTTTCATTTGATACCCATATCATACAAACAATTTCTAGAGTCAACCCCTGGTCCACCGTTATGGCGATATTTCGAAAAGGCGTCCACCTATAGAACTAAGCCCGCGCCCTTTTAAAATACTCATTAACACCCTTCATTTTATACCCATATCGTATAAACAAATTCTAGAGTCAGATCTGGTCCACCTTTATGGCGATATCTCGAAAAGGCGTCCACTTATAGAACTAAGGCCCACTCCCTTTTAAAATACTCATTAGCAACTTTCATTTTATACCCATATCGTACAAACAAATTATAGAGTCACCCCTGGTCCACCCTAATGGCGATATCTCGAAAAGGCGTCCACCTACAGAACTAAACCCACGCCCTTTTAAAATACTCATTAACACCCTTCAATTGATACCCATATCGTATAAACAAATTCTAGAGTCAGATCTGGTCCACCTTTATAGCGATATCCCTAAATGGCGTCCACCCATAGAACTATGGCCTACTCCCTCTTAAAATACTCTTTAATACCTTCCATTTGATACACATGTCATACAGACACATTCCAGCGTTACCCTAGACTCATTTGTCTACCTGGAGATTTTCCCTTATTTTGTCTCCATAGCTCTCAGCTGAATATGTAATGTCCGGTTACACGCGAACTTAGCCTTCCTTAGTTGTTAATTTATAATTTATTATAATTTCGGAAAAATTTAGACAAGAGAGCCAAAGAAGCAAAGTGCATAGCATAAAATCTGCGGAAGGCTTACAAGAACTAGACAATGTCTTCACGAGTTGCTAAGGTCATAGAAAATTACAAAAACTACTATTTGAATACTTAAATCTGTTTCTGATCGAACGCAAACTAATCCGATTATTTCTGTAGCCTCTGTCGACTTGACTCGGCTCTTCCATCAGATCTAGAGATAATTATACATATAATACTGTGATAACTCAACACTTAATCTTAATGTGCCCGGTAGTCTACATTTCTAGAAAATTTGGAAAACAAAGGCAAATAAAGTAAAAAGTTCGAAAATACCCGAAGCACTAGGTTCATAGTAGCTTCCTTATTATCTACTCTAAGTCGTCAAAGCATATAAAATCATTCGAACTGTAATTTTCCTGACTTCTAGTGCGTACATGAAAAAAAAACATATTTGTGGTCACCGCATGATTTCTCGGGAAGAGAATACATCCGACTTTATCTCAACGCCATCATTTCGATACCTTGTTTTTATGACACGGAGGAGAGAGGGAGAATTTAGTCATAAGCGAGAACAAACAAAAGTGCTGCAAGCGATGTGTCGGTCACGGGGAGCCAAATTATGGAAAGAAATGTGAATCCAATCAGAGAAGAAGCGTAAAGGGTACGGATCATAGGGATCAAGAGAGCCCTCCCACATAACCGTGCAGCATTGAAAATTTTCTAGTGCTTAGGAGCCGTGGTTGACACAACAAAAATTGGGAGTGAGGGCTTGGCACTGAAATAACTTCGATCGCATAGCGGATATCTTAGTCTCCGGAAATTTTTGAGAAGTTTTAGAACATCCAGGTGAAATCGACTATCGAACAGAATGTTATTGTGAGGTGTTTTTCCTACTTTGTAATAGAGACTTATTGGAAAAGATTTGAGTGGCTTGGTACTTCCAACTGAAGTCAGACAAAGACACAAAGAAGCGACACGTAAACTTTGGTGGACCATCAGATACTTTTCAAATGGATGAGCTCTAATTAAGTAAGTTAGTAATGGAAAAAATCTCTATCTATCTATTTTTCGTTCAATAGACCACGGGTCGCGAGGCACTTGTTGAACTTGGAATGTATTCAAATGGGACAAATATTTGTGGTTTTAAGGAATGCGATCCCCTTTTTGTTGTAAAAACTCATACTTTGAAAGAGTTAACACAAGCTTTGGCCTTAAAGTTTTACTCAACCAGTTAAAAATTGCAAGCGCATTCAAGGCTCAGTAAAAGAAACAAGCCAAAGTCTTCTTAGCTTCAGTCATTTAAATACCAACTTAAAAAAACGCAGAGAAGATCTAGTCATTAGAATTTTCCAAAATATATCACACAAGTTATTTGAATAATGAATTACAAAATTACTTTGAGTTAATTATTAACACACTTTTACTTCCTAAAGCTTACTAAATATTCTAGGAAACCAAATGTTTTCTACAAACTCATCAATAAAATGCTTCATAAACTAAGAGCAATAAAGGAAAAATCCTGTCAAGCAGTTTCTTTTGTTTGTGCATATATGATGATGACCCAATTTACGCTCTCTCTCTTTCTCTTCTTTTACTAATTGCGAAAAATTCTTCATCTGACTTCCCCCTCCAAATATTTAATTGGTTTCTTAACAATGCGATTCGTTTATCAATATCCAGATTGATAACCTTGCGCTTAATTGAATATGTCTAAAAGCTATAGTTGTGTGTGTGTCTGCACGATGGTTTGCATGTACTCCACATCAAGTAAGGAACTCTAAGTTCGGGTGAAACCGAACATTACATACCCAGCTGCACACTTGAAATGCTGTTATTTTTTGTTTTGTGTGCTTAACAGTGCTAGAGTTATGGCTCCCGAAACATAGAAAATTGTTTATTTATAAAAGGGGCGGTGACACCGTTAAGTTTTTCTTATTTATTGTTATAAATCCACTTGGGAATTGAATTACCATTAATATAAAGCTCCTTTTTGCAAAGATATAGCTTACTTTATACGTCCACAACCCTTTTGAAAACCTTTTATATAAAAGCGGGCGTGGTCTTTAACTGATTTCGTAATCGATACTGATGATTTTGATTTATGGAAGTCTATATCTACATATATCGATTCCCTTATACCTGTACAATAGGGCGGGTCGATTTAAAAATCGGTCGTTGCTCTGTGAAAATCGTATTCTAGGAATCAAAATAAGAAACTTTGCCGAAGGAACCATACATCTAAAACGAATTCCGATGTCCCCCCCTTTGGGTCGAACTTTTGGGTAGGGGCAATTTCAATTCTACCTGCAGTGTCTTGTGGTGGCTTAAAAAAAAACAACAAAAGCAATTTTACGATCTGCAATTGTGTCACAGTGATGCCTTGGTTTTAAAAGGGGGTTGTAAAAACGCTAATTTCTAATAGTTTTTTTTAATTTCTTTTCTATTACTAAGTCAAATTCATTTTTTCATTTACATATGTTCTGACTAAATAAATTTCTAAAGAGAAAAATAAACTCCAAAAAGAAAAAACATAGGCATTTCAAAGTGGGATTTCTCAAAATTTGCCCCTATGACCCAAAGGGGGAGGGGGGGCATCAGAATTCGTTTTAGAGGTATGGTTCCTTCGGCAAAGTTTCTTATTTTGATCCCTAGAATATGATTTTCACAGAGCAATGGGCGATTTTTTTGCCTCCCCACAAATCGACCCGGCCTACCGTACAACCAACTGTTATCCAATCTAAGTTATAATACCCTATTTACAAGTGTACAGCTGGGTATAAAAATACATTATACACGTAAAAAAGAATACCAACACAAATTCATCACGTATACGCCCTGGCAGGCAGCTGTCGCAAACACATCATTAACAATTAAACCAAAAGTAAGTGAGTAAGTAAGCAAAAGCAAAGCAGTGCAAGCAATGCAAAGCAAAAAATAAAATGTGGTAATAATCAATTCATTTTATAAGCAATTTTTCTTTAAGCAAATAAATGTGGATATATTTGTATTGCCCTAAGTGCTATACATAAGTAAGTGAGTATACATATATGTGTTTATACCTGTGTATGTATATTTTTATAGAACTACGTTTGCTTGTTTGTTTTTTTGTATACGCTTATGCCTCGCAGCCACAATATATTCATCAAATGTGATATGCAATAACAACTTTCTGGCACTGCCAACAAAGCTAAACCAATAATAAAACTAGCATTGGCAGTCGCATGCAACTGTTGTTTGCCACAACAATAACAACTAACAATAACTTTGGTGGTAACGAATTGAGAAAAAATAGCGCAATCATTGAAGAGTATGAAAAAACTATGCCACAATAACAGCTTTAACAACGGCTCAAAGTGTTGCAACTATGATTGCATGCATGTATATATGTATGTGCTCTTGTATGTGTTCAAGTTTTAAATAATATTATTCGTACATGCAACAATTTCAATGAAAATCATAGCGACATATTGGCGCATACAGACTGACACTGAAAAGTAGGGCGGATGCAAAATAATCAAAAAGTTAGCATTCGGTAAATTTGAATCAATGAAAGTAAATATTATATAACCCGTTGCAGATTTATTACATATGTCATCTTGATAGAAAAAAGACAAGTGGTTTTGAAACTCTGAACGCCACAGACACGAAGAGGCTTAAAACTGTTTGGATGAACTTTTCTCTCGAAAAACCTCAGAGCCGCCTCATTTTATGTTGTATTGGTCCATGCCTCTGCACTATAAAACAGGACGGGTACGATTAGTGAGTTTTAGAGATTGATATTTCTGTGCAGATAGAGAACAATTGCCTCATCAGTGCAAAGCAACATTTGTTGTGAAAACTCGTTCTTCGCATGATTTCTAGACCTACAATATTGTTTGTCTTAAAGCTGATTGCAACGTAAAGAAATCTCTTTACTTTTTTCGTTTTCTACACAAAATTTTTTATTTTTTTTTCGAAACTACGGCTGCCAGCAGTGACGTGGTTGGCTCTTTGTTGATGACGGCTCATATTCACCGTCAAACACAACTTTTCTGCTTCTTTTGCAGCAAGCAAAACTTACAGTCCGGGTGTAATGGTACCCATGTTGCCAGCATACGCCAGTAATTATCTACTATAAGTTTTCTAGGACCTACCTTTATTGCTGCCTCCAGATTTTCAAATTTGCCACCCCTAATAACTGGTCCCTTGACCTAGCGAGCGCAGGACACGATCACCTTCCTATACCTGCTGTTACTGACGAGGCTTAAATTATAAGCATGTTACGCTAGAAGGCAGGGTCAGCATTGTATACCCATAGTGAGCATTAAATCTTCACTTTTCAGTTATATGAACCACTTTTTGGGTTTAATATCGTAGACTTTGCACACGATCTTATGCTTGATAGATTATGTGCAGCTCATGTGCCCTTTTGGTTTCTCCCAAATGGACTGGGACGTCTATCGTCGGTTCAGCGACGGGGAAACCAGTATAGATGTATGGTTCGCCCTAACGTAGTTTTCCCAAAGCTTCTCTGTATTCCTGCATATTTTTGATGAAAGACTGTGTAAAATTAAGCCGTAATTTCCGCCAGAATATCAATATATATTTCAATGCACCAGCGGCTTAAGCACGCATCCTTCAGGATTTCAGTTGCTTTCTTCACGGCTATAATTTCCGCATGAAATACGCTTCAATAATCTAGTAGGATGTAAAATCAACTTATTTCTGAATCGACATAGTAAATAGTAGACTCGACACCTACCGTTAACTTGTAGACATCGGTGTACACGTGAATAGTATGTTCTATCATTTCGGCAACTTCCGGGCTGAACTGTGGCTCCCAAAACCCTTTCGAAGCTCAGGCACGGTATCATAAATTCCGTTTGCCTGACATTAGATGCCACAATACTGCTATAACGGCCTGCACTCAATTTTCTTCGAGGCCTTAAGCCTTTTCGCAGTGTCTCTCGCGATATGTTAGGCCATAAACCTTCCGTTATGAATTCAGACTTACTTTTTACTGGTTTTCTTTATGCATCATGCACTGCCTCTACAAGATCAGCGTTTTTCCGCTTATACCTAACTTGAAAATGCTTTCAAGACATCTTTCAAACGAGGACCTTCTACCGACAAGAGCTATCTCAGACCTCCCACTCTTGAAAGTGTGGGGATTAAAAAACAAACTTTCAGCATTAACAGCACTATCAAGAAAGTTGATGCACTATGGAAGCAAATCGTGGGAAAATACAATAATAACTAGAAACTCAGTTATTGCGGAAAAAGGATATGCAAAATAAAATTTTTATATTTTATTTTAATAAGTGCACAAGACTTACTTACTTAATTGGCGCTTAACCGTCTAAACGGTTATGGTATACAAGAAGTATATACAAAAACGCAAATTTGACGTACATAGCGTACAGAAGCGAGAATATAAATAGCAATGGAAAATGTTTCATCAATTAAGTTTTTTCCTTTTGCTTCGATATTTTAAGTCAAAACTTCAATATCCTTTGTAAATGAAACAATGCAAACCAATCTCGATAAAAACAAATCAAAACTTCAAGAAAATTTAACCCAAACTTAGGAGTTTCTTATTTGGAGTCTTCTGAATTTTCTTTATATTCAGTTTTGTAGCCCAATCAATATTAGACTAACAAAGTAAAATTTATAGATCTCTCGAAACTCGCATTAATTTTTAATACTTCCTTTTTTTGAGCTTTTTTACATTTTCACTCACACACTTTCTAAGCAACTTTCTTTTTATAAGGATACAAATTTAAAATACCCTTCGGGAAACAGTTTCAGCAAGTAATACCGTTTTCACACAGATGCTTAAACGAACCACAATTTTTTTAATGAAATAAATAAGCTTCCCTTTTCATACAGGGCCTTTTGCTTCATTCAGCGGACATCTGTCAGCGGTCACAAAAAAATTTTCGTTTTTACAAAAAATAGTTAAAATGGAAAGCAACCGTTTCCTTCTAAAAAATACAATCAAAATAAAACTCATGTGCACCCGTAGATGTTGCAACTAACCAAATATGTACTTATTTCCGAAAAGGCCATATTATCTTTTGCAGCAAATGCAGAAAAAAAAAAAAATTCTGAATTTTTTCGCGTTTTTCTATTTTTGATTGTCATTTGTCACATTACCTATAAAATTCGAAGCACCAAGCAAAACCGACTGGATTTTTCACTCGATTAGGCATTCGATGAAGCAATAATGAGATAATTAAAAATTTGTATTTTGTATGGAAGATTGAGTTCTATTACGGCTTCAATGTATCTGGAAAACTTGACTGATTAATTCATTAAGCCTCTGTATGAAATTGGCATAATGCAAATTTCAATAGAACTATAAGTTGTTGATACCCGCTTAAAAATATTACAGAGAAGAAACAAACTTTTGTTCCATTCATACTCCCACTCCTATCCTCATTTCCACGGCTTCTACATCGTCTACTTTAACTAGCTCATATATGGAATCTGTGTACCAAATAATGAGTACCCTCTTCAACTAATTACGGAGATTTCGCGAAATTATACTTTTCGTATACTCTCACTCATACTCCCATTTCTATACCCTCTACCTATATAGGATTTATTCATAGAATATACAAACATACCAAATATTACATACCTTCTCTGAGCAATTGCCGAGATATAACGAATATAATACTTGTTTAACTTACATTCTCATTCCCATTTCTACTCGCGCTTTCACTCGCAAGCTATTTAGCTCATCCAATTGAAGAATTTCATATATTAAATTTATACATACGTAAAATACTGTATATTTCCTTAAGATAATTACATAGACATAGCGAATTCAAAATTTGTTTCACTTCTACTCCAAATTTCATTCCCGTTTTCAATTCCGTCCATACTCCCACTTTCACTCCTTTTACCACTCTCTCCTTAATGACCTTATATACTTAAACATATGCCAACGCAAGTATATCTAGTGAGTTTAAAATTTCTCGTTTCACTTCCAGTTATTTCTACCATTTATTCCTACCTCCATATCTCATTTCTATTTCCACCACCTGTACCGATTATTTTTATACTCAGTTGAGCAGAGCTCACAGAGTATATTAACTTTGATTGGATAACGGTTGGTTGTACAGGTATAAAGGAATCGAGATAAATATAGACTTCTATATATCAAAATCATCAGTATGGGAAAAAAAATTTGATTGAGCCATGTCCATCCGTCCGTCCGTCCGTCTGTCCGTGCGTCTGTCCGTTAACACGATAACTTAAGTAAATTTTGAGATATCTTGATGGGATTTGGTATGTCGGTTTCTGGGCACTCATCTCAGATCTCTATTTAAAAAGAACGATATCGGACTATAACACGCCCACTTTTTCGATATCATTACCAAAGTGGGTAAACCGACGAAACTTGGTAGGTGGGTTGAACATATGACGCATAATCGAAAATTAGTAAAATTTTGGACAATGGGCGTGGCACCGCCCACTTTTGAATGAAGGTAATTTCAAAGTTTTACAAGCTGTAAATTGGCAGTAGTTGAAGATATCATAATGAAATTTGGCAGGAACATTACTCCTATCACTATAAGTGCGCTGAATACAAATTACCACAATCGGATGAAGAGCACGCCCACTTAAATAAAAAAAAAATTTTTTAAAGTCAAATTTTAAGAAAAAATTCAAAATATTTACATTATATAAGTAAATTATGTCAACATTCAACTCCAGTAATGATATGGTGCAACTAAATACAAAATTAAAAGAAAATTTAAAAATGGGCGTGCCTCCGCCCTTTTTCATTTAGTTTGTCTGGAATACTTTAAGTGCCATAAATCGAACAAAAATTTACCATTTTCTATGAAAATGGGCAAATTGGTTTGAACCCACTCCCAGTTTTTATACACAGTCGACAGTCTGACCTTCCGCTCGGCCGTTAACACGATAACTTGAGCAAAAATCGATATATCTTTACTAAACTTAGTTCACGTACTTATCTGAACTCATTTTATCTTGGTCTTGAAGTGGGCGAAATCCGGCTATGACCATGCCGAATTTTTCGATATCGAAAATTTCGAAAAATGAAAAAAATTTCATAAATCTTTGCCAAATACGAAAAAGGGGATGAAACATATTGATTGAATTGGTTTATTGACGCCTTCACATATACAACTAAGGGCCACTCCCTTTCAAAGCCTTCATTAATACCTTTAGTTTCAAACCAATATCGTACAAATACATTATATAGTCACCCCTGGTACACCTTTATGGCGATATCTCGAAAAGGCGTCCACCTATAGAACTAAGGCTCACTCCTTTTTAAAATACTCATTAACACCTTTCATTTGATACCCATATCGTACAAACAAATTCTAGAGTCAGTCCTGGTCTGCCTTTATGGCGATATCCCTAAATGGCGTCCACCTATAGAACTATGGCCCACTCCCTCTTAAAATACTCTATAATACCTTCCATTTGATACACATGTCATACAAACACATTCCAGGGTTACCCTAGGTTAATTTTGTTAAATGGTTATTTTCCCTTATTTTGTCTACAAAGCTCTCAGCTGAGTATGCAATGTTCGGTTACATACGAACTTAGCCTTCCTTACTTGTTTTTTTATACTCAGTTGAGCAGAGCTCACAGAGTACCTATATTAAGTTTGATTGGATAACGGTTGGTTGTACATATATAAAGGAATCGAGATAGATATAGACTTCCATATATCAAAATAATCAGGATCGAAAAAAAATTTGATTGAGCCATGTCCGTCCGTCCGTTAACACGATAACGTGAGTAAATTTTGAGGTATCTTGATGAAATTTGGTATGTAGGTTCCTGAGCACTCATCTCAGATCGCTATTTAAAATGAACGATATCGGACTATAACCACGCCCACTTTTTCGATATCGAAAATTTCGAAAAACCGAAAAAGTGCGATAATTCATTACAGAAGACCGATACAGCGACGAAACTTGGTAGATGAGTTGAACTTATGACGCACAATAGAAAATTAGTAAAATTTTGGACAATGGGCGTGGCACCGCCCACTTTTAAAAGAAGGTAATTTAAAAGTTTGCAAGCTGTAATTTGGCAGTCGTTGAAGATATCATTATGAAATTTGGCAGAAACGTTACTCCTATTACTATATGTACGCTTAAAAAAAAATAGCAAAATCGGAAAAGGACCACGCCCACTTTTAAAAAAAAGTTTTTTTAAACTAAAATTTTAACAAAAAATTTAATATCTTTACAGTATATAAGTAAATTATGTCAACATTCAACTCCAGTAATGATATGGTGCAACAAAATACAAAAATAAAAGAAAATTTCAAAATGGGCGGGGCTCCGCCCTTTTTCATTTAATTTGTCTAGTATACTTTTAACGCCATAAGTCGAACAAAAATTAACCAATCCTTTTGAAATTTGGTAGGGTCATAGATTTTATGACGCTAACTGTCTTCTGCGAAAATGGGCGAAATCGGTTGATGTCACGCCCAGTTTTTATACACAGTCGTCCGTCTGTCCTTCCGCATGGACGCTAACACGATAACTTGAGCAAAAATCAACATATCTTTAATGAACTTAGTTCACGTGCTTACTTGAACTCACTTTATCTTGGTATGAAAAATGAAAGAAATCCGACTATGACCACGCCCACTTTTTCGATATCGAAAATTACGAAAAATGCCATAATTCTATTCTAAATACGAAAAAAGGGCTGAAACATGGTAATTGCATTGGCTTATTGACGCAAAATATAATTTTAGAAAAAAACTTTGTAAAATGGGTGTGACACCTACCATATTAAGTATAAGAAAATGAAAAAGTTCTGCAAGGCGAAATAAAAAACACTTAAAATCTTGGCAGGTATTACATATATAAATAAATTAGCGGTATCCAGCAGATGATGTTCTGGGTCACCCCGGTCCACATTTTGGTCGATATCTGGAAAACGCCTTCACATATACAACTACCATCACTCCCCTTTAAAACTCTCATTAATATCCTTAATTTGATACCCATATCGTACAAACACATTCTAGAGTCACCCCTGGTCCACCTTTATAGCGATATTTTGAAACTGCTTCCACCTATAGAACTAAGGCCCACTCGCTTTTAAAATACTCACTAACACCTTTCGTTTGATGCCCATATTGTACAAACAAATTCTAGGGTCACCCCTACTCCACGTTTGTGGGTATATCTCGAAACGGCGTGCACCTATGGAACTAAGGATTACTCCCTTTTACAATACTCATTAACATCTTTCGTTTGATACCCATATCGTACAAGCTCATTCTAGAGTCACCCCTGGTCCACCTTTATGGCGATATCTCGAAAAGGCGACCACCTATACAACAACCACCACTCCCTTTTAAAACCCTCATTAATACCTTTAATTTGATACCCAAATTGTACAAACAAATTCTAGGGTCACCCCTGGTCCACCTTTGTAGCGATATCTCGAAACGGCGTCCACCTATGGAACTAAGGATTACTCCATTTTAAAATACTCATTAACACCTTTCATTTGATACCCATATCGTACAAGCTCATTCTAGAGTCACCCCTGGTCCACCTTTATGGCGATATCTCGAAAAGGCGACCACCTATACAACAACCACCACTCCCTTTTAAAACCCTCATTAATACCTTTAATTTGATACCCAAATTGTACAAACGTATTCTAGAGTCACCCCTGGTCCACCTTTATGGGGATATCTCGAAAGGCGACCACCTATACAACTACCACCACTCCCTTTTAAAACCCTCCTTAATACCTTTAATTTGATACCCATATCGTACAAACAAAGTCCAGGGTCACACCTTGTCCACCTTTATGGCGATATCTCGAAACGGCGTCCGCCTGTGGAACTAAGCATCACTACCTTTTATAATACTCATTAACACCTTTCTTTTGATACCCATATTGTACAAACAAATTCTAGGGTCACCACTGGTCCACCTTTATGGCGATATCTCGAAACGGCGTCCACCTATGGAACTAAAGATTACTCCCTTTTAAAATAATCATTAACACCTTTCATTTGATACCCATATCGTACAAACGCATTCTAGAGTCACCCCTGGTCGACTTTTATGGCGATATCTCGAAAAGACGACCACCTATACAACTACCACCACTCCCTTTTAAAGCCCTCATTAACACCTTTCATTTGATACCCATATCGTACAAACGCATTCTAGAGTCAACCTTGATCCACCTTTATGGCTATATCCCTAAATGGCGTCCAACTATAGAACTATGGCCCACTCCTTCATAAAATACTCTTTAATACCTTCCATTTGATACACATGTCATACAAACACATTCCAGGGTTTCCCTCGGTTCATTTTCCTACATGGTTATTTTCCCTTATGTTGTCACCGTAGCTCTCAACTGAGTATGTAATGTTCGGTTACACCCGAAATTAACCTTCCTTACTTGCTCAGATTTGGAATGTCTATACCAAATACTGGATACCTGCGAATTAAAATATTTGCTAATAGAAGTTGAGACTGCTAAGTTTTTTTAGAATTTTACATAGCCAGAAAAGTACCGGGTGAACTCGCGAACACACTATGAAATTTTTAAGAAGCTCGGTTGCGTACTTTGGACGCTCATGGACACATTTATTTTTTATTTAAAAGATAATGAAAGTACTTTCTCTTTCATTTCTTTGCATAACATATTGTAGCGAATTTACTGCAAATCCTCTTATTTGCCATTTTGCTAAGTTCGAATCACTAACTTACTTACTTACTTAATTGGCGCTTAACCGTCTAAACGGTTATGGCCGTCCAACAAGGCGCGCCAGTCGCTCCTTCGCTCCGCCAACCGGCGCCAGTTGGTCACACCAAGGGAGTTTAAATCGTTTTCCACCTGGTCCTTCCAACGGAGTGGGGGCCGCCCTCTACCTCTGCTTCCATAGGCGGGTTCCGATAGAAACACTTTCTTGGCCGGAGCATCATCTTTCATTCGCATAACATGGCCTAGCCAGCGCAGCCGCTGCGTTTTAATTCGCTGGACTATGTTGATGTCTGCGTATAGCTCGTACAGCTCATCATTAAATCTTCTTCGGTACTCGCCATCGCCAACGCGTAGAGGTCCATTAATCTTTCGAAGAACTTTTCTCTCGGACACTCCCAAAGCCGCTTCATCTGCTGTTGTCATGGTCCATGCTTCTGCCCCATATAGCAGGACGGGTACGATAAGTGACTTGTAGAGTATGATTTTCGTTCGCCGAGAGAGGACTTTACTTTTCAATTGCCTACCAAGTCCAAAGTAGCATTTATTGGCAAGATTGATTCTTCGCTGGAAATCCAGCGAAGAAGTTCGAATCACTAAACTCTTGAATAAATAACTCCAATATTTAATAATGCATAATATAAATATAAAGTACACATACTGAATTATCAATGGATTGAGGCAAATAGGCTCGTACTTTTGACAAAACGAAATTCAAACGGTTGGGTACTTTGTGCGCCTTTAAAACATACACATAGACACACACATACTCATACATGCATTCACAAGCATTAATTTTTTTATAAGATAAACCTTGGTTCTTTTAGAAGAATTTTAATAAAAATTTCCACTGCTATTTTTCTATTCGCCGCTGTATAAAGATATGTTTTAGGCCTACTGCAAACGAATCCAAAAGCAATAATACTAACACAGTACATAAACTAATTTAGAAAGTAGCGAAATCGAAAAAAATTCATATTTCCAAAATTGAATGTGCGTGTGCACATATGACATACATACAACACAACCCACATACTAACCAAACATAAATATATGAAAAAACCATTTTTTAGGTACCATATGCTATTAATAGAAACTATCAATTGGTTTGTAAGCTGTGTTTGGTGTGCATCGTTAGTTCGTGTCGTCTGTCAGTTTGCTTGTGTGACAACCGATCAACTTGTTATTCAGTGAGTTATATGGTTAATTAATTGGTTTCGCAGTAAGCGCTTCAAAATGATGCATATAGGCTTATGGTGTCAGCACTTATTTGATTTTTTCGAAAGAATTTATTTGCAAGCGTTCTTCAGTAGCATTTTATTTATTTCTGTTCAAACACCAGTTGGCATCGTTGGTTGTATGAGGCTTCGAAGCAACCACATAATGCCACAGAAAAACTATCTGTATTATACTTAATTAGAAAGAAAGGTTTTTTTCTCGTTTATTTACAATGCACAAAGTTAAAATATTCATTGATCCGGCTCGGAAATAATTTCTCAGAACATCGAAGTTCATTGCATTGGCTTCCCAATATGGTTTGATATATAAAAACAAATTGATTAAAGAGTTCTTGGTTAAGTTCTCTTTAACTTTAATAGTCTTTCCCACCAAAAGCAAGCGTCAGCGCAGGTTCTATGACCTAAGTTTCAAAGCAACTGCTACTGCAAAGATTGCGTTGACTTTGAGCAACGGTCCAATACAAATTCTAAGGTTTTCTCACCTGACGCCTTCGCAAGTAATTTACTTATCAGATTGTGAGTCGAAACGGGTTTGGTTGCACTCAACTCAAATAAAAAATACATATAAATTAAAGGCGATGTCTATCTACGTGGCAATTTAAGCCGAGCTTCTCTTCCAGTTTGCGTCGTAATTTTAGATTTTTTTCTACAAACGGCACTTGCAAGCAAATGAATTTTCCTGACAAGCTTTGCATGCTTGTATGCTATATTGCTACACAACAGGCTATCCTTTTTTTTTAGATTTTGATACTGCCTTTCCTGGGCTTTGAACTCAGAACCTTCGAAGTGGTAGGCAAGCACTATGCCTGCACAATCCAGTCAGACAAATTTTTCCATAAATCCAGAATTTTATTGCTTTTACCACTATCTCGTAAAATTTTAAGTAAACGTCCGACGAAAATATAGCGGTCGCTCTAGCGATGAAAGCCAATTGCGCTTTCTTTGCTCTAGAATCTTCACTAAGGCATACTTGCAGAACTTTTTCATTTAGAATTTATTTTGAAATATGACAAAATTATATTCTACCGCGCTAAACGCCGAAAATACTCAGATATATTGCGGGTTGAATCAAGAACCCTACAGAATAGCACTATTAGTGCTAGGACTATCAAACTTCTGATACAATAAACCACTGCACGTTACAGCAAGAAGAATCAAATATGGGGATGCAAAAAAGTAGTATTCTATTCCCGCTTTTGTTTAACTACTTTAAATCGAAGGTCCCTTCGCCAATGCAAGGATTTTCCATTGTATGCTGACGACAGCACGCTAATGGCAATAGATCGCGATACGCCATTAATAAGCTATGCGGTAAAGTACACAACTATCACTCTAGTCTCAACAGTTTCTTTGCTTTGCGTAACCTGATATTGTCATCGGCCAAATCCCTGCCACCGTTATTTGAAACGTAGACAAGACAAAATGTTTACCATATCTAAAAATACATCCAAAAATACTTGCTGTGACTTTCAATTAAGATTAACATTTTCATTAGCATACATCCGCAGTTGTTCCTTTAATCCACAGCCGTAAGTTAGATAAAGTTAAACTAGCCGGTTTGTGAGGACTTCACATAGACCGAATAAACCCGTAGTGTTACCAAAAGTTTTTTTGATGACCAAGCAGAAAACCAGCGCAACCGCTACTCATCCGTGCGCCCCTCTCATAGGGATGTCTTTAGCTTTTCGACTGGTATCTCTTCGGCCTTTTTGAGGACTAAGGGTAAACATTTTGGGCGGACCGTTTTTCATTTACTTTGGAGGAGATATGTAAATCAATGTCAGCCTTATACGTTACGTTATCGTTACCACGCATCTTAAGTCGCTTAATAATTGGAAGCTAACAACGCTAGATAATGTGGTAACATAGCGAACCATTCAAGTAGCTCATAGGCCAATTCTCTATTAGGTAACTGCTACCCAAACTATCTTAACCATAACCTATACAAGCTTGAAATTATACCTTTAACTTACGTTCCCACAAGCAAAATTTAAAAACAACTCTCTTCACACCACAGCCGCTCCAACGTAAACTAACTTTGCCACCTTAAAGTGCTGCTTAATCAATCATCTTGCATTCATTAAGATTCTGACGTAGGTTTTAAAAATTAAAAAAGAATCGCAACTAAAAGAAAAGAAGGAAAAGTAATCAAACCCGTTTGTAAGTAAGTCATGCTATCCATAGTTTGCTGCAGGATTTGACAATATTCACTTTCAACATCACGCCCTAGCGACAAATGAAAATTCGAACCAGCAAATAACAAACTATAAATAAAATAAAAACAAGTAAGGACGGGACGTCATACCTTTCATGAATGGGACTAAACAATAATCTTATCCCGTACGTAATCTCCAAATAATTGGACGAATAAGATAAGAAATATATAGTGAACAGATCTGCATACCTTAACGATTTTTAAGATGAATATAAAATAAAAAACAGGTAGGTACTTTGTGTGAGGATGCAAAGTTTCAGGTTTTTTGTGGTCTGCGTGTAAAAACTATGACTACGAATAATGTACTTCAATAATATATGATGTAAACATAACTATTGGATGAAATTTGTTGAATTTTGAAGCTTCTAGCGCAAAAAAGGTGCAAAAATTACAATTTATATGAGGTATATAATATATATAACACCGATCTCAATGATTTTTTCAGACAACAATGTATGCTATATCCGTAAGCATTTGGTGAAATTTGAAGCTTCTAGCTGTTAAAATGGGGCTGAAATTAAAAAAAAAAATATATATATATATACCATTTATACCATCATATATATATTATATATATCACCGATCTCTATGATTTTTTTACAAAATAATATATACTATATACGTAAATCGGTGTAACTTGAACCCTCTATCTCTTAAAATAGAGCAGTAATTACGAAAAGTTTCTTATCTGAACAATCGGTTGTGAGGGATATATACCATATATACTACCGATCTCATCAATTTTTTCAGGCAACAATATGTGCAATATACGAAAGTATATGGTGAAGTTTGAAGCTTCAATCTGATAAATTGAGGAAGATATGACAAAAATCCTCTTTTTCTGAAAAATCGGTTGTATGGAGGATATATTCTATAGTGGTCCGGTCCGGCCGGTTCCGACAAATGTCTAATCGGACACCCAAATACACCCGCTCACCAAATTTTATCGAGATATCTCAAAAATCGAGGGACTAGTTTGCATACAAACAGACAGAAGGACAGACGGACAGACGGACATGGCTAAATCAACTCAGCTCTTCATCCTGATTATCTCGATATACTTAATGGTGGGTCTATCTATTTTCCTTTAACCCTCCGATGAGTGACAGTTCTGAACTTCACGGCCGTGTGAAAAGTTCCCTACGAACCTTTTTTTGTAAATCATGTTTTTTTCATATAAACAATTTTTTTTTTAATTTTTTTTTTGTTTTTATTGTGTATAACTAAATTCTACATACAAAAATAATTTTTTCAATTTAAAAATTTTTTTTTTTGCTTGAATTTTCTTAAGACTATTATAAAAGAGTTTAAAAATTATTGTTGTTGAGCGTGTACTTCTTGTCCCCCGCCCTGTGCGCAAGTGTTGCAGCGATGTAAAAGTGTGCTATGTTCTCCGCAAACAGCGTTGCCGCAGCCGAAGCAGTATGCCCGCGTTATTCGCTGCCGCCCGTACTCAGAACGGCAAAGGCGACATGACGGTCTACTTGACCTAGCCGCAAACGACAGTGCATTGCCTTCCATCGGTCTTGGTAATACCTGAAATGAAAAGAAAAATAAAAAACAAGCCCGCGGTCTTAAAAAACAAATAAATATATATTCTTTTCTTGAATTTGAAGATGATTTTCTTACCCTGACATCGAATGCTTCCATCGCATTGCGTATCCTTGGATATGAGGTTATATGGTTGTTCAGGACACGTTCTTCGATATTTGGTGTGGCCAATTGTTTCGTTAGCAGTAACAAGAACGAACGCCGTCTGTCACTCCTTTTTGTAGGCTTCATTTCGTTGTAAATCGTAAAAGCAGCCAATGCAGCGACGTCCAGCATATTATAAAACATGGCCAACGGCCATCGTTGTGTTGCTCTTTTGCAGCTGTAACTGCCTAGCATTTGATCCATGGTATCAACGCCGCATTTGTTGGCTTTATTTCTTTTTCGGCACGTATCAGCATAACGCTATATCCCCTTCGTTGAACCCAAATAATGTACTATTGATGGGCGCTTCGGGTTCTTCTTGAACTCCTGTGGAATGAATGTTTTGTTGTAGCGCACTGTAGCAATGTATGCGGTCTTCCACCACATCAAAATACGCGCCAAGTCAAGAGTGGTAAAGAAATTATCCGCGTATATAGTACGGACAGCATCTAAATATTTTTCCACAAGATCCTGCACTACGTTCTGTGCTTGGTTTATCTCCCGTTGTTGGTTTGGCAGTTTTCCAGAATATATGATTCCCTTCACAGGATAATAACTCTCTAAGTCGCATAACCACCATACTTTCAAACCATACTTAGCTGGTTTTGACGGAATATATTGTGTGAAGCAGGTGCGGCCTCTATAAGGGAACAACTTCCCATCAACTGTTAGTGCTTCACGAGGAGTGTAAGCTGCTGCCAAGTTATGGTTTGCCAAATATCGTCAATAGCCGCAGTTTTTCTGTTGATGACTCGCTGTTGTCGAGCATTTCCATTGTCGAATCGAATAAATTGCTTTATACACATGAAGCGAACGTACGACAACGCAGCTTTGTATATTGGGCAACGCGTCGCGCTCCATAATTCCATAGCTGGTTCATGGTTTGATCCTGTGAGTCCAGCATACAAAAGAATAGGTACAAAGGCGTCAAACTCTTTCACTGTAACTGGCTTCCACTCCTTTTTCGTAGCGGGATTCGCAAATTCCATGCAGCTGTAACCTCCCTGCCTTTACGATTTGTTTCACGTAGCACTAAGTGTATTATTTCCTGTGTCATGGTTGAACGCATTATTGTATAGGGGTCGTGTATATTTCCTGCTGGTCCTGGTTTCTTTCTTGTGAAGTCGACCACGTTATGATTACGAGTGCGTGATGTTGGTGGTGCTTTTTTACTCCATTGTGTGCCCTCTTTACCAATATAGTAACTTCAATTCGTTTCCTGTCCACCATTTTCTTCCTCTTCATCATCGTTGTCATCAGTATCTTCCTTTAACTTGACGTATCCTTCAGTTTCAGCATCTGAGTCTTCTGCAGGTTGGTATGTGCGATCTTCATCATCCTCAACTTCATAATTATCAATTGCGGCAATATCAATTTCTTCATCCATGTTTTCGTCCATAAAATCAGCAAATCTATTATCAACTGCACGCCTTTCATCCGCAGTCATTTGCTGGTAACGTCTACTAAGGCGAACAACCATTTCAGCAACGTCCTTGCAAATTTATATCTTAGTTTCTATCATACACGATTTTACTTTTCGCTGTCTAAACTTTGACTGATTTGGTTTACGAAACTACAACTTCTTTTATACTTCTTTTATATACTGGGTGTAGTGACCGAAGTAGGATTAATTTCAGTTTGAAAAAGCAAAAAGGTCCCTAGGGACCTTCTCACTCATCGGAGGGTTAAGGACTTACAATTTTGGGTTTTGTGACGAAATTAATATACCATTTCATTTTCATGAATGGTATAATAGTCTCTCTTCACTCGATGCAATATAAACGTTGTTACTAAGGAATACCAATTTCCTTCAGTCTCTCGTTTTTATACGCCTCAACACTTTATTGTTCACAAACTCATCCGCAATCCAACGTTTTCTCAACAAAGCGACCATTAATTGCTTCCGGCATAAATTAGTGTGCGTGTGTGCATGCAAGTATTGGTGAAGGCGTGTGCGTGCGCTCAGTTAAATGCTAGACTTTCAATCTTTTGCTTGTTTGTCAACGCAATCGGTATTTATTTGCGTCATCGTCTTGATAATTGCTGTTATTGTTGGTTTATTTTTTACATTCGTATGCACTTAGCACTATTCAATTGGAATGTTGTATTTGTTTTAAGTTTTTGTAATATTTAGTGCTTGGAATTTATCAAATAAGTTGAGCTGAGCTTACTTCATCATTCACTATGCCTGACCTCCTTCATATTTGCTTAAGTCGCTGCCATCCTTTGTCATCTAGCATAGTTTCTTTACAACATACTTTTTCTTGCAACTGTCATACCAGCAAACAATTCTCTAATGAATTTTCGCTGAATTGTCTTCTTTGTATAGCTTCAATATTCTTTCCGGCTATTCTTCGACCAATATTTTGTTTTCTATTGATCTTTGCTTCTGGGGCGCTCAAGAGGAATAAGGAATTCTTTTTAAAGCACCTTCTACGAAAGAAAGTCTTTGTTTACTTACAGCCTCCTTATTTAAATTTGAATGCAATTTCTATTTTTCGCGTGCATGAATTGAGATATATTTCATTCAATCACGTTACTATAGAAGTGTGCATTTGCAATTGGGATGCATTTTCAGTTGACCATATCGGTGAGGATAGGTGGGAAAAATGTAAAAAAATATAATCAAACCCAAAATAAATTTTAACACAAACTCAAACTAATACTCACAATTTAGAATAATATCTCAAATCCTAAATTTTTAACAAGTTTTCAAGCTGAGCTTAAACTCAAGCTGATACTCAAACGAAAACATGACTTACATGGTAAATATTCAATCACAATCTTAATTTAATATGCATTTTGAAAATAATTTATTTCACAATTTCTAGCTGAACCCGTACAAACACACAAGTCCAAACTCACCATATCATATCCAAGCTTCAACGCAAATACATACTTGCTTATTTAGACTGTACGTTATTTACCTTCATGAATAACCCTCCGAGGAACTCAGAATTTTTCCTGCTTCTTTATTATGCACCTAAAAAACTTGATTGTAGCTGTGGAATACTAAATATTTTTTAATTATAATAATGTATTCGTTGTTATCGTTGTTGATGGTCCTTTTCCGGATACAGATCCGGCTCCTTTGTTTACAAGCACCATTAAAGGACTAGCCCGGCCATCTTTCAAATGATTTGGTATGATCTCATGAAAATTTCTAGGCTATAACGCCCTCCCAATCCCTACATCCATGAGGAAATTTGGGTCGTCAGAGCCTCGACTGTTAAAGAAACAGGATTCGCCACGGGTAGGTGAGGTTGAAAACTGGCTTGGAGAAGCTACATATTACCCCTCGAATATTTGCCACGGGTATATTCTAAGCCCCCTAACCCGCTGGGGAGAGAATGAAGTCGTAAATGTTGTCACTACACTATAGCACAATGTAGGAACAATGTAAGTGATATTGTTAGTATAATCGAAATTAGATATCAAATCAAGATAAGGAAATCAATAGAAAGATATCGAAAAAGTATAGACGAGGTATAGATTTGCTATTTAAATTTCATAAATAAATTAACGATAACAGAAGCTATAGTTGATAGTTTTAACGATTGTAATCACAAAATTATTATTAAAATTTATTATCAAAACATATCAACTTACTGTTGTAAGTTTTCGATTATTTATCGAAAACCTATAGGTTTGGTCTTCAATTTTTGTTGGCTTGTTTTCGATTGTTCATCGAAAATTGAACGTATGTCAATCGAAAACTCATCGATTTGTCATCAAAAACTTAAAAAAGTATAAAAAAGTCAAAAAGTATAAAAAGATTTTTTATACACAATTTATCGATTTTTTCAAAAGTTGTCGACTTAATATAGGTAAAGACGAGCTATCAATTTGTTAACGAAATGTTTTGAATTAGCTAACGATAAAATCCGTTTTCGTTGAGCTATCGCCTTTGAATCGATTACTTATCGATGACTTTTCGGTTTGTTATGACCCCATCAACTGTTTGCTATAAGTTTTGTTTTATCGAAAATGTATTTACTTTTTATCGAAATAGTATCGACTTTTATAGGAAGTTTTTCGATTTAGCCTGCAAACGATTTCGGTTTTTTACCAAAAAGTTATCGAATTCCAAAGGGAGGGCTAACAATTGTTTATCGGAATGTTATGGGTTTGTCGAGACGATAATGACAGCTATAAAGTAGATGGCACCCAATTGGTCTGGCGATAACAAACTGTCGATGGGCGTGGTCATAGTCGGATTTCGGCCATTTTTTATACCAAGATAAAGTGAATTCAGATGAGTGCGTGAACTAAGTTTAGTAAAGATATACCGATTTTTGCTCAAGTTATCGTGTTAACGGCTGAGCGGAAGGACAGACGGTCGACTGTGTATAAAAACTGGGCGCGGCTTCAACCGATTTCGCCCATTTTCGGCGAAAACAGTTACCGTCATAAAATCTATGCTCCTACCAAATTTTACAAGGATTGGTAAAATTTTGTTCGACTTATAGCATTAAAAGTGTTCTAGACGAATTAAATGAAAAAGGGCGGAGCCCCGCCCATTTTGAAATTTTCTTTTATTTTTATATTTTGTTGCACCATATCATTACTGGAGATGAATGTTGACATAATTTACTTATATACTGTAAAGATATTAAATTTTAAAATTTTAATTAAAAAAAATTTTTTTTAAAGTGGGCGTGTTCGTCTTATGATTTTGCTAATTTTTATTTAGCATATATATAGTAATAGGAGTAACGTGCCTGCAAAATTTCATCATGATATCTCCAACGACTGCGAAATTACAGCTTGTAAAACTTTTAAATTACCTTCTCTTAAAAGTGGGCGGTCCCACGCCCATTGTCCAAACTTTTAGTAATTTTCTATTTTGCGTCATAAGGTCGACGCACCTACCAAGCTTCATCGCTTTAGCCTTCTTTGGTAATGAATTGTCGCACTTTTTCGGTTTTTCGAAATATTCGATATCGAAAAAGTGGGCGTGGTTGTAGTCCGATTTCGTTAATTTTAAATAGCGATCTGATATGAGCGCCCAGGAACCTACGTACTAAATTTCATCAAGATACCTCAAAGTTTCCTCAATTTATCGTGTTTCCGGGCGGACGGACGGACATGGCTAAATGAATTTTTTTTTTCGCCCAGATAATTTTGTTGTATAGAAGCCTATATCTATCTCGATTAGTTTATGTCATTACGGATTACCGTTATGCGGACAAAGTTAATATACTCTGTGAGCTCTGCTCAGCTGAGTATAAAAAAATTAGCTGATTTTCAAACACTTCCCTAAAATTCGTCAAAATTTTTGTTGTTGTTTTTGTATATTTTTTTCCTATTATCTTAAAAAGCTTATATCTTACATACTCGTTCCAACGTAATCACAAATCTTGAAAAAAATTGTTGAGCATGGAGCACTTCACTGATATTTTTATATGGGACAAAGAACCTGATTATACATGAGCAGCGGTACCAGTGCGTATACGTAATATTTTTCTATGAGAGAATGCAAGAAACTAAGCTTACTACAACTTGGTTTCCGATAAGCTAGCATGTTTATTTACTTAGAAAAAATCGAGCTACTTTTCTATGGCAATGATCGCAATACAGTAAGTGGTGGTTATTTCTGCTTATTACTTTTTATTACTTTTAAACTTTCTACAAATTTTTGTTTGACGAATTATTTTGTGCCATAGAAAACTTTTAGTTGTTTTTATACTCAGCTGAGAAAAGCTCAGAGAGTATATTACTTTTGTTCGCATAACGGTACCCCGTAATGGCATAAACTAATCGAGATAAATATAGACTTCTATATATCAAAATGATCTGGGCGAAAAAAGAAATTCATTTAGCCATGTCCGCCCGTTCTTCCGTCCGTCCGTAAACACGATAACTTGAGTAAATTTTGAGGTATCTTAATGAAATTTGGTATGTAAGTTCAAGGGCACTCATCTTAGACCGCTATTTAAAATGAACGAAATCGGACTATAACCCCGCCCACTTTTTCGATATCGAAAATTTCGACAAACAGAAAAAGTGCGATAAATCATTATCAAAGACGGATAAAGCGATGAAACCTGGTAGGTGGGTTGATCTTATGCGCATAATAGAAAATTAGTAAAATATTTAACAATGGTCGTGCCCGCCCATTTTTAAAAGAAGATAATTGAATCCTATTTAGGACCCTTGTCATATTCTCCCCTCAAAAAAACATATTTTTAATAAATTTTGCTAACTCATTTTCTTAACTTAATGAATTTTAAGGAGAAAAAATACAAAATAAGGTTTTATAGTTTTAGTCATAGACAACTGTAACGGTTTGAACAATTTTATTCTTTTTCTGGCAGTCACCGGGGTGGTTGTGTCGGCCAAAAATAGGTGCACAAATAGTCGGTCGAACTAGGGTTAAAAGTTTTCGGTTTACCCGAACTTAGCCCTCCTTATTTGTTCAATTTCAATATTGATGTGGTTGCTATGGAAACGTTGCCCAACTGCACAAGCAGTTATTAACACACATTTTTTAGTAAGCTCGAAGTAAGTTACTATTCAAAACCCGTCAAAATAGTCAGCTACTAGCTAGCTTTATTTAGCAAAATAATAATGAGCGAAGCTGCTTTTCTCAACTGCAAGTTTAGGTGTATTTTTTTAAAATTAAATTGCTCACCGGGGAATCTCTGGTTTAGTAACTTGATGATTTTTTTTTGGATGTCCCTAAAGACTTTCTCATGCTCCGCTTCTTCGTGGGGTTAAAGTTTTAAGAGCCGTGTTTTTCAATGGTGCTTACGTAGATAACTTCTTAAGTGCCTGAAAGGCGGGGCCTTTTCAATTAGAAGTCTCTTGGTATGCCCACGTTTTTCGATATTCAGAAAAAAACCTTTTGCTCAGCATGTAATTTGATATTTCGGAGGCATAAAAAACATCATTTGCCAGGTCTAAGCGCGGTGATTTGACAGGCTTACCGATTCCGCCATTGTGTTAATTTTAGGCTCGGCGATCATACCGGGAACACGTAGCAAATAAGCGCCAGTTTCTTTATCTTTGCCTCAAGTGCTGCAGGCAATAGACTTAATGATTTTCTTACGGCATTTTAAGAAGGAATTGGCCTCGCTCGAAGTATCTAAGTGGAGACTGTTATCAGAGAAAGAAATAACTAATTAGACTTAAAAAAATTAACCAAATACTCGTGAAGTTCGATGTGTAAACATCAGGTGCAAGTCCAGAAAACTAATGTCTTTAAGCTAACTGCAGCTCTACCAGGTATTAGCAATGACATAGACCACTTTGGCAGTAGTTCAGGCTTATTATTGACAACGTGTTATTTTCGTCGGTCCCTCGGTTTGTTGTGACCGAGTCGTCGGCGCCATTTTGGTTATTTATCATCTCGCTATAGCTGGGTTAGAGATGTGTCATCGCTTTTATAGAAACATTTTATTGGTATCCGATAACAAATCGGTTAAAGGTCGAAAAGTCAGATAACATTTGAAATAAACTCCATAATTCTTCGATAAGTAATCGATTCATTTTCGATAGAAAATAGATAAATTTTCGCAGTTAAGTTTGAAAGCTTTATGACAACAAATCGATAGCTTCTTGATAACAAATTGATTGCTTGTCGATAATTTTTTGTAACATGCACATTACTTTTCGACAGATATTCGTTATCTTTCCGATAATGAACACATAACTTTTTAGTAACAAACCGGATATCATTAGCAAATATATAACAACTGATAACTTGTCTATACCTCGCCAACAACATATGTACATATGTGCCTAAGAAAAACCGATTTCTTTTCAATAACAAACACAAGGAGGCCTACCACCAAAACTTTCGCGTTTGGGTATTTACGGTAATTGTCAAACCAAAACTTTACTATTTAGTTTTTGTTTGGTGAACAGCCACACACGAAAGTACGTATACCAAAAACTTGAGAGGATATGCAGAGCATCAAAGATTAGCACCCCTACAGCAGCATTGCACGCAAATCTACACATCCCGCCTGCATACTTAATGGCCAAAAACATCGCGTTAGCAACTGCAACAATCCTTAAGGCCTCAGGGCAGCTCGAGTGCAGCCCATATGGTCTTAGCAGTATAGCGCCATCTAATATCGGGCAAAGGGAATATATGGTCGCGCATCTGACCTTCAAAAGATATGTTGGTGCAACAATTCAGCCGGTGTGATGGTGCCGGGATGCAGAAATGGCCGAAAATACTATATATGTGACCCGATCTATGAAAATGTGGCTTATGACTCAAAAAACAGCTGTTTTCATAGACCGCGCCACATAGGTGTATACGGATTTTCCCAAATTAATGGAAGGGGACGAGTCTACCGTGTCCATTCAGAAATAAGTATACGCTACAGGCTGTCAAATTACCGCATTGTCTTTCAAGCGGATATTATAGCAGTGAAGAAAGAAGCAGAAAGTCTGAAGGATGTAAATTTACACTCTCTCGTCAATATATATATTGGTAATCAGGTGAAGATAAAGGTAATAATCTCACACAGTACTTCAACAAGAAGTGTTGTGGAATGCTGGAAAAACGTCTTTTAGGCCGGACCATATAGCTATACTGGGTTCCAGATCAAAAAAGAATTGAAAGTAACGAAAGGCCGTTGAGCTGGAAAATAATGGTGAAATGATAATATCCTTCCATATCCGTTTGTGATAGATTAAAAGAAGACTTGATCTGTGACAGGATCCATCAAGCTGTAGAGGTTTGAAAAAAAGCGCGGAGCTGCAAAATTTCTAAGATTTTGTGCAAAACCTACGATATAAGGCTCACAAAGTGGCTCATCTCACTGAAGAGAGAGTTTTAAGGCTGACGATGGACATACTAACTGAACACTGCCTTCTGACGTGACATGCTTATAAGTCAGATCTCGTCAGCTACAGCAGGTGTAGAAAGTACGAGCTATACGAAAAAAGGGTTGAGCACGTTCTGTTTTAGAGTTTTCAGATCTTGAGGCATAAATTAAGCAAGGTCTTAGAAAACTGCCGAGAGGACGGAGTTATTGTATAACATAAGTCCTGGTATCTGATTGGAGTTCTTCATTCTGATCGTCAAACACATTCTGGTAGCACTATCGACACATTAAGTTTGTGTAAGGTTTTTATATGCCGGCCAATTCAACCTATGCCTAAGTTTAACTAAACTGTCATTTGTTTTTTTTTTTTTTTTTTTCAAATTTTGTTTTTCTGTTTATGATAAAAATCTGCATTTCTTATTTTTTAAAAGCAATCAAGTATATTTAATATCTCTAAAAAGATTGACAAAATACCAAATAACCTCATATTTAAGCAAAATATTTCTGCTCATAAATAGAATCAAATTTATTCAAATCTATTCAATTGGAAGAAGAATTTTGTAGAGCGCATGTACGCATAAATTATTTGAAATGTATGCGCTGACTGCCACAAACTAACTGCATTATGCTGACAAATAAAATATTAATACTAACCAAATGCGAACAAAATGGGCATGTTTTAGCAAAATCAGTTAGATTGTATGAATCAAAATTAAATTAGTAATTTCAAAATTTTATTTCGATTTTGCTTTGGTATAATTCAAGCTATGTAAGTAAAAGCATGCAGTTGGATTGCTAGCTTAGTTCCAAAACAAAACAAATATTGCAAACGAGCAAGTGAAAAAAGGGTACATATATTAACAACAAAACAAATAAATTAGGCAAATATGTTAAGCATGTGTGCGAAAGGTTTTACATTTGACAGTGCATTCCCATATACGAAGTCAAAAAAAAAAAAATTCGAAGTCAGTTTAAGTTAAAACCATTTAACGAAACCTTTGCAAATCTAAAATGCGTTGCGCTCTAACCAAAATTGCCACATTTTACATATGAGCGCCACTTGCGTTTACATACAAAATGGTAAAAATATATATATATGCACATTTTCGCTATAAGCGGAATCGTCAAATTTTATTCAGTATCCGGAGTTGCCAATGTCATTATATTTGTGACCCGCCATTGCTAATGGCACCGACAGCGTAATGCGTTAAAATGCACTGTGGGTCATAATATTTATTTTGTTGCTCAAACATAATTTTAGTAATTGGTTAACAATTAAAAGAGCAATAATGCTATAAGTTGCTGTAAATTTAGAAGTCTTACTGAAAGATCACTTCTTCATATAAATTTAGCAAAGCCATATAAGCTTTGATAAGAACTTAAAAAAAAAAAACAGATAGAGAAGCATAAAACCGACTCATTTAGAAGCTGCACAAAGAACTACACAAAGATATTCCAATCAGTTCATATTTTGGTCTCGAAAGAGATATTGGGGCCACAATTGCGCTGGAGGGTCGGTGCCGGGGTGCAGAAAGGCAGAACATACTATACAC
This sequence comes from Eurosta solidaginis, assembly GCF_040869045.1. Classification (NCBI taxonomy): domain Eukaryota; kingdom Metazoa; phylum Arthropoda; class Insecta; order Diptera; family Tephritidae; genus Eurosta; species Eurosta solidaginis. The sequence continues at coordinate 262,939,825 of NC_090320.1, forward strand.
GTGTATACGGATGGTTCCAAAATAAGGGAAGGGTTGCGTCTGCCGTTTACTGTGTCGACCCAGAAATAAGTAGAATCTACAGGCTGCCAGACTACTGTAGCGTTTTTCAGGCGGAAATTATAGCAATGAAGAAGGTAGCAGGCAGACATTCTGGAGGAAGCGTGCTTAAGCTGCAGTCACGTCAATACGTATATTGATAGCCAGGCTGCGATTAAAGCAATAATCTCACACAGTACTTCATCAAGAAGTGTTCTGGAATACAAAGAAGCATTGGAAAAACTTAGCTCAGCACGGACCATACATCTTTACTGGGTTCCCGATCAAAAAGGGATAGAAGGTAACGAAAAGGCCGATGAGTTCGCGAAGGAGGGTGCGACACTCGCTGAGTCGACGAGAAAGCAAAAGGAAACAAGAGTTTGATATTATCCATCAAGCAGGAAAGGTGTGGACAAAGCCCGGGGCTGAAAAATGTGTAAGATCATGTGCAAAGCTGATATTAGATTCACAAAGTGGCTCACATCTCTGAAGAGAGAAGACTTAAGTCTCACAATGAGTATACTGACTGGACACTGCCTTCTGGCGTCACATGCTTATAAGTTAGGCCTCGTCAGTTCAACAAATTCTGGTAACACTATGGACAACTTCAGTCTATGTGAGGTCTTTATTGACCGCCCAGTTCAACTGCACGTCCGGCCAGTTAAACTGCACGGCCCGCAGAACTGCTCGTGGTAACAGAAATTATATATCCCATGCTAAAAAGAAATTTTCCACGTCTGTGTAAGGTTCTGCCATATTTCAAGAAGATTAACCGAGATCTCTGTTCAAATAACCACCTTACCTCTCACAACGTCGAATGGCCAGCCAATTCCCGCAGATACACAAGTGGTAAATGAAATTAGTTGTCCTATGCACATGAAGAAGGGTTTTGTACACAGATCGTAAATTTTTAATTCCTTTAAACTCTACGTCCTTTCAAATCCAAATTCAGTAAGTATATATTTATAATTCTTAACCAGAGCACTCCGTGCAATCACCATTAATAAAGAGAAAGATGTGCAATCAAGGATATAAAGGGTGTGCTTTATACCGTCTATCGGAAAGCCGTAGTCGATTCCTGATTTCAAATAATGGTGATAATCCTGGGGTAATCCCCATTGAGATGCATTTTCCACTTTATGTGGTTGCCAAGTTATCGCTTACGCCGATAACGTAACTCACTGAGCAATGGAAAAATATCTTCAGATTATAGGCGAGCTACCGCAAAATCCTCATAGAGGAAGTATCCGTTGCAAGCAGCCCCAAAGTGCACCCTGCGAAAACTGAAAATGTTCTATTCACTAGGAAGTTTCATAATACGCATGCGCCTGTGTTGTTTTAATTTCGGGTGCTTCTTAAATTTTTTGACACTCTGAGCCATAGTGTTAGGTTTTTCTGCCATATGCTTATCGATTGGCTAAGCATAACCTTGTGTGAAATTTTAAAATGCGCAACATGCAACTATTTAACCCACATACAACAAATAAGCATGTACGGATTTTCTGTTGCACTTTCTGCTATTGTTGTTACTATTCACGTAAGCATAAGTTTTTATAACAATACTTCCGGTTTCGTTGCGCCTTTTTTGCTGGCACATATGCTAATTGACATTTTACGGAGTCAAAGGCATTGTATCGGCCTCCGTGGTGTGATGGTAGCGTGCTCCGCCTACCACACCGGATGCCCTGGGTTCGCATCCCGGGCAAAGCAACATCAAAAATTTTAGAAATAAGGTTTTTCAATTAGAAGAAAATTTTTCTAAGCGGGGTCGCCCCTCGACAGTGTTTGGCAAGCGCTCCGGGTGTATTTCGGCCATGATAAGCTCTTAGTGAAAACTCATCTGCCTTGCAGATGCCGCTCGGAGTCGACATAGAAGATGTAGGTCCCGTCCGGCCAATTTGTAGGGAAAATCAAGAGGAGCACGACGCAAATTGGAAGAGAAGCTCGGCCTTAGATCTCTTAGGAGGTTATCGCGCCTTACATTTATTTTTATTTTTTAAAGGCATTGTACTGAGTGCACGACCCCAGCTTAAAGCATTACACGCATTCTGAGCAGGTGATATGTGGTCAATTGCATGTATAGTGTTTTTGTTGTTCCTTCATTTGCTTCCATACATATGTTGTATGTATAAAAAGCAAATTTAATCATAATAATTCTTTATTAGCATTTATTTAGTTTAGTATACACCGAGCAACGTAAATATAAATGGAGTGTTAATTCCGTTAAAACAAAAGTGAAAAAAATATAAAAAACAAGTAAGGAAGATTAAGTTCGGGTGTAACCGAACATTACACACTCAGTTGAGAGCTATGGTGACAACATAAGGGAAAATAACCATGTAGGAAAATGAACCGAGGGAGACCCTGGAACATGTTTGTTTGACATTTGTATCAAACGAAAGGCATTAAAGAGTATTTTATGAGGGAGTGGGCCATAGTTCTATAGGTGGACGCCATTTAGGGATATAGCCATAAAGGTGGATCAGGGTTGACTCTAGAATGCGTTTGTACATTATGGGTATCAAATGAAAGGTGTTAATGAGTATTTTAAAAGGGAGTAATCCTTAGTTCCATAGGTGGACGCCGTTTCGAGATATCGCCATAAAGGTGGACCAGGGGTGACCCTAGAATTTGTTTGTTCAATATGGGCATCAAACGAATGGTGATAAAGAGTACTTTAAAAGGGAGTGGGCCTTAGTTCTATAGGTGGATGCCGTTTCGAAATATCGCCATAAAGGTGGACCAGGGGTGACTCTAGAATGTGTTTGTACGATATGGGTATCAAATTAATGGTATTAATGAGGGTTTTAAAAGGGAGTGGTGGTTGTTGTATAGGTGGTCGCATTTTCGAGATATCGCCATAAAGGTGGACCAGGGGTGACCCGAGAATTTGTTTGTACAATATGGGCATCAAAAGAAAGGCGTTAATGAGTATTTGAAAAGGGAGTAATCCTTAGTTCCATAGGTGGACGCCGTTTCGAGATATCGCCATAAAGGTGGACCAGGGGTGACCCTAGAATTTGTTTGTTCAATATGGGCATCAAACGAATGGTGATAATGAGTATTTTAAAAGGGAGTGGGCCTTAGTTCTATAGGTGGATGCCGTTTCGAAATATCGCCATAAAGGTGGACCAGGGGTGACTCTAGAATGTGTTTGTACGATATGGGTATCAAATTAAAGGTATTAATGAGGGTTTTAAAAGGGAGTGGTGGTTGTTGTATAGGTGGTCGCATTTTCGAGATATCGCCATAAAGGTGGACCAGGGTTGACTCTGGAATGCGTTTGTACGATATGGGTATCAAATGAAAGGTGTTAATGAGTATTTTAAAAGGGAGTAATCCTTAGTTCCATAGGTGGACGCCGTTTCGAGATATCGCCATAAAGGTGGACCAGGGGTGACCCTAGAATTTGTTTGTACAATATGGGCACCAAACCAGTGGTGTTAATGAGTATTTTAAAAGGAAGTGGGCCTTAGTTCTATATGTGGATACCTTTTCGAGATATCGCCATAAAGGTGGCCAGGGGTGACTCTAGAATGCGTTTGTACAATATGGGTATCAAATGAAAGGTGTTAATGAGTATTTTAAAAGGGAGTAATCCTTAGTTCCATAGGTGGACGCCGTTTCGAGATATCGCCATAAAGGTGGACCAGGGGTAACCCTAGAATTTGTTTGTACAATATGGGTATCAAAAGAAAGGTGCTAATGAATATTTTAAAAGGGAATAATCCTTAGTTCCATAGGTGGACGCCGTTTCGAGATATCGCCATAAAGGTGGACCAGGGGTGACCCTAGAATTTGTTTGTACAATACGGGCATCAAACGAAAGGCGTTAATGAGTATTTTAAAAGGGAGTAAGCCTTAGTTCTATAGGTGGACGCCGTTTCGAAATATCGCCATAAAGGTGGACATGGGGTGACTCTAGAATGTGTTTGTACGATATGGGTATCAAATTAATGGTATTAATGAGGGTTTTAAAAGGGAGTGGTGGTTGTTGTATAGGTGGTCGCATTTTCGAGATATCGCCATAAAGGTGGACCAGGGGTGACCCTAGAGTTTTTTTGTACAATATGGGTATCAAAAGAAATGTGTTAATGAGTATTTTAAAAGGGAATAATCCGTAGTTCCATAGGTGGATTTTTTTTCGAGATATCGCCATAACGGTGGAGCAGGGGTGACCCTAGAATTCTTTTGTGCAATATGGGTATCAAATGAAAGGTGTTATTGAGTATTTTTAAAAGGGAGTGGGCCTTCGTTTTATAGGTGTTCGCCTTTTCGAGATATCGCCATAAAGGTGGACCAGGGGTGACTTTAGAATATGTTTGTACGATATGGGTATCAAATTAAAGTTATTAATGAGAGTTTTAAAAGGGAGTGGTGGTAGTTGTATATGTGAAGGCGTTTTCCAGATATCGACCAAAATGTGGACCAGGGTGACCCAGAACATCATCTGTTGGATACCGCTAATTTATTTATATATGTAGTACCTGCCAAGATTTTAAGGGTTTTTTATTTGGCCTTGCAGAACTTTTTCATTTTCTTATACTTAATATGGTAGGTGTCACAACCATTTTATAAAGTTTTTTTTTAAGTTATATTTCGCGTCAATAAAACAATCCAATTACCTTACCATGTTTTATCCCTTTTTTCGTATTTGGTATAGAATTATGGCATTTTTTTCATTTTTCGTAATTTTCGATATCAAAAAAGTGGGCGTGGTCATAGTCGGATTTCGTTCATTTTTCATACCAATATAAAGTGAGTTCAGGTAAGCACGTGGACTAAGTTCATTAAAGATATGTCGATTTTTGCGGAAGGACAGACGGACGACTGTGTATAAAAACTGGGCGTGGCATCAACCGATTTCGCCCATTTTCACAGAAAACAGTTAACGGCATAGAAGCTATGCCATTACCAAATTTCTTAAGGATTGGTAAATTTTTGTTCGACTTATGGCGTTAAAAGTATCCCAGACAGATTAAATGAAAAAGGGCGGAGCCACGCCCATTTTGAAATTTTCTTTTATTTTTGTATTTTGTTGCACCATATAATTACCGTAGTTGAATGTTGACATAATTTACTTATATACTGTAAAGATATTAAGTTTTTTGTTAAAATTTTACTTTAAAAAATTTTCTTTTAAAAGTGGGCGCGGTCCTTCTCCGATTTTTCTAATTTTTACTAAGCGTACATATAGTAATAGGAGTAACGTTCGTGCCAAATTTCATCATGATATCTTCAACGACTGCTAAATTACAGCTTGCAAAATTTTAAATTACATTCTTTTAAAAGTGGGCGGTGCCACGCCCATTGTCCAAAATTTTACTAATTTTCTATTCTGCGTCCTAAGTTCAACTCACCTACCAAGTTTCGTTGCTTTATATGTCTTTTGTAATGAATTATCGCACTTTTTCGGTTTTTCGAAATTTTTTATATCGAACAAGTGGGCGTGGTTATAGTCCGATATCGTTCATTTTAAATAGCGATCTGAGATGTGTGCTCAGGAACCTGCACACCAAATTTCATCAAGATACCTCAAAATTTACTCAAGTTATCGTGTTAACGGGCGGACGGACATGGTTAAATCAAATTTTTTTTCGATCCTGATTATTTTGATATATGGAAGTCTATATCTATCTCGATTCCTTTATATATGTACAACCAACCGTTATCCAATCAAACTTAATATACTCTGTGAGCTTTGCTCAACTGAGTATAAAAATAATAACTGCCTTGTTATAATTAAACGGTTTGATTTGCAACAGCTGACCAAAACACAACAAATTGAAACGGGTCACAGGGTGACCCAAAGAAATTTTTCATATGGGTCACAAAATGACCCGAAGGGTAACTAATATGTATAGTGTCTTTTCCTTTTAATTAATATGCTTTTTAAAAAATGTATGACACGTTTCAAATTACTTTTGAAATTTGTGCACTGCGCGTATAGGAAAAAAACATTGAAATAACGATGTAGAAAAAAATCGAATTTGAAGTTGCTTTGGGTCACAAAATGACCCTAGGAGAGTTAGAGTGTTAATGCAGAGCTTGGCAACATATGATTTCATTATTTTATTCATTCACTCATTTCATTTATAATTCAGTACAAAGATTTCATTTTATATCAAAAACTAAAACTAACATAAAGCCATAAATAATATTAGTTTAAAATATAAAATCAAACAATATGGATCCAAAAGCTTAAGATTTTAAAAGTTAAAATATAATAGCGTTATTTGAAATACTCATATATTAACTTTTTAAATTGCATTGCGTTGCTGACCAATTGTAAATAAGGGGTAATCGATTCCAAATTCGTATGACGTTAATATAGAAATGTTGATCTGAAAAAACAGTGTCATGTTCTATTTGAATAATACGGTTTTCTCTTTCTGACCTGAAGAAGTTTAGTTTTCGGTAAAGATAATCCGGTTGTCATGTGTATATTATCCTATGAAGGTATATTAAAGTTTTGCAGTTTGAAAGATTCTCGAAGGTTACACCAAAAATTAGTTTGGAATAATGAGATATTCTGCGAAATCGTCGTGTGCAAAATATAGTATATCTTGCAATACTATTAACAGCTACATTTAATTTACGCCTACTGGTTGCGTCATAACTTGAAAACAATTCACAACCATATAGTAACATCGGTATTTAATATGATTTAGCCAGAAGCATTCTGACTTTCAGTGGCATGAATCATTGGCTACACCACAAACTCCTTAACATACCGTATATTTTGCCGGTTAAGTTGGCATTTATCTATCCCTCGAGCACCTGAAATCATCGAAATAAAGTAAAGCGTAAGAGCAATGAAAGAGAATGATAAGTATATTTTCAGGAGGGCTCCTTTGATGTAGCGCTAATACATAAGCCGTGGCTCTCAATGCAGTCATAAAAGAAAACTACAGTACTAATGTGTGCTGGTTAAAACAATAAGTACATTGTTTTATTAAAAACTGAATAATTCCACCAAATATATATCTACCACATGAAACGAAGGCCACCGGGGTGTATACGTAATATTTTTTCATTATTTGGTAGAAAAGAATTGCATACATAGATTAGATGTATACACTCAAACATGCTACTAAAGTTTATATGAGGATAAGAAATAAGGCAGGCCCTTTTCCTGGCATCCTTCTGTAAAATTCACAGAGTATAAGCCCCATTAGAAGAACTCAAGAGGTTGTTTGAACAAGAGGGGTGCAAAGGACTGATTGCTATGGACGGGGAAGCGAATTCGATATTGAAAAGAACTGGTAGCAATATTTATAAATATCTGACTAAGCAATTTTATGAAGGAATTCGAAGAAAATAATTTATGGCCGCCGTGGTGTGATGGTAGCGTGCTCTGCCATCCACGCCGAAGATCCTGGGTTCACGCCCCGGGAAAAGCAATATCAAAATTTGAGAAACAAGTGTTTTCTATTAGAACAAAATTTTTCTAAGAGATGTCGCCCCTCGGCAGTGTTTGGCAAGCACTCCGAGTGTATTTATGACATGAAAAGTTCTCAGTGGAAACCCTTGCAGATGCCGTTCGGAGTCGGTATTAAAACAAGTAGGTCCCCTCCCGCCAATTTGTAGGAAAAGTGAAAATGAGCACGACGCAAATTGGAAGAGAAGCTCGGCCTAAAATCTCGTCGGAAGTTATCGCGCCATACATTTTATATTTAGAAAGTTTCAAGGTTCAAAATCAGACAAAACCAAACAACCTCCACGCTTTCAAATATGGTTGAAGAACACATTGTTAATCTGCACAATATTTTAAGAAAAATTTAGGTTAACAAAAATTACACTAACAACAAATAAATGCAAGAAAAATATGTAAATAATCAATTGTAAGAATGAGTGTTATAGGTCGCACAAAAAAAACTATAAAGTAAAACATATCAAAGCAATAAAAAACGCAAATTATTGGTAGCAAAACCAAAACGTTTAAGATGTTTACCAAATTCAGCGTCATAACTGTAATTGATGAACCGGAAAGCAGAGTTAGAAGTAAAGAAATGAAAACCACCACCAGCAGCAGCAGTAGAAAGCATTTGAAGAAAGTGGAGAGTCATATTTTAAAAAAAATTTACTGAGCAAATATTTGGCTGCTTAACGAGGCCAACCGTTGGATGTGATGAGCGCAGTGAGTAGCAAGCAAAATGTGCAGACGGTTGAGTGGGTGTGTCATTTGACGATAAAATTTTTGACATTTTGACGTTTTTTATTTCTTTTCGTTAAACACTTTGCACGAGCAATTGATTGCATGTTTTTGTAGGGCGCTATTGTTTTGTTTTATTTTAATTTTAATTTTTTCTTTTTTGTACATTTCATTTGCTCAGTTGCTTGGATGTAAATTTAGACGGAAAAAAGTGCCATCAAGATTAGTATAAAACGATTTGTATTCTTGAACTGAAATTCAACTGAATTGCTGTACTAACAAAAAGATTTTGCTTTATTTGGTTTATTATTGAAATTGAAAGTTTACATAAAAACGGAACGCAGACTGGAATTCCAATGTGGAGCATGGAATTTGGTTTGATTTGAATTTTTATTTTATTGAAATTTCATAATGATCATAATAAATACAATTTGTTACGTGGTCGACGCTAAATTGGTTTGGTTGTTATAAGAATTGGATCTTTAAAACTAATTATCTTGGAAATATTATAAGATTTGTTTTTTACTTATTTACTTACATACTAACTTCATTAGCGCTTAACCGTTTGAACCGTTATGGCCATCCAACATGGCGCGTAGGTTCAGTGGCGCCAATTGGTCGCAATAAGTGAACTGAAACCGTTTTCTACCTTCCTTCCAACGGAATGGGGCGGCGTTCTTCCTCTGTTTCCATAGACGGGTTTCAATAAAAATATTTTCTTAGGCATCATCTTTTGTTCGCATAAAATGGCCTAGCGGTTTAATTTGCTAGACGATGTTGATTTCCGCGTTAGCCTCGTACAGTTCGTCATTAAATCTTTTTCGGTACTTGCCGTCGACAACGACAACGGCCATAAATCTTTCGAAGATCTTTTCTGCCGAACAGCCAGACCCGTTTCATCTGATGTTGTTGGTTCATGGTTAACGCTTCTGCACCATATAACAGGGTGGTAGTGATAGGAGAATTTTATGTATGATTTTTGTTTGCCGAGAGTGGCTTCTTCTTTTCAGTAGCTTACCCAATATACTCCCAGCTTATCCGCTGTTTTTTTTTTAATGGACGTTGTGGCAGCGTGCTGGCCTCAAGTGGCCCAATGAAACCAGGCTAATCCTGTTCACGCGATCGATTTATATATATATATTGTTACGAATATTAGCAAAACTAAGGGGTACTGCTATCTCTGAGCCGATGCTAAACAGTGATATCATGCCCATCCATAGCTCAATCATTACGTATCTACATAAACGAAACAATAATTGCGTCTACACATATGTACCATGTACGTATACGAGCAGCTGAGAAGCAAGGCACAACTACATGCATATATCTGAGATACTTCTGAAAGTATGCAATGAGAAAAGCTATAAAATCGTGCAATTGTAGTTACAGCTGAGAAATTTGAGAGCTCATGGACCACTACTAGATTCTGGAATTGGAAGCGCCTAGAAGATGCGAACGTTGAAATCAGAGAATAAAAGGCAGCAAATGTAGAGGCGCTGGAATTCAGTTTGATTTGAGATTTGGATTAAGCGCTATCTAGCGAGCTATAGCAGTATTATTTTGAATAGTAGAGTTTCATTTGAGCTGTAAATCAGTTTGGTTAATAAGCAAGATATTCGTTGCAAAGTATAAGTGTTATTGTGAAGTACTTGAATAAAGGCCATTTTGCATTATTACATATTGGAGTTATTTATTCAACAGTTTAGCGATACGAACTTAGCAGAGGGTTGCAAATAAGAGGATTTGCAGAAAATTCGTTACAATATAATAACTTTTTTTTTTTATTTTGCCGAGTTTTTGATGGGCAGCTGTTTGTCAAGCATCACGATCTGAGACTGCTCAGCTACAGAAGAAATTTCATCAGCCAAGCGTAATACTTAAAGAGAACAGAAGCAAACGTATTACACATTAATTAAGAGAGGGGAGAACAATCTTTTTTATAGAAAAAAGGGAGACCAAGCTATCAAATGTGTTTGAGTGAGATTTATAATCTTGGCATAAACGCCGAAAAGGTTCATTTTGTTCGAAACTCGTTCTACATTGTTTCAGCAGAAGAGGTTTGAAGTGTCTCGTTGTCCGAGAGGGAACGCAAAAGTTCACTTCATTCAGAAGGAATGAGCTCGAAATTGATCCATTTAAAAGTTTTGTCATAAATATTATACCAAGCATTTCCCTTCGACTAGCAAGAGTTGGAAGATTGATAAGCTTTAATCAATTAGTATAAGGTGGAAGATTAGTTAAAGAGTCCCATTGAAAATTTCTTAAGGCAAATAGTAAAAATTGTTTTTGTATTGACTCGAGACTATCTGCATGGATTTGATAACGCGGATTCCAAATTATTGAGCCATATTCTAATACTGGCCTAATTAATGTTGTAAAAATTGCTTTAGTTATGTAAGGGTCGTTAAATTCTTTTGACCACCGTTTAACAAATGCAAAAACACCTTTGCTTTTTTCACTGTAGCATTAATATGAAGATTGAAACTTAGTTTGGAATCCATCATGACTCCCAAGTCAATAAAATTATTTACAGTTTCTAGACTATAGTTGTTAATTGTATATGAAGCTGGCGGCGAAACTTTCCGAGAAAAACACATAAATATTCATTTTTTGAGATTGAGCGGCATATAATTTACATTGCACTAGGTAACCAAGTGATTTAAATCCATTTGATGCAATGAATATTCCTCAACCGAGGCACATAATTTGAAAAGTTTTACATCGTCTGCGTATATCAAGATTTTTGAGTATTTAATTGTACCAGGTATATCGTTTGTGAACAACAAGAACAGAGTCGGACCAAGATGGCTGTCCTGAGGAACACCAGAAGAAACATTTATGATCCCAGAAAGTGTATTTTTAAAGATTAGTTTTTGCGTACGATAAGCAAGATACGAAGAAATCCAACATATAAGACGGGGTTGAAAACCGAGTTGACTGAGCTTATGAATAAGTAATGGGTGTGATACTTTGTCGAAAGCTTTACTGAAATCGGTGTAAATTACATCAGTGTAAAGGCCTTTTCTAAATCCATTAGAAACGTGGGTGGTAAATTCTAGTAAATTGGTGATAGGTGATTTGCCCTTACAGAACCCATGGTAGGAGCTTGCAATTTGGGGGAAATAGAGAATGTTAGGTGGTGGGTAGCAATAGCCTCAAATAACTTTGGGATAGCGGATAACTTTGCTATGCCCCGGTAGTTTTCTATTGAAGACCTGCTTCCATTTTTATGAAGCGGAATAAGAAAAGATTCCTTCCATATTGTTGGCAAAACGCCATAAATTAAAGATAAATTAAATAAATCTGTTAGCGGATGATAGATGTTTGCAGCACATTTTTTAAGAAAGTGAGTCGGGATCCTGTCTGGGTCGTAAGATCTGAAAAATAAAACTTCCTTAACATAAGACCCCTGAGCGTGTGATGTTAGAATGCAATGATTCTATAGTAAATAACCAGGAATGAAATTCGATAGCTAATGACTTAAAATTGGTACTGAAACAGAAGAATTATAAAACTTGTATTCTTTTAAGTAAAGGAGGGCAAGTATGACATCAGTATATATTTTTTATTGATTTGCCAGGCAAATCTCGAATATCTATTCAATTAGTTAAAAATCGCCTACAAACTTTGAAACGTTACAAATATTAGAAATTATAAAAATATCGAACAATGAAAAAGTAAGTAAAAGGATTATTTAGTAGTCAATAAAGAAAATAATTAATAATTAATTAATTAAATAAAATTCTTTAATTGTTTTATTTCAAATTTATTATTTATTATTTACAAAGCTAATTTCACCTAAAATACTAACGCTGTTTTAAAAAAATTGTATTCTGTAGGCGTAAAAATAAGAAATAATCATATCATTTGCCTAAATACCGATCTTTCTGTTGCTTTTTTCCACGAACACATATTCACTGCTCACGCAGTTGGCCACTAATGCTGGGCCTGTGCAGCTAAACACAAGTTTTAGTAAAACAAAAAAAAAGTTTTTACATATCATAATGGGCATCTGTGTACTTAACTTCATGTATGAGTATATCTATATGTACACATGAATTAATGAAAGCAAACAGCTTACGGGCATTTCGTTGTAGTTGATTAGAAACTAACAACTTGCCGAAAAATAAATTGAAATTTTTAGTGAATGCAGTAATTATTTGGAACAAAGTGTTCCATGAATATATATGTGGTTTAATTAATCCTTATTTGTTACGTAGTAGATTGGCGATTTTAGATATGTATTCAGTAAATAAACCCTACTGGACGGCAAAAATATAAATTTTTTTTTAATAAATGGTTGAAGATGCATTCTACAACTTTGGTTTTGCATTGTGCTAAACAACAACAAAAAACATTAATATACTATCCGTATCTTAATTAAAATACCAGCAAACGTTTCAACTCATTGAGTGAGGAATTCTTAAAAAGTCAACAAAACACCTACGATAACAAATTGCACTCAGCTGATAAACCCTCATGACCCCACGACATGAAATTACAGCAGCGTTGTTCTAAAGCTACAAAATTACTTTAAGCAGCGTTTGCGGCTATTTTTTCAATTTACTCATTTTACAATTCGTCAGTCATCTGCTTTTGTTTAGCTTTCCTGCAACTCATCGTTGGTCTCTCCTGTTTTCCTTGATTTACTTGTCTGTTTACTTTTCCTATTTACTTTTACGTAAATTACTTTGTTTTGTTGTTGCCTATTGTCAACATGCCGCTGCTTTATATTTCAGCTTTTGTTTGGTTTATTATTTTGTTGTCTGCCATTTTTGGGGGATATGGTGAGAGTGTTTTTTTTTTTTTTTTTGCAGCGCGTCATTGTCGCTATAACTTGACTTTCATCGACAAAGATAGCGCTGCGTGTAGAAATTAAAACTGAACAAACAGTGAAGCGTACATACAAAAAATAACTATAACCCTTTCGCGCCGGATTTTTATTTCTGTTCCTAGGATATTTTTTTTTGCTTTTAATTTCCAAAATGTGAAAACAACTTAAAAAACATGTTCTGTATACGTAAAAAATCGCTATGTACTTTCCTTATCCTGGGACATATTATCCCAATAAGATTTTATATATTATATTCGCAAATAAAATATTACATTGGCGGTTTTCGAAATGGGTCCACCGCAATATACCAGTAAATATTTCTTTCTTTTCAGTTTCTCTTAGAAAACATAATAATTGAAATTCAATTATTATAAGCCGGTGTTAAGCTCATGAATTCTTAAATATAAGTATAAACTGAACACACCATTAAACAAACATCATAAATATGTAAAACTGAGCCCGAGTTTACAAAGCTTCTCATTCGCAACGAAGAAGAAGTTTACAAAAACAAATATACATGGCACACAAATCAATATAGAGACAAAATGTCTCAATTGCGTTGTAAGTGTAGAAATGAGAAAAACTGAATTAAGCATGAAAACAAATACCAGCAGGATGGCTTAGTTGTTAAAGGCTACTGCAGTTTCACCATGTGATTCACGGTTCGAATCCCGGTGAAACTTTTGATAACATTACAAAATTGCCTGATGATGATTACGTTGGCGGTTTTCGAAATGGGTCCATCGGAATATGCCAGTAAATGTTGCTTTCTTTTCGTTTCTCTTAGAAAACATAATAACTGAAATTCAATTATTATAAGCCGGTGTTAAGCTCATGAATTCTTAAATATAAGTATAAACTGAACACACCATTAAACAAACGTACATAGATATGTACAACTGAGGCCGAGTTTACAAAGCTTCTCATTCGCAACGAAGAAAAACTTTACAAAAACAAATCTACATGGCACACAAATCGATATTTAGACAAAATGTCTCAATTATGTTGTTAGTGTAGAAATGAGAAAAACTGAATCAAGCATGAAAACAAATACCAGCAGGATGACCTAGTGGTTAAAGGCTACTGCACTTTCACCATGTGATTCACGGTTCGAATCCCGGTGAAACCTTTGATAACATTACAAAATTGCCTGATGATGATTACGTTGGCGGTTTTCGAAATGGGTCCATCGCAATATGCCAGTAAATGTTGCTTTTTTTCAGTTTCTCTTAGAAAACATAATAATTGAAATTCAATTATTATAAGCCGGTCGTAAATATAAGTATAAACTGAACACACCATTAAACACACATATTTCAAATACAGCAATTTGACAAACAATTAATTTCGAAATATTGTGTATTTAGTTGAAAAATATTGCAGCTTTATATTCTATTTATGATAGGGAGTAAAGCAATTAAAACATAGTGCATTATTACATCGGGAGCAGATGTACTTTGTTCTCGTTTCCTTTTATAGCGAAGTGCACCGTACGCAGCGACTTCGAGAAAGCCCCTTGATTGGTAAATGATCGCCTATATTCAATAACTGAGTGCGTGTACGTTTAGCTGGTCTTCCGCCAGTTCGACGTGTTTTTATTTTTTTGTGTTTTCTTCTTTCAGAAATCAATAACTCGACTAACGGTACCATGAACTCTATCAAAAATTTTTTTGCGATTTGGGTCGTTGTGAACCATCCAAGCATTTACAGTGGAAAGCATAGTCCACAATAGCTAAAGGGCAATTAACTTCTTTCTTTTTACTATCCTTTTGTTTCCTGTTAACGGTGGATATTATTGGTTTGTGGCAGTTCGAAACTGCTAGTACTTCCTTGGAATCCATCCAACGTGTAGCCAATATTCCATCACAGCATATTTGGAACTGACTTTGACCGCGTACAAGTCGCGACTCGAACTCTGGAGTTTCTTTCGATTGCGCATATATGTTCCAACGGCCGCAAAGAATAATAGATTTCATTAATGAAATTGATGTGAAAAATCGGTTGAATGCAATAGCTACTCCCTTACCCTAGATAGTGGTAGCCAATTTTGTAGCAACCCTTTCCCCAAGTGAGCCAGCAATGGAGTGATCTCTTTACCGGTGTATACATTAAAATCGTACGTACATCCGGTATTTGCATCGCAACGTAACCAAATTTTTACACCACGCTTTATTGGCTTCATAGGCATGTATTGTTTTAGACTAGACCGACCTTTGAATTTGGCCTTACATTCGTCTATAGATCGAAATGAACTGTTACTTCTGTTACGCATGAAGCTGTTTTCATGCATGCAATACCCTGCAAAAATCGTTGGATCATGTGGTCCACTGAAGTACTTACCAATATACTCCACTGTAATGCAGCAATGGACCAACTCATGTTTCTACACGAACACATTGTAAGCCGATCATTGCTCGTTTTTAACGATTGTAATCACTACACTTTGTTTATTGGACTGTGGGTAATCCATGGATTACTCTGATGTAATGCGAAGGTGGAGTATATGGTCCAGTCCTAGGACATCGCAATGTTAATTGGACCATATTTTTTGTATGAATTGTGGCTAATTTTGGAGTACTCGGTTCGTCCATAGCGAGTACTCCATACATGCATGCATGGAGTACTCGCGATTTTTGCAGGGTAACTTCAGCAATGTAGTGATCTTTTGCAGCATTGTTTGGTTTTCCGCAATCATTCAAATATAATTTCGAAGAAACAAATGTGAAGCGATCACGAGAAATACTATTTCTTATCATTTCGTATCCCACGGAGGCATGTTTGCTCCAATAATCATGTAAAAACGGCACATGATTATAGTGCATTACTATTATTACACCTAGGAATACCAATATTTCATATTCATTCGTAAGGGCCCTATTAGCGTTTTTATCTCTATTCAGTTCTCTTATTTGCTGTTTTGTATATTGCGCGATAAAAATGCATAAACTTTGTGGAAAAAACTTTCTGACTACATTGCATTCGGTAGAACTTCGGGGTAAAGTTACCAGAACTTGCGGATCTCTTTCCAAAGGCATTTCAAATTTCGGTTCAAAGTTGACCTCTTCTGTTATGTTGGTCCAGGTAGCAAATACGTAGTAAATACGTACTTTTGGCAACTTTTGTCCTGCCAGATCAGCGAAATTTCCAAACATGCTGTGGCAGACTTTACCAGTACTGCCAAATGCCATATATTTATTATATGATGAGGGATTTTTATTATAAACAAAACCCAAATCTTGTATTGGGACATTTCAGTTACAAGTTTTCATTCATAAAAACAAGGATATTTTATTTAGAATGCAGCTGGGACATATTGTCCCAGTAGGCGCAAAAGGGATATGGTTACAACCAGCTGCAGGTTTTGAAAATCATATTTTTATGCATATAATATTTGTGGTTTGGTGCTGCTTTAATAATATCTGTGGATGTAAAAGTTCAAAGTTACTTGAAAAGCAGTGCATATAAAACGAAGCCGTCTTCGAAAAAAAGATCGCCACAACTTATGCATCTATGCGATATAGATTCTATGGTATAATAATAATAAATAATTTTTTGGATTAAGGAGAAAGACATCTGCGTTAAGAGCTTAAAAAAAAAGCCTAGCAATTCAACATAAAATTCTTCCCGGAAACAATATATTATTTTGACTAAGAAGATCATTGCAACTAAAGTGCCCTTTTAACCATGAGAAATCACATGTTGGCGGCCACCGTGGTGTGATGGTAGCGTGCTCCGCCTACCACACCGTATGCCCTGGGTTCAACTCCCGGGCAAAGCAACATCAAAATTTTAGAAATAAGATTTTTCAATTAGAAGAAAATTTTTCTAAGCGGGGTCGCCCCTCGGCAGTGTCTGGCAAGCGCTCCGATTGTATTTCTGTCATGAAAAGCTCTCAGTGAAAACTCATCTGCCTTTTAGATGCCGTTCGGAGTCGGCATAAAACATGTAGGTCCCGTCCGGCCAATTTGTAGGGAAAAATCAAGAGGAGCACGACGCAAATTGGAAGAGAAGCTCGGCCTTAGATCTCTTCGGAGGTTATCGCGCCTTACATTTATTTTTTTTTAATGCGACTGATTTGCGTGACAGCTTTTGTTGTGACTTCGGCAAAGCAAACCTAGCCTCTATTCTACGGCCATGTATTTGTCCGAAAATATATGGCACACATACTAATGCGTGTCCTTTGCAATAATTATGAGTGGAGCTCGTAATTTCGCGCTTCATTATTACGTTTAGTCGTAATGCTGCCATTAGCCGTGTTTTTTAACACGCGTATATCCGTTTACGCTTAAACTTTATATTGACTGCTAAGAGACAAACTATAAATACACCTCTGAAATTGCTGCGCATAAATTTTGTCCTACTAAATTTCAATACGCATTATACTCAGATGTAACTGAAATATGTGTCTTTGTTTCACCCTGTACACTAATTCTATGTATTATATGTGTGTCCACAATTCATCGCAACTGATTCAGCTATATGTTATACCCTATGGCCATCAGAGCGTTGCGTCTCCGCTTTTCGGTACACCCTGTTGCTGTAGCTAGTTGTTTTACCACAGCCGCTAGATGGGTCTCCTAAGCATTATCTAAGCGAAGATAGGCGTTTTTTAACACGCGCAAACGAAACGTATACGCGCGTGTTAAAAAACACGGCTATTATCAGCTTTGGGTTTTCAGGGGATGCGGTAACGTGTTGGATTTCGTTCCTATATAGGTAGATACATGTGTATATCCTCCCATGACATAAGTATGCTCTGGTGTCCGTTTATTTTCAACGACTCATCGGTTTGTTATAAATATGCTAACGCAAACAAAGGATTTATTGATATTTTTGTTATGAGTTATTGGTTTTTATAGGTTTAAAATCGAAAAATTAACGAATGTAAATCGAAAAGTTATCGATTCTAGTCTAAGAGTTATCGATTGGTTATCAACATCGTTAAAGTGAACTATGGGTTTTTATTAATCGAAATGTTATTAATTTGCTAGCGAAAACAAAAGTTATAGAGGGGTTAATTTAGTAACGAGTTATCGGTTTGTTATTTGCTGTAGAAAATGGATTGCGTATTTATCGAAAATTCTTCGATCTTTCATAGAAAATTTATCCATTCTTGTCTAAAAATTATGGATTTGTTATCATTGTGTTAACGATCTGTGAACGGAATGCTATCGATATGTTTTACATCTGACCGATCTGTTGAGGAAAAATCATCCAGAAGTTAAAGATTTAAAGAGAATTTAAAAGATGCGCTGTAACGTCTTTTGGTTTTCCTAAATAAAGAAATGCAAGGCGCGATAAGCTCCGAAGGAAGTTTAGGGCCAGCTTCTTTTTCAATGAAAACGTTGTGCCCTTTATAATTTTTCCCGACAAGTTGGCCGTAGGTCCCACATATCTTGTGCTAGGAGTTTTTGACCAATCATTGCCGAGAGGCGACCCAGCTTAGAAACACCTTTTTTATCCTTTAATGAAAATGAAATGGTTCATTAACTTCGTCACGAATCTCAAAATTGTAAGTCCTTAAAGGAAAATAGATAAAGCCACCAATAGATATACCGAAAGGATCAGGATGAAGAGCTGAGTTGATTCGGTCTCTCTGTTTGTATGCTAACTAGTCCTTCCATTTTTGAGATATCTTGATAAAATTTGGTAAGCGGGTATATCTAGGTGCTCGATTAGACATTTTCCGGAACAGGCCGGATCGAACCCCCATAGCGTATATCCCCCATACCACCGATTTTTCAGAAAAATGCATTTTTGTCATATCTTCCCCAATTTATCAGATTGAAGCCTCAAACTTCCCCATATTTAGCATATTGCACATATTGTCGTCCGAAAAAATGGATGAGACCCGTCGTATATATAGCATATATCACCTACAACCGATTGTTAAGATAAGAAACTTGTCGCAACTTCTACACCATTTTAATAGCTAGAGGCCTCAAATTTCACTGAATGTTTAAGTATAGATCATTCACTCTTTTCTGAAAAAATTTTATATATTGGTGGTATATATAGTATAGATCGGTGGTATATATAGTATATATCTCCTGCAACCGATTGTTCAGATAAGAAACATTTCGTAATTTCTGCCCCATTTTAAGAGCTATAAGCTTCAAATTCCACCAAATGCTTACATTTACGTTGTATATTGTTGAGGTAAGTGATTGACCATGAATCTGTTTCATGCAGACAACAAAAAATGTGAAACTTTGCACCCTCACACAAATTATGTAACTATTTTTTTATTTTATGTTGATCTTAAAGATCGCTTAGGTATGTACATCTGTTCACTATATATTTAATATCTTATACAGTCGTTTTTTGGATATTATTAATGGGATAAGATTATGGTTCAGCCCCATTCATGCAGTCTTCGACATAGCTGCAGACAGTCACGTCATTGCTTGTTTTAAATAGAAAAACAAACTGT
This sequence comes from Eurosta solidaginis, assembly GCF_040869045.1. NCBI lineage: Eukaryota > Metazoa > Arthropoda > Insecta > Diptera > Tephritidae > Eurosta > Eurosta solidaginis. Next base: position 262,959,283 of record NC_090320.1, read on the forward strand.
TCTTCTAAATTATCGATGTTGCTTAAGCCGCGGCTTGAACCCAGGATCTTCATTGTAATAGGTGGAGCACGCTACCACCACACCACGGAGGCCTAATTGTTATCAGTAGGTTATCGATTTGTTAGCAAAAATTATTTGTCGAAAATTATCACTATGTTATTTAAAAGGTAAATATTTTTTATCGAAAAACTAAAGATTTGTTATCGGAATTATGTTTGTGTAAAAAATTGCTTTTTTTTATAAATTGATGGAATATAGTACAGCTTTGAACCGTACAGTAGAGTATAAAAATATACAACAAACAAAAAAATTATAAATAAAAACTATTCATACTAAACAACATTTCTTACTGGCATTTGTCTTGTCATTTGATTACATATGTATGTATATAAATTTGTATTTTGTTATGTTGCAACTGCCACCTTGAGAATGGTTGCAACCATGACATTGTTTCAACTGTAGCCGCATTTATTATTGTTTTATGCACAAACTTTTACCAAACAGGCCAAATGAAAAGCATGCACAAACAGCTAAAAAGGCTTCATCTTTTCTTTTGCTGAATGACGACGTACTCCGTCTACTTGTTCTTCTTTGTCTTCTGCAACTGTTTTGCTGCCGACAGGTGTCACACGCATCCGTCATTTCCGTGGCGTGTCTATGAATAACTCTTTTGTCTGCGTGCCACATTATGTACCTGTATGTGTATGTATGTCTACATGGGTATTAGACTGGGTCGATTTATTAACCGACATCGCGCCATTGATTTTTCAATAGGATTTAGACTCAGGAAGAAAAAGTTCCACTAACCGTACCCAAACAAAAAATAATTTTCGAACCTGCGAACGTTCATGCATATCGATAACGTTTTTGCAACACCACTTTTTTTGAACAAAAAAAATATATTTTTTGGGTTTTGGGGAGAGTTTTGGTCGAAAAATTTACCCTCTTGTCATTTTTTTTTTCGCAGGCGTAAAATAATTTTTTTGGGTATGCGTAATGGAACTTTTTTTTCCTGAGTCCAAACCCTATCGAAAAATCGATCGAGCGATATCGGTTAACTTTCGTCCATACAAATCGACCCAGCTTAATGTGTATATCTTGTTGAAAATGGGAAATTAATACACATTTTAATTTATTTTATTTGTTTAAAACTTCATTTAAATTTTGCAAAAAACCTAATTTTAGCTACGTGCTTCCGTTGCCATTAACAATTTCACCAACGAAAATAAGTGTGGTTTATGATTTTGTTCGGTTTTCGTCTATTTCTTGCAAAATATCTAACTAATTTCTTTTTTTATTTCAAATTTCAAAACAAAATATCTGCCAAAGTAGTGCTTTTAACTTGAAACAAAAGTGAAATGTTAAAATCGTAAAAGCTCTTGATGTATTTAAAAATAGTTTTGAAACTTGTTCCTGCATACGATATCCAAACAATTAATGTTGAAAGCATAAACCAACGGTAAATTATAACAAAAAAAAAAAAAAAAAACAAAAACCGAGTGCTCGCAACATCTACTGGTTAATAAAAGTTTGGATTTCAACAAAATTGGTTCGGCTTTAATATTCTGTTTTAACTTTTCTCTTTTGGGGAAAAGAAATTTTGCATTATTTCTGCATTTTGCTTGTCACGTGTTATTATGACCATTTTTAATATGGAATAAGGGTTAATAAGAATAAAGCAACTTTTTGCTTAAGAGTAGAATAACCTGGTATTTATAAGGGCACAAGCTTTCCATAAAACCATATTTTAGTACAAAATTGCGTTTGAAAACTATACCACTGGTAGTGTGGAAAAAGTTTTGGACTGTAAAGTATCTCTACAAAGTTTTTTTAAAAATCCCTCTGAGAAAGTCATAAATTCGTCCAACTCATGCTGCAGAGTTTTAAAGGTTTTTTACGGGTTTGAAGAACATTTTCAAGAATTGTAGAATTTATTCACAAAGTGTGTTTTATAATCGATCAAATCCAATGAAATAAATATGATGTTGCATTTTATATTAAACTTAATTTTTCATATATACAGTAGAGTGCTCATTTTCAGAAGAAGGGAAGTCAATACACTGTTAATACAAGAACAAAAGAGTTCGCCAAACCCCAGCAGGTTAGGGGGCTAGAATATACCCGCGGCAGGCATGCCTGTCATAAAAGGCGACTAAAATACCAAATTGATTCAAGAGGTTGCCAGCGCAATATATAGCTTCTCCAACCCAATTTTCAACCTCACCTAGCCGTGGCGAATCCTGTTTCTTTAACAGCCAGGGCTCTAGCGACCCCAAGTTCCTTCTGGATGGGGGAGGGCGGTATTGCTTAGAAGGTGTCGTATGGTCATGCCAAATCGTTCCCGAGATGGTCCAGCTAGTACCTTAATGGTGCTTGTTACCGGAATGTAACGGATCTGCTTCCGGCAAAAGGCCATCAACAACGATAACGCTCCCCAAGGCCTTCTGGAAGTATCCTTATCGCTACAACAATAACAACAACAATGTCGCCTATAACTTTACAATTGCAATTTGCTATCAACAACAAAATCATAACTTGTCGACATCAGTTATTAGCGATAAGAACCGACTATGCTCGTCTGAAAGAATCCAAAATTATTCGCTTCTGTTGACGTTACCTCACTTTTCATTTAACTTCAGCCCCTGAAGTTATTTGGATGTACACCTATGATTACACGTTGAACCTCATGAGAACCCCAGACACAGTTTTAATTCTTTTGCGTCATTTCAAGTGTTATTTTCTACCTTACGCCCGCTAACGGAATAATGAAAGGACTTTTGTAACCCGTGCCTCATATTATCTGTGAACTCGTGGGTATGGCAATTCAGAGACTCTCTCACCTATCGAGCGTAAGTCCTAGTTGTTTCGTGGTATGAAGTTAAAAGCCTTGAAAAGTACTAGAATACATTTAAGCCCTTCACTTACAATAAAAGGCTGAAAGGTCAAGCACAAATGATATAATTATAGGTCGCAGTGCGTCGAGATCTAATAGAAATAATAATGTTTTTGATGTTGTCAGTATACACCGGTCATATATATCTCTCCGTCATCAGGCGAGGCCAAAACTACTACTATTTTTTTAAAACGTTGTTGTTTTTTCTTGGCAGTATTTGCGCTATCCTACTCACCTCACTCATAAACAAAAAAAAAAAAAAACAAAAGAAGATAAAAAATTTTTAGGACTACCTTTATATAAATGGACCAAAAAATAGAAGGCAATTTTTCCTTTAATACAGACATAGTCTTGTTGAATTTTGACTAAAAAACTTTAACAATAGCTCTTGTAAAAGAATTTTGGGATTTAAGACTATAAAGGTGGAGCGCAATTTTCCAATTTAAGGCAAACCATGTAGTAAATAATTGATTATTTAAAATTTAAACACGCGCTTTACCTTTATAATTTTAAATCCCAAAATTCTTTTACAAGAGCTATTTTTAAAGTTTATTAGTCAAAATTCAACAATACTATGTCTGTATTGAAGGAAAAATTGTTTTCTATTTTTTGGTCGGTTTATATAAAGGTAGTCCTTGAAATATTTTATCATCTTTTTATTTTAAATTTTTTAGTACTGCCTACAAAAAGGCAATTTCAACTTTGATTAATAATTTAAGCAGGTAGGTGAAATGGCTGCGACCCTGGTCGCCCAAGTAGCTATTTAAAACCGTGTTGATGCCATGTAACTCGTCTAAAACCTACGGAATTTTACGGTCAATGTATTACAACCAGCCAGATTTGTTAATAAAATTAAGAATATTCGGGATTGCTATCACAGATAAACTTCTGAGTTCTGGGGTTCCAAGGAACCTTAGTCGGACTCTCGATAAAGCCGGTCATTTACACATAGAGTGTTCTACTGTCTCCCTGGCATTTGGATCTTTGCAGCTTCTGCAGTATTCGTTATACGGAATGCCCTTCTTTTCCGCATGCGTACCTACTGCCCAATGACCGGCGCAGACTGCTATCAGTTTGCGTGTGTTAGCCCTGGATTTGTTCAAAAGAATTCTCGTCCTCTCTCCATCATAGTTTGGCCAATTGGATTTTGATATTGCACAGGTGGTGATTTTATTCCACTTTGTTTGTGCTTTCTTCAAGTAGAAGCTTTGGATATTCCCCTTGGCTACTGCTAAGGGTGTGCCTACTTCGACACTGGTTATTTCCTCGCTCATCTCCGATGAGCCCCTGTGTTCCAGCTCGTCGGCTTTCTCGTTACCCTCTATCCCCCTATGACCCGGGACCCAGATAACGCATAGTTCTAGATTGGTGGATATGAGTCTCTTACAAGCACATATTAATTTTGAGTTAATGTGTGGCCAGGAAAGCGCTTTTATCGCTGCTTGGCTATCCGAAAAGATGCAAACTTTACCCGCTACATTCAAGCCCTCCATTGATTTGCAGGGTTGCCAAATCGCGAGGATTTCTGCTTGAAATACGCTGCTGTGCGATGGGAGTCTGAATGATGCAGACAAATCTAGGGACTCAGAGTAGACTCCGGCGCCCACTCCAGACTCCATATTGGAGCTGTAAGTGTAGATTTGGATGTCGTCGACCCTTATGCCCGGGTTTCTCTTCCACTCGTTCCTGCTTGGAATGGCGGTATTACAGCCGTACTCAAACTTCAGTTCGCGAGGGGAGTAATCTGTCTCAGTACATGTACCATCCGGAAGTTTCTTTAGGATACTTCTATGCCCTTGCTAAGAATCCTTCCAACACCCAGACTCCCTGAGTCTCAGTGCGATTTGTGACGATGTACAAAGTATATGCAAGTTGATCGGAAGCCATGGCACCAACACACGCAGAGCGCTGGACTTTTTGCAAGCTGGTGAGATTGTAGCTCTTACTTAGAGCTTCCCACCAAGCTATGGAACCATAGGTAAACACCGGTCGCACCAGCGCTTCGTAAATCCAAAGTACCATGCTTGGCTTGAGTCCCTATTTCTTTCCAAATATTGATTTGCAGGCATAGAATGTGATGCAGGCCTGTCGTACCCGCTCTTCGATGTATACTTTCCAATTCAACTTGCAGTCTATTTTTAGTCCCAGATACTTGGTACTCGATGAGAGGGTGAGTTGCTGGCCGTTTAGGAATGGTAGTCTGAAGGCAGGTGTCTTGTAATTCCTCGTGAAGAGAAGCAGGTCCGTCTTGTCGGGATTTAACCTAAGGCCACATCCCTGTGCCCACCTGCTCAGTTTAGCCGTAATTTAAGTAATTGCTGAGTGAAAATTCCTATCTTTATTTATTTGTTCAAAATAGTTAAATCTGCAAATACAAGACACAAACCCTTCTGGTTGTATGTATGTATATGACCATTATATCCAGCAGATGTCGCCGTAATTATCTTGGCTGTGTTGCATCACCCAGCGACATCTGTTGGATCTAATGGCATTTAACCAGAAGGGTTTGTGACTTGTATTTGCATTGTGTATCGCTATGGTTAATTTCACAGCTTTCAGCTATTCAATTTACGCATCTAAAAATCGTTCACTGAGGGAAATGCTTGAAATGCTACATCATTTTTGCTATTGATGGCGACATATTTCGTGCGATATCTATTTGGAAGGGATCCACCATCAAATCTTATTCGCGTGAAAGGACTTGAGCCTTAGGCCTTTTGGCTGTGGTTCATCACCACCACTAATAGTTTATTCATCAGAACCCTTGATTGACCACTTGCAATGTCATTGCTCCAAAAATTCACCAAAGAAAATCAAAGTATAAGAAGCTTCATGATAAAGAATACTGGGTTAAGCGGCTGATAGACGAACGAAACTCCGAAATTAACTGCCTTGATCAGAATTTACTTGAAGATAATCTTCATAGTTAATTCCCAAAATTTAAGAGAATTAGTAGAATTTTCGCTGACAACTCTGGCGAAAACAACAGAATTCCTCCTCGCATCATAACAAGAGAATTCCACCTCGTTTGTCAGCTACTTAATTTGAAGAGCTGAAAATGGTGGTGAAATTTGCATACGCCTGAAAGTCTAAAAGAATCATGGTGAAAGTCGCGTATGCAGTATCAATAGTTGTGGTTGATCGAGCCATAGATTTTCCTCCGTGTGGTGAAAGCCGCGAACGCGTGAAAGGACTTGAGCCTTAGGCCTTTTGGCTGTGGTTCATCACCACCACTAATAGTTTATTCATCAGAACCCTTGATTGACCACTTGCAATGTCATTGCTCCAAAAATTCACCAAAGAAAATCAAAGTATAAGAAGCTTCATGATAAAGAATACTGGGTTAAGCGGCTGATAGACGAACGAAACTCCGAAATTAACTGCCTTGATCAGAATTTACTTGAAGATAATCTTCATAGTTAATTCCCAAAATTAAGGAGAATTAGTGGAATTTTCGCTGACAACTCTGGCGAAAACAACAGAATTCCACCTCGCATCATAACAAAAGAATTCCACCTCGTTTGTCAGCTACTTAATTTGAAGAGCTGAAAATGGTGGTGAAATTTGCATACGCCTGAAAGTCTAAAAGAATCATGGTGAAAGTCGCGTATGCAGTATCAATAGTTGTGGGTGATTGAGCCATAGATTTTCCTCCATGTGGTGAAAGCCGCGAACGCGTGAAAGGACTTGAGCCTTAGGCCTTTTGGCTGTGGTTCATCACCACCACTAATAGTTCATTCATCAGAACCCTTGATTGACCACTTGCAATGTCATTGCTCCAAAAATTCACCAAAGAAAATCAAAGTATAAGAAGCTTCATGATAAAGAATACTGGGTTAAGCGGCTGATAGACGAACGAAACTCCGAAATTAACTGCCTTGATCAGAATTAACTTGAAGATAATCTTTCCCAAAATTTAAGAGAATTAGTGGAATTTTCGCTGACAACTCTGGCGAAAACAACAGAATTCCACCCCGCATCATAACAAGAGAATTCCACCTCGTTTGTCAGCTACTTAATTTGAAGAGCTGAAAATGGTGGTGAAATTTGCATACGCCTAAAAATCTAAAAGAATCATGGTGAAAATCGCGTATGCCTAAAAGTAGTTATGCAAGGAATTGCATTGAGTTGGACCTTCAACGCGGAGGAATTCTACAACGCCTGCAACACTCAGGAGGCTAGCCATGAAAGTATGGCCTAATCTTCTAAATAGTTCGACTTGTGCGTTACGTAGCTCAAATTTTTTGATCAAATATTGCACTGTCACCGAGTTTTAAAATATATTTTAGGTTTCAAGTCTCTAGATATCCAAGAAGTGAGTTAAAAATCGATTGCAAGATTCCCAATTTAAAACTACTTTTCTCACTTTATCGATCCATGCGTCACTTAGCGGAATTTTTTTTATGAAATATTGCGTTTTCACCCAGTTCTGACTTACGGCCCAAGTTTCAAGTCCCTAGCTCATCGGGAAGTTAGTTGAAAATCGATCGCAAAACTCCCTCCCCCCTTTTTAAAAGATTTGAAGTTATCCTTGACTAGCGCGCCACCTAGCGGAACTTTGTTTTCTATGAATTAAGAATAAAATCGAACTATGTATTAAGCTACAAGTCTCTATGTAACCGGGAAGTTAGTTACAAATGGATTGAAAGATTCCCAAATCAAAATTAATTTTCCTAATAACTCGATCCATGCGCCACCTAGCGAAAGTTTTAAGTCTCCAGCCCACCGGGAAGCTACTTAAAATCGATCGCAAGATTCGCTGCATTTTTTCAGGGATTTTGAGGGATTTTCGTTTGTCCCGATTCGTCTGCCACCTGGCGGAATTTTTTTTTCGACGAATTGCAGTGCCATCGACTCGCAAAGTATGTGCTCAGTTTCAAGTCTCTGGATCACCGAAAAGTTAGTTAAAAGTCGAACGCAAAATTTCCATTTTAAAATTAATTTTCTGTATATCTCGGTCCGTGCGCCACCTAGCGGATTTTTTTCACTTGCATTGTAATGTCTAAATACACTGAATCACAAATTCCAATTTTTTTTCTGCACCAGAGACGCCATTATGAAATCCCTATGTAAAATCTCCCCCTGATTCCGAAAATCAAGGTTATTTTTAATTCTATGGTAAAGTTTTTGAGATATTTACAAATAACGGTTTTTTCCAAAAAAAAAAAAAAAATTGGGTTCATTTAATCATATATATCTCAAGAACGAATTGAGCAATTCCAAAACGGTTTAAAGCTCATTGCGGATTTTTTTTGTAAAAATATAAAAAAAATTGTACTTTGCGAGGAAGGCTCTCGAAGACTTTTTATTTTTTGTAGATTTTTTTCTCTTTAAGCTCTGTTTTATTACAAAAAAACTGAGCTTTCATTCAAAAAAATCGATGAACTAATACAAAAGTTATGAGCATTCAAGTAAGTATATCGATTTAATACTTAAGTACCCTACTGGTACATGTCTGTTAGTATTCGTATATCAGTTACTTAGCAGGTAGATTTTCGAAGGGTTATTAGATACAAAAAACTGTTAGTGTCGTTTTCTCAGGCCCAGGTACATTTCAAGCAAGAGCATGTTTTTAAGGCAGGTAGTGCTTTCTTTGTAGAACTAGGGAACCTTTTTGTCTAGGTAGGATTGAATTTTCACTTGATCTAAGTATAAATAATAGTATATGCGCCTTGTTCCTTCATAATATCTGCAAGGCTCGCCGGATACTGTTAAGTATATAATTTCAGTTTATAACCCGTCGTTTACTTAAAAATATAATATGAATAAAAGGGGGCGAGAGTTTGAGTGTACAAATGATCCAGATATGTTCTGTTTCATCTGCGGTCAATTTATCGTTAAAAGGATGCGACGTGTGTTTTCAAATCCTTTTAAAGTTACATACTATAAGTATTTTGGAATTGAGCCTAAAAACAGTGAAAAACCATGGACACCGAAAACTGTGTGCACCACATGTCGAGTCGAATTGATTTTTTCGGAAACCGGAGCAAAAAGGTGCGTTGTAAAAATTAGCAATTTGCTCCCTTTTAATGCATAGCTGACTTATTTCTGAAACTATCTACTTAGGCGACATGTGAAATTTATTACACGAATGAAGTGTACTACAAAGTACTTGGGGTTGGAAAGTCAAGAAAAGTAACCTATGCGAGCATATCTACAGTGTCATTACTAGAACTAAATTCAACGGAAACTACATTGCCAGAATCAAATTTAACTTTCGTTTCGGCTCCAGTTTCATTGTCAAAAGCAGTATCTGATTACGTGGCATTATGTTGTACTCGATTTCAAACGAAAAACGAAAGAAACACTTTGTCACAAGCATAACTCAATGATTAGATAAGGTATTTGGAATTGTCAAAGGAAAAGGCCTCTCGTATGCAACAATTTAAATTTGTTTCATCCGGTGTTAAGGTAACATATCATTGAACTCGTCACGAACAATTTTCCAAGTACTTTACGAAGGAGGACAGTGTTTGTTACAGCAAAGACATTGCTGGTATATTCAAACAGTCAAAGCCATCTATCCCGATCGCGCATGCAGTAAATACGAAGGAAATGTATGAGATAATGCAAAAATTGCTCAAATTAATCAAATACGAAGAACATGATTGGAAAATGTATGCCCATCTTAAAGTCGTTGTAATGCTATTTGGTCTACAAAGTGGATACACAAAATACTGTTGCTTTCTGTGCAAATGGGATAGCCGAGTTCGTCAAAACCACTACATCATAAAGGATTGGTCAGAACGAATCGAGTTTCAAAGTGGGGTGGATAACATAAAATACTCCCCACTTATAGAGAAGGAAAATATAATTCTACCTCCGCTCCGCTGGGCCTTATCAAAAACTCTGTCGAGACGAAGCTTTTAATCATTTGAAGGCAATCTTATCAGAGTTTTCAGAAGCAAAAAATGAAGGAAAGGATTTTTGTGGGCCAATAACCATTTCAAATAACTGTCAACAGTGGAGGCAGCAGCGTGGGATTCTTTTGAAAAGGTCGTTACTTCATTTTTAGGCAAACACGAAAGTCCTAACTTCGAGATATAATGAACGTCTTAATCAAAAACTATGTGGAAGTGGGTAAATAAAAAAACATATTTAAGACCGTTTTCTCAGTTAACTTTAAAACCTATCGGCCCGATAAGCAAAAAATTTGTATGAAAATTTTTAAATTTACATTAGAATACATAGCCTTAAATCCGAATTCATCGTCCAGTTCCGAACAAAAAAGAAAGAGAAAATGTAAACAAAAATTTGTTCTGAATTGAATAATAAATTTTTGTTATAAAACAGAGATTAGGGAGAAAAAAAGATCTGCAAAAAAATATAAAGCTTTCGAGATCCTTCCTCGTAAATTACAGTTTTTTTTATATTATCACAAAAAAAATTTAAAAAATCCGTAATGATTGTTCGTTATGTGTGAATCTGCAGGGCATAGCAAAAAGTGTTGTATTCGCTGTTTATATGAAATTTTATTACTTTTAAAAGCTTCAAACTGTTTTGGAATTGCTCTATTCTTTCTTGAGATATATATGATTAATTGGACCCAAATTTTTTTTTTTTTTTTTTTGGAAAAAATCGCTGTTCGTAAATATCTCAAAAACGTTACCATAGAATTAAAAATGACTTTGATTTTCGGAATAAGGGGGTTATTTTACATAGGAATTCCATAATGGCGTCTCTGGTGCAGAAAAAAAAAATTGGAATTTGTGATCCAGAGTAATTAATAATTAATAGTTAAAAGATAATCGGCATATGTCAATGTTAAGAGCTTTAAAAGGGTTTTATATTTTATTCAAATATTTTATGATCAGCGAATATAATGTATATATTGATATAAAGCTTCAAATTGTTGTCCAATAATTGTCCAAAGCAAATACTCATATCTGTTTTAAGAAGCTTTAATTGCTTCGTTTTTTTTTGGTATGAGATTCAACACTTTTACTTCATCCTAAACGTAACTACATATATAATCAGGTAATTATGAAAATGCATAGCGCATTTACTTTTTTATTTACATAAATACATAGGGAAAGCGTGAAATGATTGAATCTCGTTTATGTTGTCAATAAAAAGCTGTATTTCGTTGCTAACTAGTACAATTAAAACATTAGCTAGCTTACCGAATTGCATGGAAAGCAACAATAAAAAGTAATCGAGTTGAGTTGGCTAATCGCTTTCAGTTGAAACCGCTTAGGTAGTTGTCGACCTGATTGATAGTGTTGTATAGTGTTGCATATTCAAAAATAGGGCACTATTGTGAACGAGCGAATGAAATGAACATACGAATGTGCAGATAAACAAAAATAACAGCGTGGCGGCAGGGTGACATACATACATACATACAAACGAACACACGCATTTCATGTATTTTGTTTTTTAATTCTCTGGTTGAGTGTCAAAAACATACTGCGCTAGAAGTCATAGCAGAGAAAAAAAGTAACAATTAGCTGATAAACCTCCACCATCTGTATGGTTTTGGCATAATGAAGCTGTTTAGCTAGTTGAAGCGTTTTCTTCAAGCTCGCTTGAAAAAAAATACACCTAATGTTAATCTGCGTCAATGTAAATAAAAAAACAATTATGCACGCTCAATCAATGTACGAATACAAACAAACACCAATACATATATAAAGTGACGTGATTGAGAATAACCACAAGCCACAGTAGCAACAGCAGTGACAGCAGCAATAACAACAACATGCAAAGTAAATGAAGGCAAGTTTGTTGAAATAAATTGAAAAATTTACTACAATGTATAATGTATAATGTTGTGCTACTGGGATTTGAGCGAATTGCTATACTTCATAATAAATAAAGTAAAAAGTAAATTACAATTTCAAATAAAGATTTGCAGCAAATAATAAAAGTGTATGTAGATATACATTACAGAACCTAATGCAATGTAATCTAATGTATGTGCTTATATAAAATATGTTTGATCGAATTGTAGAGGAAGTGCATACAAACAAGGAAGTTATTGTGGCAATGTACTATAAGTGTATAATATATTTAGGTATATATGTATATATCTTACTGTATATATTTACACATCCTGTAGATATATTAGGATGAGTTTAGAAAACAATTTTTTTTTCCTCCTCGTATACTAAAAATATCGTTCAGCTTATAAATATTGCAGGTTTTGATTTTTATACTCAGCTAAGCAGAGCTCACAAGGTATATTAACTTTGTTCGCATAACGGTAATCCGTAATGGCATAAACTAATCGAGATAGATATAGATATATATCAAAATGATATGGGCGAAAACAGAAATTCATTTAGCGATGTCCGTCCGTCCGTCCGTCCGTCCGTAAACACGATAGCTTGAGTAAATTTTGAGGTATCTTGATGAAATTTGGTATGCAAGTTCCTGGACATTCATTTTAGATCGATATTTAAAATGAACGAAATCGGACCACAACCACGCCCACTTTTTCGATATCGAAAATTTCGAAAAACAGAAAAAGTGTGATGATTCATTACCAAAGACGGATAAAGCTATGAAAATTGGTAGGTGCGTTGAACTTATGACGCGAAATAGAAAATTAGTAAAATTTTGGACAATGGGCGTGGCACCGCCCACTTTTAAAAGAAGGTAATTTAAAAGTTTTGCAAGCTGTAATTTGGCAGCCATTTAAGATATCATGATGAAATTTGGCAGGCAGGTTACTTCTATTACTATATGTGCGCTAAATACAAATTAGCAAAATCGGATGACGAACACGTCCACTTTTTAATAAAAATTGTTTACGTCAAATTTTAACAAAAAATTTAATATCTTTACAGTATATAAGTAAATTATGTCAACATTCAACTCCAGTAATGATATGACGCAACAAAATACAAAAATAAAAGAAAATTTCAAAATGGGCGTGGCTCCAACCTTTTTCATTTAATTTGTCTAGAATACTTTTAATGTCATAAGTCGAACAAAAATTTATTAATCCTTGTGAAATTTGGTAGGGGCATAGATTCTATGACGGTAACTGTTTTCTATGAAAAAGGGTGAAATCGGTTGAAGCCACGCCCAGTTTTTATACACAGTCGACCGTTTGTCCTTCCGCTCGGTCGTTAACACGATAACTGGAGCAAAAATCGATATATGTTTGCTAAGCTTAGTTCACGTATTTATCTGAACTCTCTTTATCTTGGTATAAAATATGGCCGAAATAAGACTATGACCACGCCCACTTTTTCTATATCGAAAATTATGAAAAATAAAAAAATGCCATAATTCTATACCAAATATGAAAAAAGAGATGAAACATGGTAGTTGGATTGGTTAATTGACGTAAAATATAACTTTAGAAAAAAACTTTGTAAAATAGGTGTGACACTTACCATATTAAGTAGGAGAAAATGAAAAAGTTCTGCAGGGCGAAATCAAAAGCCGTTGGAATTTTGGCAGGAATACTGTTCGTCGTATTACATATATAAATAAATTATTGGTACCCGACAGATGATGAGGGTCACCCTGGTCCACATTTTGGTCGATATCTCGAAAGCGCCTTCACATATACAGCTAAGGTCCACTCCCTTTTTAAACACTCATTAACACCTTTCATTTGATATCCATATCGTACAACAAACATTCTAGAGTCACCCCTGTTCCACCTTTATGGCGATATCCCGAAATGCCGTCCACCTATAGAACTATAGCCCACTCTTTTATATCTTCCATTTGAAACCCATGTCATACAAATATATTACAGGGTTACCCTTGGTTCATTTTGCTAAATGGTGGTTTTCCCTTATTTTGGAACTTAGCCTTCCTTACTTGTTAAATTTTAGAGATGTCCCATAGAGGTTTTAGGTTTTTAATAAAAACCGTATAGGAAATTTTCAAGTTCATATAAAAAGTGAACCAGAGCCTAAACCATTTATACCCAAACCACTAAATGTACATAACCTTAGAGGAAATTGAACGGTCTAAAAAATATTCAGAGAAATTTGTTGCTACCTTGACTTATCCAATAGTTATTGGATGCTAAAATTAAACCTTAATTGGAATGAGATTGCTAATACCATTTGCATGGAAAAATTAAGGTTGGGTGATTCATCGCATATTATGGTAGAAACTGATACTTATAGAGGCTATCTTTTTGGATATCCTGCAAAGTATTTTCAATATACCGAAAAAAAAATATGTTTAGCCCACCCTAAGGTATATATGTATATATGATATGTATTGTATGTTTCGGTTGCCAACCTATTATGGGAGTAATGACACATTTTTTATGCTAACAGCAAGTTTTCTATGCCCGCGATATGCGTATATATGTATATTTATAAGTACGTATGTAAGTAGTATAAACATTTAAACTTAAACTGCCCATATTTGAGCAAAATGAAAAGTTTTTGAAATAAGGTCGTCTTATACTAATTTTCCGGCCGCCGTGCTATGATGGTAGCGTGCTCCGCCTACCACACCGAAAATCCTGGGTTCACGGCCCGGGAAAAGCAACATCAAAATTTTAGAAAAATGTTTTTTCAATTAGAAGAAAATTTTGTTAACGAAGTGGACACTCGGTAGTGTTTGGAGAGCATTCCGAGTATACTTCTGCCATGAAAATCTCTCAGTGAAAGTGTATCTGCCTTGCAGATAGCGTTCGGTGTCGGCATAAAACAGGTAGGTCCCGTCTCGCCAGTTTTTAAGAAAATTAAAAAGGAGCACGACTCAAATTGGAAGAAAAGCTTGGTACAAAATCTCGTCGGAGGTTATCGCGTTTTACATTAATTTATTTTTATTTTATACCAATTTCCCACAAAAACTTCATGGAGTCACAATTTTTTAATGAAATAATAAATTTTTCTTTGTCACACTGGGTCACAGGTTTCATTAACGAAAAACTGTCAGCAGCCTCGGAAAAATACTGTAACAAATTTCAAAGATTATTGGCTATTTTGCAACCACCTTACAATTTGAATCGCTAAACTGCTGAACAAATAACTTAAATATTCAATGCTGAAAAATGTTCTTTATTAACAACACTACTATGGCAGTAGTACTCAACACGCTGCTTTAATGCTCTCAGTTATCTTGTTCGCCTATTTCTACTATGGTCCAGAGTTTTCGTGAACAGCCTTCTCAAATAGTTGCCTATTTATTTCTCATTTCGGAACTTTTTATAGATGTTGCTTCTAGCCAAATATGTGTCAATTTTAAAAAAGCGATATTTTTTGCTGCTACAAATACTGCAAAAATAAAAATTCACAATTTTTCTGGTGGTTTTCTATTTTTCGTAAATTATTGAAAATAATTTACCCCAGACTGTCATTTGTAATATCGAAAATCAAAATTTACTAGACTTCTTACGCCATTAGCCATCCAACAACACAAACAGAATGTAGCAATGTCGACAATGATATGGATGACAACAACTATGCTTTGGATTAGCGTGATGCTTGCGAAACCAAGACTTGGAAAAGAAAAGAAAGTAACGGAGGGAAAAGGACAGGAAAAAAGAAACGTAGGGGAGAGGTAGGGAATGATTAGAAATAAGAAACCATGCAACTAAAGCCGGAACTGATGTGCTTTCGCTTTTTTATTAACGGGATATGGTCATTTTTTCCACTTTTTATAGAGAGACAGCAGCTTTTTATGGGTGTATATTTGACGAGGCGTGCACGAGTTATCCATTTTAAGTAAGCTTTATAAATTATACCGAAAATAGAGGTTTCTGTTGCGCTATCATTTTTTATCGAAAATTTATCGCTTAAATATCGGATGCTGTGATAGTTTGGTGCCCCGCCTACCACAAGGAAGATCTTGGATTCAATTCCCGGGCAAAGCAACGATAAAAATTAAGAAAAAGCTTATCAGCCTTGCAGATGCCGCTTGGAGTCGATGCAAAATATATACTTTCTGTCCCACTAATTTGTACAAAAATAAAAAAGGAGCCCGTCACAAATTGGAAGAGAAGCTCGGCCTAAAACCTCTTCGTAGGCAATCGTGCCTTGTATTTATTTTATCGATTAAATATGGAAAGCTGTCAATAATTTTTTAAAAAGTTCCAAAAAAAAGTTTATCTATCTCCTGCCGTTAAGTAATCGTTTTGTTGTCGCATAGTTACAAATTTTTTCGGCATGTTATTGATTGATATGTTATCAAAAAGTTATCGATAATTCGCTTGCGGCGTTTAATCAATAGTATAGACAAAATAACAACAAGAAGCCGATGACTTAAGATAACAAGGCGATAACGAAGCCTATAACGCGACGATAATTCGGCTATCAATAATAAGCCGATAACAAAACAATAGCATCATCGATATCGGTTGTTACCCATAATAAGCCAACGAAGCTTTTTTAAAAAAGCCCGAAACTGTATGTTAATTGTAAAGTTATCTTTGTTGTGGTTTCACTTCAATACCTAGGCGAGCTCTATTCATTTTGAAAACACTACTTCCTACACGTTCACCTGGGTGTTTACAAATCGAAACTCATGAGTATTTTTGGGTGTGAAGAGCCAGAGGGCAAGAAAGAGAAAAAAGAAGATCTAAAGAGTAATGGAGCTTAAGTATGTTCTACAACAAAAGCTAAACTTACATAAATGCATACTCAGACAAATTCCAACCACCAACAGAAAAATTATATATCTATACTAGAAGATCCGGCAGAAGTTGTCCTGCCCTAAATTTGGCCAACCTGCATACATTTTAATAATCTTTTTCCGTCTGACTCTGCCCCACCCCCCCCCCCCCCCTCTTCACTCTTTCCTAATCCTTTTATTCACACCTCCCTCCGTCTTTTTCGCTTCATCTATCTCCATGTTCGTCTTATTCTATCTCCTTCTCAATCTCCTTCTCTCTTTTCTTTTCTCATTCTTCTGCATCCCTTATTGCCTGTCCCAGAAGGCGGTATGTATTTTATTCCAATCCCAGTCCCAGTCCCACTCCGAGTCTCAGTCCCAGTCCCAGTCCTAGTCCCAATCGCAGTCCCAGTCCGTCTCTGGATAATATATTACTCTGTACTAAAGCACTCATCAACAGCTTTCATTTGATATCCATATTGTATAAACACTGTCAATGCATTCACTGGCCCACGTTTTGGCCTACATTTCGAGACCCTAGTCACGCAGGGGTATGAAAATTACCCTCTGCTAAAGCACTCATCAACAGCTTCCACTTGATATCCGTATTCTATAAACACATTCTAGGGGTACCCGGGTCCACGTTTTGACCTATATCTGGAGACGCTAGTCACCCCGAGATATGAAAATTACCCTCTGCTAAAGCACTCATCAACAGCTTTCATTGATATCCACATTCTATAAACACATTCTAGGGTTACCCGGGTCCACGTTTTGGCCTATATCTCGAGACCCTAGTCACCCAGTCACCTATCCTGTATTTCAAGTTCAATACTAAGATCAAACTACACACGGAGGGCAAAATAAATTCAAATTCGGTTCAGTAGCTTAGGAGTCCATTGGCCTCAATTGTGCGACACGTGTTTTTTATATATTAAGATATGTTTTTAGACTTGTACGTATGTATAAGCATATGTAAAATGTGTACATATATTTCATTCTTACTTTTCCACATAAACAACATAAATTGTTTGAAGTGAAATGGTGCTTCAATGAATTGCTTATTATGCATCTTAAGCTTACAAGATTGAAATTGAGCATTTTGCTTTTTGTGCAACATTTTTCTATAACAATGACAGCATTTCTGTAATTGTTTGCTAAGCTTGCATACAAATCAACTAGTAATAGTCCCTGCGAGAAATAAGAGAAGAAAAATGGTGCAAGCACTTTGTTAGTTCTTTACTCATCTTGTTATTTGTAATAAAAGCAGCTTGTATAGAATTCGCTAGATTTTATATACATAGAGATGTTTTGTTAAAAATGCCGTCAAAAGTCACTAAGCTGGTTCAAGTTTAATTAAGAATGTGTGAAAAGCTGGTGACTTGATTGCAAGTTTCGTACAGGATAACTTCATGTCTGCATCAGTGTAAGCTACAAGTACCTTTACGTAAAACATATGTTTAAGCCACAAACTTGTTAGGGCACTTTAGTTGCTGTAGTTTATCGGTTTTTTGTTGTTGTTTTTTTAATTTTTTTTAATTTAATTTAATTTATTTGGATTAAAGTCGACACAGACACAATGTGGTCGACTACTAAGATATATAAAACATAAAATGAATGTTAGAATTAAAAATATTTAAATTCAACCATACATAGGAAAGAAAGTACAAAATATCAGGCCAGACGTGACAGTATTGAATAATGCAACTCGGAAAACGTACATTCAAAACTGATGCAATTATACAAGTTGTTGTAGTGCGAACACCAACTTCGCAGTGGATTATTTTTGGCAAAATTTTGCCGGTAAAGTGGTAAATAAAAAGGCACAAAGTGCCTGGACGTTCTACCAGGAACAGCAAAATTTAGTCGACTAACAAAATCAGATGAGTCGATCTCTCCCATAATGAGCTTGTGAATGAACATTACCCCGAGTAAAGTTCTTCGATTTTCTAAAGTTGGCAGATTTATAAGGAGAAGCCTATTTCTATATGGTGGCAAATGCACACTAGAATCCCAGTTAAGACCACGTAGTGCAAATATAATGAATTGCTTCTGTACTGACTCAATACGCTTTATAAAGTTTTGATACCCTGGGCACCAGACACATGAACAATACTCTAAGATTGGTCGTACCAACGATGTGTAGAGGGTCTTAGTCAGATACGGATCATTAAACTCCTTAGCCCATCGCTTCACAAAACCGAGTATACCCGTTGCTTTGCTTACCATTGATGAGATATGCGTATTAAAAGTCAGTTTAGGATCAAAAAGAACGCCTAGATCACTTACGACAGATATACGCTCCAAAGGGGTGTTGTTTAACGTATACGATGTCAAACTTGGCTTCCATCGGTGAAATGTCATCAGTTTACACTTCGAGCAATTCAAAACTAGTAAATATGCAGTAGACCAACATTGAAATGAGTCCAAGTCTACCTGAAGAAACTCCACACGGGAAGACTCCGAAGGCAAGTATGAGTAACAAAGTTTAACATCATCCGCATACATAAGAATTCGGGATTGTATGAGAGCTTGTGGTAAGTCATTTATAAACAAGATAAAAAGTAACGGACCCAAATGTCTACCCTGAGGCACACCAGACGTTACATCAAACAACCTAGAAATGCTGTTTTTAAACAAAACTTGTTGAGTCCGATTCGCGAGATAGCTTTCGAGCCATGCAAGTAAATGCTTCGGAAATGTAAGTAAATCAAGTTTGCAAATTAAAAGCTCATGATTGACAGAGTCAAACGTTTTACTGAAGTCGGTATAGATCACATCCGTTTGCCTATTGTTTAAAAATCCATCTATTACAAAAGAAGTAAACTCTAGCAAGTTGGTAGTAGTTGATCTACGCGTCACAAACCCATGCTGTCAGGGCGATAATATAGAGCTACAAATGTGCTGAAGTTGACATGTAATTATTCGCTCAAATGTTTTGGGAATAGCTGAAAGCTTAGCTATACCTCTATAGTTGTCAATACTAGACCTACTACCTTTTTTGTGTAAAGGTATAATAAATGATTTCTTCCAAATCAATGGAAAAGTGGCAGATTCCACAGATAATTGGAATAATTTATGTATCGGCTCAGATAAGTTAACTGCACAGTATTTGAGTACACAACTAGGAACACCATCTGGACCCGGAGAAAAAATCGGTATCAAACCGAGAAGGCTCTGAAGAACTGTATTCTTATCAATTACTGGATTAGGAATACAAGGTCGACTAGGAAGTAGGTCGACTTGAACAATTCTGCAAATAATTCCGCAATATTATTATCAGAACTAGCATTCGTGCAACCAAAAGAAAAAGTAGCTGGAAAACCAGATGTTTTCCTCTTGGAATTAAAAAAACTGTAAAATCTTTTCGGATTGTTGAAAAATTGAAATTGACAACTGCTTAAGTACAACTTATAACATTGTTGGTTTAGACAATGAAAGTTGCAACAAGCAACCGAATATTTAGAAAAATCGGCAGACGATCCTGATCTCTTGAAACGTTTATAAAGCCTAGATTTAACATTATTGAGTCTACTAAGTTGTCTTGTGAACCAAGGTGGTTTACTTGTTCCAGCACTAAGACATCGAAGGGGGACACAGGTTTCAAAGAAGCCATCAAGGATACCGTAAAATAGTGAAGTCGCTGAATCGACGTCATTACTCGAATAAAGATCTGACCAGTCATTAGTAGCAATTAATTCGTTGAGTTTTATGAAGTCCGCCTTATTAAAACATCTTGAGCGGGATCGAGATTTTAATTTTGTAAAGCATAGCTCCATAGGAGGCTGAATAATATCAATTGTTATTTAAAGCGTAGGATGTAAGGGATCTTCTGGAAAAGATAAAGGAGAAATACGATTGAGAGCAATACCCGCTGATTCATCCACAAATACCAGGTCAAGAATCTTGTTTTTACAATTTAAAACATTGTTGATCTGTACGAGAGATGTATCTAAAATATTCTTAACGAAATCATGCTGACAGGTGGGAGTCAAAGTGTTTGAGTCGCTCAAGATAATCCAATTTACCGAGGGTAAGTTGAAATCACCAAGAACGACTAAGCGATCTTTGTCTCGCAATTGAGAGAACAAGTTTCGAATAGCTAAATTATGGCAATTGTAAACATACATATCCGACCGGGGCGGAATATATGAGCAACAAATATATAAGTTAAAACATCGCATTGAAATCTTTACTGCTATAAACTCAATATCAAATTCGTTGTCCGACAACAGCAACTCGGATGAGAGGCTTGAGTCCACAGCAATAAGAACACCGCCTGCTCTAGATATACGATCACGCCGGTAAACGACGTAGTTACTTGAAAAAAGCTCAGCGTTAAAATTGTCAGGTTTTAACCAGGTCTCGGTGAAAGCAACAACCTGCCCTGTAAAAGCGAAACTGTTAAGAAAAAAGGTATTTAATTTAGATCGTAAACCACGAACATTTTGGTAATGAACGACTATAGAGAGTGAGTCGGTGACTACTTTTTTGCTGTACCCGCGGTGAAGGTAATAGAGTTTTTTGGCACTATATTGGTATTTCTCTTGTACAAATGCACCACAGAATGCTCCGGCCAAAAAGAACTGTCAAGAACACTATCAACATAAAGGTGTGGCACAGTTATTTTAAAAGATGAAATTTCCCTTTCATATTTAAAGTTAAATTTGAAAACGTCAACACTAGAATTATTAATATTAAGTTTAGAGCATATATAATTTGAAATATCGTCGACAGTCAATGAATCATGCAACCGAGAAACAAAAATTGCTCTGCGAGGCGGAACGGCAGTCACCTCCATAGGACCAACAGGTTGCGCCACGGACACTGTCGAAGCAGAAATTGATGTTGAAGTTGATGTAGATGCAGCTGACGAACTCACTGTGGCCGACTTCTTACGACGTTCGCTAACACCTGTACGTTTGCCTTTATTACCCCCATCAACATACTTTGCATTTAAAAAGTGAGACTAGTGAGCTCCGGTAGAAGGAATGCTTTCAGGTGACTTTGCTTTATATTTTTATTTTTTTTATGCTATTTCTTACATAACGTTGCTATGACATGCGTAGGTATTCATTGACCCTTTTTCTTGGTGCCCGAACCCTAAAGTTTCTCATAATTTTTTAACAATTTTCTGTCTTAACTCACCTAAATCAGTTACTCCCTTTGCCTCCTTTCTTTTCACTCAAATATAAGCTTATTAAGACTTGTTTACTTTACTTGTTACATATATACCCAGGTGTCATAATATGACGAAGAATTTGTGTGTATTTCAGTGATTGAAAACGCTATAATACTTTGGAGTTTTTTTCATTTCCCGAGCTGTGAACATGAACAGAGCACAGAGCAGAGCCGCAGCATGAGGAAATGATAGAATTTCTAAGGCACAGTTATGAGTTAAATTTTGTTTTAGAGTGGTGCACATGTCAGAACTAAAACAACGAACAAAATACCATTTGTAGGTGATCGATAGCAAATAAAATGTGTTGAGGCTATCTGTTTCTTGCAATGTCTCACATGCGAAGGTCTATGTAACTGAAAGAGGAATTGGGATGCTCTATATATGAAGATATATAAAACAAATTTTTCCGATAGCCTAAAGTAAATTAGACATACAGATATTTCAAGGGATTTAATTGCTCATTAGCTGATCTCAAAAAGTTTCTATATGGATACAAGTAAAAGCTAACATCTCCCCTCTACCACCACTATAAGTTATCATAAGTTTATTCCCAAAAATGTCATTAACCAATTGCCACAGTTGCCTAACACTTCATGCAACTAGCTAGATCAGCAGAAATGCGATCACACGGTATGATCGCATATCGTGGTTGGCACACATCACTGTGTCAGCAAAGCAATAGCTATTGATATCAACTGTAGTCATTGCGCTATGACAACATCACAAGCGCCACAATTCTCTTCATCATGTTTAGCTGCATCAGCAAAAGCAGCTATTACAACATCATCAGGGAAACATCGTTAACGCGACGATTGTGTCAACGTCGCTAGCCGCCAACATAGTAGCAGCAGCGTTAGGCGACGTCGTGGGCTAGGTGGACAGTTAGGGTAGCTAATAAGAATAAGTTTTGAATGTAGCTAAATACAAGCGCTATTGAGGTAATTAAATCAGTGTGGCTTAGTGTGTTTGTGGTCCAAAGGTCCTTACAGACGCTTTTGAATTGGGAAAAAAAAGAAGATATGCAGTGAAAGTGATTACGGGTGTTATCATATTAACCAATAAGCTCCACTGATGCTTCGACGATGACTGTATACAAACAAGTCGATTTATCACTTCCTCTTTCGATGCACAGTGCTGAAAGGATGACTCATATTTTTGCTCCTTATTTTGTTCATGAGGAAAGCAAGTACTCTGAATACTAACCTACTTACTTAGTTGGTGCTTAACCATTTAAACGGCTGTGACCTTCCAACATGAAACGTCAGTCGCTTCTTCGCTAAGTTTACTGGCTCCAATTGGTCACACCAAGGCAATTTCAATAGCTTGCCAGCTGGCCCTTCCAGTAGTAGAGCCGCCCGCTTCCATAGGCGGGTTCCGAAAAAAATAAAAGAATTGTTGGGATTTATCTGGTAAGACAAACGTATCCCCACCCAAAATTCATCGTGCGCATTCACAATGAAAGAAATGTCTTCGTTTTGAAAGGGGGAAGTTCCCAAGGGATCCCTCTAACCCTTACGTTAACTTAAGAAAATTCATGTATATTTAAGTTTATATGCATAAATTCAGGTATTTAAAGTCAACAAGCTCTATGGAGACTCAAAAAACGAAAATTGTGAGATCGATTAAGTTATGTTGTACTGAGTCCAAGTTCAAATTACCCTCAAAAACAGAATAACTGAAAATAATAAAATTTGCATTAAGCGACTTTGTGATACCAATTTTCTGTTTATACTCAGTTGAGCAGAGCTCACAGAGTATATTAAGTTTGATTGGATAACGGTTGGTTGTACATATATAAAGGAATCGAGATAGATATAGACTTCCATATATCAAAATAATCAGGATCGAAAAAAAATTTGATTGAGCCATGTCCGTCCGTCCGTCCGTCCGTCCGTCCGTCTGTCCGTTAACACGATAACTTGAGTAAATTTTGAGGTATCTTGATGAAATTTGGTATGTAGGTTCCAGA
Source organism: Eurosta solidaginis (assembly GCF_040869045.1). Taxonomy (NCBI): domain Eukaryota; kingdom Metazoa; phylum Arthropoda; class Insecta; order Diptera; family Tephritidae; genus Eurosta; species Eurosta solidaginis. Next base: position 262,982,863 of record NC_090320.1, read on the forward strand.
GCACTCATCTCAGATCGCTATTTAAAATGAACGATATCGGACTATAACCACGCCCACTTTTTCGATATCGAAAATTTCGTAAAACCGAAAAAGTGCGATAATTCATTACCAAAGACAGATAAAGCGACTAAACTTGGTAGGTGAGTTGAATTTATGACGCAGAATAGAAAATTAGTAAAATTTTGGACAATGGGAGTGACGCCGCCCACTTTTAAAAGAAGGTAATTTAAAATTTTTGCAAGCTGTAATTTGTCAGTCGTTGAAGATATAATGATGAAATTTGGCAGGGACGTAACTCCTATTACTATATGTACGCCTAATAAAAATTAGCAAAATCGGAGAAGAACCACGCCCACTTTTAAAAAAAAAATTTTTTTAAAGTAAAATTTTAACAAAAAATTGATTATCTTAACAGTATATAAGAAAAATTATGTCAACATTCAACTCCAGTAATGATATGGTGCAACAAAATACAAAAATAAAAGAAAATTTCAAAATGGGCGTGGCTCCGCCCTTTTTCATTTAATTTGTCTAGGCTACTTTTAACGCCATAAGTCGAACAAAAATTAACCAATCCTTTTGAAATTTGGTAGGGGCATAGATTTTATGATGCTAACTGTTTTCTGTGAAAACGGGCGAAATCGGTTGACGCCACGCCCAGTTTTTATACACAGTCGTCCGTCTGTCCTTCCGCATGGCCGTTAACACGATAACTTGAGTAAATTTTGAGGTAACTTGATGAAATTTTGTATGTAGGTTCCTGAGCACTCATCTCAGATCGCTATTTAAAATGAACAATATCGGACTATAACCACGCCCACTTTTTCGATATCGAAAATTTCGTAAAACAGAAAAAGTGCGATAATTCATTACCAAAGACAGATAAAGCGACGAAACTTGGTAGATGAGTTGAATTTATGACGTAGAATAGAAAATTAGTAAAATTTTTGACAATGGGCGTGGCACCGCCCACTTTTAAAAGAAGGTAATTTAAAATTTCGCAAGCTGTAATTTGTCAGTCGTTGAAGATATCATGATGAAATTTGGCAGGGACATTACTCCTAATAGTATATGTACGCCTAATAAAAATTAGCAAAATCGGAGAAGGACCATGCCCACTTTTAAAAAAAAAATTTTTTTAAAGTAAAATTTTAACAAAAAATTTAATATCTTTACAGTATATAAGTAAATTATGTCAATATTCAACTCCAGTAATCACATGGTGCAACAAAATACAAAAATAAAAGAAAATTTCAAAATGGGCGTGGCTCCGCCCTTTTTCATTTAATTTGTCTAGGATACTTTTAACGCCATAAGTCGAACAAAAATTAACCAATACTTTTGAAATTTAGTAGGGGCATAGATTTTATGATGTTAACTGTTTTCTGTGAAAACGGGCGAAATCGGTTGATGCCACGCCCAGTTTTTATACACTGTCGTTCGTCTGTCCTTCCGCATGGCCGTTAACACGATAACTTGAGCAAAAATCGACATATCTTTAATGAACTTAGTTCACGTACTTACTTGAACTCACTTTATTTTGGTATGAAAAATGAACGAAATCCGACAATTACCACGCCCACTTTTTCGATATCGAAAATTACGAAAAATGAAAAAATGCCATAATTCTATACCAAATACGAAACAAGGGATGAAACATGGTGAGGTAATTGGATTGGTTTATTGACACGAAATATAACTTTAGAAAAAACTTTATAAAATGGTTGTGACACCTACCATATTAAGTAGAAGAAAATGAAAAAGTTCCGCAGGGCGAAATAAAAAACCCTTAAAATCTTGGCAGGTATTACATATATAAATAAATTAGCGGTATCCAACAGATGATGTTCTGGGTCACCCTGGTCCACATTTTGGTCGCGATCTGGAAAACGCCTTCACATATACAACTACCACCACTGCCTTTTAAAACTCTCATTAATACCTTTAATTTGATACCCATATCGTACAAACATATTCTAGAGTCAACCCTGATCCACCTTTATGGCTATATCCCTAAATGGCGTCCACCTATAGAACTATGGCCCACTCCCTCATAAAATACTCTTTAACACCTTTCTTTTAATACCCATATTGTACAAACAAATTCTAGAGTCAACCCTGATCCACCTTTATGGCTATATCCCTAAATGGCGTCCACCTATAGAACTATAGCCCACTCCCTCATAAAATACTCTTTAATGCCTTTCATTTGATACACATGTCATACAAACATATTCCAGGGTTTCCCTCGGTTCATTTTCCTACATGGTTATTTTCCCTTATGTTGTCACCATAGCTCTCAACTGAGTATGTAATGTTCGGTTACACCCGAACTTAACCTTCCTTACTTGTTTTAACTGTTTTTATTTTCGATGGTGGCTATGAGACAAACGCCAGATGTTTTATGTGATATATTTCCCCATTATTATTATAATTTTTTTTTTTTTTTTTGAAGAGATGAGACTGGGAAAAACCGTTGATTTCATTAATAAGAAGCACCCTTATATACTTTTATACAACTCGCTGGTGAAATATCCCGCCCAATAAGACAAGCTAGCCTGTGATGCAAGCAAATCTGCTATCTGCAGCTGCTCTCCACACAGCCATTTAGCCATGTAACAATGGCGCCAGAGGAGTGGCCTTAACCCACAACACTGAGACTAAGAATCTCATGCTCTATCAACCGAGCTAGCCGTCCTTTCCACTATGCCACATGTAAATTCTACCTTATGCTAACAGACAGTTATATAAAAATGGCGCCCATATATATTCATGGGCATATACAACAGGGTATATAAATTATGATTTCAGCTAAACTTACACTTTTTATTATTTACATTAGATAATGTTTTATGATATTTTTTTATTCTTCTACTTCTAACTATTAATGTCACTACACTTTGCTGTTTAGTTGTTGTGCCAAGATTTTCTTCCAATTTGTATTTGTTATTTTACTCAATGCTATATCAAGCCGTCTTGTAAATGACAATGTAGTGACATTTCGTTTTATGCTGCTAAGCAATTTGTTGGTCCGGCGGTAAAATTTTTGTACGCAAACTTTCTTTTTGATTTTTTTCTTTTTTTCATTTTGCAACTTTCCCTTATTCGCTTTCTACTATATTTCGAAATTAAACGTATTCTTGTATGTATATTTAAAATTGTTTCTTGTAAATTTCTTCTTGTTTCTAGATCCATTCATGATATTAAATATATTAACAAACAAATAAGGAAGGCTAAGTTCGGGTGTAACTGAACACTACATACTCAGCTGAGAGCTTTGGAGACAAAATAAGGGAAAATCACCATATAGGAAAATGAACCTAGGGTAACCCTGGAATGTATTTGTATGACATGGATATCAAATGGAAGGTATTAAAGAGTATTTTATGAAGGAGTGGGCCATAGTTCTATAGGTGGACGCCTTTTCGAGATATTGTCATAAAGGTGGACCAGGGGTGACTCTAGAATAAGTTTGTATGATATAGGTTTCAAATTAAAGGTATTAATAAGGGGTTTAAAAGGGAGTGACCCTTAGTTTTACATGTGAAGGCGTTTTCGAGATATCGAACAAAATGTGGACCATGGTGACCCAGAACATTATCTGTCGGCTACCGCTATTTTATTTATATATTTAATACCAGAACAGTATTCCTGCCAAGATTCCCAGGGCTTTTAATTTCGCCCTGCAGAACTTTTTCATTTTATTCTACTTAATATGGGAAGTGTCACATCCATTTTACAAAGTTTTTTCTAAAGTTATATTTCAAGTCAGTAAACCAATCGAATAATATTTGGTATAGAATTATGGCATTTTTTTCATTTTTCGTAATATCCGATATCGAAAAAGTGGGCGTGATCACAGTCGGATTTCGGCCATTTTTTATGCCAAGACAAAGCGAGTTCAGATAATTCCGTGAACTGAGTTTAGTAAACATATATCGATTTTTGCTCAAGTTATCGTGTTAAGGGCCGAGAGGAAGGACAGGCGGTCGACTGTGTATAAGAACTGGGCGTGGCTTCAATCGATTTCGGCTTTTTTCACAGGAAACAATTCTCGTTACAGAATCTATGCTCCTACCAAATTTCACAAGGATTGGTTAATTTTTGTTCGATTTATGGCATTAAATATATTCTAGACAAATTAAATAAAAAAGGGCGGAGCCACGCCCATTTTGAAATTTTCTTTTATTTTTGTATTTTGTTGCACCATATCATTACTGGAGTTGAATGTTGACATAATTTTTCTTATATACTGTTAAGATAATCAATTTTTTGTTAAAATTTGACTTAAAAACTTTTTTTATAAAAAGTGGGCGTGTTCTTCATTTGATTTTGCTAATTTTTATTTAACACATATATAGTAATAGTGGTAACGTTCCTGCCAAATTTCATCATGTTATCCTCAACGACTGCCAAATTACGGCTTGAAAAACTTTCAAATGACCTTCTTTCAAAAGTGGGCGGTGCCACGCCCATAAAACTTTCCTAGTTTTCTATTCTACGTCATAAGGTCAACCCACCTACCAAGTTTCACCGCCCTATCCATCTTTGGTAATGAATTATCGCACTTTTTGGATTTTTCGAAATTTTCGATATCGAAAATTGGGCGTGGTTGTAGTCCGATTTCGTTAATTTAAAATAGCGATCTGAGATGAGTGCGCAGGAACCTACATATCAAATTTCATCAAGATACCTCAAAATTTACTAAAGTTATCGTGTTTACGGACGGACATGGCTAAATAAATTTCTTTTTTCGCCCAGATAATTTTTATATATAGAAGTCTATATCTATCTCGATTAGTTTATGCCGTTACGGATTGCCGTTATGCGAATAAAGTTAATATACTCTGTGAGCTCTGCTCAGCTGAGTATAAAAATTGATATGCGAGCATTAAACAAAGACTCCAGAAAAGAAATAGAAACTTTTTACAAAACTAAGGAAGTTGAACTTTGTTTTTTTTTAAAGCGAATGTTGTGCACAGGAAAGTTTTCGAAGAGCATTAATCGGAAATCGATTTCGTTTTGGACACATGTCACCTTTGTGTAAAAACTTTTTTCTGAACTTGAGGTACTTAAGTACAATAATACATATTCAAGAAAGTCCTAGAAAAAGTATGTGTCAGAAAACTTCCTTTTTTGATGTGGCAAAACAAAAGTAAGTATGTACCTTGAACAAAAACATGTCCAGTTTTTATACCCGGTGTATTTTTACACAGGGTATTGTAACTTTGATTGGATAACGGTTGGTTGTACAGGTATAAAGGAATCGAGATAAATATGGGCTTCCATATATCAAAATCATCAGTATCGAAAAAAAATTTGATAGAGCCATGTCCGTTCGTCCGTCCGTCTGTCAGTTAATACGATAATTTGGGTAAATATTGAAATATATTCATCAAATTTAGTACGCGAGCTTATCTAGACCCAGAATAGATTGGTATTGAAAATGAGCGAAATCGGATGATAACCACGCCCACTTTTTATATATATAACACTTTGGAAAACACAAGAAACCTTATTATTAAGTATATAATACACCTAGAATGTTGAAATTTGACGTGTGGACTGATAATGAGACTCTAGATAAAAATTTGAAAACATTTTTTGAAATGGGCGTGGCACCGCCCACTTGCGATAAAATCAATTTTACAAATATTATTAAAATCGCTAAACCTATCATAACAAACTTCGGCAGAGAAGTTGCCTTAACTATAAGGAATGCTTTGAAGAAAAATTTACGAAATCGGTTAAGGACCACGCCCACTTTTATATAAAAGATTTTTACGATACCTTGTGTTGATGGCTAGGAGGAGAGAGGGAGAATAGAGTCATAGGTGAAAACAAACAAAAGCACTGCAAGCGAAGCATCGTACTCGGCGAGCCGAATTAACAGAAATTTAACGAGGTGAGTTATGGAAAGGAAGGTGATTCCAATCAGAGAAGAAGAGTGCATCGAGAGAAAAGTTCTTGGAAAGATTTATGGACCTCTACGCATTGCCGATGGCGGGTACCGAAGAAGATTTAATGATGAGCTGTACGAACTCTACGCAGGCATCAACATTTTCCAGCGAAATAAAACGCGGCAGCTGCGCTGGCTTAGCTATGTTATGCGAATGAAAGATAATGCTCCGGACAAGAAAGTGTTTCTTTCGGAACCCGCCTATGGAAGCAGAGGTAGAGGGCGGCCCCCACTTCGTTGGAAGGACCAGGTGGAAAACGATTTAAACTCCCTTGGTGTGACCAATTGGCGTCGGTTGGCGGAGCGAAGGAGCGGATGGCGCGCTGTGTTGGATGGCCATAACCGTCTAGACGGTTAAGCGCCAATTAAGTAAGTAAGTAAGTCTATAGACCTATTGGACAAATAAAAATAAGCGACATGCAAACTTTGTTGCACACCTAAAGCCTTTAAAATGGTTAGCTTCAAATTAATTAAAATACTAAGAGGAAAGCTATATCTACATCGACAGTTTATGGTAAAGTTTACATGGATACCTTCTTCTTAAGCCTTTTCCCTCTATTGGTGTAGGCGCCCGCTATATACTTGTGTGCAGTGGTGAAACTTCCAAAGGACTATATCTAAAATTTACGGATTGAGAGGTCATACAGTTTTTTAATTCAATTTTTTATTATTTTATTACTTGTTCAGGAACTTGGAAAATACCAGTGACACTTATATCAATCGTTTTGTTGAAGTTAATTATCTATAATCTTGTTTCATTTAATCTATTTTTCCTTTAGCAGAACACGGGGTGCAAGGCACCTGTTTAACTTAATGTGTATTCATCTGTGGTGAAGACTTGTCGCTTGAAGGAATGTAATCTTTTTTGTTGTAAAAACCCATACTTTGAAGTAGTTAACACAAGTTTTGACAGTCGAGTTTTACTGAAGCAGTTGTATATTACAAGCGCATTCAAAGGCCAGTAAAAACAAAATCCAAAGTCTTTTAAATACCAACTTAGAAAAAGATAGAAGAAATCTAGTCCTTAAAATTTTTCCAAAATATATCATACAAGTTATTTGAATAGTGAATTATACAAATTACTTTGAGTTCATTATTAACACACTTTTGCTTCCTAAAACTTACTAAATATTCTAAGAAACCAAATGTTTTCTACAAACTCATCAAAAATGTGCTTCATAAACTAAGAGCAATAAAGGAAAAATCCTGTCTAGTCAGTTTCTTTTGTTTGTGCATATATGATGATGACCCAATTTACGCTCTTTCTCTCTTTCTCTTCTTTTACTAATTGCGGAATATTTCTCAACTGACTTCCCCCTCCAAATATTTAATTGGTTTCTGAACAATGCGATTCGTTTATCAATATCCAGATTGATATCCTTGCGCTTAATTGAATATGTCTAAAAGCTATAGTTGTGGGTATGTCTGCGCGATGGTTTGCATGTAGATGTGCAAAAGAATGCAAAAAAATATATTAAACACCTAAAAAAACAAGTAAGGAAGGTTAAATTCGGGTGTAACCGAACATTACATACTCAGTTGAGAGCTATGGTGACAACATAAGGGAAAATAACCATGTAGGAAAATGAACCGAGGGAGACCCTGGAATATGTTTGTATGACATGTGTATCAAATGAAAGGCATTAAAGGGTATTTTATGAGGGAGTGGGCCATAGTTCTATAGGTGGACGCCATTTAGGGATATAGCCATAAAGGTGGATCAGGGGTGACTCTAGAATGTGTTTGTACGATATGGGTATCAAATTATAGGTATTAATGAGGGTTTTAAAAGGGAGTGGTGGTTGTTGTATAGGTGGTCGCCTTTTCGAGATATCGCCATAAAGGTGAACCAGGGGTGACTCTAGAATGCGTTTGTACAATATGGGTATCAAAAGAAAGGCGTTAATGAGTATTTTAAAAGGGAATAATCCTTAGTTCCATAGGTGGACGCCGTTTCGAGATATCGCCATAAAGGTGGACCAGGGTAACCCTAGAATTTGTTTGTACAATATGGGTATCAAAAGAAAGGTGCTAATGAGTATTTTAAAAGGGAGTGGGCCTTAGTTCTATAGGTGTACGCCTTTTCGAGGTATCGCAATAAAGGTGGACCAGGGGTGACTCTAGACTTTGTTTGTACGATATGGGTATCAAATGAAAGGTGTTAATGAGTATTTTTAAAAGGGAGTGGGCCTTCATTCTATAGGTGCTCGCCTTTTCGAGATATCGCCATAAAGGTGGACCAGGGGTGACTTTAGAATATGTTTGTACGATATGGGTATCAAATTAAAGGTATTAATGAGAGTTTTAAAAGGGAGTGGTGGTAGTTGTATATGTGAAGGCATTTTCCAGATATCGACCAAAATGTGGACCAGGGTGACCCAGAACATCATCTGTTGGGTACCGCTATTTTATGTATATATGTAGTACCTGCCAAGATTTTAAGGGTTTTTTATTTCGCCCTGCAGAACTTTTTCATTTTCTTTTACTTCATATGGTAGGTGTCACAACCATTTTATAAAGTTTTTTCTAAAGTTATATTTCGCGTCAATAAAACAATCCAATTACCTTACCATGTTTCATCCCTTTTTTCGTATTTGGTATAGAATTATGGCATTTTTTTCATTTTTCGTAATTTTCGATATCGAAAAAGTGGGCGTGGTCATAATCGGATTTCGTTCATTTTTCATACCAATATAAAGTGAGTTCAAGTAAGCACGTGAACTAACTTCATTAAAGATATGCCGATTTTTGCTCAAGTTATCGTGTTAACGGCCATGCGGAAGGACAGACGGACGACTGTGTATAAAAACTGGGCGTGGCATATACGGATTTCACCCATTTTCACAGAAAACAGTTAACGTCATAAAATCTATGCCCCTACCAAATTTCAAAAGGATTGGTTAATTTTTGTTCGAATTATGGCGTTAAAAGTATCCTAGACAAATTAAATGAAAAAGGGCGGAGCCACGCCCATTTTGAAATTTTCTTTTATTTTTGTATTTTGTTGCACCATATCATTACTGGAGTTGAATGTTGACATAATCTACTTATATACTGTAAAGATATTAAATTTTTTGTTAAAATTTTACTTTAAAAAAAATTTTTTTTTAAAAGTAGGCGTGGTCCTTCCCCGATTTTGCTAATTTTTACTAAGCGTACATATAGTAATTGAAGTAACGTTCCTGCCAAAGTTCATCATGATATCTTCAACGACTGCCAAATTACAGCTTGCAAAACTTCTAAATTACCTTCTTTTAAAAGTGGGCGGTGCCACACCCATTGTGCAAAATTTTACTAATCTTCTATTCTGCGTCATAAGTTCAACTCATCTACCCAGTTTCGTCGCTATATCTGTCTTTTGTAATGAATTATTGCACTTTTTCGGTTTTTCGAAATTTTCGATATCGAAAAAGTGGGCGTGGTTATAGTCCGATATCGTTCATTTCAAGTAGCGATCTGAGATGAGTGCTCAGGAACCTGCATACCAAATTTCATCAATATACCTCAAAATTTACGCAAGTTATCGTGTTAACGGACGGACGGACGGACATTGCTCAATCAAATTTTTTTTCGATCCTGATTATTTTGATATATGGAAGTCTATATCTATCTCGATTCCTTTATATATGTACAACCAACCGTTATCCAATCGAACTTAATATACCCTGTGAGCTCTGCTCAACTGAGTATAAAAAGAATACCAACACAAATTCATCACGTATACGCCCTGGCAGGCAGCTGTCGCAAACACATCATTAACAATTAAACCAAAAGTAAGTGAGTAAGTAAGCAAAAGCAAGGCAGTGCAAGCAATTCAAAGCAAAAATAAAATGTGGTAATAATCAATCAATTTTATGGGCAATTTTTTTCAGGCAAATATATGTGGATGTATTTGTATTACCCTAAGTTCTATACATAAGTAAGTGAGTAGATTTATATTTGTGTATATATTTGTTTGTTTGTTTTTGTATACGCTTATGCCTCGCAGCCACAATATATTCATCAAATGTGCCATGCAATAATAACTTTCTGGCACTGCCAACAAAGCTACACCAATAATAAAACTAGCATTGGCAGTCGCAAGCAACTGTTGTTTGCCACAACAATAACAACTAAAAATAACTTTGGTGGTAACGAATTGAGAAAAAATAGCGCAATCATTGAAGAGTATGAAAAAACTATGCCACAATAACAGCTTTAACAACGGCTCAAAGTATTGCAACTATGACTGCATGCATGTATATATGTATGTGCTCTTGTATGTGTTCAAGTTTTAAATAATATTATTTGTACATGCAACAATATCAATAAAAGTCAAAGCGACAAATAGCAGACCCAACCCCTTCCGTTAACTTGGAGACATCGCTATACACGTGAATAGTATTATCTATCGGAAACCTGGTGGTAACCTTCCGGCAGAATTTTGGTTCCCAGAACCTCTCCAAAGCCCAGGCACGGGATCATATATTCCGTTTACCTGTATTAGATTGAGTAATACTGCTATAGGCACACGGCCTGCACTCAATCTGCTTCGAGGCAATAGGGCTTGTTGCAGTGGCTAGCGCGATATCTTAGGCCATTAATCCTCCATTATGAATTCAGACATAAAAATTGTTTACTGATTTTCTTTTTGCATCATGTCATCTTACACTGTCTCTGCAAGATCAAAGTCAAGCGGTAATAGATATGCAAAAAAAAATGCCAGTATCATTTAGCCATTTTTATAAAATCAGCACATTTCCGAAAGTTCTTCTTTTGCTCGGTAGAACTATAAATTGAAGACTGAGGCGTTTTTCTGCATATTCTGATTTTGAAAACATCTTTCAAGCGAGGACTTTCTACCCACAAGAGCTAACTCAGGCCAACCGCTCTTGAAAGTATACCCCGACATTTAAGGTTAGCACTAGCAACACTTATTCGTATTGTCCCAAAACAGAGCATGGTTGTCATGAAGCAGAAAGGAATTTAAGCTTGATGAATGCGATTTGGCAGATCCACGATGGAAAGAATTCGGTATCGCTAACTTAGATTTAATGCAATTAGGACAGTTTGTATAAGTTACACCTGGTACATGATAGCCGTAGCTTGCTTACTTGGGTTTTAACCATTTTATTTGAGTCAGAATTTCAGTATGCGTTTCTTGGGCCAATTAAAAGGTCTCCTTTTCATTGTATGTACTAAGTAATAATCAAATTGGCAATTGGGGATAAAAAACGAACTTTCAGCATGAACATAAGTAACAAGAAAGTTGATGCATTTTGGAAGAAAGGCGTGGGAAAATTCAACAATAACTAGAAACTCAGTTATTACGGAAAAGGACATGCAAATTTCAATTTTTATGTTTTATTTTAACAATTGCACGAGAAGTACTTTCAAAAACGCAATTCTGCGGTACGTATATTTATTTACAGTAGCGAGAATATAAGTTGTAGTGGAGATTTTCACCATACCCCGTTAATTAAGTTCTTTTTTTCATTTCAATATTTAAAAATAAAAATTTCAATATCCTTAATAAATAAAACAATGCAAACCAATCTTAAAAAAAAAATTTAATCAAAATTTCTAACTTCATATTTTTGGAGTTTTCTAATATTTTTTGACTATGCAGTCTTAGATTACACTAACACAGTAAAATCTTTAGGCCTGCATTGATTTTTGAAATTGTTTTATATAGGCTGCTTAAGAATATCATCAATACACTTTGTGATTTTTTTTTAATATATATGGATTAAAATCCCAAACACCCATCGGGAAATATGTTCATAAATTTATTTGAGTTTCGAGACAACTTTAAGTTGTACTTAAACGTCTAGTATTGATTGCGAAACATGACCGTATACTGAAAAAAATCCAGATAACTCAAATTATAAAGCGTTATTGATATTGGTTGGGTAGATTCAGTACATAAGTAATACAAGTTTTTTTTTTATATTATTGAAAACTAGCGTACGTTTCTCCGCCCTATATTTGAAATGGTAGAGCAACGCATAACTCTGTACATATATAGACAACAATTTTATTAATTTTTCTTACATTTCTACGCCTTATTCCGGTCCTTTCCTTATTGCCTTTATCTCCATCTTCTAATTGTTCCTCTCTTTTCACTATCAAGCCCATTTTCACTTCCATCTCTTCCAGCTCTTTCCAATGGAACAAATCGCAGTTTTCTATCTTTCTTAGTTTTTTGACAAATCGCATTTAAAGCCAAATCCGACCACAAATAGGATCTTTTGAAATATTTGGATCCATGCGCCACCTATCGGAGATTTTTTTTCTTATTATTGCATTGTCATCGGTTTCTGAACTATATTCCAAGTTACAAGCTTGTAGCTTATCGAGAAGTTACTTAAATTTTAAGTAAAAAATTCGTTCACAACGGCCGGCCGCTACACGGAGTCAAGCTTAACCAGTCCGACACTGACGGTGGAGCTGCCCACGCATATAGACAGCTGATAACGCAGAACAGTAACCAGAAATGCTGAGAGTACCATCAATCCGTTTTTTATCCTCATTTTTGTCTTGTATTATATTTATTTATATGGAATATTCTCTTATAAATATATATGTACATATGCATTTTACCATTTCATCTCTTGTTGTTTGTATCAAATTTTGTTTACCATAGCGGTGTTTCCTTTTGTTTGTTTACCTTTTTTGTGTTCATATTCCTCTGTTCTTAACTTTAAATATTAAGTAAGTCGATTAGGTGAAGTCAAGAATATAGGTATATGATTATATGCTTTTGTGGAATTTGGTTTTATGTGTTTATTTATTAATATTATAACAACATTTTGTAAGTCCTGAAGATGATTTCAAATTGAAATCGAAATATCGACCTAAATATATCGCTGAATATATACAACAAGTGTGTGTATTTTATTTGATGTGTGGCCTAGAGCTCGTTTAAGATTATTAAAGCTAAACAAAAACTTTAAACACGTTTTTCTCGAAAACTTATTTTCGCAGAATAGGGTCGTTTCATGATTCCAGGTCACATATATGGAATCTATATACTAAATATTGAATACCCGCTTCAAAATATTACAAATGCATTTGGAACAAAACTTTTTTTTCCAATTACAATCCCACTCCTTCCTTCACTTCCACGGCTTCTATTACATCTACTTTAACTAGCTCATATATGGAATCTGCATACCAAATATTGAATACCCTCTTCAAGTAATTACGGATATTTCGCGAACTTACACTTTTGTTCATCTCTCACTCATACTACAACTTTTATAAACTCTACCTCTCCTATCTTATCTCAATAAGATTTATTCATAGATTATACAAATATACCAAATATTGTATACCTCCGTTAAGTAACTATGGATATATAACGAATTTAATACTTGTTTCACTTACATTCTCATTCCCCCTTACACTCGCGCTTTCATTCCCAAGATATCCAGCTCATCCAATTGAACAATCTTATATATTTAATTTATACATAAAATATTGTATACATACTTAAGATAATTACATATACATAGCGAATTCAAAATTTGTTTCAATTCTCCTCCGACTTTGATTCACGCTTTCATTTCCGCCCACAAACCCGTTTTTAATTCCTTTTAGCTCTATCGCCTTAATGACCTCACATACGGAAAATATATTCCAAAGCAAATGTAGAGAGTTTAAAATTTCTGATTTCACTTCCAATTATTCCTACCTCCACTTTTAAATTTGCTCCTACTTTGAATTAAATTTCCACTTCCACCACCTGTGCCACTTATTTTTTTTTTTTTTTTCTTTGAGATTTTGAAATTCTATACCAAATATTGGATACCTGCGAATTAAAATATTTCCTAATAGAGGATGAGACTGCTTAGTTTTTTAGAATATTATATAGCCAGAAAAGAACCGTGTGACCACATGACCCCACTAAGAAATTGGTTGTGTACTTCGGTAGCTCATAGACACATTAATTTTTTATTTATAAGATAAGGAAATTACTTGTTCTTTCATGCCTTTGCATAACATATAGTTACATAGTAATCTTGCACATACTTCCTTCACTTTATTACTCTCTCTTAGTTAAGCTTCCTTCCGTTATACTTTTACGAAACTACATACTCTTACTGTACTATACTACTTCTTTCTTACTCTTACTTATCGTACTTATTGTAACGTTTCAGCTAGTCACATTTTAAGTCTTACTTTTTAAGCTCTCTGTACTTTGAATTCCGAAATAAAGTTCAGTTTATGTTTGAGACTCCGACTATAAAGGCACTCGATCAACGGCTACAATATTGGAACAGTCTAAACCGAACCTGATAAATAATTCTTGGGAAAAAATATAGAAGTTAATTAAATAATTTTCGATGTTCAACAATAAAAATAGTATTCACAAAATGAAAATATTCAGTGAAACAAATTTAAATTAATATATGAAGTAAAACTTCATAAAAACCAAATGGACTACATAGTGCGACATACTGTACAATTAAATACAAAAATTAAAGTTAACATTTAATTAATGCCGATCTTGTTAAATATGAAAAGAAATTTCAAAAAAAATTTCAAGTGCCTAAGTTATAAACGATGAAAAATTAATTTTTTTTTTGAGGTTAAAACATGTTGTGAAAATATCGATTAAAAATAAGGTTCATAAATATATGTAAGCAAACTTCTTAATATACAGCAACAGTAAGTGAAAAAGAAATTTTACCGTAATATGGAATGATTTTTACGAAAACAAATATGAGGTAGAAAAAAAAAACCAGAATAGAAAGATCGATCGATCTCTGCAAACATATTTCGTTACTTTCTATACAACAACAACTGGTTACATTTCACATTTTCAAAAGTAGCAGTGATAAAAAAGAGAATTAATAAAAACAACGACAAAAAGATATTAAGCCTGCCATAATATGGCATGATTTTTTCTACTTAACACTTAACAAAAGAAGAAAGAAAACCTACAACAAACAATTTATATATTGTTGCAAGAACAGCAAAATTATACATAAATTTAAAATGTATAACATACAATAAAGAGCGTTGTGAGAGACAACAGAAACAAGCGCACTATGAAAAAAAAAATATATACAACAATAACAACCAACGACACGCAAACTAAAAATAATAAAACAACAATAACTACATATACATATATATTTGAAGAATTTGGTTATCAGAAGCATGTCAATTGCGTGTGACAAACAAAGCCAACCACTCTGTAACTTTTAAGGAAGAGCAATTGCTTTTCAGTATATATACAATAATATTTAAGTAATCAGAGCCACCGCAAAATATTTCTATAAAAACATACGTTTGAACGGAATCATGTACATCATTCAAAGAAAATTCACCAACAAAATTAATGAGAGAACAGCAAGCATTGGTGCGCAATACATTATTTGGGAGGAGCACATAAAACGAGAAGATCACGATAGCTTAGTTGAAAACTACATAAGCTTAGCGCTACTACTAAAAATAAAATTTTTATTTTAATATTTAACTTTTTATATATATGCACTTGTGTTGTTTAACCGAAGTTATAGATAACCTTGATGTAACTACTAAGTTTAAACTTATTTCTAGCAATATTAAGAGTATATATAATTACGTTGGAGATAGGGATGCACTGCTTAATTTTTTGGGGAGAATTGATTCAATGGTTCCTATTTTGGAAAAATTTCCGTGGGAGTATAGAATGATGGCAATGGGTAGTATTAAGGACAGAATCACCACAGGCAGTGCCAGACGATCGCTCTTGGTCAATGGTAATGCGAGTTATTGGCCAGTTGCCATAAAAATTTTGGTAGACAATCATGGCGAAAGATTCTCAGTTGATGAGTTGATTGACAGTATACGAGCTTGTCGATATAGTTCAACTATTGAACACTTTTACAATGAACAAAATACGTTGCTTTACCCTTTGAACAATGCTTTATATTTTAGTAAGCAAAGGCTTCCAGAAGTGAATAGCGAAAGCAACGCCAGAATCGCACTGAAATTGTCCAAGCATGGCTTGCCTGAACCATTAAAAAGCATAGTTATAAGTACGGATCCTAAAAATTTAAAATAAGCATATGACATTATCAAAACAAATGGCTATTTAAAATACAATAAATGTCAAAATAGTGTATGTCTGTTTAATGGTGTGTTCAGTTTGTACTTATATTTAAGAATTCAAGAGCTTAACACCAGCTTATAATAATTGAATTTCAATTATTATATTTTCTAAGAGAAACTGAAAAGAAAGAAACATTTACTGGCATATTGCGATGGACCCATTTCGAAAACTGCCAACGTAATCATCATTAGGCAATTTTGTAATGTTATCACAGGTTTCACCGAGATTCGAACCGTGAATCACATGGTGAAAGTGCAGTAGCTTTTAACCACTAGGTCATCCTGCTGGTATTTGTTTTCATGTTTAATTCAGTTTTTCTCATTTCTACACTAACAACACAATTGAGACATTTTGTCTCTATATTGATTTGTGTGCCATGTAGATTTGTTTTTGTAAAGTTCTTCTTCTTTTCAGTTTCTCTTAGAAAACGTAATAATTGAAATTCAATTATTATAAGCCGGTGTTAAGCTCATAAGTTCTTAAATATAAGTCAAAATAGTGTTTTTAACAGTTCACAAACTAAAAATTATGATGCACAACATGCTAATTAACCAAATAATCGTAATCAGGCACAAGAACAAAAGCAACATTATGATAACAATACAAGTAGGTACGGGCAAAAATACAGTCAAGAAAGTAATTTTTATCGACTTAACTTCGCTTTACAATCGGGACAAACGCAAAGCAATATTAACAAAGAAAGGTTGAGACAACGAACCCCATCTCAACTCACAACTAACCACCCACATTTTCATAACACTTCGAACGACGTAAGTTGTAACAAATCTCAGATAGTAATTTTTTTAAGAATAACAACTCCTATTGTAATCAACCTTCAAATGAATCAATGGATATAGGTGTAAATGAAAACTAGGAAAATTTTCAATTTGGCGCACCCGCCAACTACCCTATATAGTAATAGACACTAAAATTGAAAAGCTAAGATTTATTATAGATACGGAGCTGAACTTAGTATTATAAATTCAAGTATTTGCAATCCAAAATGGAGAACAAATTTATCCGTTTCTACCTTAAAGGCTTTTTATAATAATATACATATATACGTTCAAGAATTCAAACGTAAAAATTTCTTGGTAAATTTTCTTGAATTTCCAATTCACAATTATTTTGATGACGTCATCGGTAGCAACATATTATTACAAATAGGGGCAGTAGTTGATCATAAAACTGTAAAGCTGGAAATAGACAATTCAGTATTACCAATTTTTTTCTAGCCAAAATGGGGAGATAACTATTTACGAGAATATAAAAAATGAAGGTTTGCAAATATTTCTGTGAGAAAATGACAACACCAAGTTGAATGAACTTTTTTCTAAGAATTTGAACAAGCAAGACGAAGATATTTTGAGAGCTATTTTAAGCAGCTATGAGGATCTATTCTATAAAGATGGAGAACATCTACCTTTCACGAGAGAAATACAGCATAGAATAATAACTAAAACAAGTGCTCCAATATACAGTAAATTATATAGATACCCTGTAATTCATCGCTCAGAGGTAGAAAGGCAAATATACAGGAAAAGTTAGCCAACAACATAATAGTACTAAGCAGTAGTCCTTATAATTCGCCCTTATGGGTTGTACCAAAGAAAGCTGACAATAGCCGAGTACAGAAATGGCGAATTGTAATTGGCTATCGCAAACTTAACGAGCAAACCGTTGACGACAAGTTCCCTAATTCCAAATATGGAAGAAATATTTGATAAATTTGGAAGATGTTCGAATTTTAGTACAATAGACTTAGCGAAGGAATTTTATCAAATAAGGGTTCATCCCGATGATAGAGCCAAAACAGCATTTGCTACAGCTGGAAGCCACTACATATTCACTCGTATGCCTTTTGGCCTAAAAACAGCACCTGCAACCTTCCAAAGGTTAATAAACCATGTGCTTAGAGATCACATAAATAAGATTGGTGTAGTGTATCTATACTATATATTAATATTTTCTACCAGTTTCGAGGAGCATGCCGAATCTATCAAAAAATATTAAATATTCTGCGGGCATCAAATTTGAAAATTCAGTTTGACAATTGTCAGTTTGCCGCTTTAACGACAAAATTTGTAGGCCATATTGTTTCGGGTGAAGGAAGAAAACCGGCCTTTTTTAAGGTGGAAGCAATAAGACAAATGCATCCACCTACTAATATAAAACAAATAAAACAGTTTCTAGGCATAAACGGGTACTACCGAAAATTTATTCGGGAATATGCAAAGGTGGCTTACCCAATGGTTCGCCTTTTGAAGAAGGGAGCAGTACTTGATTTTAAAGGTAAAGATTTCTTGAACTCCTTCGAAATATTAAACAATTAATAACAAATGAGGCTGTACTGAAATCTCCTGATTTTTAGTAAAAAATTTACTCAAATCTCAGATGCATCTCAGTTTGCTATCGGTTCAGCGTTAAGCCAAAACGGCCATCCAATATCTTATGCATCTCGAACTTTATGCGACCATGAAATTAGGTGCTCTACGATTGAAAAGAAGGTACTTGCTGTAGTTTGGTCTGTCAAACATTTTCGGACTTATCTATATGGCCGAAAGTTTTCCATACAAACAGATCACAAGCCTTTAGTTTGGCTACATAATATAAAAGAGCCAGATATAGCATGTATTTAACAACCATTGATAAATTTTCTTACAACCATTGATAAATTGTCAAAAGTTGAATGATAGGAGCTGGACCGCGATTCTCGAAGCTATATAACTGCGCATCCAGTACCTGGGTAAAATGAATAAACTTATTTTCGATAATGATAGCTGTATACTACACAATGCAGTTAGTTTATTTTTGAAAGAGGGAAATATTGCAGCACATACCACCACGGCTTATTTAAAGACTGGTAATTCCGATATTGAATGCCTACATAGTACATTAAACGAGCACTGAAGAATAATGGAAGCAGACGCAAAAACTAAAAATCTAGAGTTGGATGAAAAATTATTTAAAATTTTTAATTTCTACAACAACGCAATCCATTCAAAAACGAAAAGAAGACATATCGATTTTATAATAAAGAATTTTGATAGAGAATATATCAAAAAACTAAGTCACGAATACCAATCTCAAAAAGTACAGAAAATAAATAAATTAAATCAAAATAGAAGCCATGAATCAAGTCTCGTAGATAACGTTGTAAAAAATAGACAAACTCCGAAAATCAAACCCTAATACAAAAGATTAGATAAATATACTCGAGAAGGCAATTATGTTATAGATAATTTAAATAACCGCAAAACAAGGTATTATAATGCGCAGCTAAAGAGGAGATATAAATTCCAGTAATTTTACTTTTCTCTCGTTTGATTTTATTCTTAAGTTAAGTTATACATTAACTGTTGAAAAAAAAAAAAAAAAATTAAAAACAACACAAGAGTTGAGAATATGTATACATACAATTTATATCTATGAACATATAATGCATAATAAGGATATATTTTCGAGGACTCAAATATCTTAGAGGGGAGGAGTTACATAGTAACCTCTCTCTTAGTTAAGCTTTCTTTCATTATACTTTTAAGTACCTACATACTCTTACCTTACTATACTACTTCTTTCTTACTCTTACTTATCGTACTTATCGTAACGTTTAAACTAGTCCCATTTTAAGTCTTACTTTTTAAGCTCTCTCTACTTTGAATTCCGAAATAAAGCTCAGTTTATGTTGGATTCCGACTATGAAGGCACTCGATCACGACTACATTATTAAATGTATGTTGTAACACCGGGCTATCGTGCGATCATCTGCGAGGCTCAAAACAGATATAAGTGACACATACACATACCCATGTATGTGAGCTTAGCACCGTCTACTTTTTCAAAATTCTTTACAGATTAAAATATAGGGTATATATACTCAATTTTCAATGGGCTGACGCCAATAGACTCGGATTTTTGACAAAATGAAATACAAATTGACAGTTGGCCTATAAAACACACATATAGACACACACATTTTCATACATGCATACACACACACATCAATTTTTTTATAAGATAAAAAAAACTTAGTTTTTTGAAGAATTTTAATAAAAATTTCCACTGCTATTTTTCTGTTCGCTGCTGTATATAGATATATGCAAGCCTACTGCAAACGAATCCAAAAGCAATAATATTAACACAGTACATAAACTAATTTAGAAAGTAGCGAAATCGAAAAAAGTACATATTTGCAAAATTTAATGTGCGTGTGCACATATAACATACATACATACAACACAACCTACATACTAACCAAACATACATATGTATATGAAAAAACCATTTTTTAAGTACCACGTGCTATTGACAGAAACTATCAATTGGTTTGTAAGCTGTGTTTGGTGTGCATCGTTAGTTCTTGTACTCTGTCAGTTAGTTTGTGTGACAACCGATCAACTTGTTATTCAGTGAGTTATATGGTTAATTAATTGGTTTCGCAGTAAGCGCTTCAAAATGATGCATATAGGCTTATGGTGACAGCACTTATTTGATTTTTTCGAACGAATTCATTTGCAATTTCAGTAGAATTTTATTTATTCCTATTCAAACAACAGTTGGCATCGTTGGTTGTATGAGGCTTCGAAGCGACCACTTAATGCCACATAAAAGCTACCTGTTTTATATTCCAAAAAAGGAAATGTAACTATTTCTCGTTTATTTACTATGCACAAAGTTAAAGTATGCATGGAACCAGCACGGAAATAATCTCTCAGAACATCGAAACTCATTGCGTGGGCTTCCCAGTATGGTTTGAAATATCAAAACCAATTGATTAATGCATTTTTAATGACGTTCCCCTTAATATTAATGGTCTTTCCCACAAAAGAAAGCGTCAGTGCAGGTTGCATTACCTAAGTTTCAAAGCAACTACTGCTGCAGAGATTCCGTTGCCTTTGGGCAAAGGTGCAATACAAATCTTCGAGATTTTTTCTCACCTGGCTCCTTCGCAGGTGATTTACTCCAAACGACCATCACAAAGTGATGTGCAAGTAATTTATTTATCAGATTGTGTTTAACGCATTGATTCAAATGGATTTTAATTCAATTCTAATTCATTTATTGAATTTAGCACTTAAAATTAACTATTGGAATTTCAAGGCTGATATTTTAAATAGCAAATATGATAATTTAAAAGATAAATAATTCCACAATGGAAAGAAAATTTGACTGAACGAAGAAGAATAGAAAACTCAGAATTTTTTCCGTCTTACGACCGCGCAAGGGCTAGGTGGGATTATATAACTAAGATAACGCGAGTATTGTGGTGACCGTGCAAGGGTTAGATAGAATTCGGGGACTAATGAAGCGCGAGTGCTACCTCGGATGATTTTATATTTAAAGATATAACTTACGGTTGTGGGTGAATACTTCCTTTTCTTTTTCCTGGAGTTGGATGTGGCGTAGATGATAATGTTCGTACTCTCTCCGTAGTTGGTGATCCGATGAAAATTTGATAAAAGTAAATGATACTGGTTGATGATATGTGTTTAGGTTTACACGTAAAAAAGAAAGTGAGATAATGCATCGCACTTGTATTTATAGGAAGAAAAAGATTGATGGAAGGCAACTCCAACAATATTGACTGGAAGCACTGGATGGCAACTCCAGTATACTCTACAGGCAGGGTTGTATGAACGCAAGTCGCAACTTGTGAAGTGAGCGCAAGTCACTGGAGAAGTTATCGCAAGTCACAGGTGAGGTTAGGTGACAAAAGGTCAATTAAGGACAGGAATATCATTTGCTGTTTAAGTGAGCATAACTCAATTAAACAGATTGTTAGTCGAAATTAAAGGGTTTTGTATAGCTCTTATCACGAATAAAAATAAAGAATACATATAAACACAAGGCACGGTTTATCTACGAGGAAATTAAAGTCAAGCTTCTCCAAATTAGACGCCGTTATTTAAAAATTTGTCCACAAATTGCCAGGGAGATATCTACATATTGTATGTCGGCTTCGAACGGCACTTAATTTACGTTGAACTGCCCGGTCAATAACGACCTCATCAGAATTCTTGGTAAATATTAGCGGTTTTCTACGACCTACATGAATTGCTGCTTCACGATCTGGGAGCTCTGCCGCCCCTAATAGCTGGAGCATTAACCTGGCGAGCGTAGGACATGAACACAGAACGAGCTCAATCGTTTCTTCCTGCAGCTCACACTTCCTGTACTTGCTGTTACTGACGAGGCCTAACTTACGAATTGCATTTACAAGCAGATGAATTTTCACTGAGAAGCTTTACACACAACAGACTAACCGAAAAATATTTTTTTTAAAGATCGTAATGCTGCCTTTTCCGGGCCTTAAACCCAGTAACTTGGAAGTAGTAGGCGAGCACGTTACCTTCACACTACGGTCCCCTGCCTCTTAGTAGGTTTTAAAAAAGAATCGCAACTAAAAGCAATTAAGAAATCAAACCCGTTTCTAAGTAAGTCATGCTGTCCATACTTTGCTGCAGGGCTTGACAATTCGCATTACGAAAAATTCAATATTTACTTTCATCACGCCCAAGCGTTAAATGAAAATTCGCATCAGCAAATAACAAACTATGAATAAAATAAAAATAATCTCTCTTCACTCGATGCAATATAAACGTCGTTACTGAAGGTATACCAATTTCCTTCAGTCTCCTCGTTTTTATACGCCTCAACACTTTATTGTTCACAAACTCACCCGCAATTCAACGTTTTCTCAATAAAACTGAACATTAATTGCTGCCGGCGTAAATTAGTGTGCGTGAGTTCGTGCAAGTATTGGTGAAGGCGTGTGCGTGCGCTCAGTTAAATGCTAGACTTTCAATCTTTTGCTTGTTTGTGAAACTCAATTGTTTAGCGCCTTTTCCGCAAGTCAACGCAATCGGCATACTTTTGCGTCATCATCTTGATAATTACTGTTGTTGTTGGTTTCTTTTTTTTTACATTCGTATGCGCTTAGCACTATTCAATTGAAATATTTTATTTGTATTAAGTTTTTGTTTAACTTAGTGCTTGGAATTCATCAACTAAGTTGAGCTCAGCTTGCTTCATCACTTAATACGCCTGCCCTCATTCGTCTTTGATTAAGCCGCTGCAATCCTTTGTCCTGTAGCACAGTTTCTTTACAACATACTTTTTCTTGCAACTGTCATACCAGCAAACAATGCTCTAATGGATTTTCGCTGAATTGTCTTCTTTGTATATCTACAATATCCTTTCCGTTATTTTTCGACCGAAATTTAGCTGTTCTATTGATCTTTGCTTCTGCAGTGCTCAAGAGGAATAACACAACTCTTTGTTAAGCACCTTCTACAAAAGCAAGTTTTTGTTTACTTTCAGCCTCCCTATTGACGCTTGAGTTGAATTTCTATTTTTCGCATTCATTATTGAGATAGATTTCATTCAATCACGCTTTTGTAGAAGTGTGCATTTGGAATTGGGATGAACTTGTAGTTGACCATATCGGTAACGAATCAAACTACCACTAACGATTCAGAATAATGTCTCAAGTTCAAAATATTTCACAATTTTTCAAGCTGAACTCAAACTCAAACTGAGACCCAAACTGAGACTCAAACGAAACCGTGAGTTCTATAGGCAAAAATTCAATCAAAATTTCAATTTTATATGCATTCTGAAAATGATTTCTCTCACAATTTCCAACTGAACCCATACATCTCACGTTCAAGCTTCAACGCAAAGACGTTTTATCGACAATACATACATGCTAGTTTGGACTGTACATTAGACTGGGTCGATTTATTAACCGATATTGCGCCATCGCTTTTCCATATGATTTGGGCTCAGGAAAAAAAGTTTCACTACGCATACCCAAAAAATTAATTTTTGAGCCCGCAAAAAAATGGCGAAAGGGTAAATTTTTCGACCGAAACTCTCCCCAAAACCCAAAACGTTGCAGATTTAATAGAGGTATAGACGAGATTTTAACTTGTTATCGGAATGTTTTGAATTACCTAACGATAAAAAACGTTGTCGTTGAGCTATTGCCTTTGAATCGATTATAATGACATAACATAAGATAACATAGACATGATATATTCGACTACTAATTTTCTTGAATTGATTCTTATTTTTCTTAAAATTTTGTCTCACACCATAAGTGGGCTAACTCATACACTTACCGCTCTTAGCCGAACCCAGATTCACGAGACGAGGAGGTGGCGGCGTTAACTCCAGAGCTCACAGAGTATATTAACTTTGATTGGATAACTGTTGGATGTACAGGTATAAAGGAATCGAGGTAGATATAGACTTTTATATATCAAAATCATCAGTATCGAAAAAAAATTCGATTGAGCCATGTCCGTCCGTCCGTCCGTTAACACGATAACTTGAGTAAATTTTTTTTTGATGAAATTTGGTATGTAGGTTCCTGGCACTCACCTCAGATCGCTATTTAAAATTAACGATATCCCACTATAACCACGCCCACTTTTTCGATATCGAAAATTTCGAAAAATCGCAAAAGTACGATAATTCATTACCAAAGACGGATAAAGCGATGAAACTTGGTAGGTGAGTTGAACTTATCACGCAGAATAGAAAATTTGTAAAATTTTGGACAATGGGCGTGGCACCGCTCACTTTTAAAAGAAGGTAATTAGAAGTTTTGCATGCTGTAATTTGCCAGTCGTTGAAGATATTATAATGAAGTTTGGCAGGAACGTTACTGCTATTTCTATATATATGCTTAATAAAAATTAGCAAAATCGGAGAACGGCCACCCCCACTTAAAAAAAAAATTTTTTAAGTCAAATTTAAAAAAAAAAGTTAATATTTTACAGTATTTAAGTAAATTATCTCAACATTCAACTCCAGTAGTGATATGGTGCAACAAAATACAAAAATAAAAGAAATTTTCAAAATGGGTGTGGCTCGGCCCTTTTTCATTTAATTTGTCTAGGATACTTTTAATGCCATAAGTCGAACAAAAATTTACCAATCCTTGTGAAATTTGGTAAGAGATTAGATTCTAGGACGGTAACGGTTTTCTTTGAAAAAGGTCGAAATCGTTTGAAGCCACGCCCAGTTTTTATACACAGTCGACCGTCTGTCCTTCCGCTCGGCCATTAACCCGATAACTTGAGCAAAAATCGATATATCTTAACTAAACTTAGTTCACGTACTTATCTGAAGTCACTTTGTATTGGTATAAAAATGGCCGAAATCCGCCTATGACCACGCCCACTTTTTCGATATCGAAAATTACGAAAAATGAAAAAAATGCCACAATTCTATACCAAATACGAAAAAAGGGATGAAACATGGTAATTGGATTGGTTTATTGACGCAAAATATAACTTTAGAAAAAAACTTTGTAAAATGGGTGTGGCACCTACCATATTAAGTAGAAGAAAATGAAAAAGTTCTGCAGTGCAAAATCAAAAGCCCTTGGAATCTTGGCAGGAATACTGTTCGTAGTATTACATATATAAATAAATTAGCGGTACCCGACAGATGATGGTCTGGGTCATCCTGGTCCACATTTTGGTTGATATCTCGAAAACGCCTTCACATATACAAACACCACCACTCCCTTTTAAAACCCTCATTAATACCTTTAATTTGATACCCATATCATACAAACGCATTCTAGAGTCACCCCTGGTCCACCTTTATGGCGATATCTCGAAAGAAGACCACCTATAGAACTAAGGCCCACGCCCTTTTAAAATACTCATAAACACCTTTGATTTGATACCCATATCGTACAAACAAATTCTAGAGTCAGCCCTGGTCCACCTTTATGGCTATATTCCTAAATGGCGTCCACCTATAGAACTATGGCCCACTCCCTCATAAAATACTCTTTAATACCTTTCATTTGATACGCATGTCATACAAACACATTCCAGGGTTACCCTCGGTTCATTTTCATACATGGTTATTTTCCCTTACTTTGTCTCCATAGCTCTCAACTGAGTATGTAATGTTCGGTTACACCCGAACTTAGCCTTCCTTACTTGTTTTGTTTTCTTTTTTTTTTCTCTTTTTTCTTTTTGTTTTTCAATTCTTAGTTTATTTTAGTTAAATTTTTTAAAATCTGTAAAAATTTAAATTATTTTTTTGGCTTGTGATCTCAATTGATTTTCAGAAGTAGAAAAATTTAGAAACATGAAAATTTCAAAATGCGATATCTCAGCGAAAAAATTATATTAGAGCAAACTCAACACCATTTGAAAGAAGAAGACTTATACTTAAAGATTCCGGCCTATTATTATGGTGAAAGAGAACATCTGCAAGGCTATATAACCTCAAATATGGACAAAAACGGTATTTTTTGCACTTCGGACGGCTAACAATATTTTATAGGCATTTCAGTGATTTGTCGAGATAATACTGACAGATATAAAATATATGGCACACCAGTGAACTGGCGATAACAAACTCTTAACTTGTCGAAAAAAAATTGCTATTTATACTAGGCCGATAATAAAACAAAAAACTGTCGTTATCGGTAGTAGTGGATAGGTGAGATTAGGTTGAACTGGCCGATCCGCCAAGACCTCGCATAGAATAGATTCATAATGTTACGAACATACTGAGAAAAACTATTAGAAACCAGGACCTATATTAAAAAGTAATTTAGTTTTCTTGACTAATACTAAAAGCTTACATCTGCTACTTGCTGCTTCTTCATCTGATAGGTTTGCGCGCACAGTACATTAACAAAACGTGCTGGATCATTTCTTTTTTTAACCTTCACTTCCTGCAACTTCTATACGTTTCTTGGCCTTACTTAAAAGCATGTGACACCAGAAAGAAGTGTCCAGTCAGAATATCTGCCATAGGCCTACAGTCCACTTTTCAATGATAAGAATAACTTTGTTAGCCTAAGGTGGTAAGACCAGTGTATGATCTTAAATAAATTGCAGCCCCGGGCTGGGCTTCACGCTTATCCTGCTTACCCGATAATGTTAAATTCTTTCCTTGCATACCTCGCCCAATCTGAGTTTGCCTTTGCGGTAAACGCTTCGAGGGATGCGCCCTTTTAAAATTGTCCACCTCCCTTTTTCATTTCAATCTATTATAATATGTCGTGGGACCCTATATAAATTACCCTGTCTTTAATTATTTCTAAAAAATGTTTAGATCTAATACAATTTTTGATGTTGTATTATGCGAGAGTATTGCCTTAATTACTAATTGGCTGCCGTCAATATAAAAAAATTATGCAGCTACAGCCTAAACTTGTTTCATATCGTGTTTCTACTGATTTTGTCATGGCCATCTGAAATATATTACAGCGATCTGGAAGCTTTTAGGATCTGTGTAATCCCGAATAAGAGTATGTAGTATACCGCAAACCCCTTGTCCTTTCATTGCTTTACAACCATCGGTGTGCATTTGTATCGCCTCGTCTGCTACGTTAGCGTCCTTATGCAAATCGTTCACCCCTTTTGTGCGTCTAGAAATCTCAACAAAGCGAAGATGTTGAAGTTAGCTGCTATAGCCGTATTATCTGCGCTCAAGCCGCCCAAAGCATTGATTTTCGTTACAGATATTAAAGTTATGTTTTTTGCCACAAGGTGTTCTTTGTGCAGAATAGCATACAGTGGAGCCCTCTGGGTTATTTTCAGAGCTACCGTAATGCTAAGCGATAATATCCCGAGGAAGACTATGTTTCGAATGGTTGTCCAACAAACAAGGATTCCATAGTAGAGGGCATGCCTTACAATCGGTCCAAATGGCCAGAGAGAAAGAGAGGTTGATGACCTCATGTTCATCCGAGCATTCTTAAAAAAAGTATGCATTAGTGTACTAAAAAATATATATTCTCATTCATTAACTTATATCTAACTTATAGACCAAATATTAAATTTTATATACTTTTTTTTTCAAACGGTATTATTTATCAACTTTAATTATTTAACTCTTTACACTCAGCCGAGCAGAGCTCACAGAGTATATTTATTTTGATCGCATAACGGTACCCCGTAACGGCATTAACTAATCGCGATAGATATAGACTTCTAGATATCAAAATGATTTGGGCGAAAAAAGAAATTCATTTAGCCATGTCTGTCTGTTCGTCTGTCAGTAAACACGATAACTTAAGTGAATTTTGAGGTATCTTAAGGAAATTTGGTTCGTAAGTTCCTGGAAACTCATCTCAGATCGCTGTTTAAAATGAACAAACTTCTTCGATATCGAAAATTTCGAAAAACCGAAAAAGTTCCATAACTCATTACCAAATCTGGATAAAGCGATGAAACTTGTTAAGTTGACCTTATTAAGCAGAACAGAAAATTAGTAAAATTTTGGACAATGGGCGCAGCACCGTCCACTTTTAATGTAATGTTATTTAAAAGTTTTGCAAGCTGTAATTTGGCAGCTGAGTATGTAGTTTTCGGTTACACCAGAACTTAGCCTTCCTTAGTTTTTCAGATTAAAATCTTTTCGCAATAAATTTCTATTAAGGGGAATTTATGTTTCAACACTCAACAAAAATATATAATAATCTATTTGTTTAAGTAACCATTAAAAATTCACTTAACCTCTAGTAAA
The DNA here is from genome assembly GCF_040869045.1 of Eurosta solidaginis. Classification (NCBI taxonomy): domain Eukaryota; kingdom Metazoa; phylum Arthropoda; class Insecta; order Diptera; family Tephritidae; genus Eurosta; species Eurosta solidaginis. The sequence continues at coordinate 263,011,416 of NC_090320.1, forward strand.
AGTCAAAATCCATTGACATATGAAATGTTTCTAAAGTTTTTTTTCAGCATTCTTTACAGATATTTATATACTTTAGTAAACACTTTAGTACACACTAACGGCCCGATTCTGAGCGTTACCGTAAAATAGTACCCAGAACATTATGTAACCGAAAATCGTTACCAGTTCTTCTATTCGCGATTCTGGCCAAAGTAGTAACGTTGTCGTCACCAAAAAACTCACCAATGTCTTTGGTGAAATTTAAAAGTTGGTTTTCTTCGTTTTACCCATGGCGGAACGATACAAAGTGGCAGCATGCGATAGCTTATTATGAACTTTTTTTATTTGATTTGATACATCAACTTCCGGCGCAGTACGATTTTGACATTTGTCCATCGAATTTACAAAAATAAAGTACATTGAATTTTTATTTATGTTTGTAGGTATGTCATCATGCTGCCACCTTGTATGGTTCCGCCATGGCTTTAGCGAAAATGTGTCACTCATAGATACGAGCTTAACGAATAAACGAGACAATGTGTATATATGTACATACATATATAAGTTTTTACATAGCTATATTGTAATTTATTCTCTGAAAGTATATAATGTAAACAAATATATAATGTATAGCAAGAGGCAACACTTTTTACTATTATCCTTACTTATTTGCGCTTACAATTCTTTATTTTTCAGTTTTGCCTTTTTCCAAACAACAGCTGTTGTGTGGTTATTTCGATGTAACCACCTACTTTTGTGGGTAAAAAATTATCCGGCTATTTTCGCGGGTAGAATACCAAACGGGTGTAAAATTTTCCACATGATTTCGTTACCGTGATGAAGAATGGTGTTACCACACTAGAATCGCGACGTAAAGCACAATTTTATTTGAAAACTATGTGTACGTTATCCGCACTGATTTTTTTATCCCCTCTAAACACTAAAACTCACTTTGATACCGAATCATATTTGTATAAATGCAAAAGTGAGACAACACAAACAAACAACTTGGTTAGGATCTTATTGAGATGTAAATATGTAAGTAAGTAGTGTAAGTTAAACTTTTTATCATTTTCATAACTAATGCAAAAATCCAATTTCTTACGTAAACATGACATTCTACTTCCCATAAGCGAAAGCTACTTTTATGTAATAACAACACACATATGTACATTTATACATAATCAAATTATTTTCCATGATATATGTTTAACTTAATATAAAAAGTAAAACATGTCCCTGTAAGGGAGGCCATTGCAAAAGGTAAGAAGCTTAAAGCAATAAGTAACTCAAGTTCTGCTGAATGGGCTTAAAATTATTCCCCACTATTTGGTAAAAACCAAAATCAATAAAAATGGAAAATTTGAAGACAACTACCTTCACATCAATATAGATGTTGGATGTTTCGACCTCAAACCTTAGCTGCCGAAAAGCTAGCTTGTGAAGAATTCAAATCCATATGCCCTAATAGCCGCCGCCCTGTGCATGTTTTATAACTTTTATACTCAGCTGAGCACACTCACAGAGCACATTAATTTTGTTCGCATAAAAGTACCCCGTAACGGCATAAAATAATAGAGATAAATATAGACATCTATATATCAAAATGATCTAGACGAAAAAAGAAATTAATTTAGCCATGTCTGTCCGTCCGTCCGTCGGTCCGTTCGTTAACACGATAACTTGGGTAAATTTTAGGGTATCTTAATGAAATTTGGTTCTTAAGTTCCTGGCCCCTCATCTTAGGTCGCTATTAAAAAGGTACACAATCGGACTATAACCACGTCCACTTTTTTTATATGGAAAATTTCGAAAAGCTGAAAAAGTGCGATAATTCATAACCAAAGACTAATAAAGTGATGGAATTCTTAATAGATGGGCTGACCTTATGACGCAGAATAGAAAATTAGTAAAATTTTGGACAATGTGCTTGGCACCGCCCACTTTTGAAAGAAGGTAATGTTCAGCTACATTGGAACTTAGCATTCCATGCTTGTTTTCTAAAACAATTTTACCTGCAAGACCAATTCTATATACACAATAAGTCGCATTTAGTGAACAAATGGGTATTGATGAGCAAAATAGATATATCCATGAACCCCGAGTGACTAATAAAAAAATTAAGTATGATACATATAACTCAAGGTAAGTTTCCAAAAACAAGGCGGTAGATCTAAATCGGAAGTACTGGTTTCCTTTCCGAAGGACCTCAAGATCATCTAGATAACCAAAATTGTTTTTATCATAATATATCTCCCCTAAAAAACCAGCACGTTTAGATCTATAAGTTCAGGCGTTTCTGTAAAGAGGTTATGAGGATAGCAAAGAAAATTGCCTCTCACTGTAAAAGAAAAGTCTGATTTTATTCCTTATATTTTTTTCGTTCTTAGTAGCATTTTGTATGGGCATTTTGGGGACTATGGTCAGAAAAAAAATTCTCAAAATGAGGAAAGTATTTTCCAAAAATATTTCTTTAAATTTAGGATACTTCCAATTAAAAAGAGGGGTAGATTTTATTTTTTTTTTTTTTTTTTTTGATGAACCTAAATAAGAGCGAAAAACCACCCAACCTCTGCCAGGCTGTCGAAAAATCGAGCGCCCAGAAATCTGAGTCATCTTGTTTGCAATCCAGGACATTGGCTAAGATAGTTATGAATTTACTCTTCATCCTTACACTACCAGCGCAGCATTGGCTCAATAATCCAATGACTAAATGCAGATTTTTTTAGCCTAAGAAGGAAGCTAACTGCTTTCCTATCCACACATGGCAATAAAAACGTTAAGATCGCACAATCATCATGATTGGCTCACAGCAAGCCCTGGCCATGTCATCATGCAAATTCATTCCCTTCTATATCGCTGTTCCCTGGGAACTAGCAAAATGTGACGTTTAGGCGCTTTAAGGACGTAAATTTTTCTAATACCTGATTTCTTCAAAAAATATTACATTGCTGTCAGGGAGTGTAATTTTGCTGATCAGTCCATCTGCTCCCTTTTATATCGCTGTGCCCTGGGGCCTAGTAAAATGGGAAGTTTAGGTACTTTAAAGACGTCAATGTTTCTAATACCGGCTTTCTTAAAAAAATTGTTACATTGCTGTCTGGGAGCGTGTTTCTCCTGATCAGTCCGGCTGATCTCTCAATGGCAAATAACTCCGCCTAAGACCCTGCATAAGCCAGGTAGAAGGTGTAATTGATTTATGGGCAGATGAAGTCTGTATATTCTAGTTTTAGTTCCCCCTTTCCATTCTTGTGCCGTATGTGTGGATTGTAATGCACCTATCACTGCATAGGCTTTCCACCCATTCTTTCATTGAAGGATATCTATCGTTCTGCAGCTGGAAGCTAAAAACCGCCATAATATGTTCAATATCGGACGTTAGGTCAGTTGAGATTCCCTTTAGTCGTTCATTCTCATAAGTCATACAATTTTTTCATCAACTTTTTCCAGAATACTTTTAATGCCAAAAATTTACCAATCCGTGTTAGAATTGGTAGGGGCATAGCTTCTAGACCGGCAACTGTTTTAAGAGAAATTGGCAGAAATCGGTTGAATCTATGCCCAGTTTTTATACACACTCGGCCGTCTGTCTTTCCTCTTGGCCTTTAACACGATAAGTTGAGCAAAACTCTATATATCTTTACTAAACTTAGGTCACGTACTCATGTGAATCCACTTTATCATGGTATTTAAAGTGGGCGAAATCCGACATTGACCACGCCCACGTTTTCGATGTCGAAAGTTTCGAAAAATTAAAAAATTCCATAATTCTATACCAAATACGAACAAAGAGATGAAACATGGTGATTGAATTTGCTTTTTTCACGCAAAATATAACTTTGGAAAAAACTTTGAAAAATGGGTGTGACACCAACCATATTAAGTAGAAGAAAATGAGGAAATGAATCATATTACGAATACTTTTCGTGGTATTACATAAAAAAAAATAATATGGTATTACATATATAAATAAATTAGCGGTGTTCTGAGTCACGCTGGGCCACATTTTGGTCGATATCTCGAAAACACCTTCACAGATAAAACTAAGGGCCACTCCATTTAAAGCCCTCATTAATACCTTTAATTTGATGTCCATATCTTACAAACACATTACAGAGCCACCCCTGGTCCACCTTTTTGGCAATATCTGGAAAAGGCGTCCACCTATAGAACTAAGGATCACCCCTTTTAAAATACTGATTACCACCTTTCGTTTGATACCAATATCATAGAAAAACATTCTAAAGTCACCCCTGGTCCAACTTTATGGCGATATCCCACTCGCTTCTAAAATACTCTTTAATACATTACATTTGAAAACCATGTCATATAAATATATTCCAGGATTACCCTAAGTTCATTTTCCTAGATGGTGATTTTCCCATAATTTGTCTCCAAAGCTCTCAGCTGAGTATGTAGTGTTCGGTTAAACCCGAACTTAGCTTTCCTTACTTGGTTTGTTTTATATTTATCTTAGAAATCGCTTAGGTATGTACATCTGTTCACTATATATTTTTTATCTTAAACAGCCGATTATTTGGAGGTTACGAATGGGATAAGGTTATTGTTCAGCCCCATTCATGAATGGTAAGAAGACTTCGCCACAGCCGAAGACAGTACCGCCCTTACTTGTTATTGTAAAATTTTTGTCTTTAATGTACAAGTGTTAGTTATATAAAGAGTGTTTATGTATAAGGATGTGTTTACCAAATTCCAGGGGCCTGGATTCATACGTCTCGACTTGATATTTCCACCAAGTGTTTGAAACTTTCATATGTGATTTCCACAAATACTATACAAGAGAGGAAGCGCGTGGGCATGTGAGAGAGAAAGGAAGAAGTAATTCCAGGGAAATTTGGTGCTAAGGCGGCTGAAAAATATCAAACACATATATATATCAGGATTTGTATAAAAAAGTATGTACACGTACGTACATATATAAGTGAACATACATAGTAAACTGTGATGAAAATATAGGTATTGTGGGTATATGGCCTAGAAGGTTAAATGTAGTCATACTAAATCATTCCCGTCGGGCTAGTACCTTAATGATGCTTCTTACAGGAAAGTGCCTTATTTGTATTCGGCAAAGAACTATCGATAACACTCACTTAAACCTACGGTGCGTGTATTTATCGCAATATTGATAACTGCAGCAATCTACCTTAAAAGTCTAAGAAATAGTGAACTATCAAGGTCATTCAAAATAGTCCTGAAAATTTCCAAACGATACAATCTGAAAACGAGATAAAACTTGCTTCTCTCAAAACACCACAAGAAAAGATGAAACATAGGGTTGATTGCGTCAACTTGATTCATCAAGAAATTATCCAAAACTTCCAGGAAATTACTTTAGTGAACCAAAAGGTATGCCGCCTCAGAGAAACTTAAGAGCTACACACAAACTTTATGCTCATATTGGTATAATTTGGGAGCATCTAGATGTGCATATTATATTTTCGTCAATAAATGAAATTTTATCGTTATTCGAAATTATTTTGATAATGATGATTCCAAGGGGGCCCTGGATATACAGATATACAAAATGGGCTCCTATAACGTTATTTGAACAACTTTATTTCCTTGATCGCTATTTTGACCTACATAGGTGTGCCACATAAAACATGAGAGGGGGGTACCAGTGCGTATACGTAATATTTTAGTATGAGAGACTGCAGGAAAATAAGCTCAATACAACTTGCAGGAAAATAAGCTCAACAACTTTTCTGTGGTAATGGTTGCAATACAGTCAGTGGTGGTTATAACCGCCAATGCGGAAAACCCCTATCTCGTATAATTTACTAGGAAATATAAGGTTCCCAACTGGACTAAGCCCAAGCTAGGAGGCGTAACCCTTCAAGAAAAATATAGCACAAAGAATATAGAAGTAATACTAAATAGTAAATTGTCGTGGAAATTCCATGTGGAAGAGGGAGCGAAGAAAGCTTTCGCGGCAATGTGTGTATGCAAGAAGATGCTAGGAGGCACGTGGGGCCTATCACTCAAGCTTTCTCATAATGGTATTTACGGCAATTGTTAAACCAATAACTAAGTATGGAGTTATTGTTTGGTGAACAGCCGCACAAAGAAGTACGTACACCAAAAAACTTAAGGGGGTATGCAGCGCGTCAATGATTAGCATAACGGGAGCCCTAAAAACTACGCCGACAGCGGCATTGCACGAATTCTACAAATCCCGCCTTCAGAAGTTATGGCCAAAAGCATAGCGTTAGAAACTTCCACGTGGCTTAAAGCTTCAGTGCACATTGAGTGCAGGTCATATGACCATAGCAGTATAGCGCCATCAAATATCTGGCAAACGGAATATATGGTCCCGTGTCTGAGCTTCGAAAGAGATTTTGGAGCCAAAATTTATCCGCAGGGTTGGTGCCGGTGTGCAGAAATGGCAGAAGATACCTTTATGATTATTAGCAACAATAAGGGGTACTGCCATCTCTAAGCCGATGCTAAGCAGCGCCTTGTATGCACATCCATAAATCAATCATTATTTATCCACATAAACGAATCAATCATTATGTCTACACATATGTACGTACGCGCAGCGGAGAAGCAACGCACAAACACATGCATATACCTAATCTGAGATATGCAATTATAATTGTGGAAGTGTCACTCACAAACACACGCGCATATGAGAGCTATACACGTACATATGTAGTTATAATTATAGCAGATAACCAACTAGTAGATTCTAGAACAAAAGCGTCCAAAAGGTGCAACGAGGAAATCAAAGATTATAAAAGGTCGCAATAGTAGAGGCGCTAGAATCTGTTTTGATTAACCCTTCTGTTACATTCAAAAAAACTCACACATGTGATATTCAGGTCACGAAATGACCTTACCTATGTTTTGCTTAGATATCAATATAAAAGTTTATAATTTTATTAGAAGTTTTTAAAATTCATTTGTTTAGTTGATTACTAAGCTGTTATATATACATATTTAAATACATTAGATACATTTTTTAATTTGAATGCTCCAAACAATAGGTTTTTGAAACCGTAACCGTTGAACGATATTGTGGACATGGAGGCTTTTTGCAAACCGTGCAGCTAGGGCAAACTGCACTGACTAGGTTTTCTTTTTTTCGGAACAGTTCCTGCCGAAGTGCCTGGTTGCTCTGCGTCCGCTCTCATATTGCGCACAATATCTGCTGACGGTTGAGTTCTTGATAGCGTTTTTCTGCGTTCAATTTCCCCGTGAACAAGGCCTAAGCCAAGATTTTCTAGGTAACGTCTACGTTTATATCTATACCTTCACTGCACTCATCAAAATCGTTATCATTGTCAATGATCTGCTCTTTGGCTTTGAGTCAGACGATTTGGCTTCTAAACCAAATTTTCATAAATAAACACCTACTTACTTAATTGGCGCTTAACCGTCTAAACAGTTATGGCCGTCCAACAAGGCGCGCCAGTCGCTCCTTCGCTCCGCCAACCGGCGCCAGTTGGTCACACCAAGGGAGTTTAAATCGTTTTCCACCTGGTCCTTACAACGGAGTGGGGGCCGCCCTCTACATCTGTTTCCATAGGCGGGTTCCGATAGAAACACTTTCTGGCCGGAGCATCATCTTTCATTCGCATAACATGGCCTAACCAGCGCAGCCGCTGCGTTTTAATTCGCTGTAATATGTTGATGTCTGCATATAGCTCGTACAGCTCATCTTTAAATCTTCTTCGGTACTCGCTATCGCCAACGCGTAGAGGTCCATAAATATTTCGAAGAACTTTTCTCTCGAACACTCCCAAAGCCGCTTCATCTGCTGTTGTCATGGTCCGTGCTTCTGTCCCATATAGCAGGACGTGTAAGATAAGTGACTTGTAGAGTATGATTTTCCTTCGCCGATAGAGAACTTTACTTTTCAATTGCCTACCTTGTCCAAAGTAGCATTTATTGGCAAGATTGATTCTTCGCTGGATTTCAGTGCTGATGTTGTTGCCAGTGTTGATGCTGGTTCCCAAATAAACGAAGTCATTTACTATTTCGAAATTATGGCTGCCAACAGTAGCGTGGTTGCCAAGGCGCATATGCGCTGACCCTTTGCTCCACGAAAGCAGGTACTTCGTTTTGTCCTCGTTCACCATCAAGCCCACCTTTACCGCTTCTTTTTCCAGTTTGGAGTAAGCAGAGCTAACAGCGCGGGTGTTTAAGCCGATGATATCAATGTCATCAGCATAACTAATAATAATTAAATATTATAATTAAAATACTTACAGAAGCTTGGAATCTTTCTATTTTTATAAGAATTTAACAAACACAAGCTTTTGCAGCAAAAACTTAACCACAAAAAAGGCGCGAAATATATACTTCATATGTAAAACAGCTGATGGTCACCGAATAACCTGAAAGTGCGCGCACGTAAGTTTTGATGTTACCACCTGTTTATTAAATCAAAATCATTTTGTTTATGCCTTTTCTATTGGATTTATGTCAGTACACAAAGTCATGAAAGGAAATTGTGAAATGTTGTTAATATTAGCAGATATGATAAAATTCAACAAAAAAGGTCATGAAATGACCGGAATGTAACAGAAGGGTTAAGCAAGGTATCTGTCGAGCAATAGTAGAGTTATTTATTGTGAAATACTTTAATAAAGACCATTTTCATTATCGAATATTGGAGTTATTTATTCAACAGTTTAGTGATTAGAACTTAGCAGAAGGTTGCAAATAAGAGGATTTGCAGTAAATTCGTGACAATACTATAAACGTGTAAAGGGGATTCCAAATTAGTGGAAGGGGTTGGATCTGCTGTTTACTGCGTTGATCCAGAAATTATTCGATCCTGCCGGCTGCCAGATTAGTACAGAGTCTTTCAAATAGAAATTTTAGCCGCGAAGAAAGCAACAAAAATCCTGTAAGAAGCATGCTTAAGCTGCAGTAGCGTCAATATATATGTTGGTTGTCAGGCGGTGATTAAGGCAGTAATATCACACAGTACGTCATCAAGAAGTCTTATGGAATGTAAATAAGAACTGAAAAAATTTGATCAGGCCCGACCATACATATATACTGAGTTCCCGGTCAAAAAGGGACAGAAAATAACGAAATGTCCAATGAGTTGACAAAGGAGGGTGCAAAGCTCGCTGAAACGACAATAGACGTCCCAATCTGTTTGGAAGAAATTAAAAGAAGACTGGAGTTGTATATGTTCCATCAAGCAGTAGAGGCGTGAAAAAAGCGCGGGGCTGCAAAATTTTTAAGATTTTCTTTTAAAGTCTACGATATTAGACTCACAAAGTGGCTCATATCCTTGAAGAGAGAAGTTTTAAGGCTCATTATGGGCATATTAACTGGACTCTGCTTTCTGGTGTCTCATATCTCGCCAGCTGCAGCAAGTGTAGGAAGTGCGAGCTGTAGGAAAAATGGTTGAGCACGTTCTGTTGTAGAGTTTCCAGATCTCGAGGCAACAATTAAGCAAGTTCTTACAAATCTGCTAATAGAACGGATATATAGTATAGCATAAGTCCTGGTACCTGATCTGGCTTCTTCCGTTTATGTAAGGTCTTTATAGGCCGACCTATTCAACCTGTGCCTAAGCTTAAATTAACTATCATCAAAAAAAAAAAAAAAAACAAAGATATACAAAATGCCAAATCGCCTTATATGTATGCAAAATATTTGTGCTCATAAATAGAATCAAATTTATTCAAATCTATTCAATTGGAAGACAAATTTTGTAGAGCGCGTGTACGCATAAATTATTTTAAATGTATACGCTGACTGTTACAGATTAATACTAACCAAATGCGAACAAAATGGGCATGTTTTAGCAAAATCAGTTAGATTGTATGAATCCAATTATATTAGTTAAGCAAAAAAAAATTTATTTGGATTTTGCTATAATTCAAGCGAAGTAAAAGCATGCAGTTGGATTGCTAGCTTAGTTCCAAAATAAAATATAACGGCAAGTGAAACAAGTAAGGACGGGACTGTTTTCGGCTATGCCGAAGACTTCATACCTTTCATGAATGGGGCCGTTCGTAATCTCCGAATAATCGGATGTATAAGATAAGAAATATCTAGTGAACAGCTTTACATACCTAAACGATTTTTTAAGGTAAATAAAAAATAAAAAATAGGTAGGTACTTTGTGTGAGGATGCAAAGTTTCAGGTTTCTTGTGGTTTGCGTGTAAAAACTACTACTACGAATCACGTATTTCAAAAATATATGACGTAAACGTAACTATTTGATGAAATGTTTTGAATTTTGAAGCTTCTAGCCGTAAAAAGGGGCAAAAAAAAACAGTTTATATGGGGTATATGATATATGTACCATCGATCTCTATGATTTATTCAGACAATAATATATGCTATACACGTAAGCATGGGGCCGAAATCGCAAAAAAAAATATATATATATGTAAATCAAAAGAGTTTGATTTGTGAATAAAAATGTTTATATAATGAAAATTATATATTGTACAGTAAAGTAATTCAGTTCAATTTTAAGTAGAATAATATTTAAGACAAATTCAGAGTCAAATTAAAGATTTAAGAAGTTTTGTAAAATACGGCTGATACTGCTGATGTTCAGCTGACCACTTATCTCTTATGACTGACTGTTTCGTTATTCGTTCTCTCTCTCTCTTCTCATGTTTTACGATGTAGGGTTGCCTTGTCACAGTGCATGCATTGGGATGCCACATTACATATATAATATATATATACTATATATACCATCATATATATATTATATATATCACCGACCTCTATCATTTTTTGGCACAACAATATGTACTATATACGTAAGCAATCGGTGAAATTTGAAGCTTTCAGCTGTTAAAATGGGGTAGAAATTGCGAAAAGTTTCTTATCTGAACAATGGGTTGTATGAGATACATACTATACATACAACCGATCTCTATGATTTTTTCAGACAACAATATATGCCATATACGTAAGCGTTCGGTGAAATTTGAAGCTTCTAGCTCTTAAAATGGGGCTAAAATTGCGAAAATATATATATATACTATATATATATACTATATATACCACCATATATATACTATATATACCACCGATCTGTATGATGTTTTCAGACAACAATATATGCTATATACGTAGGCAGCCTCTAGCTCTTAAAATGGGGCAGTAATTACGAAAAGTTTCTTATCTGAACAATCGGTTGTGGGGGATATATACTATATATACGACCGATCTCATCAATTTTTTCAGGCAACAATACGTGCAACATACGAAAGTATATGGTGAAGTTTGAAGCTTCAATCTGTTAAATTGAGTAAGATATTACAAAAATCCTCTTTTTCTGAAAAATCGGTTGTATGGAGGATATATGCTATAGTGGTCCGATCCGGCCGGTTCCGACAATTGTCTAATCGGACACCCAAATACACCTGCTCACCAAATTGTATCAAGATATCTCAAAAATTGAGGGACTAGTTTGCATACAAACAGACAGACGGACAGACGGACAGACAGACAGACGGACATGGCTAAATCAACTCAGCTCTTCATTCTGATTATTTCGGTATACTTAGTGGTGGGTCTATCTATTTTCCTTTAAGGACTTACAATTTTGGGTTTCGTGAAGAAATTAATATACCATTTCATTTTCATGAAAAGTATAAAAAGGGTACATATATTAACAACAGAACAAATAAATTAGGCAAATATGTTAAGCATGTGCGCGAGAATTTTTACATTTGACAGTGCATTCCCATATACAAATTCCATTAGCGAAACATCTGCAAATTTAAAGTGCGTTACGCTCTAACCAAAATTGCCTCATACCATATGAACGTCACCTGCGTTTACATAGAAAGTGGAAAAAATTTATATACATTTCCGCTATAAGCGGAAGCGTCAAATTTCATTCAGCATCCGGAGATGCCAATGTCATTGTATTTGCCACCCGCCACTGCTAATGGCACTGCCAGCGTAATGCTTAATAATGTATTGTAGGTCATAAGATTTATCTGGATGATCAAACACAGTTTCAGAAATTGGTAAACAATTAAAAGATTAATAATGCTAGAAATTGCTGTAAATTTAGAAGTCTTACTGATTGATCACTTCCTCAACGAAATTTGACAAAGCCATATAAGCTTTGAAACGTACTTAAAAACAGATAGAAAAGCATAAAACCGAATAATTTAGAAGCTGCTGAAGGCTGTTTTGGAAGGTTAGGTTAGGTTAGGTTAGATGGTAGCTGCCCTGATAAGGGAAGCTCACTTGGACAACATAAAGGTCCGATGTGATACGACACACAATAAAATAACGGTGACTTAGTAGATATAGCTACTTACAGAATCGTTGGTTAGCAACTATAAAGTTCCGAATGATACCGATCTCAACCTTGGATAAATCCTCGGGAGATCCAAGTGAGTCGCAATCGAAGTATTTTCGCCTAGTTCTAGCAAAATCTGGGCAATCAAGCATTAAGTGATTTATGAGTACACCTCATCATACTCCATACAGCTGCAGCAGGATGAATTTTTCAGTACCGCATAGATACCCATTGGACAGTGCCCTGCCAAGGCCCCAGTGATCATTGCTAAGTGAGCCTTAGTGAACCCAATTGTTTCGGCAGATCTCCTTCCATCCACTTCGGGCCAGAAAATCTTGCTACCCTGCAAGAAGTGGTGTCCGCCCAACGTTTGCTGAGCTTACTCTAGGGCCAGATATGGAGTAGCAAACCACAGGTGGCCAGCGAAATACCAAAATCCTTGCAGCCAACTTCATCCGATTCAGTTGTACCGATGCGGGCTAAGAGATCTGCTTGACTGTTGCCCGGGATATCACTATGGCACTAATCTTAATTATAAAATAGTTCGATGCAATCGCAAGCGAGGTCAGATACACCCAGACCACTCTCGATCTCAATGCAGTTGAAATCAAGGCCTTGATAATCGCTTGGCTATCTTAGTAGATGTTAAATTCCCTAACCGTTGAAGCACTGGATAGCATTTCATCCACCGCATTCTTAATCGCAGAACTTGCGTTGGAATACACTGCAGTGATCAGCTAACTTAAACTTGCGGCTTATTTTTAGCTCTTGAAAAAGACCCCTACCAACCTTTCCGCCCAACTTCGACACATCCATGAGTAAGATAAGCGGTCCCCTGCCCTGTTTGCTATTTTGGAAATACACAGAAAATATATATCGTGTAGATTTTTTGATATGGCCCAATCAGTTCATCTTTTGGTCTCGAGTAAGCCTGGAGAGGTTATCTCATTTGGTGAATATGACAATGAACGTGGGTCCAGGAGTCACATATTCGAAGTGAAGGGCTCCGCAGGATCAACATTCGAAAAATGCCTGAGCACCAACCACTATATTCAGAAATTAGTGGAAACAACTCATAGCCGAACAGTTATATTTCTTGCCATATGCGTAGAGACAGCAAAAGTGGACGATGGCTCAGGCACTCTCCTCTAATGATAATACAAATCCTATAAACGTATTTTCTTCATTTGTCCGAGCAGCTAGTTTAATGCAAGGAGAGGCTCTCTACACTTGCAGATTACAGAAACAAGAGAAAAAAAGATTGGCGCACTTTTTTATCAAACTTTTCAAACATGTCGTTAAAATCTACCACAAGTCAGTCAGCAAGCCCCAAATGGACTCCCGGTAAAACTTCGTTCTACAACAGGCTGCGCGAGTTCCTTTTAAAAACACTCACCTGCATCAAGTAACAAAAAGAATATCAATGGCGGATTTACGCCATCCAGCTGCGAAATTTTGCAAGTGTTATTGGGCACACAGTTTCTTGGTTGAGCCAACGACCCACCAACAACCAATAATCTTTTGATCAGCTAATCATTTCATCCCTTACAATGTCTAATAGACCGTAAAATCCTGCCAATCTTAAGACTATGCTGGACGCGCAGAACTACAAGTTGTAACTGAAATTCTATGTCCCATGCTCAAAAGAAATTTTCAACGTCTGTGTAAGGCTCTCCCAAATTTCAAGAAGATTAACCGAGTCCTCTGTTCAAATAACCAATTTACCCCTCACAAGGTCGATTGGGCCGTCTATTCCTTCGACCCCTTTAAATTATTTGTATCCTATAATATATTTCCCGCAGATATACAGGTGGTAACTGAAATTCTCTGTCCCACGCTCTTAGAAATCTTTAACGCCTGTCTAAGGCTCTACCATATTCTAGAAAATGGACGGGCTTTGTACACAAATCTTAATTATTTTGTTCTTTTAAGCATTACGTTCTTTCAACTCAAAAGTCTGAAAAGGCTGACGCAAACATCAGGAATAACCTTCTCTTAAGAAATATTTACAATTCTCTAGCCGAGTACTGCATACTATTATCAATAATAAAGAGAAAGATATGCGATCAAAGACTTCCCCCTAAACAGGGTGTGTTTTACACCGTATATCGGCAAGCCGTGGTCGATTACTTATTGCAATCAATGGAACTCATCCAGGGTCAATCCCTAATGAAATGCATTTTCCACCTTATGGTGTACACTTTATTATTGAAATAGGTAGAAGTGGTTGCCAAGTTATCGCTTATGCCGATGACAGAGCTCATAGAGCTATCTTCAGATTCTAGGCGAGCCACCGCAGATCGACATAATCCTCTTAGAGGAAGTATACATTGCAAACAGCCTCAAGGTGAACCCTGCGAAGACAGAAAATGTTCTATTCACCAGGAAGTTTCATAATACGCATGCGCCTGAGTTGTTTTGCATTCAGATGTTTCTTAAATTTTCTGACCGATAGTTCTACGCTCCGACTCATAGTGTTAAGTTTTTCTGACATATGCTTATCGATTGCCTAAGCATAATGTTGCAGGCCCGTTTGAAATTTTTGAATGCGCAACATGCAACTATTTAACCCACACACACTAAGTAAACATGTTCTGATTTTCTCTTGCACTTTCTGCTATTGTTGTTATTGTTCGCGTAAGCATACGTTTTTATAACAATACTTCCGGTTTCGTAACGACTTTGTTGCTGGCATAAGTATCATATTAAGGGCATTTTACTTAGTACACGACCCCGGCTTAATGCATTACACGCATTGTGAGTAGGTGAAAAGTCGGCAATGGCATGTAGAGTGTTGTTATTGTTGTTTCATTTACTTCCGTACATATGTAGTATGTATAAAATTCAAATTTAATCATAATAATTCTTTACTATTATTCGCTTGCATACAGCGGGAAAAGTAGTTATAAATGGAGTATTAATCTCGTTAAAGCAAAGGTGAAAAAAAAGATGATTAAAAAGTTTTTACAGGGAGACCTTCCTTACGATATTTCACTGACGCCTTTAAGATAACACTGTGAAAAAAAAATTGTTCAACAAAGTAAATTTGTCTAAAAAACCTATAGTCCAACTTTCTAGTTTACTTTTGATGTGCGTTAAAAATTTAACTAGTCACAAGGTGTCATTCAGCCTTGTGTGCAGAGTTCTGAAAAGTTCTAGCCTCGTTTTCAAAGTTCATACTGGTTTTTGAAAGTTCCATCCCTTTTTCCCATTTACGACGAAGTCATTAGAAAATTGCTGCGTGTTGCTGCAACATGTTTCTAAGATTTAGTCTACATTTTCACACTATTCACACTCAAAATGAAAGCGATAATGCGAGAAATTTGCTGTTACAAAAAAAGATCTCCGAAATAAACTCATTCAAAGTCGTGCCGGAAATTGATTGTAGCTTAATTATTTGTACCAGTATTTGTGTAGATACAGTGAGCCCGCTTAAAGAGCGATCTGTCTCTTTGAATAACAAACAAATAGATTTGAGGGGGTATCAAGGCAAATATGGGAAGAGAGCTTCCAAACAATACCAAGCATTAAAAATTGTTCAGACCTTATGAGTGGTAATCAACCAATGGCTGGAGTAAGTGCTTGGTACGGGCCCGTGTTTTTGATGCGAACTCTTATCGATTATGCATCTACTAAGATAAAAAAAAAAAAGAAGAAAATTCTAACAGTAAGAAGAAACATATATTATATGAAACCGACAAGCTTGCCCTTAAGAGGTTGAAGGGTACTAAAAATTTCTAATCCTCTGAACATTTATTGTTATTATCAGACCTTGATACACCGCGACTTTAATTTTGAATTTATTGTATTTGGTCCTACAACATAGATGGGAAAGCCTCTACCTTTCCAGGCCAGATTTGTTTATATCGGACAAATTTATCGTAATTAGGTGATATCGTAGACTACAATGTTCCAGTCATATATTAATGAGTTTGGGTTTGTTATTATCTTTGCTGAGAGTATAAGCAATTTGGCTTACCTTTAACTTTGGCATTCAATCCAATGTTGTCTAAATTTCTTTGTTTTCCAATTACTTATGGCTTCCCTAAAGAACCTATGTCAGGGGGCTCTGGAATGTGGCTGTTTTCTAAGTATTCTGCTGGTTCATTACCGAATATGCCTGACGCCCAGAAACACATCCTAAAAATCTTCTTTTTAGTCATCAGATCATTTGGGACTTTATCTACCACCCAAGAAGTAGGTGACTTAGACTATAAAATACACAAAGCTGTAAGGATGTTTGACACAAAGACGATACTCCATGATGGGTTAGGGGATCACAATGTACCCGGGTTAAGGAATCAGAATATACCAAGTAACACTGCCGTAAAAATACGACTAAAATGCCAGATACAAGGAGCTGTGTAGCGCAACCCTTCAGGTTGCCAGCGCAATATATAGCTTCCCCAAACCCAATTGTCAACCTCACCTATCCGCGGCGAATCCTGTTTCACTAATAGACGAGGCTCTGGCGACCCCAAGATCCCCATGGCACTTGGGGGTGGGGAGGGAGGGATGGCGTGAAGGTTTAATGTGGCCATATAAATCGTTCCCGAGATGGTCGGGCTAGCACTTAAATGGTGCTGTGTTACCGGAGAGTACCGGATCTGTATCCGGCAAAGGACCATCACATTGATAACACTCCCCAAAGCTTTTGGGGAGCAACCTTATCGCTACGACAACAACAACAGCAACTCCCCGACGATAGCTCTTTCCGTAGAGAATATCTACCGCAAAAATTTCAGCCAATAGATATCAGCTCCCATTTTTTCGTCATCAAATTCTGATCCATGCGTGAACCAGACATCTGGCTAAATTTATGTATTTCCAGTATTTCCGAAAGAAAAAAGTCTACAGTGGATAACCAAGGTGCAAGGCATAGCTATCTGGGGGAAAAATGAGGCAAAGGGAAGTAAATGAAGGTAATAAACAAAGAAGAGGTAAAGTGCTTGATAAGCAATTGGCGGAGTTGAGATATAGTAGAATGCTAGAGTGAAATGGCTAAAGGTTGTCGTTTCATATCACCAAAGGCAAGTTAAAATTAAGAAGAGTGCTAGTCCTCACGACACCAGAGATCTAGATGTGGATCTTATGCGTGGTGAAATTGGAGGTTGGATAAAATCTGTTATGTAAACACGAAAACAATTAATAGCAGGGTATACAGGCTCCTAGAAAATATCTTATTGCATTGGCAGATTAACACATCTAAAGCTGCAAGGCAGAGCAAACAAGGAAGGAAGACAGAGAGAGTTCCAATGACGGGAGCATGCCAAGTGGAAATAAAGTGACTGGTAAGCATAGCAATTATGAAATACAAGCCATCGTTTTTTCAAACCTCCAAAATAAAAATAAATTGGGACTTTATTAGAGCGCTAATTACACAATACCAAAAGGCAAGGTATGGATCCCATATATAGTGAAGTCAGATGTTGGATTAAATATGTTGCAGTATCCAGACCGGAATACACAGATACATGATAGCAACGAAATAAGGTCACCTGGATCCAGAGAGGAAAGTCAGTTTTGGATTATCTAAATAAATAAAAAGGCAGAGGACTTGTTTAATACAGAGCGTGGGAGCATATCTTGTCAAGTTTATCTATCCCTCGAGAACCTCAAATCATCGAAAAAAACTAAAGCGTAAGAGCAATGAATGAGAATGATTCGTGAATTTTCAGGAGAGGTCCTTTGATGTAGCGCTGTTACATGAGCATTGGCTTTCAATGCAGTCATAAAAGATAACTAATGTACTTATGCGTGCTGGCTAAAACAACAAGTACATTGTTTTATTAAAAACTGAACAAATTCACCAAATATATCTATACTACATGACACATTCTGGCAAATGGTTTACAGAGTAGAACCCCATTAGAAGTGATCAAGAGGTTGCGCAAGAGGGGTGCAAAGGTCGGTTTTTCATATACGAATATGAGAGTTCGATATTCAAAAGAACTGGTAGCGATATTTATAAGTATGTGACTAAGCAATTTTATGAAGGAATACGAAGAAAATTATTTAAGTATATTTGGAAAGTTAAAAGGTTCAAAATCAGACAACAACAAACAACCTCCACGCCTTCAAATATGCTTCAAGAACACATAATTAATTTGCACAATATTTTAAGAAAAATTTGGTTAAAAAAATTACACTAACAAGAAATAAAGGCACAAAAAATATGTAAATAATCAATTGTAAGAATGAGTGTTATAGGTCACACAAAAAAAAAAAACAAACGATAAAGAAAAACAAATCTTAGCAATAAAAAACGTTGAAGATGTTTACCAAATTCCGCGCCATAACTGTAATTGATGAACCGAAAACCAGAGTAAGAAGTAAACCGCTAGCAGCAGCAGCAGTAGAAAGCATGTGAAGTAAGTGTAGAGCAATATTGTAAAAAAATTGATTGAGCAAATATTTGGCTGCTTAACGAGGCCAACCGTTGATGATGGTAAGCGCAGTGAGTAGCAAGCAAAATCTGCAGACGGTTGGGTGGGTGTGTCATTTGACGATGCCATTTTTGACATTTTGACGTTTTTTATTTCTTTTCGTAAAACACTTTGCACGAGCAATTTATTTTGTATTTATATTTATATTTTATTTTATTTTAATTATATTTTTTTTTTCCTTTTTGTACATTTAATTTGCTTAGTTGGTTGGATGTAAATATAGACGGAGAAAAAGTGCCATCAAGATTTGTATAAAGCGATTTGTTCTCTTGAACTAAATTTCAATTGAATAGCCGTATTAACAAAAGAATTTTTCTCAATTTTGTTTATTAATGAAATTGAAAGTGGACATAAAAACGGAACGCAGATTGGAATTCAAATGTGGAGCATGGAATTTGATTTGATTTCAATTTTTATTTTATTGAAATTTCACAATGACCCTAATAAATACAATTTGTTACGTGGTCGACGCTAAACTGATTTGGCCGTTATACGAATAGGATCTTTGAAACTAATTATCTTGGAAATATTATAAGATATTTTTTGAGAAAAGACAAACAAAAAATTTTTTTTTACTTACTTACTTACATATTAACTTCATTAGCGCTTAACCGTTCACGGTTCACGTTATGGCCGTTCAACATTGCGCGTAGTGTAAGTGGCGCCAAATGGTCACAACAAGTGAACTAAAAGCTTTTTCTACCTGGTCCCTCCAACGGAATGGGGCCGCGTTCTTCCGTTGTTTCCATAGACGGACTCCAATAAAAATATTTTCTTAGGCGCAGCATCATCTATCGTTCGCATAAAATGGCCTAGCGCTTTAATTTGCTAGACTATGTCGATGTCTGCGTTAGCTTCGTACAGTTCGTCATTAAATCTTCTTCGGTAATTGCCGTCAACAACGCGTAGAGGAACGTAAATCTGTCGAAGATCTTTTCTGCCGAACAGCCAGACCCGTTTCATCTGATGTTGTCATGTTTCATGCTTCTGCACTATATAGCATGAGGGTAACGATAAGACAATTTTAGGCATGATTTTCGTTTGTCCAGAGTGGCTTTTTTCTTTTCAGTAGCTTACCCAATAAACTCCCAGCTTACCCGCTGTTTTAAGATCTGATAAATATAGCTTGCTTAGCACAAGACTCCTGGTATCGAAACAGAAGGATTATAAAACTTTAAGTAAAGGGGGACAAATATGACATCGGTATATATTTTTTATTGGCTTGCCAGAAAAATCTCAAATATCTAGTCAAGTATATAAAAATCGCCTTCAAACTTAGAAACGTTACAAATATTAGAAATTATAAAAATATCGGTCAATGAAAAAACAAGTAAAAGGATTATTTTATTGTCAACAAAGGAAAATAATTAATAATTAATTAATTTAATAAAATTGTTTAATTGTATTATTTAAAATTTATTATTTATTATTTACAAATCTAATTTCACCTAAAATACTAACGCTGTTTTAAAAAAATTGTATGATGTAGGCGTAAAAATAAGAAATAATCATATCATTTGCTTAAATACCGATCTTTCTGTTGCTTTTTTCCACTGCTCACGCAGTTGGCCGCCACTAATGCTGGGCCTGTGCACCTAACCACAAGTTTTAGTAAAAAAAAAAAAAGGTTTTTATATATCATAATGGGCATCTGTGTACTTAACTTCATGCATGAGTATATACATATGTACACATGAATTAATGAAAGCAAACAGCTTACGGGCATTTCCTTGTAGTTGATTAGCCCCGAGAACTCTAAAAGTTATGCAGCGGAAATTTTTTAATTTTTTTATCTCAAGCTGCTTAAAATAGATATAAAACGTATTTTTATGATTTACGCAAAAAGCAATAAATGATTTTTGTATTTTTGGAGGTGTCCTGTATATAGTACATCAGGGAATTATGCTATTCAGAAAAACGTATTATTTATTAGTATGAAAATTAACAAAACACTTGGTATGTACCCCAATATAACATCTGGTAGTTGTTATCTGATGACAAAATCCACAGCGGGTTTGTTTTTCCGGTGGTGCTACAAGATGATCCATTCTATCTTAACGAATTCCGAATTCCTTCGAGAAACTTGGTCGGCCCTTTTGATGCGTTGGTTGCTTTCGGTACGTGATCAGTAGCGTTGTAGCGATTATGCGCCTGAAACTCAGTTGGTCAAGATTACCTCCTTGCACGCGATGTATATGCCAAGCGTTCTGAACTGCTATACCAATGCATTGAACTACCATTTTTTGCCTCTGATTGAACTTCTATAAAGGCCTATATTTTGGTCAGAGCGATCAACTCCCCCCATGTTTGAATTATACAAGATAATCAAATGTGGCTGTTCCACCTGTATGTTTTTCTTCTCTTTCTGGGAATATCGCTTCACTCAATGAATAGGTGCAACTCCTGCGAAATTTGGAATAAGGCATACAATATTATTGTCATTCTCTTTTACAGCAATTGTATTCCCCTCGCTTATTTTCGCATATTCATAGCCACCACGGATGTCCTTCTTCATGTTACTTGAATTTATAAGGGATGCTCCTTTCAGACGATTCTCTCTTATTGTTCCCATTCCGTAAAGATTCCATTCCGCTAGTTTTTCTATCAAAGGAATCGAACTAAAAAAGTTGTCGAAAAATAGGTGGAACTTCAAGTTAGGCCATTTAGTACGCTGCTCTTTACTAATATTGGTTGAAGCTCCTTGATATGGTTCGAACCAGTTGATATATAGCTTCGTCGCCTGAATACATTTCCTTTAGATTTGCATTTTCCATGAATTTTTTGTTTAGCGGACGAAATAAGGGTCTCACTTTTGCAAACTTAGCTTCACTCTCCACCATATCATTACCGCTTACATGGAAATTGCTAAATATGAAATAAAACTTGTCTCTGGATAAAGCTTCTGAAACCAAGCAATTGTTGGTATATTTTGCCCTTTCCCAATAGAGCTTGCGTCTTGGTACTTGTACATATCCGCTGACAATCATTACTCCCAAAAAAGCATAGATTTCGCTCTTTTCGATGTTTCCGGCGCGATTCTTTTTTGTGCGTATTTATTGCTTTCTGTTCGAATAAGTTCCACTACTTCGTCGTCAAAAAACTTACGGAATATATCTATAGCACTTTCGATATCTGAATGGCATTCAAGACTTGCAAAGCTAGTTTCGGCCAAAGTAAAATTTTTGCTTCACTCAGTGGAACTGCCTTTTCTCATTCACTTGCTTCCGTTTGTTCTCATTATTTCTTTGAAGTTCGCTTAAGTGTAAATTGTCATCAGACTCATCTGATGAAATTGCAAGTTCTTGTGCCTTATATCTTATTTCGGCGGGGGCTTTTAATTGTGATGATGGGAAATTATTTACATCAAAAGCGTCTTCCGGACCAGAATCTTCATCCGTAATATTGCCAATTGCAACAACTGGAGGAAACAGAATTACTTCGTCGACTTCAGCAGTATTTTCGTCATCATCTTCCAATGAAGCAAGCGCTTCCTGAAGCGAAAGACTTCTGTATTAAAATAACACACGTAGACGTATATCTTCCTAATGTCCTACATATAGTACACTAACATTTGTTCATTGAAATGCACTACAAAATTTTAAAAATAGTTTATTTTCTTGAATTTATTCCATAACACACTTAGATATTTTACTATGCTTTCCTTTATAACACAAAAAAAGTCAACAATAGCACGCTTAAATTAACTTATCTTTCAAAGCATATCTTACAATTTTGCATTATCCAAATTTCACAAATTTTAAAATCAAATACCTCACACTTGTATAGCAAAAGCGCAACTGACAACTATTGCCGCAGTTGTGCAATCTCTGCTGCGCATAACAATGCGTTCCCGTTATTTCTGAGAACCGGCGCGCGTGCGTGATTTCACATGAACTGGCCATTCTATATGGGGTATTCCATCCCATTTCGACCAATTTTGAACCCGACCACTAAAGACTTTTTTCAGATTTTTTTCAAATTTTTTCATCCAACTCAAAAAAAGTTATGAATTTTTAAAAAAACACCGTTTTTGTTTTCAAAATGCTATAAATTTTCAAAAATTGACCGTTTGAGATCTTTTTTTTTAAATTTGTTTCTAAATGCACTTTTCGGAAAAAATACAAAAAAATTTTTAAAGTTTTTTTTTTTGTAATTTTTCAGTTTATCGAGATTTTTCGAATTTCGCCATTTTTTTTTTTTTTCTCATAAAAAACTTCAATCAATTCTGAAATCATCCCCACTAATCCCGGAGTGGGCCGATTATTTTTTTTTTACTTAATTGAAAAAAAAAACTTTAAAAATTTTTTTTTTCCGAAAAGTACATTTAAAAACAAATTAAAAAAAATAAAAAATTCCAAACGGTAAATTTTTGAAAAAGTTATAGCATTTTGAAAATAACCGTTTTTTTTCAAATTCATAACTTATTTTGAGTTGGACACCGTTTTTGTTTTCAAAATGCTTTAACTTTTTCAAAAATTTGGGATCTTTTTTTTTTTTAATTTGTTTTTAAATGTACTTTTCGGAAAAAATACAAAAAAAATTTTTGAAGTTTAAAGTTTATAAATAATTGGCCCACTCCGGGTTTAGTGGGGATGACTGCAGAATCGATTGAAGTTTTTTATGAGAAAAAAAAAAAAATGGCGAAATTCGAAAAATCTCGAAAAACTGAAAAATTACAAAAAAGAAACTTTAAAAATGTTTTTGTATTTTTTCCGAAAAGTACATTTAAAAACAAATTTAAAAAAAAAAGATCCCAAACGGTAAATTTTTGAAAAAGTTATAGCATTTTGAAAAAACACCGTTTTTTTTTTAAATCCATAACTTTTTTTGAGTTGGATGAAAACATTTGAAAAAATTCTGAAAAACGTCTTTCGTAAGCTAGAAAAAGAAGAAAAACTTTCAGCCAATTCTAAAGGGGTCGGGTTCAAAATTGGTCGAAATGGGATGGAATAACCCATATAAAGTACACTAGGGTTATCTGGGTTAGAAACTAACAACTTGGCCAAAAATAAATTGAAATTTTTAGAGAATGCAGTAATTAAATATGTCGTTTGGTGAATCCTTATTTGTTATGTAATAGCGTGGCGATTTCAATTATGTATATATATTCAACGAATAAGCCCTACTGGGCGGCAAAAATATAAAAATTTTCTTTAATAAATGGTTGAGGATGCCTTCTACAACTTGGGTTTTGAATTGTGCTAAACAACAACAAAAACCATTAATATTCTATCCATACCTTAATTGAAATACCAGCAGACTTCTCAACTCATGAGTGAGTAATTCTTTAAAAGTCATCAAAACACCTACGATAACAAATTGCACTCAGCTTATAAACTCGACATGAAATTGCAGCAGCGTCGTTCTAAAGCTACAAAATTACTTTAAGCAGAGTTTGCGGTTTTTTTTTTCAATTTACTCATTTTACAATTTGTCAATGAGCAGCTTTTGTTTAGCTTTCTTGCAACTCATCGTCGGTCTCTCCTGTTTTCCTTGATTTACTTGTCTGTTTACTTTTCCTATTTATTTTTACGTACATTGGCTTTATTTTGTCTGTTGGCTTTTGTCAACCTGCCGCTGCTTTATATTTCAGCTTTTGTTTGTTTTATTATTTTGTTCGCTGCCACTCGTGAAGGATGTGGTGAGAGTATTTTTTCGTTTTTTTTTTTTTTTAGCAGCGCGTCATTGTCGCTATAACCTGACTCAATCATCGACTAAGACAGCGCTGCGTGTAGAAATTAAAGCGGAACAAATAGTGAAGCGTACATATTAACTATAAATTTATAACCTGCTGCAGGTTTCGAAAATCATATTTTTATGCATAGAATATTTGTGGTTGCTAAGTTTGGTGCGGCTTTAAAAATATGTGTGGATATAAAATTACAAATTTGCTTGAAAATAAGTGCATATAAAACGAGGCCATCTTCGAAAAAAAGATCGCCACAGCTAATGCATATATGCCATATAGATTCTTTGGTATAATAATAATAAATAAATTTTCAAATTAAGAAGAAAGGCATCCGCATTAACAGCTTAAGTAATAAAAGCCTAGGAATTCAACATAGAATTTGTCCCGGAAACAATATATTATTTTCACTAAGAAGACCATTACGACTAAAGAGCCCTTGCAATGAAGAACAAACACATCTCATCGCTCTCCCACATGTTATCACGTCACTCCATCATATTTGCAATTTTCTATTGCCCTAAATTGCGAATTGTGAAAACCCTATTCAGCGAAAAGACCTAGTACATATCTCTGGCCCTTCCATGAAACCAACTCATATAGAGCATTAGAAAATTTTCTTTATTTCCTTTTTTGTCCGTAGCGCAACGAGAAGAACCAAATGGCTTCGCTGATCATGGGATATTATCCAAATCCAAAGTGGGCAGCAGATGAAAGTGTTAACCTCTTCTGAGTTCAGAAGTTGAGGTGGAGCAAGGCTTGACCTTTACTGGTTGACTCAATCGCCTAAGAAAAAATTTCCTATTTGAATATACATATAAGCTCCTAGAAAGCTTAATAGGCATTACAATGATTAAGGGAAATTAGTTCAGCCACGGTGGGACTCACTATTTCAAATAGTATGCTAAATTGGATCTTACTTCCGCTATGAAGCTTATTTATTACCTGTGCTCGGCAGAGCAAACACAGCCTGTATTTTACCGACAAGCGCTTTTTCGAAAATAAATGGCACAGATATTAATGCTTGTCCTTTGCAATAATTATTTGTGGAGTTCGTTATGTAGCGGAGCATTATTACATTAAGCCGTTTCATTATCAGCTTGTTGGTTTTCAGGGGCTGCGGAAACGTGTTGATTTTCATTCCTATATAGAACATATATCCCTCCATGACATAAGTATGCCCTGGTGTCCGTTTCTTTTCAACGACTTATCGATTTGTTTTCGAGATGTTTATATTTTTGTGATGAGTTATTGGGTTTTATCGGTTTTAATTAGAAAAACTAACTAGTATAAATCGAAAGGTATCTTTTTAACGAAAAGTTGTCGATCCTAGTCTAAGATTTATCGATTGGTTATCAACGTGGTAAAACCGAACTATCGGTTTGTTATCGAAGTGTTATCAATTTGCTAACGAAAACAAAGGTTATAGAGGGTTATTTTAGTGACGATTTATCGGTTTGCTAGTCATTTAAAAGTAGAAAATGTATTGAGTATTTATCGAAAAGTAATCGATCTTTTATAGAAAATGTATCCATTTTTGTCTAATAGTTATGGATTTATTATCCGTGTGTTAACATTATATAATCGGAGTTATCGAGTATATTATGATGAATGCTCGCAATTTTGACACAACACTATGCTGCTAGTAAATAAATTCTGGCCAAAAATAACAACAATGCAAGCAGATGAAGTAGCAAACAGATTATGCAAAGAAGACAACAGAATATGATATGCAGCAAGATCGGAGACGTAAATAAGCACTTAATCGAAATGATTGTATGCAAACAGCATAGACGGTGAGAGAAATAGGCGAGCAAGGCTATAAAACTGGTGCAGTCCAAACGATGGTAGATCAGTTTGATTTTAAGAGATTGTGATTGAAGTACGCGAATAATTTAAATTGTGAAGTTTTACCACAATCTGTGTGCTGTAAATAAGGAGCACTTTGTATTGGAACATTCAAGTTTTTTTTATTCGACAATTCAGTTATTCGAACAATAACAGAAGGTAAAGATCTAAAAAGAGTTTTAAAGATTCGCTGCAACGTGTTTAAATTTTGCTCAGCAAACAAATGCAAGACACGATAGGCTCCGAGGAGAGTTTGGGTGAGCTTCTCTT
Source organism: Eurosta solidaginis (assembly GCF_040869045.1). Taxonomy (NCBI): domain Eukaryota; kingdom Metazoa; phylum Arthropoda; class Insecta; order Diptera; family Tephritidae; genus Eurosta; species Eurosta solidaginis. The sequence goes on from NC_090320.1 coordinate 263,037,917, forward strand.
TCAATTTGCGTTATGCTCCTTCATAAGTTTTCCTACAAGTTTGTGGGACTGGACCTATATGTCTTATGCTCGGAGTGTTTGCCAAATCACTGCCGAGAGTCGACTTAGCTTAGAGAACCTTTTTTTAAAGAGAAAAAGAAAAAACTGTACTTCTAAATTGTCGATGTTGCTTTGGCCCTGGCTTCAACCCAGGATCTACGATGTAATGTAGTCGAAGCACGCTACCACCACACCACGGAGGCCTGTTTGTTATCAATAGGTTATCGATTTGTGTTAGCAAAAATTATTTATCGAAAATTATCGCAATGTTACCAAAAAAGATAAATATTTTTTATCGAAAAGTTGTCGATTTGTTATCGGCATTATGTTTGGTGTAAAAAATAGGGATATGAGCTTTTTTTCATAAATTTTTTTTTCGGACTACATTTGATGGAATATAGTAGAGTTTTGAACGACACAGTAGAGTATAAAAATATATAACAAAAAGAAATAAACAACTATGAGACAATATATTCATACGAAACAACATTTATTACTGGTATTGATTGGTTTAGCCATTTAACTACATATGTATGCATATGAATTTGTATTTTGCTATGTTGCAACTGCCACCTTGAGAGTGGTTGCAGCCATGTTATTGTTTCAACTTTAGCCGCATTTGTTATTGTTTTATGCACAAACTTTTACCAAACAGGCCAAATGAAAAGTATGAACAAATAGCTAAAAAGGCTTCATCTTTTCTTTAGTTGAATGAGGAAGTACTCCTCTACTTATTTTTCTTTGTCTTCTGCAACATTTTTACTGCCGACAGGTGTCACACGCATTTCCGTCATTTCCGTGGCGTGTCTATGAATAACTCTTTTGTCTGTGCGCCAAATTATGTCCCTATATGTGTATGTATATCTACATGTGTATGTCTTTTTGAAAATGGGAAATTAAAACACGTTTTAATTTATTTTATTTGTTTAAGACTTCATTTAAATTTTGCAACAAACTTAATTTTAGTTACGTGCTTCCGTTGCCATTAACAATTTCACTAACGAAAATAAATGTGGTTTATGATGTTATACGGGTTTCGCCTGTTTCTTACAAAATATCTAACTAGTTTCTTTTTCTTTTCAAATTTCAAAATAAAATACTTGCCAAAATTATGCTCTTAACGTGAAATTAAAGTGAAATGTTAAAATTGTAAGAGCTTATTGTATTTAAAAATAGTTTTGAAACTTGTTCATGCATACGATGTCCAAACAATTAATGATGAAAGCATATACCAACGGTAAATTATAACAACAAAAAAAAAAAAAACAAAACAAAAGACGAGTGCTCGTAGCATCTACTGGCTAATAAAAGTTTGTATTTCAACAAAATTGCTTCGGCTTTAATATTCTGTTTTAACTTTTCTCTTTTGGGGAAAAGAAATTTTGCTTTATTTATGCATTTTGCAGTGCTATGTGTTGTTGTGACCATTTTTGGAGTTAATGGAATAAGAATTTAACCGTCCTGTATATGAATAATTTTTCTTCTTAGTTCGCATGGCTGGGTACACGGGTACCACAAGGCAGTTCATACGTGAGAAAAAACTAATTTATTAAAAAACTCATCTTTATGAAATTATATTTGAAAAAATTGTCTCCCCTTTTTGTAGAAAACTTATTCACAACGATGCTACAAAATTTTAACTCGTTTCTATTTGTAGATTATTTAAAAATGTATTTTGAATATGCAGAAGTTACCCGGGTACCCATCTATGCACAGGGCGGTTAAGGTAACTTTTTGCTTATACATTAAGGTGCTCTTTTTCATAAGAAATGAAGTCAATAGCACTGTTAACACAAAAAGAAAATAGTTCGCCTAACACCAGCGTGTTAGTGGGCTTAGGATGTACCCGCGGCAGGTATGCCTGCCGTAAACGGCGACTAAAATACCAAATTGATTCAAGGGGTTGCCAGCGCAATATATAGCTTCTCCAACCCAATTGTCAACCTCACCTACCCGTGGTGAATCCTGTTTCTTTAACAGCCAAGGCTCTGGTGACCCCAAGTTCCTTCTGAATCTAGGGGGTGGGAGGGCGGTATGACTTAGAAAGTTTCATGTGGTCATGACAAATCGTTCCTGAAATGGTTGGGCCAGTACCCTAATGGTGCTTGTTACCGGAATGTAACGGACCTGCATTTGGCAAAGGACCATCAACAACGACAACGCTCCCCAAAGCCTTCTGGAAGTATACTTATCGCTACACTACCAACAACAACAAGCTCGCCAATAACTCGACAATTGCAATTCGCTATTAACTAGAGCTTACGATTTCTTCTCGAACACAGGCGAGATTTTCGAGACCCGAGAAATCGAGAACTCGACTTCTCGCGAGATTCTAGTATCTCAAGTTACACGTAAATCTCGCGAGCTTCTCGACATAAACTTAATTGCTGTATGGACAATATTTATAAACTTGGTTTTTTTACTTGTGAACTTTTTTTATTATTGACTCAAAACATATTTATTATACATATAATTTTGTTCACAATATTTTATTTTTTAACGATATATTGAGAACACGGCTTCTCGCGAGATTCTCGAATCTCGAAATTCTCGCAATACTCGCGAACTTCTCGACTTTCAATTCTCGCGAGATTCTCGACTTTCAATTCAGTCGCTGGCAGTACTCTATATATTTCGGTGTATCTAACTCAGTGTGCTTTGCACACAGAGTATATTAACTTTGATTGGATGACGGTTGGTTGTACAGGTATAAAAGAATCGAGATAGATATAGGCTTCCATATATCAAAATCATTAGTATCGAAAAACAATCTCATTGAGCCATGTCCGTCCATTTGTCCGTTAATACTGTTAGAAAGTATAGTTCATTGAGTAATGAATAAAATATTTTCAATTTATAATTGAGAAACATACGCAAAATGCAATGTAATACTGATAATATATAACAAAGTGTTTGTTACAAAGTATATCATAATTCGTAATCTAACACCCCCACTCGAATTATGATATTTCTAAACCTATGTTTTTGCAATGATAAATATGCTTTTCTTTGAATAGAGCTTTTGTCAGAATATCTGCATTGCTTCCAGCCAAAACTCTTTCTCAGGACATGTTAAAGCTCTTCGGTTGTCAATGGATCATCGTCCCCACCATTAGTACCAACTAAACAGACAGAGTTCTGCTTTTGTCTCAATCTGTCTGAACGTCGAAGTTGAACTTGCTTATTTGGACTAAATCTTTCTGTCTGATTTCTTAGCTGCTCATTCACCACTTCCTTATCGTTCTCCTCGACGTTGATGCTCACCTGCTCATCCCCCACTTCATTATCATCACCGAAGGCAGATGAAAAAGATTCTTTAGCAAAAGGTTGTTCACAATTCATTTCGGTTACAACTGTTCCTTCAGAAAACTCCTCCTGATTGAATTTTTTATCGACGACAGTATTTTCCATAGGAATTCGAATCCAACCTGGAGTTCGACTACCACGGTGAAGGTAAGTTTCTTCATCAAAAATTACATCTCGGCTGACATCAACTTTCTTTGTAATTGGATTCATAACTCTATAGCCCTTATAGTCATCTGCATAGCCCATAAAAGTTTGCTCTTCTGACTTATAGTCCCACTTCTGGCATTTCTGTTTAGGAATATGAACAAGAGTAAGACAGCCAAAAACTTTCAAATTTGATAAGTCAGGTTTTTTACCTTGCCATAGTTCTTCCGGGGTACACGCCAAAATAGAATGTGGAGATCTGTTAACCAAATACGCAGCAGTGTTTCCCTTGTGCCAAAATAGATTTAGCCTCTCCACCAGCGTCCGATTCATGCGTTCTGCAACCCCATTTTGCTCAGGGTTGTATGCAACGGTAGTTTGATGTTGAATACCAGCTCTCTTTAATTCTGCGCTCAGTTCGTTGTTCAAATACTCCTTACCATTATCAGTTCTGAGAATTTTAATTCTGTACCCTGTTTGGTTTTCACTTAATATCTTGAACTCCTTGAAAACTTTTGTCACATCTGATTTGGATTTGATGAACCTAACGAAAACCTTCCTCGAAAAATCATCAACAAGCGTCATATAATATTTGCTCCCACTGAATGATGCTATTTCCATTGGACCACATAAAGCGCTATGTACCAATGCTAACTTTTCGTTTGTTCGATGACCTTCTTTCGGAAAAACACTTCTTCGCTGCTTCGCTTTCGCACACGGAATACATACACCAGGAGTATTTTCTGATGTTAAATCAATGCCATGCACCATGCCGTTTCTTAATAAACCGATTGCGTTCGAATTTAGATCTCCAAGGCGCTTATGATATAATTCGTACGAGGCAGTAGCTTTTGCTGTCATTACGTTATTCACGCGCCATGTTGTACACTGAAACTTATACATAGCATTTACCTTTTCAGCTACGCCTACAACTTTTTCTTTTTTATTGAAAATTGTACAGCCATTGTCATGAAAAACCACTTTGTTTCCCTTCAAAACTATCTCGCTGACTGAAAGTAGATTAGTTGCAAGTTCTGGAACATGTAGGACTTTTCCGATATCAACAACCGCTTCGAAACCCTTGCTTGACGTGTTAAGCCACATACTTCCTTGGCCAGTAGCTTTAGTCGTTTTGTTATTTGCCAGCTTTATTTCCTCTTTACAAATATCGGTTGTATAATTATTTAACAAATCAGATCGTCTAGTCATATGAGCAGAAGCACCACTTTCAATGTACCAGCTATTCTCCTCAACAAAACCAGAAACAAAAGCGGAATTGTCATTCATATTTTTCTTTTTCTCACCGATATTTTTCGATTTTTCTTTGCGGCAATTCTTTGCAGTATGTCCAATTCCATTGCAGTTGTAGCATCTTACCTTCTCAGATTTTTGATTTTTGGTGAAAATTGCTGATGCACCATCCGTTGCACGAACAACTTGCAGAAGTTTTGTCTTTACAAAGTCTCCAGTTATCGCTATTCCACAGCTTTGCAAACCCAAATTCATCGGCCTATATTCGTCAGGTAGTCCAGCAAGAAGCAATGAGCCCACCCATTCTTCAGAAACTTTAAAATTGATAGCGTTCAGCTTATTCGCCGTTAAAACAATGCCATTCACATATTCAGCAACATTTCTGCAGTCCACTAATTTAAAACTTGTAAGCTGCGCTAGTTAACTGCATCTCCTTGAAAGATGTTGTCTTCAAATATTAATTGTAGCTTGCACCAAGCTTCATTCGTCGTTTTCGTATTCTCAAAATGCACAAAATTGTTTCCACCATGAGCCTGGACAATTTTTCCTCGAGCTCGCACGCTCGCCTTGCGTTCAGTTTCGGAGAGTTCCTCAAAATTCTTACTGACATCAACGATTTCCCAAAGCTCGTTCATCTCTAAAATGGTGCGCATTGCAAACGCATATTGCACATAATTATCGCGTCCCCTCAGTTTTTCAATCTTAGGCCAATTGCCAGAGCTCGCCATTTTAAAGAATCAAAAACGAAAAAAAAAAAATTTAGAAAAACTCAATTCAGTGGCCCATAACCTGCTAGAAAGTATAGCTTATTGAGTAATGAATAAAATATTGTCACGGATATTAGCATCACTAAGCTATACCATCATTAAAGCCATGCTAAGCAGTATTTGCGTCAATAATCAAATCAAGTATACACATATATAAGGCAGCCCAGAGAGATGTCACACACAGATGCATTTACTTATACGCCTATGGGTACTCGAGAGACTGTAAACTACAAGCATTCACATCAATAATTCAATCATTATGTATCTACATAAACGAATAAATAATTGCGTCTACACATATGTACGTATACGAGCACTGGAGCGGCAATGCACAAACACATGCATATATCTATCTGAGTTGTCACAAGGGAGGGCAATAATTTGTGCACGTAGCTGTGGCTGGCGATTTTGTAGCCGAAACAAACTAGTAAGTTCTGGAATGGAAAAGCCTAGAAGTATGCAATTAGAAATCAAAAAGTATAAAAGGCGCGACAGTAAATGCGAGGGTTTGAGTTTGATTTGAGTTGTCAAGCAGTTACGACTAAGACGATATCTAGCGAGCAATAGCAGTATTATTTTGAATAGTGGAGTTTCATTTGAGCTATCAGTTTGGTTATTAAGCTATTCGTTGCACAGTTTGAGTGTTATTGTGAAGTATTTTAATAAAGGCCATTTTTCCATTATTCAATATTGGAGTTATTTATTCAACAATTTAGCGATACGAACCTAGCAAAAGGGCAAATAAGAGGAATTTGCAGCAAATTCGTTACAATATGTTCAATTTATAATTGAGAAACATACGCAAAATACAGTGTAATACTGGGAATATATAACAAAGTGTTTGTTACAAAGTATATCATAATTCGTAATCTAACAAATACGATAACTTGAGTATATACTGAGATTTCTTCACTAAATTTGGTACGCGCGCTTTCCTGGACCCAGAATATATTGGTATTGAAAATCAGCGAAATCGGATTATAACCGCGCCCCTTTTTTATATATATACATTTTTGGAAAACGCAAGAACCCTGATTATTTAGTAAATAATACACCTAGAATATTGAAATTTCACGTATGGACTGATATTGAGATTCTCGATAAAAATTTGAAAAAATTGTTTAAATGGGCGTGGCACCGCCCACTTGTGATAAAGTCAATTTAACAAATATTAGTAATCAGAAATCAAAAACCGTTAAACATATCGTAACAAAATTCGGCAGAGAGGTTGCCTTTACTATAAGGATTGCTTGAAGAGTAATTAACGAAATTAGTTAAGGAACATGCCCACTTTTATGTAAAATATTTCCAAAAGGGTCCTGGACGAATAAAATTAGCTATATATTTACAAAAAAGAACTTTATATCAATGGTATTTCATTTCCCAAGTGCATTTATAACAATAAATAGCAAAAGCTTCAAATTTTAAAAAATGGGCGTGGCACCGCCCCTTTTATGACTAAGCAATTTTATATATTTCGGCAGCCATAACTCGAAGAAAAATTAAGGGATCGTAATAAAATTGGGTACACAAATTTTCCCTATAGCAGGAAATATTTCTAGAAATAATGGACGAGATCGGTTAAAGAGCACGGCAACTTAGATATAAAACAAATTTAAAAGGGTCGTAGACTAGAACAATAAGCTATAACTTAGCAAAAAATAGTTTTGAATCAACGATATTTCACTTATAAAGTTTTGTTAAACGGGCGGTGCCACGTGTTATGTAGAAAAGTAATTTATCTGAAATGAAATGTACAATTGAAGCTCACGCTGAGTATATAATGTTCGGTTACATCCGAACTTAGACATCTTTACTTGTTTAGTTGTGAGTTTGAACGTCGAGAAACTCGCGAGCCTTACGAGCCTTACGAGTAATTCAAGATTCGAGAATCTCACCAGAAGGCGAGGCTCGCGAGAAATCGCTTCTCGAACAAGTTCGAGAATTCGTAAGATCTACTATCTACAACAAAACCATAACTTGTCGATATCGTTTGTTGGTGATAAGAACCGACCATGGTCTTCTGAAAGAACCCAAAATTGTTCGCTTCTGTTGAAGTTACCTCTTTTGTCATATAACTTCAGTCCCTGGACGATCTACAGTTATTTTATTAATATAAGTTATTTAGACGTACAGCTGTATAATTACACGTTGAAGCTCATGAGAACCGTGGAGGAGTCACTGCTCCAGACACGTTTTAAATTATTTTGTGTCATTTCAGGCGTTATTTGCTACCTTATGTCCGCTAACGGAATAGTGAAACGACTTTTGTAACCTGTGCTTCATATTACCTGTGGACTCGTGGCTATGGCAAGTCAGAGACTCTCTCATCTAGCTAGCGTTAGTCTTAGTTGTTTCGTGGTATAGAATAGAAAGCCTTGAAAAGTTCTAGAATAAATTTAAGCCCTCCACTTACAAAAGATCTAATTAAAGGTCGCAGTGCGTCGAGCTCTAATAGGAATAATAATTATACCTCTCATGAACATGAAATGATATATATTAACTTTGGTCCGATGTTTGTAACGTTGAGAAATATAGAAGATAGACTCACCATTAAGTATACCGAATTGATCAGAGCGACGCACTGAGTTGATATAGCCATGTCCGTCTTTCCGTCCATTCGTTTGTCCGTCCGTCTGTCTGTTTGAACGCAAACTAGTCCTTCAAATTTTAAGATATCTGAATGAAATTTGGGACAAGGATGTACTTGATACTTATACATCCGATTATTTCGAGATTACGAACGGGATAAAATTATTGTTCAGCCCCAAGCACAGCCGAAAACAGTCCCGCCCTTACTTGTTTTTTTTTTTATGTTATCAGTATACACCGATCATGTTTATCTCTCCCTTATCAGGTAAGTTCAAAAACAACTACTATTTTCTTAAAACGATGTTATTTTCTCTTGCCATTATATGCGCAATCCTATTCACCTCACTCATAAACAAAAAATATTTCGTAATCGGCAAAAAAAAATTCGTTTGGAAGACACATTTTTCCTTCACTTATCTCGAAGTTTATGCCAAGCAAGTTTGAAGGAATGTAAAATACCTAATTTTCAAGGTACTTAACTAATTTTTGTTGTTATATCGGCCTACTGATTTTAAGATCGCGGGTTCGAATCGAGCTCAAGGCCTAACAATAATTTTTTATCATTATTATTGTTATGATAAATTTTTTCTTAATTGAAAAAATTTTTAAATTAGAATAGAAGAAAGAAAAAATTTTTAGACAACTGCCAAAGCTCGTTGTATAGATCCATTTCGGGAACTGCTAAATTCCTTCATCGGCAACGTTTAGGCGCCGCTGCTATAACCATTCAGCCATCACAGCGCTTTTTTGTTTGTCTTCATTAATCCTACTTCTATTCTGTTTCGTGCCAATTGATATTCACAACACTGCGACATCTGTTGCAGAATGGCTGTGAAAATTGGACTTGTTTGATGGCAATTAAGAAAAAATTTATCATAACAATAATAATGATAAAAAATTATTGTTAGGCCTTGAGCTCGATTCGAACCCGCGATCTTAAAATCAGTAGGCCGATATAACAACAAAAATTGTTAATACATCCCAGAGCACGGGGAAAAAAGTTTCAATAAAATACGACACTATGGCAGCATTGCCAACAAACAAGTCCAATTTTCACAGCCATTCTGCAACAGATGTCGCAGTGTTGTGAATATCAATTGGCACGAAACAGAATAGAAGTAGGATTAATGAAGACAAACAAAAAACCGCTGTGATGGCTGAATGGTTATAGCAGCGGCGCCTAAACGTTGCCGATGAAGGAATTTAGCAGTTCCCGAAATGGATCTATACAACGAGGTTTGGCAGTTGTCTAAAAATTTTTTCTTTCTTCTATTCTAATTTAAAAATTTTTTCAATTAAGAAAAAATTTATCATAACAATAATAATGATAAAAAATTATTGTTAGGCCTTGAGCTCGATTCGAACCCGCGGTACTTAACTAAGTTCTCACATAAAATATGTGCAGTACAATGTGCGCAGTTCAATGTACGTGAATAAAGTTTCTTAAAGCGATTATCGTCAGCTATTACATTGACGCATTTAAGTTTAACTTGTACATATTTACATACATACATTTATACTAGTACATAAACATATCAAGATTCAGTATTTTATATGTTATCAATTATGTTATAAATCAAAACTAATCTCATCCGACATCTTTTTAACATGACTATATCCACCTTTTGACAGCGTTTTAGGCACATACTTATATACATAATACTCATGATCATAATAGCACTCAGATAAGAAAAAACTTACACACATATGTACATATATTGATCTATATGTGTGGGCAAAAAAAAACAAAATATTATTTTTTGGTCTTAAGAAAGTTTGATTTATCACTGTGTCAATCATCATTCACTTAATCGTTAATAAATGTCATAACCCAATAAATACTTGCACGTGGAAAGCATTAGAAAAAATGTACTAAATATATATGTTCTTTATATAAAGTAAAAATTTGTATGCAGATGTATTCAATTATTTGAAAAGAATGCAGCAAGAGTAAGACAATTATCGCAAATATCTAGTGAATTTTTGGTAAATAATAACTGGATACTATTTTTTCGATCGTGATTTAATTCCCACTTGCTTTCTCTTAAAATGCACTGAACACATTTATCAGCCTCTAACTGATTTATTCAATTGTCCCTAAAACATGTAGGTTTTACTTCTGCTTGCAAGGAATCTTTTCTCATATCCCTCAACAAAAGCAGTACTAGGTCGTGTGTAGAAAACTATCGAGGAATTACAAAGTTGTCGGCCATCCCAAAGTTATTTGAAGCTATCGTTACCAATCAGCTAACTTTTTCCATTTCTTCTTTGATTGCATAACCGCAGCACGGGTTCTGTAAAGGCAAATATGCCATTACAAACCTGCTTAAATTCACAACTCATGTTTCTAATGGATTTAGAGAAAATCTTCACACCAGATGTTATTTATACTGATTTCAATAAAGAATTTGAAAAAGACTCCCACTCCTTACTTATCCACAAGCTGAATCGGCTTGGCTCCCAACCTGGTCTCACCCAGTGGATCTCGTCGTATCTCTGCGGTCGAACGCAAAAAGTTATTTTAAACAAAATACTCTTTCAAGTGTCATCGATGTTCCCTCTGGCGTCTCACAGGGCAGTCGTCTTGTTCCAATTCTGTTCTTGCTATTTATTAGTGACATTTCATCACTATAAAATATTCCAAAATCTTAATATATTCCGATGATGTACAACTTTTTAGGACTTATGCGTCCACTGAAGAACGTCCCTTTTTCAAGCGCATTTGAACTGGCTAGTTACCTGGTGCAACATAAATTAAAAATCGCTGAACCTCAATAAAGGCAAATTCGTGTGCCTCTCTCGAAGAACTTTGCCAGCAGCCTCTTATAGAATTAATAATTTTTTTCTTCTATCAGTAAACTATTTTGTGCACTTGGGAGTCACGATATATGTCAAATTTAGTTTCAACATCCTTATTAATGTTACTGTCAATAAGACTAGTGTTTCTTCATTCGTGAAACGGTGGTCCAAGGAATTTAGTGACCCTTATGTAACTAAAGCACTATTCACCAATCAATCTTCCAATTATTGCAAGTCGTAGAGAAATTCTAGGCGTAATATTTATGTCTAAACAACTGAGTGGATTGATTTCTAGCCCAATTCTCTTGAACGAAGTAAACTTTAACGTCCAATCCCGAGTGTCAAGACATTGAAACCCTCTTCTTTTGAGACAGTGTAGAACTAATTTTGAATTAAATGAACCCTTTAGAAGTTTGTGTCATGATTTCAACACTCATTATAGTTCATAAACCAATCTAATTACAATGTGTCATACCTTTTTTCATATTTGGTAGAGAATTATGGCATTTTTTTCATTTTTCGTAATTTTCGATATCGAAAAAGTGGGCGTGGTCATAGTCGGATTTCTGTCATTTTTTATACCAAGATAAAGTGAGTTCAAGTTAGTACGTGAACTAAGTTTAGTAATGATATATCGATTTTTGCTCAAGCTATCGTGTTAACGGCCGAACGGAAATACAGACGGCCGACTGTGTATAAAAACTGGGCGTGGGTTCAACCGATTTCGCCCATTTTCACAGAAAACAGTTATCGTCATAGAATCTATGCCTCTAACAAATTTTTGTTCGACTATGGCATTAAAAGTATTCTAGACAAATTAATTGAGAAAGGGCGGAGCCACGCTCATTTTGAAATTTTGTTTTATTTTTGTATTTTGTTGCATCATATTATTACTGGAGTTGAATGTTGACATAATTTACTTTTTGTTAAAATTTGACTTTTAAACATTTTTTTTTTAAAAAGTGTGCGTGTTCGTCATCCGATTTTATAAATTTTTATTTAGCACACATATAGTAATAGGAGTAACGCTCTTGCCAAATTTCATTATGATATCTTCAACGACTGCCAAATTACAGCTTGCAAAACTTTCAAATTACCTAATTTCAAACGTGGCCGGTGCCACACCCATTGTCAAAAATTTTACTAGTTTTCTATTCTACGTCATAAGGTCAACTCACCTACCAAGTTCCATTGCTTTACCCGTCTTTGGTAATGAATTATCGCATTTTTACGGTTTTTCGAAATTTTTGATATCGAAAAAGTGGGCTGGGTTATAGTCCGGTTTCGTTCATTTGAAATAGCGATATGGGATGAGTGCCCAGGAACCTACATACCAAATTTCATCAAGAGAGCTCAAAGTTTACTCAAATTATCGAGTTAAAGAACGGACGGACGGACGGACGGACATGGCTCAATCAAATTTTTTTTCGATCCTGATGATTTTGATATATGGAAGTCTATATCTATCTCGATTCCTTTATACCTGTACAACCAACCGTTATCCAATCAAACTTAATATACTCTGTGAGCTCGGCTCAACTGAGTATAAAAAGTTCACTTGCTTAACGATGTGGTATATGTATAATTTCAAACTGCTATGTATAATACTCAGCTGATGAATTTTATTCTGTTGCTGAACAGTTTTATATCTCAACGCTTAACAAACTTCCTCCTATCAACATCTCGGCAAAACCAAATCCGTGCGTCATGCTGGTGCGCCCCTCGCGTCGGTTGGGCGGGTTTGGAAGGTATGAACCCGTTGTGCATCTATATATTAATACGCTAACAAAATTTCCATACAATCAATTGACAGGATGTTTCGCATAGTTAGCATACGTAAAATCATATAAAAGTTATATGAGTCGATTCGTATAGATCATACGCAGTGCATAGGCCTATTTTTGTTAAAAAATATTACTCTATTTGTTTATAATTAATAGAAAAAGTTTTTTGTAAATTCGAAAATCTGTGCAAATATCGAAATTGCCATCTGTAGGACCCATTATGTTCACAAATCCCCCTGAATTAGAAATTCCAACAGTTGCATTGTTGCGTTGCTCAAATGTTTCATCTACATATGTACATATTCGTACGCGGCAAACGGTGAGAGAACTACTGCTTCACTCATTTTCAGTTCAAATAAAATATTGTTTCCCATTGTTGCCACTTACCTATATTTGGTTGTACCAAAATCCTTAAAAAAATGATGTAAAATAATTGTTAGCCCACAAAAAACTTTAAAGAGGAGTAATAGCTTAACCGTCTTATTTTTTTGGACAAATTTTTCCATTCAATCAAGTTGCATTTAATTAATAATAAACTAAGTTGAAATAAAAGATAATATAATAAAATAAAATAACAAATATCAAATATCAAAATAAATTACCATAAAAGGCAATATACAAATATTAATGTAATATCGTTTTAGCAAATTTATTTATTTTTTGTTCAGTATAAGACGTACTGTATATAAAATGAGCATAAAATTTGGAAATGCAAAAAACATTTTGGGTCAAATTTGCAATTAATTGTTATAAATAAATAAATTTAATCAGTTTGAACAAAAGTTGACTCATTATTTGTTATCTCATGTTTTTTTGAAAGCAACTAAAATAGAAAAAAAGAATCTGTTAAATAAAGACCTATACATTTACGTGTAAGTAAATTTGTCCAAAAAAATAGCCCGGTTAAGTTATTACTTACGACCCAAAAACGTTTTCGATTTTAGGTCAAAATATTGCATAGGCAGTATATTTCCCACTATATTTATTATTAGGCTAACTTTGTTGGAGTATATGCCCATTAATCGGATGCTTAGATCCCATAATCCTAATTTTTGTATGTCGCTTAAAGTTATGAAATCAATTTTATTTTAGTAAATATGTTTGCGTGAATAATTTCAATGTTTTTGTTTGTTTTTCTTTTCTTTCTAATTTATTCTTCTTTGTTATATCTTAGTATTATATCGTTCACAGACGATATTTTATGGTAGATATGGTCATATATATTCATGAAATGGAGTGTTTACAAATTTAATATAAATTAATTACGTACATAGATCTCAATTGCAATCTCCACATTAAATATCCAAACATCATAACATATTCATATTCCCACAATGATAGCATTAAAACCCGGAAAAAAGTCTAAGTGCACTTATTGCGTTTTTATATGGAACTGTTTATTCACTTCACTTAATTTTTTCGCACTTTAAATACTTAATTTTTATACTCAGTTGAGCAGAGCTCACAGAGTATATTAACTTTGATTGGATAACGGTTGGTTGTGCAGGTATAAAGGAATCGAGATAGATATAGACTTCCATATATGAAAATCATCAGTATCGAAAAAATATTTGATTAAGCCATGTCCGTCCTTCCGTCCGTCCGTCCGTCTGTCCGTTAACACGATAACTTGAGTAAATTTTGAGATATCTTGATGAAATTTGGTGTGTAGATTTCTGAGCACTCATCTCAGATCGCTATTTAAAATGAACGATATCGGACTATAACCACGCCCACTTTTTCGATATCGAAAATTTCGAAAAATCGAAAAAGTACGATAATTCATTACCGAATACGGATTAAGAAATGAAACTTTGTAAGTTAGTTGAACTTATGACGCGGAATAGAAAAATGGTAAAATTTTGGACAATGGGCGCGGCACCGCCCATTTTTAAAGGAAGGTAATTTAGAAGTTTTGCAAGTTGTTATTTGGCAGTCGTTGAAGATATCATGATGAAATTTGGCAGCAACGTTACTCTTATTACTATATGTCTGCTTACTAAAAATTAGCAAAATCGGAGAACGACCACGCCCACTTTTTAAAAAAAAAATTTTAAATAAATTCAAATTTTAAAAGAAAAGTTAATATCTTTACCGTATATAAGTAAATTATGCCAACATTCAACTCCAGTAATGATTATGGTGCAACAAAATACAAAAATAAAAGAAAATTTCAAAATGGGCTTGGCTCCGCCCTTTTTCATTTAATTTGTCTGGGATACTTTTAATGCCATATGTCGAACAAAAATTTACCAATCCTTGTGGAATTTGGTAGAGGCTTAGATTCTAGGACGATAACTGTTTTCTGTGAAAAAGGGCGAAATCAGTTGAAGCCGCGCCAAGTTTTTATACACAGTCGACAGTCTGTCCTTCCGCTCGGCCTTTAACACGATAACTTGAGCAAAAATCGATATATCTTTACTAAACTCAGTTCACGTACTTATCTGAACTCACTTTGTATTGGTGTAAAAAATGGCCGAAATCCGACTATTACCACGCCCACTTTTTCGATATCGAAAATTACGAAAAATGAAAAAAATGCCATAATTATATAACAGATACGAAAAAAGGGATGAAACATGGTAATTGTATTGGTCTTTTGACGCAAAATATAACTTTCGAAAAAAACTTGGTAAAATGGGTGTGACACCTACCATATTAATTAGAAGAAAATTAAAAGTTTTGCAGGGCGAAATCAAAAGCCCTTGGAATCTTGGAAGGAATACTGTTCGTAGTATTACATATATAAATAAATTAGCTGTACCCGACAGATGAAGTTCTGGATCACCCTGGTTCACATTTTGGTCGATATCTCGAAAATGCCTTCACATATACAACTAAGGGCCACTCTCTTTTAAAACCCTCATTAATACCTTTAATTTGATACCCATATCGTACAAACATATTCTAGAATCACCCATGGTCCACGTTTATGGCGATATCCCAAAAAGGCGTCCACATATAGAACTAAGGTCCACTCCTTTTTAAAATACTCATTAACACCTTTCATTTGATACCCATATAGTACAAACAAATTCTAGAGTCACCCCTGGTCCACCTTTATGGCGATATCTCGAAAAGGCGTCCACATATAGAACTAAGGCCCACTCCATTTTAAAACACTTATTAACACCTTTCGTTTGATACCCATATAGTACAAACAAATTCTAGAGTCACCCCTGGTCCACCTTTATGGCGATATCTAGAAAAGGCGTCCACATATAGAACTAAGGCCCACGCCCTCTTAAAATACTCATTAATACCTTTCGTTTGACATCAATAGTGTACAAACGCATTCTAGAGTCACCCTTGGTCCCCTTTATGGCGATATCACGAAACGGCGTCCACCTATGGAAATAAGGACCACTCCCTTTTAGAATACTCATTAACGCCTTTCATTTGATACCCATATCGTTCAAACAAATTCTAGAGTCAACCCTGATCAACCTTTATTGCGATATCCCTAAATGGCATCCACCTATAGAACTATGGCCCACTCCCTCATAAAATACTCTTTAATGCCTTTCATTTGATACACATGTCATACAAACACATTCCAGAGTTACCCTCGGTTCATTTTCCTACATGGTTATTTTCCCTTATGTTGCCACCATAGCTCTCATCTGAGTATAGATGTTCGGCTACACCCGAACTTAACTTTCCTTACTTGTTTTTCTTTCATTTAAATTTTTTTAGCAAACTCTGACAAACTCTTTCTCATTACATAATTTTTATATATTTTTATTTTTTATGAAGTTATCCTCTATTCTATTCGAAATTTTCGTTTTGTGTCACACTTATGTACATACTACATATGTATTTATACAAAGTTAAACTCGGTAAAGCGCTAATTGCACACCGAACGGGTGGCGTGAAATATGTTAAATTCCTTTAGCACATTTCTTCGTTTTTAACTAAAAGTTCGTTTTTTTTTTTTTTTTGTTTTTTTGAATTATAACACTATTGAAGTAAATAGGCGATATATGTATACGGGTGATATAGGCCTACTGGGAAACCGAGCACACAAAACTAACTTCGGTAGCGCGCCAACTGGGACCTCCCGGGTGATGTGGAAAAAGCTATTTTTCAATTTAATTTCAAGTAATTTCACCATAATTCTGTCAATTTCTTTTGATTTTACATATTTTTTATATTTTTGTTTAAGGAGCTCCATACCAAAATGTTATAATTACATTTGAAAATTTTGTAGAAAATTTAAGAAAATACAATCAAAAATTACAACGTCTTAATGAAAAATTTACGTAAGTTAGACCCAACCATCGTCTTCGGGTGAGACCGAAAATTTGAAAAATGTTTAGATCGATACTTGAAAGTTTGGCACTGGCAGATAAGGCATCAGTTCTCATACGAGTACTAGGCTACCGAGTCATTGTAGCGTCTTTTAGGCAAACGGCAGTCGATAAACAAACTAGTCTCCCGGTGTAACACAACGGTGGGTCTTGGGACACAGTGGTGTATCTTTTATTGCTGAATAATAAACGATGAAATCCACTGAACAGACCAAGGTAATTCGGTTGAGTCACATTGCTCCTTTTCTTGCCACGTTCAAACACTTTCTCATGTCTATATTTACCAAAAAGTCAATGACATAAACAACAACAAATTTGGCCTCATGCAAATGATCGGTTTTTTTTATCAATCCCAACCGTCTCTCCTAAGGTTCATTGACGGCGTACACGGCGAATGCATGGAAATCCCAACCAGTGATTTCTGTCGAAGATAAAGAGCCGAGGAGGAGATAGCAAATGTTGATCATTCTCTCTGCAGATGCCCGGATCTAGCCAGAATATGCATAGGAAATCTGAACTAGCACATCCTCGACTGTTGAGCGATGCTTGGTTCCGCTGAAATTTAAAGCATATTGCGCTACATTCAATAGACGTATAAATAGGTTCAACATTTTACCTATATAAAGTAGGAAGGACATAGCTCATTCTTTGATATCACAGTTGGTCATTTTGCCCCAAGAACAGGAAAAACAAAATCTTTAGCATTTTTCAAAAGAATATCAAATTTCGAAGAAGAAAGCCACCCCATTTTTTTTTTTTTTTTTTTTTTAACAAGACATTTAAAATAAAGAGAGTTCCAGATGAACTCTTTGTGCACTACGCATATCGCAAAAAACCTGGCAAAAACTAAACACTTATACATATAGTTTTATTTTGTCAAGAACTCTTTCATGAGCGAGAAATTAAATAGCTAAGATTTTACTTAGAAAACTCTTGTGTACACATAGCCAATAAGCTAATGCCCGAAACACAGACAAATTTAATTCCAAAAGTCTCTCTTGTTCATGCAATTGGCAAAAAGTCTTTTGAAGCCAATGGAGCTAAGTTTAAACTTCCAAAGACATAGAAAAATGGCTTTAGAAGAGTATGCACATTTTTCTAAGATACTCCCACTGTTTCACGCTTGGCCTTTGTACTTGATTTTTATACTCAGCGTGCTTTGCACACAGAGTATATTCACTTTGATTATATAACGGTTGGTTGTACAGGTATAAAAGAATCGAGACATAAATAGACTTCCATATATCAAAATCATCAGTATCGTAAAAAAATTTGATTGAGCCCTGTCCGTCCGTCCGTGCGTCCGTCCGTTAACACGATAACTTGAGTAAATTTTGAGTTATCTTGACGTAATTTGGTACGTAGGTTCCTGGGTACTAATCGCAGATCGCTATTTAAAATGAATGATATCGGACTATAACCACGCCCACTTTTTCGATATCGAAAATTTCGAAAAACCGAAGAAGTGCGATAATTCATTACCAAAGACGGATAAAGCGATGAAACTTAGTACGTGGGTTGACCTTATGATGCAAAATGGATAATAAGTAAAATTTTGGACAATTGGGGTGGCACCGCCCACTATTAAAAGAAGTTAATTTAAAAGTTTTTCAAGCTGTAATTTGGCAGTCGGTGAAGATATCATGATGAAATTTGGCAGGAATGTTACTTCAATTACTGTATATGCTATAAATAAAATATTGCAAAATCGGATGAAGAAAACGACCACTTTTAAAAAAAAAAAATTTTTAAGTCAACTTTTAACAACATGTTAGAAGTTTTTTATTCCTTTGAAATAAAAATGCAGATATTCTGATGTTTACAAAGCAGTGGTTTAATGAGAACTGAACTTTGTGTCTTTACATTACGAACTTAGAAGCTACAATTTAAAGATTCATAGAAAAGCAAAAAACGTATAATGTTGCCAGACTGGAGAATAATAAAGTATTTGGCTTATTCTTTCAACACTTCTTCTTAAGCAAATATCTTTATAAAAATTAAGCAAATATATTTAATTAATTTAATCCAAGTAATTTAACAAAGTTACAATGCTTTTGCTTACTAACACTTTTAGTTAAAATGTCGGCAACATTTTCATTAGTTGAAACATATTCTAATTTAATTTCATTTGACTCTACTTTTTCTCGTATAAAATGGTATTTTATATCAATGTGTTTGGTGCGCTTATGATGAATGGGGTTACGTGCTATATGTTGCGCACTAATGTTATCACCGTATATGATCATCGAATTTGTACTGATATACCCAATTTCTTCTTGACGTAATCTGTTGAGGTAGACTGCCTCTTTTGCAGCCGCTGATAAGGCCACGTATTCAGCCTCGGTGCTGCTTAAAGCCGTCACATTTTGCTTTGTTGAAGCCCAAGAGAAAGCACTGCTTCCTAAGTAGAATACATACCCTGAATATGATTTTCTATCGTTTGGATCATTTGCCCAATCTGCGTCAGCGTATCCCTTCACGGGCTCATCAGACTTGCGGTACACGATACTTAAATCTGAAGTACCTGACAGATATCTCAAAATGTGCTTTGCTGCGGTTTCGTGCTCAACATGTGGGTTTGTGTTACGTTGAGAAAGCTTGCTTACAGCGTGCGTAATATCAGGTCGACTTAGCACTGCTAAATACATAAGAGAACCGATTAATGATTGGTATTCTGTAGTATTTACCTTTGAACATTTTTCGTCTTGGCAGCCCACTTGGAAACCTGGATTGAGTGGAGTTGCGACTGCCTTACAGTTTTGCATGCCATATTTTTCAAGAATGGATTTGATGTACTTTTTCTGTGATAAGTGAATCGCGCCTCTGTTGACCTCTCGCTGCACTTCCAAACCAAGGAAGTATCGTATAGCACCACCATCTTGCATGTGAAATGTAGACGCTATCTTCTTCTTAATTTCAGCTATATCATTTTCACTTGGACCCATGATGATTAAGTCATCAACGTAAACTGCGATATAACTATATTGCTTCTGGTTTTGTTCAAAATATAAGCACGGCTCATTGATGCACCTTTTAAAACCGATGCCTTTTAAAACTTCGTCGAGTTTGTTGTTCCAAGCACGTCCGGATTGTTTTAGCCCATAAATCGCCTTTCGTAATTTTAGTACTTTATTTGGATATTGTTTGCTTATAAAATTTTCGGGTTGCTTCATATAAACATTTTCATGAAGCTCACTATTTAAGTATGCGTTGGAAATATCCACTTGATGCATATATAATTGTTTTTCTGCTGCGATTGCAAATAGCATTCGAATCGTTTCGTACCTTATTACTGGAGAAAACGTTTCCCAGTAATTAATACCTAACTGTTGTGCACAACCCTTGGCAACTAATCTGGATTTAAATCGCTCTATATCGCCCTCAACATTTCGTTTGATTCTAAAAACCCACTTTGACCCAATAGCTTTATGCTCTGCAGGTAAATCAACTAACGACCATGTATTGTTTGCTATAAGTGCATCGTATTCGGCTTGCATTGATTTTTGCCAATCTTTTGAGTGTTGGCCACTCAATGCTTCTGCTGCAGTTTGTGGTGTTTCCAAATCTTCAATGTAATTAAGGTAATGATACTGCTTTTTAGGTCTACCAGGCTTACCTGTGTGTATTAGTTTAGGACGACCTGCCCCACGTCGCTTTACGTTGTGTTGTTCGGAATGCTCCATACATGGTTCTCGTTGTTCTTCGTCTTGATTATCGTCTTCGGAACTGCTAGCAGTGGCAAAATCCTCCTCATCATCGCCTGAATCACAGCCTGCATTTTGTTCAGCTTCAGCTATGGTATCGTTTGATGATGAACGCTGATTTTCTTGACTTTCGTTGGATTCTAGGCGAATGATGTTTGTCATAAAATCATTGCTTTGTTCCGAAGTTTCATTGTCAGCAGTTACACGCGTACCAAAATCGCCTTCTGCAAATCTGACGTCACGCCTTTCTATGACTACACGTTTTTGGCGATCATAAAGTCGATACGCCTTTGCTGTGCAAGAATATCCCACAAATGTGTATTCTTTACCTTTGGCCGCAAACTTGCTTTTAATGGTTTTTTCTAGTGCAAAAACTCTTGACCCAAAAATTCGAAAATGTTTGACTGAAGGTTTGCGTTTATGCCACATTTCAAATGGTATAAGATTATTAAGCGCTTGCGTTGGACACCGATTACGGATATACACTGCGGTTTGAATCGCCTCTGCCCACAAAAACTCGTCTAGCTTTGCATGAATTAATAAACTTTTTGCCATTTCTACGATTGTGCGGTTCGCCCGTTCTGCAACACCGTTTTGTTGGGGTGTATAAGGCACTGTTAATTGTCTTTTAATTCCGCATTTTACCAAAAAATTATCAAATTCATTATTTATATATTCCCTGCCGTTATCACTACGCAAGGCTTTTATTTTACTACCGGTTTGGCACTCTACATATGCTTTAAACTCCTTGAACTTTTCAAAAACTTCATTTTTATTGTGCATAAAATAAACAAAAATTTTACGAGAACAATCATCGATGAAAGTGACGAAATATTTCTTTCCACCTAACGATTTAACGTTCATGGGGCCACACACATCCGTATGCACAAGTTCAAGTTTGCTCTTCGATATTCGCGCATTTGTTTGCGTAAATGGCAAAGCACATATTTTTGCTTGATTACACGTATCGCAACTGATTTTGGCTGGCATATTTCTAATATTCATACCGCGCACAAGTTCACTGTCATTTAGTTGTTTTAAACTTTGCATATTTAAGTGACCAAAACGATTGTGCCACTTTACAACTAATGAACTTTCACTTAGTAAACAAACAATATTTGTTTTTTCTTCATTCCGATATACATATAAATTATTTACACGCTCTGCTTGTAGCACTGTTTGCTGTTTCTTGTTTTTTATTATGGCACTGTTGCATGTAAATACTGTCGAATTCCCATACTGCGCTGCCTTACTTACTGACAGAAAATTCATAAGCAGAGATGGGACAAATAGCACATCATTCAACACAATTTTATTGTTTTCTCTTTTTAGCACTAGTGAACCTATTCCAGACGATTCTATAAACTTCTCTGCTGCTAACATGACATGAGAATTCTTTTCAGTAAACGATGTAAACATATTTTTATCACAACACATGTGTGATGTAGCGCCGCTGTCAATGCACCATGTGTCTCTTTTTGCTACATTATCAATTGCACCATACATTAAATGATTTGATGATTCGTGTGTCTCACTGTGCATTTCAGTATTTGCATTCTATTTCTTGCTTCGGCACTCACTTGCGCGATGACCTAATTTTTGGCAATTGAAACATTTCCCCTTAAAACGCTGTTTGTCTTTTTCTTTTTTACTATTTACTTTGGTTTTATTCTTTTCGTCATTTGTACGACCATACTCATGTTGCTTTTGTGTCATGTTTTTACTTGAATGTGCGTAGACTGCTTGTGTGCATTCCCGATCATCTTTTTCTTGCCTTCGCGTTCCCTCTTCTAAAATTTTTGATTTAACTACGTCGAACGTCGGCAACTTGTCGCGCGTTTCAATAGCGACAACGAAGTTTTCCCATGAATTTGGAAGGCTTGAAAGCAACATTATGACTTTCAACTCGTCGTTTATTTGAATGTCCAATTCGGCTAATTTGTCGACTGTTGCCACAAGCTCATTTACATACCGTACTACACTGTCGCCTTGTTGCATGTTTAAGCGTAACAGTTTTTGATACTGCTGAACTTTTTTCACTGGACCGACTGGCAAATGAATGTCGCGCAATTTTTGCCATGCCTCTGCCGCTGTTATGCACGTCTTTATGTGCATTAACTGTGTCGGCTTTATATTTAAAATTAAACATGCCAAAGCCTTTTGATCTGTGGTTTCCCACTTAAGGATTTCTTCGGCGGTAGCATCTTCTGCTTTTTCATACTTTCCGCATACAACGTTCCACAAATCCGCCGTAATGAGTACACTCCGCACGGACACTGACCACACGTCATAGTTATCATCACCCAACTTCTCTATTTGGAGGTGTACACTCATTTTGTATTTTTACGCGTATTTATTTCGCACGTACGTATGTATGTTTTAAAAATAAAAACCGAATTACTTAAACTTTTTCGATCGCGTTACTGGTTCACACAATTAATTAATTTGATTTATTAGAGTTCTCGAATTTTCTTTGGACTCTGGGCCCATAACCTTTGTTAGAAGTTTTTTATTCCTTTGAAATAAAAATGCAGATATTCTGATGTTTACAAAGCAGTGGTTTAATGAGAACTGAACTTTGTGTCTTTACATTACGAACTTAGAAGCTACAATTTAAAGATTCATAGAAAAGCAAAAAACGTATAATGTTGCCAGACTGGAGAATAATAAAGTATTTGGCTTATTCTTTCAACACAACAAATGTAATATCTTTGCAGAATATAAGTAAATTATGTCAACATTCAACCCCAGTAATGATACTGTGCAACAAAATACAAAAATAAAAGAAAGTTTCAGAATGGGCGTGGCTCCGCCCTTTGTCATTTTATTTGTCTAGAATACTTTTAATGCCATAAGCTGAACAAAAATTTACCAATCCTTGTGAAATTTGGTAGGGGAAGAGATTCTATGACGATAACTCTTTACTGTCAAAAAGGGCGAAATCGGTTGAAGCCACGCTCAGCTTTTATACACAGTCGTCCGTCTGTCCTTCCGCTGGGCCGTTAACACGATAACTTGAATAAAAATCGACATATCTTTACTAAACTTAGTTCACGTACTTATCTGAAGTCATTTTACCTTGGTATAAAAAATGGCCGAAATCCGACTACGACCACACCACGTCCACTTTTTCGATATCGAAAATTACGAAAAATGAAAAAATTCCATAATTCTATACCAAATATGAAAAAAGGGATGAAACATGGGAATTGGATTGGTTTATTGACGCAAAATATAACTTTAGAGAAAACTTTGTAAAATGGGTGTGACATCTACCATATCAAGTACAAGAAAATGAAGAAGTCCTGCAGGGCGAAATCAAAAACCCCTGGGATCTAGGCAGGTATTACATATACAAATAAATTAGCGATAACCGACAGATGGTGTTCTGGGTCACCCTAGTCCACATTTGGTCGATATCTTGAAAACGCTTTCACATATAAAACAAAGGGTCACTCCCTTTTAAAACCCCCATTAATGCCTTTAATTTGATACCCTTATCGTACAAGCACATTATGGAGTTACCCCAGGTCCACCTTTATGGCGATATCCCGAAATAGCTTCAACCTATAGTACTATTGCCCACTCCCTTTTAAAATATTCTTTAATACCTTCCATTTGATACCCATGTCATACAAACACATTCCAGGGTTTCCCTAGGTTCATTTTCCTACACAGTGATTTTTCCTTATTTTGTCTCCAAAGCTCTTAGATGAGTATGTAATGTTCGGTTACACCCGAACTTAGCCTTCCTTGCTTGTTCAAAATGAAATTTGCTCAAAATGTTACTATAAGGTATATGCGATTACCTTACGGCGACCGCTGTGGTATGATGGAAGCTTACTGCGCCACCACACCCAAAATTCTGGATTCAATTTCCAGGCAAACAAACACTGAAAATGTAGAAACAAGTTTTTCAATTAGAAAACAGTTTTTTAAACAGCTTTAGCAAAAATTCTAAATGCATTTCAGCCAAGGAAAGCTTCTCAGTGAAAATTCATCTATCTTGGGGATGCACAATGAGCATGATGCAAATTAGAAGAGAATCTCGTTTGAAATCTCCTCGGAGGCAAATCGGTCCAAGTATTTTTTTGTTTTGGGGTATTACAAAAAACTAGTGTGTTAGTATGTGGGAGTATGTCTATCTACATATGTTGCTTATGGACTCCGATTTCGATCACATTTACAGGGTAGCCCATGGAGTGTCTACGGAGAGTGGGCCATGTACCGATCAAAACCAAACACCTATTTGACTGGCAAAGATCTATGGGCCAAACTTTTGAAAAGAAAAAAATTCTAGTGGTCATTTTAATATTTGCTAATTATCTACCAAATCTGCCAATAGAAAAAGAAATATCGAAAATTGATTTTTTTAAACGATTCCAGTCATTATGTGGACTGTGCAGCTCATTTATTGATCTATTCCTTAAAACTTGATGCACCGATCCCTAGGGCACTATCACGTTTTTTCCGATATGTAAACCAGTCCTTTCACTCTATACCAAAAACTTTTATTTCTGTTTATTTTTACTGATTACTTGCTAAAACTTAACCGGCATTGTGACTACGCTGGATCAAAATACAATAAAAAATAAGTAAGAAAGTCTAATTTCGGGTGAAACCAAGCATGACGTACCCAGCTATACACTTGAAATGCTGTTGTTGTTTGTTTTGTGTGCTTAATAGTGTTGCAAGGCTGCGCAATAATACATATACATATGGTTCTACTCTGGACTAATTTTTCTTCGAGTTATGCCTCCCGAAGCATAGAAAATTGCTTAGTTATAAAAGGAATGGTGCCACGCCCATTTTTAAATATTTGAAGTTTTTCCTGCTTATTGTTATAAATCCACTTGGGAAATGAAATAACATTTATATAAAGCTCTTTTTTGCAAACATATAGTTTATTTTATTCGTCAACAACAATTTTCAAAATGTTTTATGTAAAATTGGGCGTGGTCCTTAACCGATTTCGTAAAATTTTTTTCAAAGCATTCCTTATAGTAAGGGCAACCTCTCTGCCGAATTTTGTTACGATAGGTTTTACAATTTTTTATTTATGATTAATAATATCTGTAAAATTGATTTTATCACAAGTGGGCGGTGCCACGCCCATTTAAACATTTTTTTTTCGAATCTTTATCAACAGTCTCAATATCAGTGCACACGTCAAATTTCAACATTCTAGGTATATTATTTCCTAAATAATCAGGTTTTTCGTGTTTTCCAAAATGTTATATATATATATATATATATATATATATAAAGTGGACGTGGTTATCATCCGATTTCGCTCATTTTCAACACCATTCTATTGCGGGTCCAAATAAACTCGTGTACCAAATTTCGTGAAGATATCTCAATATTTACTCAAGTTATCGTGTTAACGGACAGACAGACGGACATGCTTTAATCAAATTTTTTTTCGATGCTGCTGATTTTGATATATGGAATTCTATATCTATCTCGATTCTTTTATACCTGTACAACCAACCGTTACCCAATCACAGTTATAATACAAGTGTGTGTGTACAAGTACAGCTGGGTAAAATTAATAGACAACATAAATCTTACCGAGAATAACCTCTAACGGGTTTAAATTTTCTTTGTATGAATTTGCCTCTGTTATCACTTTGGCGTCGCATTAACATAGCCCAGTTAGCACTATGCCGCAATTACTTCCGTCAACATACCTCAATCAATACACTTCATTCGATATAATGTTCCTGTTGTAATTTTGTCACATAGGATGTGCTCATCATTATTGCGCTGTTGAAAAATTTCTTGTTTTTGATTACCCAATTACAGTGAAACTCGCAAACTGAGCAATGTGTATTTCTAAAGCGTCGATCTTTATTTTGAATCTGCCAAGAAGGTTGCCCCAACTCATTCCGTAAAAAGCCATATATATTTCCATTTGTCAATCTTGCTACTGGAAACTTGCAAGTCATTTTACAGTTGAGAACTTCTTCGTTGCTGAACTTCATAGGCTCTAAGACGAAAGCAATATTGTATCGAATTTAGTGCAAATCCGCTTATTTGCAACCTTCTGCTAACGTTCGAACCACTAAACTGTTGAATAAATAACTCCACTATTCAATAATGTAAAATGGCCTATTTAATGGTAATTTCCGATCAGTTTTATTAATTTATATGTATTTTTTCAGCTTTGCTGATCTATTATGGTCAAGTGCAAATAAAATGCGATTTATTCCACCATTTAGCCCAACGTTTCGATAATTATTCTTATCTTCTTCAGAGGCGGTCTATATTTGTTTATAACATAATACAAAAGACAAAAACAACATTAGAAATAAAATTACACGATCTAAATTACATAGTTTGAAACAAAGTATTGCACAATTATAAATTTGAATTTTACATGAAATATTACTCCACAAACAATTATTTATATTCACTCACATTGGCTTTTAAAAAACGAATTTATTATTACTTTACAAACAAACTTTTTAATGCTACCATCACTATATGGTAAACTTGTCAAACTACTAATTATCTGTGTCATAGACATAATAAGAAATTCGCGGCTATGTCTTGTGTATCTTCTTTCTTGTTCATTGCCTTTTCTCTGTTTTGCATTATTCTGAGGCTCTCGAGTGTGTACCTTGTTCTTTCTCTCGTCTCTTTGTCTATTATTTTTGTTGTTGTGAAATCTACTGTGTGTTTGTTGTTTACCGCGTGTTGTGATAACGCCGTGCTGTGTTTTTCTTTGTTGATATCGGCTTGGTGCTCTACAAGTCGTGTGTTTAGCGCCCTCTTCGTAGTGCCAATATATATTTTGTTGCAATATTCAGTTTCATTTCCTTTGCACTCTATTGAAGTACTTCACAATAACACTTCTACTGCTCGACAGTTAGCGTGCTTAAATCAAACTGATTCGTCGTGCCTCAGCTGCTGCTGGTTTTATAATTTTTGGTTTCCTAAATGACATATTTCTAGGCGTTTCTATTTCTAGAATTTGCTACCAGTTATAATATAATTAAAGATGCGCGTTATAGCTTTTCATATGCGCGTGTATATGTAAGTGATACTTTCCTACTTTTTATATAGATAATTTCCTAATTTTGGGAGCATCTGAGATAAGATATGTGCATGTGTTTGTGCATCTCTCTCCGCTGCGTGTACGTACACATGTGTAGACATAATGTTTGTTTCGTTTATGTAGATACAAGTGACTGCCTGCTTGTTTTGGTTTCATTTACTTACCATCAGACTAGTGATGTGAGTATAACTTAGTGTCAATAGTATTTGTCACAATATTTTCACTTTTGCAAAAGCTAGTTCATCGTAATTTAAGCACCAATGATGAACTTCTGCGACCAGTGTATAAATTGGAAAGAATTTTGCGGCTTTTCAACAACATGAGAATTTGTATTTATGTAAGCCGTTTACCCTTTAATTTACATTTATTATTATTATTATTATTAAGACACAAGTTAGACAGAGTATTTTAATGTGCCACATGTAATTTGATACAATACTTTCTTAAGATTAGGGATAAATGACTTAAACCTACAAGTTTTTTAAACTTTACAATAAATTTCAAGATACATAGATCAATAAGCAAATATATATAAAAGGAATAAAGGAGAACACAGAGAAAGAAGGAAAGAAAGGAAGGGTGTATTCAATATTTTTATACTCAGTTGAGCAGAGCTCACAGAGTATATTAACTTTGATTGGATAACGGTTGGTTGTACAGGTATAAAGGAATCGAGATTGATATAGACTTCCATATATCAAAATCATCAGTATCGAAAAAAAATTTGATTGAGCCATGTCCGTCGGTCCGTCCGTCCGTCCGTCTATCCGTTAACACGATACTTGAGTAAATTTTGAGGTATCTTGATAAAATTTGGTACGTAGATTCCTGCGCACTCATCTCAGATCGCTGTTTAAGATGAACTATATCGGACAATAACCACGCCCACTTTTTCGATATCGAAAATTTCGAAAAACCGAAAAAATGCAATAATTCATTGACAAAGACGGATAAAGCGATGAAACTTGGTAGATGGGTTGACCTTATGACGCAGAATAGAAAATTGGTAAGATTTTTGACAACGGGCATTGCACCACCCACTTTTAAAAGAAGGTAATTTAAAAGTATTGCAAGTTGTAATTTGGCAGCCGTTGAAGATATCATGATGAAATATGGCAGGAACATTACTACTATTACTGTATATGTGCTAAATAAAAATTAGCAAAATCGGGTGAAGAAAACGCCCACTTTTTAAAACAAATTTTTTTAAAAGTCAAATTTTAACAAAAAATTTAATATCTTTACTGTGTATAAGTAAATTAAGTCAACATTCAACTACAGTAATGATATGACGCAACAAAATGCAAAAATAAAAGAAAATTTCAAAATGGGCGTGGCTCTGCCCATTTTCACTTATTTTGTCTAGAATACTTTTAATGCCATAAGTCGAACAAAAATTTACCAATCCTTCTTAAATTTGGTAGGGGCATAGATTCTATGACGGTAACTATTTTCTGTGAAAATAGGCGAAATCGGTTGAAGCCACGCCCAGTTTTTATACACAGTCCACCGTCTGTCCTTCCGCTCGGCCGCTAACACGATAACTTGAGCAAAAACCGATATATCTTTACTAAACTTAGTCCACGTACTTATCTGAACTCACTTTATTTTGGCGTAAAAAATGGCTGAAATCCGACTATAACCACGCCCACTTTTTCGATATCGAAAATTACGAAAAATGAAAAAATGCCATAATTCAATACCAAATACGAAAAAAGGAATGAAACATGGTAATTTGATTAGTTTATTGACACAAAATATAACTTTAGAAAAAACTTTGTAAAATGGGTGTGACACCTACCATATTAAGTAGAAGAAAACGAAAAAGTTCTACAGGGCGAAATCAACAGCCCTTGGAATCTTGGCAGGAATACTGTTCGCAGTAATACATATATAGATAAATTAGCAGTACCCGACAGATGATTTTCTCGATTACCCTGGTCGACATTTTGGTCGATATCACGAAAACACCTTCACATATACATCTAAGGGCCACTCGCTTTTAAAACCCTCATTAATACCTTTAATTTGATACCCATTTCGTACAAATACATTCTAGAGTCACCCCTGGTCCACCTTTATGGCGGTAACTTGAAAACGCGTTCACATATGCAACTAAGGCACACTCGCTTTTAAAGTACTCATTATCACCTTTCATTTGATACCCATATCGTACAAACATATTCTAGAGTCACCCCTGGTCCACCTTTATGGCGATATCTCGAAAACGCCTTCACATATGCAACTAAGGCACACTCCCTTTTAAAGTACTCATTATCACCTTTCATTTGATACCCATATCGTACAAACATATTCTAGAGTCACCCCTGGTCCACCTTTATGGCGGTAACTTGAAAACGCGTTCACTATAGAACTAAAGCCCATTCCCTTTTAAAATGCTCATTAACACCTTTCATTTGATACCCATATCGTACAAACCCATTCTAGAGTCACCCCTGTTCCACCTTTATGGCGATATCTCGAAAACGCCTTCACATATGCAACTAAGGCACACTCCCTTTTAAAGTACTCATTATCACCTTTCATTTGATACCCATATCGTACAAACATATTCTAGAGTCACCCCTGGTCCACCTTTATGGCGGTAACTTGAAAACGCGTTCACTATAGAACTAAAGCCCATTTCCTTTTAAAATGCTCATTAACACCTTTAATTTGATACCGGTATCGTACAAACACATTCTAGAGTCACCCCTGGTCCACCTTTATGGCGATATCTCGAAAACGCCTTCACATATGCAACTAAGGCACACTCCGTTTTAAAATACTCATTATCACCTTTCATTTGATACCTATATCGTACAAACAAACTCTAGAGTCAGTCCTGGTCCACCTTTATGGCGATATTCCTAAATGGCGTCCATCCATATTGGCCATATTTCTAGGCCTACTCTCTCTTAAAATACTCTTTAATACCTTCCATCTTATACACATGTCAGACAACCACATTCCAAGGTTACCCTAGGTTCATTTTCCTACATGGTGGCTTTCCCTTATTTTGTCTCCATAGCTCTCAACTGAATATATAATGTTCGGTTATACCCGAACTTAGCCTTCCTTACTTGTTAGCTATACATCCAGAACTTCAGCGATATCATAATTTGAATTTTGAATAATAATAGTATAAAAGTAGCATTCGATAGTATCTGATAATCACAATTGTGGAACACCCTGTTAAATATAAGATTGGGATTGAATAGCCAGTTTGAATTGCCGTGGATTTGCTACCATTTTTAATTTGTTAGGCAGTGAGTTCCACAACTGCACGGCCCCAATGAAAAACATTCTTGAGGTAGCTGAAAGTGTTGAGTGTGCAAAAGTTAATTTTGAGAAGAGATAACTCGGACAACAGGTATGGATTAGCTTATGTATAAATAACAATAATCCGCATTCAAAAAATTTTGATAAACTGCAACCAAGAATTTGTACGAATAGTTCGGATATATCGTGCTTTAAAAAAAATTTAAAATAAACTCTTCAAACAAGAAACCATCTAGCAAATGCATAAATTTCACAGCTTCTTTCTGAAATCAAAAAAATATTTACAATATTCAATACACCCATACAGTCTTATTTACTCAAGCTTTTACAATGTAAAAATGTGAAACTTGAAATGGCGTTGCACTCGGTGGCGCATAAAAATGAAATATTCATGGAGTGCTATAGCGAAATAAAGCAAAAAATTTGCAAACTCAAGTGCAAAAAATCATGCAAGCAAATATGTAATATACTTTTATATGTATTTATACATATCTGAGTGTGTGTGAATATGCTTACAGCTATTCAATTCTGTTCACCCTATAAACGTATTCACATTTTTCATCAATATCGATTTGAAGTTCTCACATTTTATACCCTCTCAACTTCATCACATTACCTTATGTGCTTCCATTGATTTGACTTGAAGTGTAAAATTCGATGCTCGTTCTACTGCCGCAGACACAATGCAATGCTTAACGCCGGAAATGCATAAGACGTATTTCGACAGTGATAGATAAGTGGGGCATAAAATTGATATCTTGTCGTAATTCAACAATGTTGTTGCGGTATGCCGCAAATACGACAACAAGAAGAGCAAATGTGAGTTGCTTATTTATATCAATGTTTTTTTTTTTTTTTTTGGAATGCCAACAGTGCAGAATTGTCATGCGGAAAGTGCAATTGAAGTGAAATGTGTGTAGCTTTTTTATGGTTTTTTTTTTTTTAATTCTTTTGAAACTACAGAGACTTAGCTTATTTTGATCAAAGAAATTTAATTTTTAGCATACCCGCAGATATTTTTCTGCCTGAAAATTGGTTTGCCTACATTAAAAAAGTGGCGTTTCCCGCTCTTATCACTTAACTCCCCATTCTCGTATATTTTTATAGTCAGTTGAGCAGAGCTCACAGAGTATAACAACTTTGATTGAATAACGGTTGGTTTTACAGGTATAAAGGAATCGAGATAGATATAGACTTCCATATATCAAAATCGTCAGTATCAAAAAAAAATTTGATTGAGCCATGTCCGTCCGTTCGTCCGTCCGTCCGTCCGTTAACACTATAACTTGATTAAATTTTGAGGTATCTTGATGAAATTTGGTATGATTTGGTTCCTTGGCACACATCTCAGATCGCTAGTTGAAATGAACGAAATCAGACTATAACCACGCCCACTTTTTCGATATCGAAAATTTCGAAAAACAACAAAACTGCGAAAATTCATTACCAAAGATGGATAAAGCAATGAAGCTTGGTAGGTGAGTTGAACTTATGACGCAGAATAGAAAATTAGTAAAATTGTGGACAATGGGAGTGGCACCACCCACTTTTAAAAGAAGGTAATTTAAAAGTTTTACAAGCTGCAATTTGGCAGTTGTTGAAGATATCATTATGCAGTTTGGCAGGAACGTTACTCCTATTACTATATGTATGCTTAATAAAAATTAGCAAAATCGGAACACGACCACGCCAACTTTAAAAACCAAATTTTTTTTATAAGTCAAATTTTAACAAAAAACTTAATATCTTTACAGTATATAAGTAAATTGTGTCAACATTCAACTCCAGTAATGATATGGTGAAACAAAATGCAAAAATAAAAGAAAATATCAAAATGGGCGTGGCCCCGCGCTTTTTCATTTAATTTGTCTATGATAATTTTAATGCCATAAGTCGAACAAAAATTTACCAACCCTTGTGAAATTTGGTAGGGGCTTAGATTCTATGATGATAACTCTTTTCTGTGAAAAAGGGCGAAATCGGTAGAAGCCACGCCCAGTTTTTATACACAGTCGACCGTCGGTCCTTCCGCTCGGCTGTTAACACGATCACTTGAGCAAAAATCGATATAACTTTACTAAACTCAGTTCACGTACTTATCTGAACTCACTTTGTATTGGTATAAAAAATGGCTGAAATCCGAATATGACCACGCCACTTTTTCGATTTGGAAAATTACGAAAAATTAAAAAAGTGCAATAATTCTATACCAAATACGAAAAAAGGGATGAAACAAGGTAACTGGTTTGGTTTATTGACGCAAAATATAACTTTAAAAAAAACTTTGTAAAATGGGTGTGACACCTACCATATTAAGCAAAAGAAAATGAAAAAGTTTTGCAGGGCGAAATCAAAAGCCCTTGGAATCTTGGAAGGAATATTGTTCGTGGTATTACATATATAAATAAATTAGCGGTACCCGAAAGATGATGTTCTGGGTCACCCTGGTCCACATTTTGGTCGATATCTCGAAAACGTCTTCACATATACAACTACCACCATTATATTTTAAAAACCTCATTAATACCTTTAATTTGATACCCATATCGTACAAACAAATTCTAGAGTCACCTCTGGTCCACCTTTTTGTCGATATCCCGAAATGGCGCCCACTCCCTCTTAAAATACTCTTCAATACCTTCCATTTGATACACATGTCATACAAACACATGCCAAGGTTACCCTAGGTTCATTTTCCTACATCGTGATTTTCCCTTATTTTGTCTCCACAGCTCTTAGCTAAGTATGTAATATTCGGTTACACCCGAACTTAGCCTTCCTTACTTGTTTATTCCCTTCTTTACATTACTCCCTTTCTCTCCGCCCCTTCTCGTTCAACTTTACCCTTCTACTAAAACTAACACTACCACTGCCACAGCTACTATCACTACCACTACCATTGCCACTACCACTACTGCTACCACTACCACAAATACTACTAATACCACTACACCTAACACTACCGTTACCACTTCCAATACAACTAACTCTGCACTACCACAACTATCAGTACATTTGCCACTGACACAGCCACTATCACTACCACGACAACAACTTATATTACCACCTCCACTGCAACTAACTATAACCACAACTACAGAAAAACCTCACAACCTCCGACAAGAAGCCCAGCGCTTGCTTAGTTGACTAGATCTTCATATGTCTAGTATTAAAGTGCAATTGGCACTTTACGTTTGCAAATGCTCCTTTGAGCTTAGAGTTTTCATGAATATCCTTTTTTCTTTGCATGCCAATAATACAGGGATCAGGCAGCTTATATTTTTGTCTGCCGCCAAGTTACTGGAAGAATACATTCCTACCCTCCCTTTCAGTTAAAATTTATCCCTGAGCAAATTCATCAGACTTCCGTCCCATACCCCAATCCCCACCCCTTGCGCAATTTGGGCAGCTTAGTATAAAGCGACTTTAATGTTCTATGGCGACACACTCAAACAGTTATTACTTCACATTAGAGAAATGAGCCTTCTTAATACAGCTGGAACCTTGACTTCAAAAATTTAACCGAAACACTTTGATATTCATTTATTTGGCTCTTTCTTAAAGTTAGAGTGAAGAGAGTTAAATTCTTCAGTAGTAGGTGCACAAGTGGTAAACGAAGCTCCCACATTGGCTGCGATAAGAACTTTAACTGCCGATAGACTGTTTATTTTGCCACTTGCTAGCTGTTTAAGAAAGTTTATCGTCCCAACCTTCCGCTCGTCCATTTCGATAACAAAGCCAATAAAATACTGGGTTTTATGTTTGGGGTGAACTGAATTCTTGGGTCTTGTACCTTCTCATGTATGTACATAACTAAAAAATATTAATAAAATTTTGGTGCCATATAGCGCCGAGAACAACAAAACTGTTCCTTCAACTTGTAATGAGCTGCGGCATCTGCTAAGTAAATGAATTTTGCTTCTTCCATACGAGGCTTGGTCTCCATTTAAGTTTGAGCTATTGCAGCAGGTAGTTCAAAAAGTGGAATAGATGCTTTTACTTTTGGATACCCGTTGTTACTTATATCTGGTCACAGTCTGCCCAAATGGCACTTTAACAGTTATAAATATAATCAGAAACAATTTTTAAAATAAAACTAAGTTTGGCCGTATATCAAGCCGCAAAAAATAGCCCGAAACCAACAAGCTGGAGAAACTTCTCAAGGGACACTACGCACAAACAGCAGGGAACAAAAAAATAAAAGTGGCATTTTTTTAAAATTTCATCAATGATATTATTCTTTTTTAATCGAAAGTTCCAAAAAATTTTACGAAAATTTTAAGCTTCTATACAAATTTCTCTGAGTTTTTAGTTTACGCAGTTTTGTAGCACAATCAGTTTTAGTTCAACAAACTAAATGTTACAGTGGTCTTAATATTTAACTCGAGTCGAAAGAAATTTGTTTCGGATTTGGAAAAAAGTATATCTGATTTGACAGCTTTCGAACCGCATTTTATCCAAAGTGAGTCTCTCAAAATTTGGACTGATTTATAAGGTGTAGGGGTTTGAGATTTGTTTCTCATGGAACTATGGGCTGGTGCGGAATGCCTATAAGATTCAATGTGTTCATATTAAATCATTCCCGAGATGGTTGAGCCAATAACTTAATGGAACTTCTTACCACAACTGGCTGCAAAGCCTTCGGGGAATGTCCTCAATGCTACAAAAAAACAACAACAGATGTGTTTGCTTGATCGGCTTAAGGCTTAAATTTTATAGAAGTATTTTCGAAAATTAAAACAAAAGCAAATTATTTAATTAAATAATATGATACAATTGATTTAAAAATTAAAGCATCTTGCAGTCAAAGACATTGGTGGATTCACCAAGACAGCGACAGAAATCTCATAGGACTAGAATGTGTGAATAGTGCAACTAAAATTCTCTCTTGTTTTCTGCGTTGGAGCTCTAGATTGGCGACTTGAGTAGCTTTTTTTAATTGTTTTACTTTAATACGTTCTCTTAGTAGGACTTTTCCCTAATTTTCTCATTTCTAAAATTCTGCATTTTCGCCAACATATCAAAACGCATTCTTTCAGAAATTAATTATTGCTTGCAGTCACTAAAATTCCTTATTTTATAATTACTTATAACTCCTTTCAAGGAGATTAAAAGCATTGCTTCATGCAGACGTATATACACATTAAATATATACGCCGCCGATAAACGCCGCCGCCGCCGCCTATTTTGGTCGTATTTCGCACGCCGTCGCCGAATGACAAAAATATCGGCGCGACGGCGCGGCACCCGGCGCGTTACTATATTTTCTACTCGTTTAAGCCATTTATTGTTCATGTCGACAGTGGTATCAACGGTAGCGCATCACTAAGAAACTAAGAGCTGGTAAGCATTTTTGAGCAGGTATTTGAGGCACAATGAAAATTATGTACAACGCTTTTCTAATGGTATCTAAGTATAGAAATGCAGAACTGGCTAAGGGGTAACGGGGCTGAGCTGCCCTTGAATTTAACAAAAAAATTTTTTTTGTATGCTAAAAATGTTTTTGAGGCACTTTGAAAATTAAATATGTTTAAATTTAACATAATTTTTCTCCTTATTGGCCGTTAGTGTTTAGAAAAACTGAAACTTTTGGTTGAGCTCAAGGCCGGGTTTTCTTAAATAAAACACTTGGATGTGTATTTTATTTTGTTCAAAGCGTAGCTTAAGATTCCTGAGGATGACTTCAGACTGAAATCGAAATATTGAAAAATAAAAACAAAATAAAATACACATCCAAGTGTTTTATTTAAGAAAACCCGTCCTTGAGCTCAACCAAAAATTTCGGTTTTTTGTTAAAATTTAATATTTGAAAATTATAAAAAGAAATAAGCCAGATTATTAGGTTAGGTCTAAAACTTTGCTAGGTCAGTGCAAAATAATTTTTTTTTTAATTGAAACAAGTATGGACGGGACTGTCTTCGGCTGTCCCGAAAACTTCATACATTTCAAGATAATGAAATGTTATATTAATTTCGTCACGAATTCCACAATAGTAAGTCCTTAAAGGAAAATAGATAGAAGTACCATTAAATATACCGAAATAATCAGGATGAAGAGCAGAGTTGATTTAGCCATGTCCGTCTGTCTGTTTGTATGGAAACTAGTCCCTCAATGTTTGAGATATCTTGATGAAATTGAGTGAGCGGGTGTATTTAGGTGTCCGATTAGACATTTGTCGGAACCGGCCTGATCGGACGACTATCGCATATATCCTCCATAAAACCTATTTTTCGGAAAAAGAGGTTTTTTTGTCATATCCTCCGCAATTTATCAGACCTAACTTTAAACTTCACCATATGCTTACGTATGTAGCATATATTGTTGTCTAAAAAAATCATAGACATCGGTGGTATATATAGTATATATCTCATACAAGAGATTGTTCAGATAAGAAACTTTTCTCAATTTCTGCCCCATTTTAACAGCTAGAGCTTCAAATTTTACCAAATGCTTACGTATATAGCACATATTTTTGTCTGAAAAATCATAGAGATCGATAGTATATATATTATATACCGCATATAAGCTGTCATTTTTGCTCCTTTTTTACATCTAGAAGCATAAAATTTTATCAAAAACTTACTCTTACCTCACATATTGTTAAAATAAGTGATTAGTGGTTATAGCTTTTACAAGCAGACCACAAAGAACGTGAAATTTTGCAACCTCAAACAAACTACCTACCTATTTTTTTATTTTATATTTATCTTAAAAATCGCTGAAGTATGTACATCTATTCACTATACATTTCTTATCTCATACACCCGATTATTTGGATATTACGAATGGGATAATATTATTGTTCAGCCCCATTCATGAAAGGTATGAAGTTTTCAGCACAGCCGAGGACAGTCCCGTCCACACTTGTTTCAATTAAAAAAAAAAAATATTTTGCACTGATCTGGCAAAGTTTGAGACCCAACCTAATAATGTGGGTTATTTATTTTTATAATTTTCAAATACTATATTTTAACATATCTAATTTTCAAAGTACTTTAAAAACATTTTTTCAATTAAAGAAAATATTTTGCACTGACCTGGCAAAGTTTTAGACCCAACCTAATAATGTGGCTTAATTCTTTTTATTTTTTTCAAATATTAAATTTTCAAAGTGCCTCTAATACATTTTTAGCATACAAAAATAAATTTTTTTTGTTATATTCCATGGCAGTCTCAGCCCCGCCACCCCTTAGCCAGTTCTGCATTTCTATACTTAGATACCATTAAAAAAGCGTTGAACATAATTTTCATTGTGCCTCAAATACCTGCTCAAAAATACTTACCAACTCTTAGACTATTATAACTATTCAACAGTTATTTAAAATAACAGGCGCTTTCGATGTCAGCTTAACACGGACTTTGCATCACCCAATTTAGCAGGTTATTAAAACAAAACATATAACACATTTATATGCTCACTTTGCGTTTTTGAAAAAATTAAGAATGAACAATGAAATCAAATAAAATGACTCAAAGCGAACATGTTTTCAAATTGAACTCAAGTTATTAAAAAAAGCAAAATACCCAAAAAAGGTGCCGGTTTTTTTAAAAATTGTATATTGCGATTGGCTTAAAGAATAAGCGAAATCAGAGATGCAAAATCCTTTAGTAGGTTCTAGGGGCATAAACACTCCTTTGAAATAATTCTTACCTCATACTTAAGTTGAGGATATACATATATATACGTATGAGAAGGGTTTGAAAAATCACTTGGGCTTACAATAAAATATCTTTTGTTTATTTGCGAAACTATACAATAGCGTCTGAAATGATAATTTTGATTTCCACACTTCATCCTTCAGCACCCAAATCTCTTAGTTTGACATTTCCTAAAGTTGGCGGCCCTTTGGAGTGAATCACATTGATTATAGCCTATCAACCAAGTTTAAATATCACCTACACGTTACGGCGCCTTTTACAAATGTGAATACGTAGGCACATATATCTACCAGGTGAGGCTTTGTCCTTCGCAAGAACCCTCAAAGTGGTGAAGCAAAAGCGTGTGTGCTACTACCCTAACGTAGTGGACAGTCGAACTTGTCTGAAAACTGAAGCTACACGGTCATCCATAATGAGCTCCTGTATCATAAAGCCGGAAAACTGTAGTTAACATCTTTCAACTTCAAATCCGTCGAATTTTATTCTAAATTTGATTTAACGAATACTATTGAAATCAATTTTGTGAACATAAGCGTCTGCAATCTTTGGTCTACATTTAAAAAAATTTTATCCAGGCTCCTTGTAAAATTTTAATTATGTAGATGCGCCGAAGATTATACGATTTTCACCCATGATGAAATTACATCCACTTAGACTGCTTATGATTTCGAGGGCGGCATCCTTGGCCGAATAGTCACTCCCTAACATTTCAAGGTGTTTCTCTGGTGTAGCTCGGCAGCATAGCGCGACAAAAGTATACGTTGGAAAGTCTCCGGAGCTACACCTAGAGCTTTTAGGAAAGTGACGTCGACGAAGGTATGAGTTCGAAGTCGCAGTCCTATAGCTTTTGTACTGGCATATGGTGTGAGGCTCAGGATGCGTGGTAGCGACTGGTGTTAGGGATTCCTACTGTTTGCACATCGGGAATTGTAGCTCTTATAAACAGCAGAAAAAATTGGAGGTGCCCTGTGCCACGAGAGTCATGAGTATTAATAGACCATTAATAGTAACCGTAAGTTGCCTTTGTGCGTGACCGCCAAGGAGCGACAAATAATTTAAAGAAATTGTGTTCGCGACGATTATTAGGAGTTAACCCTAGGTGCAACTACGCTTTGCACGAGATATACAGACAACAGTATGACTATTTTATGTATCTCCAT
This sequence comes from Eurosta solidaginis, assembly GCF_040869045.1. NCBI lineage: Eukaryota > Metazoa > Arthropoda > Insecta > Diptera > Tephritidae > Eurosta > Eurosta solidaginis. Next base: position 263,077,777 of record NC_090320.1, read on the forward strand.
TTCTTTTCAGCAGACGCAGCAGTACCAATTCCAAAGACCGGTGTTAGGTTCGAAGCCTCTCTGGAGCAAGCAAACGAGGGAGAATCCCTTCGCAAGGAGCTGCTCCTGAAAATTTATTAACGGTCTGCGAGATATTGATGCAAAAACCCCGGATCTTTCCGAAATGGAAAACACGTTGATTTCCTTAAATACATACAAACAAAACCTTTCCTACATATTATTTTGTTTAAATAGAAAAATTAAGCTTTGTAAAATAAGAACACCGGCGTAAGCCGGCGCGCCGCCTAAGCCACCGCCGCCGGTATATATAAAGTGATCTGCGTGAACCTCTAATACACACCCCTTGGCGTATACAAATGCAGCAAACGGAAAAAAATTCCAGTTGCCAGCGCGAGGCATTTGTGGTAAGAGCACTTAAAAGCACTTTTTTCTTTATGATTTTTCCAATTCATTGTTAGAGAAAACAATAAATGCATTAATTATCTAGCGGGTAAAGCAACAGACCATAAGAAAATACTTGTAAAGGAAATAAGAACTTGATAAAAAGTTAACGATTATACGACGTACATAAAATAAGATACAAAAAAAAAAATGTGTATAAATACCATTGTGTTTGGGAAATTCATGATGATAGCACTGCACTTTGGCTAATGGTGGATAGCGAAAGGCGAATTGTATAATTGCTTAAGGACAAAGACTGACGTCTATGAAAAATTATTTGCAATGGCTATCAATAGACGCACTAACAAAGGCGAAGGGAAAATGAAATCGCGCATACTTTGTTATGCACCGGGGGAAAAAAATAAACATAAATTTGTGCAAAGAATAATGAGTAGAGACTGAAACTAAGAAAAGAGGAAAATTATTATAACAAAAATAAATTTGCATTACCGACGCATAGTGTTTCGTGTAGAACAAGCTAGCTGGACAAAATTATTTTATGAGTTTTTCCGTTTCATATGCAGTCATTTATTACAACTACGTCATTTTTTTCAGGCATATGTTCTTTTTTTTTATTTTTTTTTCCAAAATTTTACTTCATATGCATACATTTGCTTATTTCATATACAGTAACTAATGTGAATAAGTGACATAGATCTAAAAAAATTTAAAGGACTTAAGAATATTACTTTATTTTACTTAAATTGAATGGACTACAAATCTCAATACTCTAAACAATTCTGAAAAAAAATTAAAATTTTTTATGAAAATTCGTTGAATTTTTCAAACATTTTTTTAAATATAATTTAGTTTTTGTTATAGATCGTGACAAATTTTTTTATGGGAAATTAGTTAAAACAAATTTGCGAAAGCGAAGATTGTAAGAATTGTCCAAACAGGGGTGTCTACTTATTTATGTGAGTGACTGTACATATGTACATACATATTTTGTATTTATTTAAGTATTTATCCTGGCACTACAATTTTTACAAAATTATTTTATAGTACCAGTCAGGAATGTAAAAGTGAATTACAATAATGTAACGAATTTGCTGCAAATCCTCTTATTTGCAATCCTCTGCTAAGTTCGAATCACTAAACTGTTGAATAAATAACTCCAATATTGAATGATGGAAAAATGGCCTTTATTAAAGTACTTCACAATAACACTTATACTTTGCTACTCGCTGGCTGAATAACCAAACTGATTAATAACTCAAATGAAACTCTACTATTGGCCGCCAGATCGCGTGCTTAAGCAAACTGATTGATAGCTCAACTCAAACTGAATTACTTCTTACTCGCCTGTCCCGCTTTTATAGTTTACGCTGCATACTTCTAGGCTCTTCGATTTCCAGAAGTTACTAGTTAGTTTCGGCTACAAAATCGCCAGCCACAACTGCGTGCACAAATTATTGCTCTCTCTTGTGACAACTCAGATAAGATATATGCATGTATTTGTGCATTGCCGCTCAGATGTTCGTATACGTACATATGTGTAGACGCAATTATTTATTCGTTTATGTAGATACATAATGATTGAATTATTGATGTGCATTCACGTCACTGGTTAGCATCGGCTTAGAGACGATAGCATCGCTCAGTGCTGTTAACATTCGTTACAATAATAATAATAACAATGTAAATAATTAAATTAATTATGTGAAAATTACTTATTACAAAAACTTAAAAGTAAAGTATAATACAAAATAGAAAAGACAATAGATTTAAATTAAATAAAACCTGATCCAACAAAAAGTTATAGGGTAGGTTATCTTTTATAATTATGTTATTATTCGCTGAGTCACTTGTGGAATAGTCATGAGCATCAGTAACACTGTTGTGAAAGCTTGAAATAACTGGGGTATTTATTGACTCCTCAACATTATCGGGGGACAGCAAATTTAAGACTTCTGAAGTCAGACTTTTAAATTTTTTCTTAGTTATCTCTCTAAAACTGTTAACTAAAGGATCCGATGTTATAAGCAACATATTCATAAGATCTCTATTCGTGGCTTCACGCGACTGCTTTTGTGTGTTATCATCCCTGAATCGTCTCATATCTTTGTTGCGGGATTCCTGTGCTTCCTCAGAAAGTTGACCAATAGGTAAAATTGCTGATTTTATAATATCAGTACTATGCACTAAGATTTTATGAACTGTAACAGGCATATTAAACCATGGATAGAGATCTATGTATTGTTTTTTAGTCTCGACCGCAAATTTTTCAAATTTTTGGAAATTTATATTGTACGCAGATGCTAATGCGCGAAGGAGAGTGTCGAATCTTTTGATGAGCGTTACATCCAATCCCGTAATCTCAGCACTAGCCTCAGAATTTTCGAAAAACCTACGAGCAGTGTTGCCGTCATCGGTATTGCCGAAACCTGGTTTTGGTTTATCTACTATCAATCCAATTACACTTTTAAATTTATTCTAGATTTCGTTGGAACGTAGCTTTACACTCTCTTTATCTGCCTCGTTCCTAAGATGCCACTTTTTTACTTCGAGGCGATAACTTATATGAAGGAAGCACTCAAAACATCTTATCCATGCATGGAGAGTAGACAAACCAAAATCAAGATTATTTCGGTTAGGCGTAAAGTCCCGTAACTCATTATTCATATCTTTTGGAGTGGCACCACAAATATAACACTTTTGTGCGGAAGAAGTTTCAGTCAAAGCATTGCAAACTTTTCCGTCAATTATTGTTAGAAGCATATTGTGATTTACGGAAAGTTCGTATTCTTCGAGCATGTACTTTGTTGGCAACAACGAATTTATCTCCTCTAAAACTTTGTTCGTTTCAAAAACAATAAAATCTTTTGTTTCTTTAGAAAAAGTAAATTTAATGGGACGACAATACATGGTAGAAGAAAGTCGAGGATTCTGCCAAACAATGTTACCTTTTTCATCCTGTAATTGCAGAGGAACGAAGGAAAATATAAACAAAAATTAATCAGTGTCAGAACTGCATGTAAACTTTTGCTTATATGTGCTATGGCCAGAGCTTCCATCGCAACCCCACGTCAAGTTTGTAGGTAATAAACTAACAAAAACTTCTTGATTTGCTAAAACTAAACGCTCAACAGTTTTATCTAATACGGAATGGACTTTAATTTCCGCACGTGTTTCACCCACATTAATTTCATTTGGATTGCATTCTTCCTTAGCTTTTCTTAGACTATAAAATGATGGATAAACCTTATGGCCTGCCTTGATGCTCCACTTCCGAGTCGTTTTGTATCCATGAGTCGTCGACTTGCTATCTACGTAGTATGCTAAAGCTTCTATATTGCTCAAGCATCTTGCATCTGGCTCACATTTCTTTTTGCCGGATATTTGAGTGGTTTCCTGTGATTTTTTTTATAATGTTAGCAACATTTCTGTTGCCGGACATACGCGTTTATACTTCTGCCGCATAAAGTATCTCACCAGGACTTCTAGATTGCAAGAGGTCATCCACTTGACGCCGTTTGGTTATTTCACTGCAGCTAACAAAGTCCTTCATTCGTCTTCCGGGGCCGGGGAGTAGTGGTTGGTTGGTCTGATGGCAACTTTGAATCCACCGTTATTGTAAATGTGAAGTCTGAACCCGAAAGCAACTCCGAATTTTTATTCAAAAATCGCTCCTTATGTCTTCCAGAAGTGTTCCACTGCTGCTTTGCTTAAATTGTACTTAAGTACAACAAAACTCATTAATTCTTTATATCTGGTTTCCTTCGAATGTTGAACCCAAATGTCAAAAAACTCCGTTCTTGGTACGGTTATAACTAAACTGCTTTGTGTTTTTGATTTTCCGACAGGGTGAACAGTTGATGATTGTTTTGCTGCCATCTTAAGTGTCGTTGATCGTTCCGATTTGTTATATGTTGCGCAGTATTTATATTACATTCAGGTATTGGCGTAGATGCTACCAAATTGGATTGTTTTGTGTAGCGTTCCTGTGTGGTTATACCTGCATTAGGATTGCTTTGTAGGTACCTGTTTTTATGCCTTGGTGACTGGTGCGGTAGGTTGTGGAGGTTGAAGTCAGTGATCTTCGCCTTTTTGCTTTTGGTGTGTTCTTGTTGACCTTGCGCGTTTATTTTTGTGTGTTTTATGGCTACGTGTTTGTTCCCTGTACCAGGGGATTGGTTTTTCCGTTTGTAAGTCAGCTTTAAAGGTTCAAATATCTCGTCGGAGCTGGTTCGTACATACTTCCTATTTTATATGTAGAGATAACTAAATCTACAAAAAAAAAAATTAAAAATAGATGTGCAAAGAATTCGTAATGGTTTTTTCTTTGGACTATTAGAGAACACTTGCGACTATAACATATGTAAAATTTAGCCCGGATGTCGGCGGATGTATGTAACTTTTTTGTCCCTAAAATTAAAAATATAGAGAAAAAATACTTTTTCTTCTTAATAACAGAATGTTAAATATATTGAAAATACTCTAATTGCGAAAGAATTACTATAAGAAAATTTTACTTACCTTCGAGCTTAGAATCCATTAAAAAAATTATATAAAAGTGTTCACTTAAAAGAAATATGAAGCTTAATATTCAACAAGAATTTAGCAAATTAATGAATGCATTTTACGGCCACTCCTGCCTTCTTACTTCAATTACTCAATATATATGAGAAAAAATATCAAAAAAAAGCAAAAACCCCGTTATCTTGTTTGCTTTCTTTCATTTCTCATTACACTTTTCTTGGAATAAGAACTTTTTTTTTGTCCAGCTTGCTTGTTCTACACGAAACACTGTGCGACGTCATAATAATTTATGACTTTTGCAACACAGCATTCACTTATCGCCGTTGGCTGAATTCATCATAAATGAAGATTAATAATTCTAAATCGAGAAGCGAAGTTAACCCTTAAAGGCTGAGATATTTAATTAGCTAAAAGCGAAATTTTGCTGGTAGATAAATTTACAATGCGTAAAAATTGTTTCTCTTGGTTTAGGGAAATCTTGAATGTAGGCATAACGCAAGTGTAAGCGAAAGCGTTGTATTTAGATATTGTATGTTTGATGTCGAAATAAAGATGAATTGTAGTTGGTATGCATATTTTGGTCTTGGGGGTCAAAAATACCCGCTATGATGCCCTCTGGCGTCCCCAAGCCATCGCTGTACTAAATGAGTGTATGAAGCTCTTCTATTCTGGAAGTGTTCCTTTGTGCTCTATTCTGGAATACTTCGCAAACCAAATCAACTTTGTGATGTCATCCATGGGAAACTGGATGAGTGGCGTATGCCCTTTAAGTCTCTTTATATTACGCGACTGTATCACTTTGCCCCTGCCACCTCCCTCTTTGGCAATTTTCGCAAAAGTGCTCCTGGTTGCTTGATCAATTACTACATTTAAAGGTATAAATATAAGCAGCACCTCCCTTTCCGTCGTTGGATATATGCGCATGGCTGTCGTAATGCAGACACATGCTAAGCGCTGGTGGATTTCTGTACAGTCAACAGAGCTGCTCTCGATGCCCATGCAACTGCACTGTTAATACAACAACAACGCAACTGCTCCATACACTACGATGGGTCTCAATAACATCGCGGAGCTTTTTTTTGGTGTCTTGTAACTTTAGATTTTGTGCTGTTGTTGGTGTTTGTTGATGCTTCCTCCACAGTACCTTTGAGTCACATGCGCTGAACTTATTCTATACATTACGATCTCCCTCAACCGGTCTAGTGTTCTTCTCCTGATAAAGGGTCTTATAAAGATTAATGCTTAGTCCTGATTCTGCGGACAATTGCTTTGCCAACGTCATGCTTTTTGAATTATATCAAAACGGATGCTCTCAAATGCGCCTCTTACAATTATGACGATATCTTCCGCGTTACCTGAGAGAAGATTCTATTCTATGAGAGCTTCGGTGGGGCTTCATCTAATTTCACGTTCTACAGCAGGTATGTCGCCCCCCTGTGCCCAACCCACCGTGGTCCTTATCTGCACTCTACTATTTCCAGTTGAGGTTTCGACAATCCTTGTACCTAGTAAAGTGTTTATATTTATGCGTATTGGCCGCTGTACCTCTCCGCCTGTCTTATAGGCATATTGACCTGGATGTTGCGGTATCTTTTACGATGCTCCAAACCACTAGTATATTCGCAGGGGTGAGTCAATATGGCATAATCTTAGTTAGGTGTGAGATCAGCCCCGGCATAAGTGTAACAGCGTAAAAACCATTAGATATCCCACTCTTTAGAGGAAATTGGAATTTCAATTTGGTGTACTCAAATAAGTGAACTTGCTACTTTGTGGCCTATATCTTGGGAAGTTAGAAAAAAGCTTTTGGTGTCTGGCAGATGGTTCTTCCAAACTGGTATATTTCGCTTTAAGTTATGTTCATTATGTAAAATCTTTTGAATCTAGTTCAACAATAACTCAACGTTTTCCCACAACAACCAACATTCGCACGTTCGCAAGCAAATATCAAGCGAGTGTATACCAATTGTTGCTGAAACTTTTTGCATGTGTGTATGTATACAGATACGGAAACGTAACTTCAGGTACATATGTACAAACATCTGTATGTGGTATGCTAATCCCATTAGAACGATAAAATCAAAGTGAAACAAAATCAGATAATACAATGCAACCAACATAGAAGTTTATTCGTTTGCGTGGCTAAAGTATGTATCTATGTATACATCAACAGCAACAAATGTAGCAACAACACCGCGCAACTAACAGCAACATGACGACAACACAATAAAATATCCATTTATTCTTAATCCTGGCAATTTTGTTGACGTAAATCCACTCAAAGTCGCAACTTGCAGCAACAAAAGTGATGAAGAGAAAGTACCAAAAATAAATGGTGTGGAAAAGAAAGAGAGAGAAAAATTGTTGTTTGGAAACACAATCAATGCCACTCACAGTAATTGTTATCGCGCACAGCACCCACATATATGCTTTTACAACTTGCACCTAACACTATGGCTTTCCAATTGATACACATATACAAACAAACAATACTAATACTTACAAAGCATACGCAAGTGAGTAGCACAGGGAATAAGATAGTCCTTTTACCCATCTTCGCTTAGAGAGTGCCACCAAGGATGAAGCATTAACTGTAATCGCATACGCCATTGAAATTCCGGTTTTATCGTAAAAGTCAGGCTATGAAAATTATGGCATGCCGTGAACTTTAAAACAAGCGGAGCTTTTATTTTTCCTTTGTAATTGGCTCATATAGGGAAATTTGCAGTCATTGCTCTGCGATCACTGAACAAGAGGGGGAGCAAAAGTATTGCTACATTTGATCTTGCCAGCAGTGTGGGCTATTCTGCTGTTTCGAAGCCGAGATAGCGTATCTGCTAAATAAAGGTCAGCATAATTCTCGCACAGCAAAGATGTCCTAAAAGTTTTCTGATACTCATCTTTGAAATCATACAGACGTAGTTTCATGGAACTTTATGTTTATTTCAGTGAATCTTTTCGAAGACAAGTCCTTAGTAAATTTGCGTAGCGTCTAAGATGTTTACGGAATATACTCACGCTGTTAATCCGGTAGAAGTAATCACGAACTTGCTATGATTTCTTCTCAATTATGTTCTTTAATGAAAAAATATGTAGCTATTACAACGTTTTTATTATACAGAGCACACAGAAGCAAAAAGAAAAAGTATATGTAAAGCAAATGTCAATTGCCAAAATTGCCGTTTTGTATGTTGCTTTCATGTCAGCGACAACCAGGTATGTTAATGGGAAATGCGAACCAGAGTTGACATTCATCGGGTAGATTTGAGTTTTTTTATGTTTTGAACATTCCGCCCACCTTCGACGAATCGACGGCGAAATTAGCGCCTTGTGCCGGGTAGTCTTCGTCCGTATAGATACTACACGAACTACTCCGTCTTGACCCACGTGCGTATCGACTATTCGGCCAAGACTCCAACACATAGGAGGTAACCGTTCATCTCGGACTAAGACGAGTTGACCAATGATGACGTTGGGCTGCAGAATACGCCATTTATTTCGCGTTTGAAGGCTATGCAAATACTCACAAGACAATCTTTGCCAAAACTTTTGCTGTATTTGTTTCAGTAGTTTCCAGCGTTTTAGTAAACCATTAGTTGTATCAAGAAGATTTTCTTCTGGGAAGGTCAGTAATGCTCTTCCAGTCAAGAAATGGCCAGGTGTAAGCACTGATAGGTCTTATGGGTCGTCGGATAATGCAGTAATCGGCCGTGAGTTCAAACACGCTTCTATACGTTTCAGAACCATATAGAACTTTTCAAAAGTTAATGTAGTGGTGTGGACTACGCGTCGGAGGTGGTCCTTCATACTTTTGATACCGGCCTCCCAGATGCCCCCAAAGTTAAGTGCGCCTGGAGGTATAAAGTGCCAGGTCAAGCCCACCGCGGCGCCGAAACTAGTGGCCTGTTGTAGTTGAGATTTGAAGGCATTAATATCTTCTTGTATCACGTTATTTGCGCCTATGAACGTAGTGCCTTGGTCGCTGTATAAGTCGGAGCAAAGTCCACGGGTTGATGTGAATCGAGTCAGCGCTGCCAGAAAAGCTATCGCTAATGCGCTCAAGATGTATTTCTCTTGTAGCTAAACACACAAATTGAGCAATATATCCTTTGAAACTACGGTGACCTCGGCCTTTCGTTGTTCTTATGTTGAATGGGCCAGCAAAATCCACCCCACTGTGCATGAATGGAAGCGATATATTACAGCGTGCAGGGGTAAGATCGCCCATGATTTGTGACTGTGGCACGCACTAGTAACGAAAACAGCGTACACAGCTGTTTGTTATACGCTTCACCGTTCTTCGTCCGTCTATAATCCAGTATCGTTGTCGTATAAGTTGAAGAGTGGCTTGAATGCCACCATGAAGGGTACGTTGATGAGCTTGTCTGATAACCAGCGTTGTAAGATAACTGTCTTTTGGTAGAATTACAGGGTGTCGTTCTGAGTATGGTGTACTGGCGTTTCTCAATCGTCCACCAACACAAAGAATACCGTTTGGGTCTAAAATGGGATTAATCTTTTCTGGACTGTGTTAGTGTCTTTAAGAGTTGATATATCGCTCCAGAAAGCCAGAGCTTGTACACGCTTAGTCCAGAATCGCATTGCAGAATCACGTTCCTTCCAAATGCACACCATGCCTTGTTCATGAGCAATGCCTTGCGAGGATTGTATAAATCGGAAGCACCATACAGTTACAGCTAAGACTTTATATAGTGTTGAATAATTTTCTAAAATAAAGGTATCGGATGTGGGTAAGTGTGTTGTTGTAACCTGGATCGGTTTGTATTCCGCAATTTGCTATGGGGTGCTCACCATTATCTTAGGCCAGTTGGCCTCTGATTGTTGAAGCCAAGAGGGTCCATGCCACCATAGATGATGGTCCAAAAGCTGAGTAATGGTCAATCCTCTCGAGGCGCAATCAGCAGGGTTGTCCCTTGTGTTAACATAACGCCAGTCACTTACATTAGTGATTTCTTGTATTTGGATAACCCGATTTGAAACAAACTCCTTTAGTGCAGCTGGTTCGGATCGTATCCACCATATTGTAGTTGTAGAATCGGACCACATATATGACGTTATAGGTGTTAAATGAAGCGTGTTTCTTACATTTTCCGTTAGACGTGCGGCTGGTACCGCAGCACACAACTCAAGGCGCGGTATTGTTACCCTTTTCAGTGGTGCGACAAGTGTCTTTGACATAAGTAGGTGAATGTGCACAGAGGATTGTGTTAAAACCTTTAAATACACAACAGCGGTGTATGCACTGGTAGATACATCTGCAAACGTATGCAGCTCATACGCTTTCGCACCCTGATATGTATCAATCCATCGAGATATGCGAACTTCGGAAATGCTCTTAAGTTCGTTTCGAAAGGATATCCATTTTTCATGCAAATCTTCAGGAAGATTATAATTGCAGTTTAAACCAGTCAGCCCGAGCTTTTGGATAAATATTTTACCCCGAATGATTAACGGCGCTAGAAACCCAAGAGGGTCAAAAAGCCTCGCGACGTCGGAAAGTAATTGCCTCTTTGCGAATGTGGTTATTGTGTAGTCAAGCTTGACTGCATAGGTCAAGCAATCATCTCTGACTGCCCAGATCAACCCCAAGGTATTGAACTCACCGTCTAGTTGAAACTCCTCGTGTGCCGATTTTGATTCAAGATCACCGGGATCTATGGACTGCAATACTTGGTTTGAGTTGGAGTTCCACTTTCGAAGGGCAAAACCACCGGTTTGGAGAAGGGCTTTAATTCTTCACGTCGTCTGCAAGCATCTGTTATACTATCTGCCCCTGTCAGTACATCATCAACGTAGAATTCCTTGAGTAGGATCTGAGGAGCGTCAGGATAACGGGAGCCTGCGTCAGCAGCTAAAGTGTGCAGTACTTTGATGGCTAAATACGGCGCACAATTCATACCATAGGTGACAGCTTTTAGTCGAAAATGTGTAGGTGCTTGCTGTGTTTTTGATTGCCAAACAATGCGTTGCAGATTTGTATCTCTCTCATCGATTAAGATTTGCCTATACATTTTAGTAATGTCACCGGTCAGCGCCACTCCGTATCGACGCCAATTGATTAGAATTGAAGTTAGGTCGTTTTGAAGTTTTGGACCAGAGTATAAGCAATCAAAATTGAGAGTAGTGCTGCTCGATGCCTTCCAGACGCCGTGGTGTGGGAGGTAACAGATGGGCGTCGCTCCAGGGTCTTCCTAACAAAACAGCGGCGTAATCTCCGGCGTTTAGAATCACATCAATCGGTTGCGGCACGTTCCACGTAGGATCAGCAAGATCCAAACCACTAAAATGTGTAACGTCCTTGGATTTAATGTGTACTGATGGGGTGCGGTTACCAACTCGAGGCAACACTAATGCGATGCAATCAAGCTCGTAGTCAGATTTCAGCGACCGTACATGAAACCGTACTAATCCCTTAGCGGTAGTTACTTTTCCCCCATTGGCGCCATTAATAGGTACCTTTACGTTAGATTTCACCAAACGTAGTAGGTTGACAGCAGGTTCGCTTATGAAAGTTGCTTCTGCCCCACTATCCAATAAAGCTCGCAAAACTACCGTATGTCCAGACTCTACCCTAACCTCAGTAAGTGCTGTGCCGATCAAAACAGGCGGCAATCCGTGAGTGGAATGACTTGCTGAAGAGGCATTATGAGAAACAACAGGGTGCTTACTAACGTTGGTCGTATTATTGGCGAAATATTCATATAGCATTGTATGGTGTTTGGATTTGCAGGTTTTGCATCGATACTCGGAGGAACAAGTTGATTGCTGGTGACCGCCGTGGAAACAATTAATGCACAGGTTTGCTTGCAGTGCATAGCTATAGCGCTCCTGTGGCGCCTTTTTGCGAAAAGCTTCACAAAACATCAAAATGTGTTTACCGCCGCAAATAGAACAGCGTCCAGATGTACCGTGATATCCAGAAATACCCGATGTGATGGAACATGCTCTTTCCCGGGAGGCTTCACTTCGGTAAAGCTTTGAACTATTTCAAGTGATTGGGTTCTTCTTGTAACAAACTCTGTTAGTTCATTAAAAGTTAGAATATTTTCATTTGATTCCCATGCTTTGCGAGTGGTCGCATCCAATTTGTTGGTTATTGTAAAAACTAACCAATCATCCCAGTGTTCAATTGGCCGACCTAGATCTTTTAGCGCGCGAATGGACGCAGTCATCGTATCAATCAATTGTCTCAGTGCTGAAGCAGATTCCTTTTGAACAGCTGGCAATTTACTAATCGTTGCTAAATGAGCGCTTATTATTACCCGCTTATTTTCATATTTTGATTGAAGTAGCTCCCAAGCAATTTGAAAATTGGAATCTGTGGTCGTAATATGGTCTAACACAGTTTTGGCCTCCCCTGAGAGGTTGTCCTTCAAGTACTGCAGTCTTTGCGTATTGGTTAAGGTCGTGTTAGACGTAAGAATGGAATTAAAAAGATCTTTAAAAGTAAACCATTGCAGAAAATTACCATCGAATGGTGGAATGCGTATGCGGGGAAGTGGTTGAGCAACCACCTGCGTTGACTGGAAAGGCTGTAACATAGAGGTGTTGGTAAGCGAAGGAGTGCCCTCGAAAAGATCGTGTAGCTCGCCCATTGTTTCGGTATAAGCACACTCCACCTCATCGAAGTCTGACGGCGTTGAAATTCCAGCTGCTTCTATATCTTCTACAGTGCCCTCGGTGGTTATCTGTTCATGAAGGCTGACGAATTTAGCCCAATATTGTGTCAAAAGCTGCTTTCTAGCTTGTAAGAAGCCTTTCGTTTGTTTTGCTTTCGCCGTTTTGCGTGTGCTTGAAGCAAAATTTAGAATCGCTGTTTTGCTAGACAAGTTGCTTGATCGTTTTCTCCATTGCTGTGACCCAAAGTATTATTCTACGGCCAATTATTTGCTAAAACGCTCATGTATTTAAGAAGACAGGTGAAATTTGAGGTTACGTCGCAGGTTACACCTTCTTATTTAGATTAGTATCTGCCAATCCTAGCAACACCGGGTACCCTGCTAGTAGAATATAAATTTTAGAAAATTGAAGATATTGCAATTTAATTAAGCTGGAAGAACATGCTTTTAAAGGAACCAGTACCATATCTGAACTTCATTAGCGACTATGATAAGGTCATTAACAAAGAATAGTACGTATTCAATCCTGATGGAATATGTAAGAAAAACCCAAGGAAAACAAGACTTTCGATAAGTTCGTCAAAACTTTTGGCAAAGGTTTAATCACAAACCTCCGCCTAGCTATAAAGCCACAAGATTTATGCGTTATCTGATTTGGATGCTCGCAATGCAAAAATTACGCAGGGTTAAAAGTTGTTTTGTTGACATAAAGTAAATAGATGGTGAAATTCTAATTGTTCCAAAGCCTAAACGTGTATTTCGGAGTTAATATTCCAGCTTTCGTAGGTTCTTTTGGAGCTATAGTTTGTAAGAAGCAGAGTAATATGTACAATGCCGACGCCAATACCCATTTTTTAATAGATTGAAGCTTGAAGCCCGCAGTCGAAGTAAAACACGGTGCTGAGAATAACCAAATGAATAGAAAGTCTCTGGATGCTACACTTTTTCCGTCGTATATCGAAATGTCGCTCATAAAGGAAATGATGTGCGTCCACATGGAACGGAAGTTCATTGAACGGTGATCTTAACAACTCCCTTGTCCCCATACAAAGCGCTTTGAAAATGCCCCACGCCCATTATTTTTTTGTATTGCTTAATTGAAAAATATGAATATATATTATAAAATATTATTTTTATAAATAATTTGACATATATTTACCTTATTTTGGCTATATTATTTTGTGAGTCAAATGTGACTCCTAAACGTAGCAAAAACAATTTTGTTTACCACGTTCAACGAGTCACATGTGAACATATAGGACCATAAGAAATAATTTAAGTTTTCAAATCACAATAACGGTAAATGGATATATAAATGTCAAAAGCGCGTATTAGTGTGCCTTTTTGTGTAATTGAAAATAGAAGTATATACAAAAATTGAAGAAAATGAGAAAAAGGTATCAGAAACAAAATTTCGAAATTTTCTTTCATTTTCCTAAAGTTTGAGTCTTTTGATATACGCTCACATAGAATTCACAAATATATAACGACACGTTCATACCAAAAAGCGTATTTAAGTTGTATAAATAAATGAGTCACATGTGACTCATGAACTTATTTCAATACGCTCTTGTGAGTCTCATATGACTCATTGTACAGGGAAGTTGTTAAGAATTTAAGTAAATCAATATACCAATTTATTCATATAAATGTAGAACGGCAAAACTGAGCAAGCTAAATTGTGGGTGCAATTAAGATATTGCAATGCAAGATGATGGGGCCTGTTGAGGCTTTTATTTACGAAATGAGGTTTAATTAACCTTCAGGCTACCGGAATATAAAACTTACGTAGGCTGCCGAATGTCTTCATTTGCAGCAAGCATGTAACTGCTGTAAAATTAAATTATGTTAAAGAAAAATACTTTTAGGATAATGCTAGCTTTTCTGTTTTAAAATCGAATTAAATTAACAAATGTAAGGATAGGACTTCTGCTCGTGTTTAAACTACAGGTTAAGGGTAGCTCAATTAAGCCTTGCCACTCGGTCTTTCTAGTCTAAACTTTACTTCTCTTCATAGTTAAACTCAACTTAACTCAAACAGTTCAAAACGTGGACGACGTATAAAATGAGTTCGTTGTTACTCATTGGAAATAACCGAAGTCGCAGAAAGTTATCGATCTTGTGCCATATCTTTGTTATACGTATTTATTTCATTTTGGCATCTGACGCTTCTTTTTCCTCACACTGGTTGCTGTATGGATACTTTCCCTTAGAAAAGCTCTTGAATTCCTTCAGCATACTTTAACTGTTTCATCAGCAATCCCAAGCGATCACTCTTCAGGTCTGTTGTGGTCGACTACTGCTTCAAAGCGCTATAGAATTCTTAATCCCGCTTTATGTGGTGGAAGGACTCACATACTCCCTATTATCTGTGCTTTTTTCTAATTTTTTTCTTTGTTTGAACACACCTGTCGTTTTGTCATCAAGCATGTTGCCTTTATCGCAAAGTTTACTCCCCGAGTCCGACTGATAATCACCGAAATGCCACCACTCTCGAACACATATTCGGGCATCGACCAGGTGCCTCTCTAGTGAAAGCCTTGGGTAAAGTTGCTGTAAGAAAAAATTAGGTTTCGACAAGACGAAGTCAAAAATATGATGAAAGTGAATGAAAAATAAAGAAGCTACGGAAAATCCTGCCTTATAGGAAATTTTTATTTCAATAGACTTTTTTTCAGGCTTCTTTGGCCAAACAACATTTTACTAAACTACAGTTATACCTGACAGAATGGGGGTTTGAGAGCTTTTTTCTGTAACCTGTGCTCCATAGTTCATCAAAATTAATCATCATACCTTTTAAGAATATTCTGTAACAGACTTATGTTTTTTTTTTACGATTGGCATCTCTTGTTAATACATAAAACCCGATGTTATAATTTTTTCAGTAAAGCCAAATTTTACTTAATGTGACCAGCAAATCAATTTTCTTTAAAAAGTAAATTAACTTTATGCTGCCACCAAACCCAAACCTAGGTTATGCCAGTTACAACCTGCAGGTTTAGAACGGAATGTTTTGACTTCGGTATCATCAATACGAAAGCAAAAATAAAAATTTTAATTTTTAGCAAAAGATATTTTGCATAAAAATGTTGTCCAATACGGTGCACGGTACTCAAAACGTGGTACAAAGATAAGATATTTACAAATTTCTTTTGTAAAACAATATTAGTGATTCAGGTACCGATATATGCGCTCCTAGATTTCGAATATTTTTCCACATTTTGATCGGTGTAACATCTCTTATGCCATCTCAAAGTTTGCGCAGCTTAAATTCTAACGTTTTGTTACTCAGCATATGTATTTTGCATTTCCTAGCAGAGCTTGCGATTTCTCGAGCATGTTCGAGAAGAGATTTCTCGCGAGTCTCGCCTTCTCGCGAGTTTCTCGAATTTCGAATTACTCGTAAGGCTGGCGGGATTCTCGAATCACAAATTACTCGTAAGGTTCGCAACTTAATCGTTTCATTTGCTGTTTTATATAGAGCTTAAGCCAAAATCTCCGCAAAGCCACAAGTAAAAAACTCCGAAATGTATAGAATATTGCCAATGCAGCGACTGAATTGAAAGTCGAGTATTACGAGTAATTCGAGATTCGAGAATCTCGCGAGAAGCCGTGTGATTGATGTCTTCTTGAAAAATAAAATATTGCGAACAAAATTATATGTATAATAAATATGTTTTGAGTTAAATGTCATTGAAGCAATATAATCAACAAAAAAGTCATAAGTAAAAAAAACCAAGTGTATCAATACTGTCGATTCAGAGATTAAGTAAGAATGTCGAGAAGCTCGCGAGATTTACGAGTACTTCCAGACACGAGAATCTCGCGAGAAGTCGAGTTCTCGATTTCTCGGGTCTCGAAAATCTCGCTTGTGTTCGAGAAGAAATCGTAAGCTCTATTTTCTAGCTATATCTGTACCAGTTTTATTGTTTGTTACTGCGACTATTGTTGTTAGTTGATTCCACACACACACACGAGTTTACATATATGTATATTGCGTGGATGTGTAAGTTTATGTCAAGCGTTTTGAGGCAAGTAGTGC
This sequence comes from Eurosta solidaginis, assembly GCF_040869045.1. Classification (NCBI taxonomy): domain Eukaryota; kingdom Metazoa; phylum Arthropoda; class Insecta; order Diptera; family Tephritidae; genus Eurosta; species Eurosta solidaginis. The sequence continues at coordinate 263,094,382 of NC_090320.1, forward strand.
ACAGAAAAGAAGACATGCCAGTCTGATTATTAGGTTATGTAGGACTGTGTATGCGATCGTGAATATTATTGTCGAAGTAACAAAATTTAAGCATTTCTTATTGTCACTCCGACATTCATTCATCGCTTTAAGCAGTATGGTGTACAAACAAGTATACGCAGTGGTGTACCTAAACAAAGATACACGAACTGCAAAACTGTAAAACTAAAACATGTATATATGTATATGCAAGTACGGCAGCACTGCATCCTCAAATTGATGAGAAATTTCCGTATTATTTATTTTCAGCATATCGTTATTTCACAAAATATTTACGCAGACATCATTATTTTCTAAACCGTCAATCTGTAATTTCCTACGCTAATGGGCATTTGCCTTAAACGTCGATTTTTTAAATATTCAATAGCTTTAGATACCAATACAAGTTTATAACGGATTGCTGGTATACGATTAGATAAATACAAGGAAATTCGATTTTTATTTTTGCACGCGGTTTTATTGAATATATTTGAATCTTAAGGCAATTTTGAAGCAAACAATGTGGGTGATACACACATACATATAAAGTGAGCATTCGTTCCGAATCAATTTTTAAATAAAAAAAAAGGACAAAACATATACCAGTTTGTGGAAAATAGACTTCCTCAGCGCATAGGAGGCAACTTCGGTATGAAGAAGGCGTGGCATCTGATATATATATATATACCAAAATATGAAAAGTCAAATATATTTGTAGGTGTATATTGGAAAAATTTTCCGTCATCCCTTATCAAATTTGTTTTCGAGACAAACCGGTTTCGGCGTTGTGCCATCATCAGTGTCGATTTTCGTTCTGATCTGTTATTGTCGTTTGTCCCGCATTTATACTTCGTGGGTACATGAGCAGGTATTGTCAAAATTGATGCTTGTGTATATTTAGGTATGTGTATGTGCTGTGTGTTCATTCAGAACCGAGAGTGGTTTTTACTGATCGGCGGAATGAGGCAAGTAAAAGTCCCTAATTTTAGCCCTTTTACCTTCTTTGTGGGTTTGTTGTTTTGGTGCGTTAATCATTTTGTGTTTATTTGTTGTTGTGTGTTGTACTTGTGTGATTACTCTAATTCTTGTAAACAAGATTTAAAGGTTCGAATATTGCGTCAGAAATTGTTTTTACTTGTTCGTGTATTATTCTACCGTCGAATGTTTTCTGTTTGTAGTATTCCATGCTTCCGAGTACGTTGAAACGTCGGTCTTTTGCTTGTATGTGAAGGATTCTATTTTATTGATGTTTGCTGGGGAGCATCCCTTTTCGACCATGTGATTCGCGAAGTTAGACTCTGGTATGATGTGTGGACTCCGTGTTTTTTTTTGTATACTCAATTGAGCAGAGCTCATAGAGTATATTAATTTTGATTGGATAACAGTTGGTTGTACAGTTATAAAGGGATCGAGATAGATATAGACTTCCATATATCAAAATAATCAGGATCGAAAAAAAATGTGATTGAGCCATGTCCGTCCGTCCGTCCGTCCGCCCGTTAACACGATAACTTGAGTAAATTTTGAGGTATCTTGATGAAATTTGGTATGTAGGTTCCTGAGCACGCATCTCAGATCGCTATTGAAAATGAACGTTATCGGACTATAACCACGCCCACTTTTTCGATATCGAAAATTACGAAAAATGAAAAAATGTCATAATTCTGTACCAAATGCGAAAAAAGAGATGAAACATGGTAAGATAATTGGATTGTTTTATTGACGCGAAATATAACTTTAGAAAAAACTTTTCAAAATGGTTGTGACACCTACCATATTAAGTAGAAGAAAATGAAAAAGTTCTGCAGGGCGAAATAAAAACCCTTAAAATCTTGGCAGATATTACATATATAAATAAATTAGCGGTATCCAACAAATGATGTTCTGGGTCACCCTGGTCCACATTTTGGTCGATATCTGGAAAACGCCTTCACACCATTCCCTTTTAAAACTCTCATTAATACCTTTAATTTAATACCCATACCGTACAAACTCATTCTAGAGTCACCCCTGGTCCACCTTTATGGCGATATCTCGAAAAGGAGTCCACCTATAGAACGAAGGTCTACTCCCTTTTAAAAATACTCATTAACACCTTTCTTTTGATACCCATATCGTACAAACAATTTCTAGGGTCACTCCTGGTCCACCTTTATGGCGATATCTCGAAAATGCGACCACCTATACAACAACCACCACTCCCTTTAAAAACCCCCATTAACACCTTTAATTTGATACCCATATCGTAAAAACATATTCTAGAGTCCCCTCTGGTCTACCTTTATGGCGATATTTCGAAACCGCGACCACCTATAGAACTAAGGCCACTCCTTTTTAAAATACTCATTAACACATTTTTTTTTGATGCCCATATTGTACAAACAAATTCTAGGGTCACCCCTGGTCCACCTTTGTGCGATATCTCGAAACGGCGTCCACCTATAGAACTATGGCCCACTCCCTCATAAAATACTCTTTAATGCCTTTCATTTGATACACATTCCAGGGTTTCCCTCGGTTCATTTTCCTACATGGTTATTTCCCCTTTTGTTGTCGCCATAGCTCTCAACTGAGTATGTAATGTTCGGTTACACCCGAACTTAACCTTCCTTACTTGTTTTTTTTTGTAATCTACAATGTGTTCTTTGAAACTCGTTCTTATTTACCGTCCTTATTGTCCTATGTAAATATGTTGGCATCCGCAGGTAAGCATGTATACGCCGTGGTTGCTAAAAGGATCCTCTGAGTTAGTGTTAGTTCTTAGTTTTCGCCCCAGATTTTTCGACGTTTTGAACGCGGTGTTAATGTTGTATTTTTTAAAGAAGTTTGCCAATTTATGTGTTGCCTATACAGTATATGTCATAGTCATCCAGGCGTTATTATTTTCCTTTTCATTATTTATTTTTGGTTCTCTGTGCGTTCTTCTGACTTTTTTAAAAATTACAAAAATACAACATTAATTCAGCGTTCAAAATGTCGAACAATCTGGGGCGAAATATAAGAACTAACACTAACTCAGAGGATCCTTTCAGCAACCACGGCGTATACAAGCTTACCTTCGAATGCCAATATAGTTACATAGGACAAACAGGACGGCAAATAAGAACGAGGTTCAGAGAACAAGTTAGGGATGACAACAAAAAAACACGGAGTCCAGATTTTATACCAGACTCTAACTTCGCGAATCACATGGTCGAAAATGAGTGCTACTCAGCAAACATCAATAAAACAGTTAGGGTGCTTCACATACAAGCAAAAGGCCGACGCCTCAACGTACTCGAAAACATGGGAATCTACAAACAGAAAATATTCGACGGTAGAATAATACGCGAACAGATAAACACAATTTCTGACACAATGTTCGAGCCTTCAAAAATTGTTTACAAGAAACAAAGTAATCACATAGATACAACAGACAAACACACAAAAAAATTAACGCACCAAAACAGCAAACCCACAAAAAGGTCAAACGACTCAAGTTACAGACTTTTACCAGTCTCAGTCAGCCACACAAATCGATCGGTTCTGAATGAACACACAGTACATACACATAACTAAATATACACAAGCATCAAGTTTGACAAAACCTGCTCATGTACCCACGAACTATATATACAGGACAGATGACAAAAACAGTTCAGAACGAAAATCGACACTGATGATGGCAAAACGCCGAAACCAGTTTTTCGCGTAAGCAAATTTTACAAGGGATGACGGCAAATCGTCCCAATATACATCACTTATCTATCCTGTCGGAAAATCAACAAAACAAAATAAGTCATATTTGTAGGTACTAATACCATGGCAATTGTGTTTGGCAGTCAGAGGCCCAACAGCAATAATATATCAGTGGAGAAACATCCGAAGAGATGGAAATGCGGCCGCGGTTTCTCCTATACAAATGTTTCTTTCCATATAGCATATCCCCTGCGCCGAGTAATTCATGTTGCTGAAATTTGGCACAGCTGTCAATACGATTAATGCAAAGACGCATCTGATAGCGACCATACAAATTCAAATATATATATCCCTAACTATGGAATCTGCATCAAGGTTATATTGCTAATGTGGGAATTCTCACAGGCCTGGAGTGTAAACTTGCTAGGTTAGGTTAGGTTGAACTGAAAGGTCCATGAGGACCTCACATAGACTGAATGAATCCCTAGTGTTACCTAAAGTTTGTTTTAACGACCAAACTGAACCCTATCAAAAACCAGGACTTATGTTATAAAATAACTCCGTCCTCTTGGCAAATAATAAAAGCTTCCTAGGATTTAAGTCACTTGCTGCTTCTAGATCTGAAAGCTGTATCACTCCTTATAGCTGGAGTCTTAGCCTGGCAAGCGCAGGGCACGCGTACAGAACGTGCTCGATCGTTTCCTACTTACACGCGCACTTCCTATATCTGATATCACTGACCAAGCCTAATTTAAAGGAATGTGACGCCAGAAGGCAGTGTCCAGTCAGAATACCTGTCATGAGTCTACAGTCATTCCTTTTTAATGATAGAAGCAACTTTGTTAGTCTAAGGTTGTAAGACCTGCACATAATTTTCGACACTTTACAGCCCCGCTCTTGTACCCACGCCTCTCCCGCTTGATCGATCATGTGCACCTCTAGATTTCGCTTAATCTCGCCTAGTCTAATTGGGACGTCTAAGGAGAAAGCTTCAAGGGATCCGCCCTTTTTAGCTAGTTCATCCGCTTTTTCATTACCATCTATTCCCATATACCCTGGCATCTCCCTGTTCCGATTCTCCCTAGAGACTTCTTATACTCCAACACGCATTCAGATGCTGTGCTATGCAAAATTATTGCCTTAATTGCTGCTTGACTGTCAACATAAAAGTTAACACGGTTGCAGCTTAAGCTACTCTCTTCCAGTGTTTCTACTACTTTAGTTGCGGCTAATATTTCCGCTTGGAAAACGCTATAGTAATACGGCAGCATGCAGGATCTATTTATTTCCGGTCCAGCAGAGTATAGCGCAGACTTTACTCCTTCCACTACTTTGGAACCATCTGTGTACACATGTATCGCCACGTCCGCTATGTAACACATTTTTCCAAATCTGCTTTTTGATGCTGCTCGCTAAAACATCAGAATAGCAAAAATGTAACCTTAAATAATAAACAATTTCAAAGTAAAAGCCCTATATGGCGAGTTTTCTTCCTTTGCCTTATTTGGGTTTAGCCCATTCACACTTTTTACCCTAATTTTATATGTTATGTGCCGTTTTGAATATAGTCGCATAGTCAGTGCGAAGGTTTAAAATTTTGTACAAAGAACTGAAAAACCAAAACCACCTGATTTGTGAAATTTCATTTGGAGCGACTCAACATAAACACTGTGTGGTACAGAGGAGACAAAACTTTGCAAAAGGTTCTGTGTAACATCTCAAAAAAGGAAATTTCTATGCGCTATATATAGAAATGTCCATAAGATACCCTTACTTAATCCATTATATTTGCTATTTGTCTTACTCCCCTTAATATTTTTATGTGATTTCATATAAGCGACGCATATTTTATAGCATATTGAAAATTAAAAAGAAAATATTTATGAATTTCGAAGTTTTACAGTTTTGCTCTTATTGAAATATATCTTTACTCATTACTTACCTCAAATCCAACTGCATGTGCTCTCTTAGTTCAAAGGAAACAGGGGATAATTGCTATTAGTACATACATTGAACTCTATCTGACATACGAGCTTGCACGCACACTCATATCTTTATTCTAGGGATGTGCGTGTGTGCCAACAGCATACGACTATTCATTGCTAAGCTTACGTATAAAACAACTACATGGAGTACGCATGTACTTGTACAAAATAATCTCTTACTGGGGAGTAATCAAGCAAAATTTTGTTAGACGTGGGAACTAAAACATAAACATAGAAACGTATATGTTGTAGACACAGATTAGAGTGACTTTATAAAAAAGTTGCTTTTGTATTGAATTTTTGCACTACGAAGTCATAAATGAAAGAGGACAGAAAGAAAACGTCAGATTAAAGGGGATTAAAACATTGAGACGATAAAATGACGGAAGCAAACGAATCGGGTGATAGAAGGAGGGAAGTGGAAGAAGAAGATAAAAAATCGAGCGGGGATAGGAAGCTTGAAGGCAAGTGGAAGAATAGAGAAAGGAAAAGCCGAGTGCAGTACAAAGGCAAAGATGCCACAAGAAAAAAATGTTATCAGCAGGAGAGAAATGTTAGTATTTAGTATAAAAATGCACATCAACGAAGACCGAAAGTAAACAGGGAAGAACCAAGAATAACGCTAAAAATAAGAAGTAGAAGCATACGGAAAACATTGCAGAGAAAATTTATTAACCAGTCTAGTAAAATGTCTGACACGAATTTGAAACTCACATTTCAGCTCATAATCATAACTCTAGCTATATATAAACATAACCTTAATAATAACCATAACTATAAACATGACCAAAACATAACCATAACCAAAACTATAACAATAGCCATAACCATTGGTATTACCATAAGCGTGACCATAACCATAACCTTACATTTACTCATAATCATAACCATAGCCATACCCATAACCACAACCATAATCATAACCACAGCCATAACTTTACCATATCCATGACCATGACCATAACCATAACCATACCATAACAATATCCATAACCATGACCATAACCATTACTATAACCATTACCATAACAATTACCATAACCATAACCAAAACCATAACCATAAACATAACCATAACCATAACAATAACCATAACCATAACCATAATCATATCCAAAACTAAAATCATAACCATAACCATAACCAAAACCACAACAGTAACCATAACCGGGATCAAACCTCAATTATTTTCCGTAACATAACTGTGAACCAAACAATAAACATTAACATAATTATAAGTGTAACTACAACGCTAACCACAACCGAAACCATAAAATCTAAAAAAAATAGCTTTAACCCCAACCGCTACCACAACTATAACTATTAAAAAACACAGTAGCATCAACCGTAATCATAACCGCAACCATAACCGTTACCATAATCGTTACTATAACCGTCACTGCATGTATATTCGTATCCGTAGCAATCACAGTACCGGTATATCTTACGGTTATAATCCCTACAATAGCGCGAGAATGATAACCACTCCTTATAGGGTACTCACAATTACCTAGCAGTAATTTTTATTATATCATTGATCGATGGCACAAGCTTAGGCTGCAGCAAATTAAGCTGTTACATAACTTGCGATCTTGACCGAAGCCGAAAGACTTGAAAGCAATAACTAAAGCTGTCAACTTAATCGCAACTGTTAATGTAACTGCCATCGAAAACATACCTGCTAAGAGTAGATGCTAATAGAAGCGTAATACTAATCGTAGCATGAATTTTTACCGCAGATTTAGTTAGATATTTGTTTCTTAATTTGTCGCTTTTTAACGCCGTCTTCTCTTGCTATGTCTTCCTTTTCGCATCATTACTATCAGCATCATCATTTCTTAATCAGCTTCTTATCTTTATACCTATTTTTACTATACTTTTTTCTTCTTTTTCCTCTGTAAATTTTTCTTCTTCACCTATTCTTCTTCTTACTTTCTTCTTTTTCTCCCTACAGTTCTTTTTATTTTCTTCTTCCTCTCGTCCTCTTCTTATATTCTTCTTCTTCTCCTTATACTTTTTCTAACTTTTACAATTTCTCTTTTAAATTTGAGTTATTTTATGACCGACCACTCCCTAAACCTGGTGATTATAGGCCACAGAGACCTGTTGAACTCATATAAACTCAACCATTTGAGCAAAGGTTAATAAAAATCTACAAATAAGAAAACATTTTTTCCAGCCAGCGTAATGCACATTTAAGAATACATAAGATACAGCGTGTATATGTATATAATGTTCGCTTAATGCTTGGTGATAATATTACTGATATTTTGAGTGCATGGCTTTATTCTATCTACCTTTGTATGCGAGTGCATCAGATCTAATCGCCGTAACAAACACATATAACTATACATATGTATGTGCGTATATTCACAGCTGTATGTGCATGCATAATCGGTAGTGATGCTTAATCACCTTAATATAAGAGTACCTACATTTTTGTTTACCTAACTGGTTTCTCTGTATGCAATACGTACAAGCGTAAGCTCATCCCCTTGTCTATATTTAAGCAAACGTGCATATGAAACTATAAATTAATTATCTGCATACGCTCACCAAGGACCTTTCATTAGCAGCTGATTTTATATAGTGTTTAGTGGTGTGAAATTCAATATGAGCCATTTAACTGTACGGCACATGCAGACACTTACAATGTAGAAAAGTACATACATAGATAGACTTGTGTGAATGAACATTTATTTATATAGCTTATGCTTTTAAATTTGAATGTGCAATAAACGCATATTTCCTTGAGTTATTTAGAACATGCACAAAACAAAAAAAACTCTTGTATAAAACTTGTGCTCTCTTTTTAAAAAAGTATTAAACAACAAAAAGGTTCTTTCTAATTTTTCCTACAAATTGACGGTATGGAGCTTCATGTGTTATGCCGTCTCTTGAAGGGAGCTTCGATACAAATGAATTTTCTTCAAAAGCTTTTTAAGACGAAAATACACCCAACCACTTCCGAGGGTCGACCCAGATAAAAAAAATACGTTTTTTTTTTAAATTTAACAAACTTCTTTCTAAATTTTGATGTCTTTTGTCCGGGACTTGAACCCAGTACTGTCAGTGATACAGGCGGAGCAAGCTACCACCACACCATATCGGCCGCCATGTTATTAAACTATAGTAAGAAGTCATGAAGCAGTTATCAGTTGGTATGACTCAAAATCGCTGATGACGACCTCGATGCCAGCTTTTCAAAATTCAAAATGGCGGATCCAATCCAATTTTTTTTTTAAATTGATTGGATTCTCTTGAAATTTTGTACGCGGAATCTTATGAGTTCTATGGGCTACCTCAGTCAGATTTATTAAGTACAAAATGTTGGAACAAGTATTGCGGTCAGTATTGCATCCGCCATTTTGAATTTTAAAGAAAAGACATCGGTTCCGAAGTCAGCAACCTCACAAACACTCGAAAACAGAGTTTAAATAAAATCAAAATATTTTGAAAAAAATTTACCGCCATATTGGGTCCGCCAGTTTGAATTTTGAAAAACTGACAGCGAGTTCGTCATCAGCGATATTATTATGTACGTCCTCATGGTGAATATTAGTCCAAAACAAAACGCAACTTGATAAGAATTACTGTTCTTTGGCTTTATCTTTTCTGAAAAAAGTGTAACCCACGTGCTGCACTCTTAAAGTTTAACTTTTGAACTAGGTAACCTGGCGCTATCTAGTGGAATGTATTTTGCTAAAGTAAGAAAAAATCTTACGAGAGAGCTAAGAAGAACCAACAGGTTAACATTATTTTCAGAAAAGAAAACGCCATTGATTTCACTGGTTTCAATTTCACAACATATTTTTAGGCGCTATGCTTATACGAAGCATCCAAAACAGCTGTGAACTAATAAAAGTACTTTCCAATGACACATGAATTTTAACATGAAAAAAAATTGACATGAAGAAAATACAAAAATTGAAAACATGTCGTTCTTTTATATAAACGTTGAGCGCGATCTCTAAAATCATTGTTTTTTACAAAATAAGGCAAGTAAGGACGGGACTGTCTTCGGCTATGCCGAAGACTTCATACCTTTCATGAATGGGGCTGAACAATAATTTTATCCCATTCGTAATCTCCAAATAATGCGCTATATAAGATAAGAAATATATAGTGAACAGATGTTCATACCTAAACGATTTTAAGATAAATATATTTGAACGACCGGTTGTATGGGATATATATTATATGTAGCTCCGATCGAAATGATTTTTACAGGAAATCTTCTATGATATATTAGAATATATATCACCAAGCTTCACGTTTTTATATTGGAAACTAAGGGAGAAATGAAATCTTTCTATCTGAACGATCGGTTGTATGGGATATAACTATATATAGCTCCGATCAAAGTCATTTTTTCAGAAAATCTTCTATGATATATTAAAATATATATCACCGAGTTTCACGTTTATACTTTCTAAATTATAGGAGAAATGGCCAAAAATCTTTCTATCTAAACGATCGGTTGTATGGGATATAACTATATATAGATCCGATCAAATTGATTTTTTCCGAAAATCTTCTATGATATATTAGAATATATATCACTGAGTTTCACATGGGAGATATATGGTATAGTGGTCCGATCCTACCGGATCCGACAAATGTCTAATATAATACAAAAATACATCCTTGTGCCAAATTTCATTGAGATATCTCAAAATTTTAGGGACTAGTTTGCGTTAAAACAGACAGAGGGGCGTACAGACGGACGGACGGACATACGGACATGGCTATATCAACTCAGTTCGTCGCCCAGATCAATTCGGTATACTTAATGGTGAGTCTATCTTCTATATTTCTCAACGTTACAAACATCGGACCAAAGTTAGTATACCATTTCATGTTCATGAAAGGTATAAAAAATGCATGTATCTTCTTCTTTCGCAAGGAACAATATATGGGGGTTACGCCAGCGAATTTCCAAAAAGTGAATTTTTTTGAACCAATCTAACATGCATATATACACACAAAGCCTTAATCCTAAATATGTAAGATTTCTTATTTATTTTGTAATCTCGATCTTTTATTGCAATTATATTTCATCCTCATTTATAGTTTTCCATATAGCCTCATTTAGCACTTGAAGGCCAATGGGAGCATACATACATACATACATATGTACACACGTGCACCCATACAAAGATACTTGACTGATTTTTCATTTTTGATTATCACCCGCAGGCACACATAAACATTAAACTTGCAAATGGATGACTACATTTACGAGAATCGAAAGTGTTGACCAACAATAGTAGCTCCAGGGTTATGAAGAAAGGCCAACCAAAATTATATGGAACATGATGAATACAAACACACCTATACGTATAAACATATACATATAAACAATTAAATTAGTGCATGCATGGATGCATATGCGAGACAAAAGAAATGAATCTACAAGTATTTCGTGTTGTGCTATTTTATTTATATTGTAAAAATAAAATAATAACAGTACAGCAAAAGACAATGGGCAATGCACGCTGTGATAATATATGCCTCAGGCATTCATTCTTTTATTTTGGGGATACGTAAGCAAATTCGTTTTTTTTTTTTTTTTTTTTTTTTTTTGTATGAGCAAATGAATTTCATACGCTTTTGTAAGTTTTTAACAAACAAAGAAATGTTTCATGTTCTTTTTTCTTAAAGTACGTATATATGTATTTTTATGTATACTGCACGAACTGCATTTTGTTGTGTATTGCAAAAGTTATTGCTCTTGACACACTGGGATGTATTTTGTGCATTAGGGATATCAGAAAATTTGGTTTTTTATGTTACGAAAATCCTGAACGTAGAGTTGCTTAAAATATCACTGGTCTTCAGCATGTGTGAACCTGGCCGCTTTTGAAATGTCGGCGTTTCCTCAGTTTTCAGGACGACATCATTTAATGTGAAAGGGTACAAAGAGAAGTATCTGCTGTCATCTAATTTATTTGCGACCCAACCAAGAAGTCAAGAAATGAATTATTCCTGTCAACAAATGTTACTTTGAGCTGGGCAGGCAATTAAAAAGTAAAGTGTGCGCTTTTCCAGCAAAATGGTGGCCACTTAGCTAAGGGAATTTAATAAGGTACGTATATGAGACGGCCAACGTGTTGTGATGGTAGCATGCTCCGCCTACCACACCGTATGCCCTGGGTTCACACCCCGGGCAAAGCAACATCAAAATTAAAAAAAAAAAAAGTTTTTCAATTAGAAGAAAATTTTTCTAAGCGGGGTCGCCCCTCGGCAGTGTTTGGCAAGCGCTCCGGCTGTATTTCTGCAATGAAAAGCTCTCAGTGAAAACTCATCTGCCTTGCAGATGCCGTTCGAAGTCGGCGTAAAACATGTAGGTCCCGTCCGGCCAATTTGTAGGGAAAATCAAGAGGAGCACGACGCAGAAGCTCGGCCTTAGATCTCTTCGGAGGTTATCGCGCCTTACATTTATTTATTTTTTTATACGAGATCTATGCAGCCATCGGCATATTACTGCTGAAGGTATTTGGGCCATATAATGTGAAAAGTAGAAGACTTGTCGACATGGAAGATATTTTTATCGGAACCAACCAAATGAAGCAGAGGCATGGAAACCAGAAAAAGTATAAACAGACGCCAAACACGTATATATTGTGACGAATATTAGTGACATTAAGTGATACTCACATCACTAATCTGATTCTAAGTAAACGAAGCCACAACAACAATAAAGTAGGCAGTCACTTGTATCTACATAAACGAATCAATCATTATGTCTTCACATATGTCCAGACAAGCAGCGGAGAGAGACGCACAAACACATACATATATCTGAGATACTCCCAAAATTAGGCAATTATCGGTGGAAGTATCACTCACATATACACGCGCATATGAGAAGGAATAACGTGTATCTGTAGTTATAGCTAGAATTTTATAGCTGGTAGTAAATTCTAGAAACGTTTAGAAGCATGCGAACGAGGAAATCGAAGAGTATAAAAGAGCGCCAGCGAGGCATGGCAATCAGTTTGATTTAGGCACGCTATATGTCGAGAATTAGAAGTGTTATTGTGAAGTATTTTAATAAAGGCCACTTTGCATTATTGAATATTGGAGTAATTTATTCAACAGTTTAGTGATTCGAACGTTAGCACAAAGTTGCAAATAAGCGGAATTTCACTAAATCCGTTACAATATATAGTTCGTTGTTTGAATTAGATTGTGTTCATTTTGTTACTTATTTCTTTTTCAATTTCATTCAAATTTAAAAAAACTAATCCCAAAGCCCTATAATTTAAAATTTTTATATATTAACATTTCTGCTCAATGCACAAAACAAAATATTTACACAAAACAACTAGACAAGGAAGAACGCAGGAATTTTTGAGCCCTAAAGAAGACCAAAATTAAAAGGTCGAAACGTTGGCGGGAAAATAAAAAAGGCGTTTTTCTGATTTATTGGACTGTAAACACGAAACCAAATACAAATTTGCAGGAAACCGATTTAAGTTCGCTTGGCTTAGCTACAATTTATTTCGGATTTACCAATGGTGCAGACGACAAATAACTGGAAAACTTTGTTGTAATTGTGTTTTAGTGGGAATGAAAATTCGATGTCCACAGAGGTTAGGGATGAAAAATTGTATCTTGCAAGAATGTGAAAATGTCGGATATCAACAGCATGTTGCCACCAAACTATATATTTGATGGCAACTCCACTTTGGTCTTATTGTACTTTACATAGCGGCAGTGGACTTGGTTACTATCAGGGACATTCGCGATACAAAACCCAAAGACAATAATAATTTTAAAGGAACGCATTAGATCTAAACAGAGTCGGAGTTTAGTTCCACAGTCGCTCACTTAATGAAGTTATGGTATTTGAAATATTAAAAGCATGGCAGTTTTCCACATCGGGAGAAAAGAAAAGTGATTAGGAGTGGTGGCCCATTTAACAGGCAAACGATTAACAGTGTAGTTAAGTTCAGTTGGTATCAGTAATTACTTTTAATGTGGAATGGCTCGTGGTCAGCTTGGAAAACCGAGAACCGGAGGACTAAAACAAATGCAAATGGCCGAAACTTTAACCTCTTCCAGTGGATCATTTCTCGGAAAAGTTCGTCGATGGAGATACCTCACTCTTCCCTATAGTCGCCTGAAGCTATAACTCAAAGTATACTTTGATTCTGGCGCTCTCGTCTGAATGAAGAACGTATCAGCTGAACCCCTAACTATTCAGCGAAATGTATGGGAAAGTACACGTCACATACAGCAGTAATCTAGTAAAAAAAAAATTCGAATTTTAGAGGTCTATAACTTGTACAATGTTTTATTAAATTTGATTGTGCTAAAAAGCTGCATACTCACAAAATTTCGAAAACTCTAATACAAATTTCAAAATTTTTGTAAAACTTTCACGACTTTTCGTATATTTTCGAAAACATTTTTGATTTTATTTTAACAGCTTTAGAAAGTACCAGTAGGTTAGGTAAGGTTTCACTGGCCGGTCCATGAGGACCTCACATAGACTGATTGAAACCGTAGTGTTACCAGAAGTTTGTTTTAACGACCAAACTGAAAAACCCTATCAAAAGCCAGGACCTATGCTATAAGATAACTGCGAGCTCTTGGGAAATACTAGAAGCTTCCTAGGACTTAAGACACTTGCTGCTTCTAGATCTGACAGCTGTATCACTCCTAATAGCTGGAGTCTTAGCCTGGCAAGTGCAGGGCACGAACTCGATCATTTCGTGTATCCCAAAGACTATAGATAATTCCTTATATTCCAGGGATTTCTCTATACATATTACTAACCTATGCAATGCGGTGTCTACCGACTTGCCTTTGGTGTACGCGTGCTGTGTTGTGGAGAGCAGCTTTTCATCCACGCTGGATTTTATGTACACATCTATCAGCCTCTCATAGGTCTTGAGCAGAAATGATGTTAAGCGAATGGGTCTATAGTCTTTGGGATACACGTGACCGATCTTCCCCGCCTTTGGTAGGAAAGCTACATGAGCAGTTCTCCAAGAGTGCGGTACATGATTCAGCCTTATGAACGCATCGAATATTATTTTAAGCCATTCCACGACCGCCATACTTAAAAATTCTAGCATGGCCGGGAATATACCACCTGGGCCCGGCTATATAAACTTAGGGAACGTCTTCACAGTCCATTTGATCTTGGTATCGGTCACCAAGCCCGGTACTACCCGCTCCGTGATTGTAGTGTGAGTGATGTCTGCTGGCTCTTCTAAAACTCCTCTCGATGGGAAATGTGTGTCGAAATGCACCTCAAGGGATTCCTCACTATTAGGTGAGCATTCCCCGTTCTATTTCTTTACTAGTCGCTCGACTATGTTTCCCCTTGTTAGGACTTTTTTCAACCGTGCTGTTTCGCTGGAGCACTCTATGTCCGTACAGAAACTTTTCCATGAGATTCTCTTCGCCTTGGAAATTTCACGCTTGTAGATCCACAGTATATCCCTGTACTCGTCCCGACACGCTTCGCTTTCCGCGGTCTTTGCGAGCTTAAACATTTCTTTGACATGTCTTCTTCAAATACTCAGCTCATTGCTCCACCATAGCGGCTTTGCTTTTCCTCTGAATCTTCTTAGAGGGCAAGCTTTGGAGAAAGTACCAGTAAGCTTCAGTAAAGAAAATGATATCCCTTACCTTTATATTGGTTCGGAAAAGCTTCAGGTGGTCGAGAATGTGAGAAATTTTTCCTGTGAGGAGTACGTCAATGCATTTGTTGGAAAAAACTTACTTTACTTTGCGGTGCTTAAGATCATCCTCGCTTTTTGTACCTCAGACACGAAAAGGCAGCTCATTTTGGACTTGATAGTTCCTCGTATTACTTACTTTGAGCTAGCATACAGTAAACTGGATTTACGTTCTCTCCACAAACACAATGTTGCATTCAACCTTGCCACTAGTTATGTTCACGGCTTAAAGAAATTCGATCACTTATCCACGTTGAGAAACTCCATTCTTGGATGTGACCTAATAACCTTCATTAATGCTCTTATTGTGTTTATATGTTTAAATTGCTTGTCCACAAAAAAAGCGGAATATCTATATGAAAAGCTTAGGTTTTCCAAAAGTACTCCTTCTTCGAATTTAATATTGCCAAAGTTTAATTACTTGAGCAGTTCTAGGTTGTTTTGTAAACGGTGTAAGACTATGGAACTCCATTCCACAGTTCTTAAGGAATTCGCTATGCGATAAAAAATTTAAGGGCATCATATTGTCACGGATATTAGCATCACTAAGCTATACCATCACTAAGGCCATGCTAAGCAGTATTTGCGTCAATAATCAAATCATGTATGCACATATATAAGGCAGCCGAGAGATGTCACACACAGATGCAATTACTTATACGCCTATGTGTGTGCGAGAGACTGTAAACTACAAACTCACATACATCTGAGAGACGCTGAAAAGTAGAAAAGTAGAACAAGTAGAAACTATATGAGAACTATAAACACTCGAAATAGTTTGTAAGTTCTGGAAATAGAAGAGCCTAGATGTATGCAGCGTAAACTATAAAAGCGGCACAAGCGAGTAAAAAGTAATTCAGTTTGAGTTGAGCTATCAATCAGTTTGATTAAGCACGCGATCTGGCGGCCAATAGTAGAGTTTCATTTGAGTTATCAGTCAGTTTGGTTATTAAGCTAGCGAGTAGCAAAGTATAAGTGTTATTGTGAAGTACTTTAATAAAGGCCATTTTTCCATTATTCAATATTGGAGTTATTTATTCAACAGTTTAGTGATTCGAACTTAGCAGAGGATTGCAAATAAGAGGATTTGCAAGTAAATTCGTTACAATATGTAAATATTTTAGCAATAAAACAGCATAAGACGGTGGCTATAAATTTTCTTCAGAGATTTTCTAAGTTTTACGCTTTAAGTACTTTTAAATACATATTTGTAATATGACAATCGATATGTTTATTCATCACTGCGATACGTTCACTCATTTTTGTTTATTTGAATTGTGATACGCTTTCAAATCTTGTTTTTACCTAATTTTAAAACCTAGATATACCATACTAAATTAAAGTATACTATACTCTATTATATTATACTATACATATTTATATATTTAAGTCTTCTGATTATATTGTGCAATAAAAGTCTAAGTCTTAATGCGCTAATGTATCTTAAATCTATATATATATAAAAAGTAAATTATGTGTGTGTGTGTGTTTCCTAGGGAAACGTATTTCACACATTTCAATCATCACACAATTTGGCCATAGGTTCCCTCGATCAAGGCGAAGGTTTTTCATGTTTCAGAACTAATAATTTGAAATAAATTTTTTTTTTTTAATTTCACGTGCGCCACTGGATGGTGCGACAAATTCTGTATGTCAGCAAAAGTTACACATACGCCATACACTTACCTAAGTGCGGCACTTTTGTTTGGTCATAGCATTGAACTCACATAAAGTTAAAGCGATTGCATTGGGTGATTTAAATTTTTTTATTAAATTTAAGCATTTCATTGTAAATATAGCTGTCTATATGAGATGATAGACAAAAATTGTGCAGCTAAAATAGTTTGATTAAGTTATGAGATTTTGATTATGAATTGTGCCTGAAAAAAATAAAATTTAAAAATAAAGCAAATAACGATAAATTAGAGAATGAGGGAGAAAAAAGAAGGAGAGTGATAGAGGGTGTAAAAAAGGAAGAGGGAGAGATAAGGAAATTACAAAGGGTAAGAATGACAAAAATTTGGAGATATATTTTGAAGATCACTAAAATCGTATATACTGATTGCTCGACTTTGAGTAACGGGAAGGAATGCTTTAAAATACACCATCTTATTTAGATTAGTATCCGCCCAACCCGAGCAACGCCGGAAACCCTGCTAGTAATTAATAAATTTAAATTGAAATTGAAATTTAAAAAAAAGCTTCAGTATCCAAATGTAAATTTTCGAAATTAACTAATAAAGCATTAAATTTACGAAATTGTATTAAAATTGCCACTGCTCTTTTCGTGTTCGCTGCTGTACATGTATGTAATGTGGGGGTAATGTTATCTCTTCAAACTTAGGTAGCACAAATTTGTAGCCTATTGAAATGTTAGTTTGCAGTTACTGAACATAATTTCCGAAATCGAAGTATATATTTCCTTTTACAAAAGCAATTTTTGGATACCCTAATAATATACCGAAATCATATACCCGTAGATACTCATTCATATATTATTCTACAAATATTTACTCATTTTCTTATTTGGAGCAGTTATGCAATTGCAATGAAACTTTAGTTTAATTTTATTACTCTTTATGTATTTATGAGATTTTATAGTTGTGTCCTATTTTTGTTAAACATATTTATTTATTGTAATGATACTAACAAAAATATTTACGTAGTAATACAATGCTTGAAACCCAGTTATTAAAACTTAATTAAGAAATGCATGTCTTTTGGCAAAGGCCAAGGATAAGTTATAAACATATGTGCAAACTATTTAAAGTCCCTGCTCTACAGTCAATGGTATGTATGTATATATGTGTACAAAATCTATTGTATAGCAAATTATATGAAGTGCAAAGAAAATTATTTCACTGAAAATGGCTCATTGCCAAAAGCGTCTCCATTTTTTCATTAAGTAATCAGTATATGTGGGTAATTTGTATGTATTTATATTACTTCAAATTATCTTCAGCCAATAAACAGGAAATACCCGCCTTAGGGAAAAGGAAATATAGTACAAATAAAAGAAGCACATTCACAAAGTAATAATAGGTAGCACGTTGATCACACATACATACATAGGTTATCTTTCATTAGCATAATGGCATTTTTGGGTTTGTAGCAAAACACAAAATAATTGGGAAAATAGTTAATCTAACTGATTTTTCTGTTAACACAACTGATCTTACAGGTCATTTCAACGGCGATCAACTGTCAATACATGAGCAAATTTCAAAGAGAATTCTACGCTCGTTGCGCTCTCTACTTTGTACTTATGACGATGGTGCCACTTGTTAAAAAAAAACACCAAAATAAGAAAACCATCAAACCGAAAAATCACACAAATGGGAAAGCTATAAAAAACTAGTTTTTCATTTATTAATACAAAACGAAAAAATCCTTTTTATAATTTCCTGTGCAAAAAATTATGAGATACCGGAACACCTGTTTAGCGGGTACAATTTTGCAACTTCTCGTTCAAGCGAAATGCAAAATTGCCCCTCTTGTTGCAAAAGTTTTGCTTGAACGAACAGGATTTTTCCAAAGTTAGTAATATTTTGTTCAAGTTTTTTTGAATTTTCACTCACGCGAAAGAATCTAATAAGATAATTAAAAAACATCCTTTTTTAATGTTGATATTTCCGACAAAATAAAATTTTGGGTTGTTTTGGAATCATTTCAACTTAAAGTGTTACGAAAATTAACTTGCCGAATTACATGTGAGTTACTTCTCTTTTCAAAATGTTACGTCAAACATTTATACTACAAGTTTTGTTCGGAACAATCAAGTGTGGCAACTGCATGCGAGGGAAGAAATGGGGAATGAGCTGAGCTGCAACTGAAAGAATTGAGAATCAGTATTGTGACTACAATTTTCGTTTCTATATTCATATGTGTGTATATGGAGCAAGCGTTTGTATTTATGTGTTCACATATTTACGTATGTATATTAGCGGCCACCGTGGTGTGATAGTAGCGTGCTCCGCCAACCACACCGAAGATCCTGCGTTCACACCCCGGGAAAAGCAACATCTAATTTTAGAAACAAGCTTTTTCAATTAGAAGAAAATTTTTTTAAGCGGGGTCGCCCCTCGGCAGTGTTCGGTGAGCACTTCGAGTGTATTTCTGCCATCAAATGCTCTCAGTGAAAACTCGTATGCCTTGCAGATGTCGGTCAGGTTCGGCACAAAACAAGTAGGTCGCATACCGCCAATTTGTAAGAAAAATTGAAAAAGAGCACGACGCAATTTGGAAGAGAAGTTCGGCCTAAAATCTCTTCGGAGGTTATCACGCCTTACATTTTTTATTTATATGGTACTTTCATGCAAACTGTCGCAACAACTTTTTTGTTCATTTGACTACTAAATCGGTCAAGTACGAGTCAACGTTTTGTGCGCAGTTGTTTCAAGATCCTTTGCGATGGATAAAAATAGACAGAAATTTCGGTTGAGTTGACCCGTCCTTCGGTTGATTTTACCAGTCTTTTTCTTTCAGTGCATGGACTTGACAATCGACAAATAACTATCTTCCCATTATGGGAAAGCTCAAAGTCGGGATATTTGAAAAAGTAGCTGAAATTTTATACAACTCCTTTGAGAACAGGCGAAGAAAGACCAGTAGCCACGTAACGCACGGGAAGGAAGAAGAAGCCTTCTCAAATATAATAAGGCCAGTGTTTGTGAAGAAAACGTGCATCTTATAGATCCAATTATATGCTGGAACACATTCCTTTCTGGGAACAGGAGCTATTTTTCTAAATCTCCGCAATTATTTCAAGGTGTTCATAAAAACTAGTGCTTGGGAAAGAGGGAGAGGTAAATAATGAAGAGCAAATATTAAATTTTATAAGAAAAATAATAAAGGGAGGTAGATAGCAGGGATAGAAAAGAAAGTGGTAAAGGTTTAATGAAAAAGTAGGGAGAGGACCGCGTGGTGCAAGAAGGATGGGAAAAAAGTAGGGCGATGGAGGCAAGAAACGAAAGCAAAAAAAGCTAAGATGCAGAATACGAAAGACTTAGATAACTAAAATTTTAAAGAAAAGTGGCAAAGGATTTAAGTGTAAGTGGAAGAGAAAAGCAGTTGGATAAATAAAAGGATGCGGTATGGGTAAAGTGAAACCAGTAAGGAAGGCTAAGTTGGGTGTAACCGAACATTACATACTAAGTTGAGAGCTGTGGAGACAAAGTAAGGGAAATCACCATATTGTAAAAGGAACCTAGGGTAACCCTGGAATGTGCTTGTATGACATGTGCATCAAATGGAAGGTATTAAAGAGTATTTTAAGAGGAAGTGGGCCATAGATATATAGATGTACGCCATTTAGGGATATCGCCATAAAGGTGGACCAGGCCTGACTCGAGAATTTGTTTGTACGATATGGGTATCAAATAAAATGTGTTAATGATAATTTTAAAACGGAGTGGGCCTAAGTTCTATAGGTGGACGTCTTTTCGAGATATCGCCACAAAGATGGACCAGGGGTGACTATAGAATTTATTTTGTTCGATATGGGTATCAAACGAAAGGTATTAATGATTATTTTGAAAGAGCGTGGGTCTAAGTTCTATAGATGTACGCCTTTTCGAGATATCGCCATAAAGATGGACCAGGGGTGACTCTAGAATTTGTTTGTACGGTACGAGTATCAAATGAAAGGTGTTAATGAGTATTTTAAGAGGGCGTGGGCCTTAGTTCTATATGTGGACGCCTTTTCGAGATATCGCCATAAACGTGGACCAGGGGTGACTATAGAATTTGTTGGTACTATATGGGTATCAAATGAAAGGTTTTAATGAGTATTTTAAAAGGGAGTGGGCCTAAGTTCTATAGGTGGACGCATTTCGGAATATCGTTATAAAAGTGGACCTGGGTTGACTCTAGAATGCGTTTGTACAATATGGGTGTCAAACGAAAAGTGTAATAAGTGTTTTAAAAGGGAGTGGGCCTTTGTTCTATGGGTGGACGCCTTTTCGGGATATCGCCATAAACGTGGACCAGGGGTGACTCTAGAATGCTTTTGTACAATATGGGTATCAAATGAAAGGTGCTAATGAGTATTTTAAAAGTGTGTGGGCCTTAGTTCTATAGGTTGACGCCTTTTCGAGATATCGCCATAAAGGTGGACCAGGGGTTACTCTAGAATTTGTTTGTACGATATGGGTATCAAATGAAAGGTGTTAATGAGTATTTTAAAAGGGCGTGGGTCTTAGTTCTATAGGTGGACGCCTTTTCGAGATATCTCCATAAAGGTAGACCAGGTTGACTCTAGAATTTGTTTGTACGATATGGGTATCAAATGAAGGGTGTTAATGAGTATTTTAAAAGGGAGTGGGCCTTAGATCTATAGGTGTATGCCTTTCGAGATATCGCCATAAAGGTGGGCCAGGGGTGACTCTAGAATTTTTGTGTACGATACGGGTATCAAATGAAAGGTGTTAATGAGTATTTTAAAAGGGTGTGGGCCTTAGTTCTATAGGTGGACGCCTTTTCGAGATATTGCCATAAAGGTGTTAATGAGTATTTTAAAAGGGCGTGGGCCTTAGATCTATAGGTGGAGGCCTTTTCGAGATATCGACATAAGGGTGGACCAGGTTGACTCTAGAATTTGTTTGTACGATATGGGTATCAAATGAAGGGTGTTAATGAGTATTTTAAAAGGGAGTGGGCCTTAGATCTATAGGTGTATGCCTTTCGAGATATCGCCATAAAGGTGGGCCAGGGGTGACTCTAGAATTTTTGTGTACGATACGGGTATCAAATGAAAGGTGTTAATGAGTATTTTAAAAGGGTTTGGGCCTTAGTTCTATAGGTGGACGCCTTTTCGAGATATTGCCATAAAGGTGTTAATGAGTATTTTAAAAGGGCGTGGGTCTTAGTTCTATAGGTGGACGCCTTTTCGAGATATCTCCATAAAGGTAGACCAGGTTGACTCTAGAATTTGTTTGTACGATATGGGTATCAAATGAAGGGTGTTAATGAGTATTTTAAAAGGGAGTGGGCCTTAGATCTATAGGTGTATGCCTTTCGAGATATCGCCATAAAGGTGGGCCAGGGGTGACTCTAGAATTTTTGTGTACGATACGGGTATCAAATGAAAGGTGTTAATGAGTATTTTAAAAGGGTGTGGGCCTTAGTTCTATAGGTGGACGCCTTTTCGAGATATTGCCATAAAGGTGTTAATGAGTATTTTAAAAGGGCGTGGGTCTTAGTTCTATAGGTGGACGCCTTTTCGAGATATCTCCATAAAGGTAGACCAGGTTGACTCTAGAATTTGTTTATACGATTTGGGTATCAAATGAAAGGTGCTAATGAGTATTTTAAAAGGGAGTGGGCCTTAGTTGTATATGTGAAGGCGTTTTCGAGATATCTACCTAAATGTGGACCAGGGTGATCCAGAACATCATCTGTCGGGTACCGCTAATTTATTTATATATGTAATACCACGTACAGTATTCCTTCCAAGATTCCAAAGGCTTTTGATTTCGCCCTGCAAAACTTTTTCATTTTCTTCTATTTAATATGGTAGGTGTCACGCCCATTTTACCAAGTTTTTTTCTAAAGCTATATTTTGCGTCAATAGACCAATAAAATTACCATGTTTCATTGCTTTTTTTGTATTTGGTATATAATTATGGCATTTTTTTTCATTTTTCGTAAATTTCGATATCGAAAATGTGGGCGTGGTCATAGTCGGATTTTCGCCATTTTTTACACCAATACAAAGTGAGTTCAGATAAGTACGTTAACTGAGCTTAGTAAAGATATATCGATTTTTGCTCAAGTTATCGTGTTAAGGGCCATGAGGAAGGACAGACGGACGACTGTGTATAAAAATTGGGCGTGGCTTCAATCGATTTCGCCCTTTTTCACAGGAAACAGTTATCGTCCTAGGAGCTAAGCCTCTACCAAATTTCACAGGGATTGGTTAATTTTTGTTCGACTTATGGCATTAAAAGCATCCTAGACAAATTAATTGACAAAGGGCGGAGCCACGCCCATTTTGAGATTTTCTTTTATTTTTGTATTTTGTTGCACATATCATTACTGGAGTTGAATGTTGACATAATTTACTTATATGCTGTAAAGATATTAACTTTTCTTTTAAAATTTGAATTTAAAAAAAAAAATTTTAAAAAGCGGGCGTGGTCGTTCTTCGATTTTGCTAATTTTTATCAAGCAGACATAAAGTAATAAGAGTAACATTCCTGCCAAATTTTATCATGATATCTTCAACGACTGCCAAATTACAGCTTGCAAAACTTCTAAATTACCTTCATTTAAAAGTGGGCGGTGCCACGCCCATTGTCCAAAATTTTACTAGTTTTCTGTTCTGCGTCATAAGCTCAACTCACCTACCAAGTTTTATCGCTTAATGCGTATTTGGTAATGAATTATCGCACTTTTTCGATTTTTCGAAATTTTCGATATCGAAAAAGTGGGCGTGGTTATTGTCTGATATCGTCCATTTTAAATAGCGATCTGAGATGAGTGCCCACGAACCTACATACCAAATTTCATTAAGATACCTCGAAATTTACTCAAGTTATCGTGTTAACGGGTGGACGGACGGACAGACGGACGGACATGGCTCAATCGAATTTTTTTTCGATACTGATGATTTTGATGTATGGAAGTCTATATCTATCTCGATTCCTTTATACCTGTACAACCAACCGTTATGCAATCAAAGTTAATATACTCTGTGAGCTCTGCTCAACTGAGTATAAAAATACAAGCCGTGATATACATCCGAAGGGATTTGAGCCGAGCTTCTCTTTCAACTCGCGTCATGCTGGTTAAGTTTTTTCTACAAACTTACAGGAACTACATGTTTTAAACCTACTCCGAATGGCAACTGCAAGGTAGGTGAGTTTTCTCTGAGAAACTTTTCAAGGCACAATTACACACGGAGTGCTTGCCAAATCGCTGCAAAGGGCGGCCCTGCTTAGAAAAACTTGTTTCTCATTGAAAAATTTTCTTCCTAAATTTTTTATGTGGTAATGTCTGAAGCTTAAACAAAGGATCGTCGATGCGAAGGGCGAAGCAAGCTACCACCACAACATGACGGCAGCCCTGAAAAATAGGAAAGGTAATAATGTGTTTTCTTCTAACTTGAAGAAGGTTTTTGGCAGTGAACATTTTTTTTTTAATTTTTGTAAAAATCGCGACTATGAGATCAAATCAAATTTTAACGAAAGTTCTTGATTTTGCTCAATGAGAACAGAATTTAAATAAAATAAATGATAAACTACAAGGTGCGTCCATACGTCCGAGGAGATTGAGGCCAATCTTCTCCTCCAACTCGTATCGTATCGCTCTTTAATTTTTACTATATTGGCTGGAGGTCTCGTCACCTGCATACCAAGGCATATGAGTTTTTGTTAAGACGCTTTACTACTCTACACAGATATACGCTCGGAGTAGTTGCCAAACAGGTAGCGAGGCGTGACCTAGCTTTGAAAACACTTTTCTAGAGAAAAGAAGGGTAACGTCTGTATTCAGAGAAATATACCGTATGTAGAATTTTGCTGAGCTAGAAATTTGAAACCCAGCAAACAGTTCTGGTCCCAAAGATACAAAACAAAAAGTATCGCAATGTGTCGCACGGAAAGTTTGCTGCAAAATGTGGCAATGCATTCAGGAAGAGTAAAAGTTTCATTAAATGGAACCCGAAACATTTAGAAAATTTCATACCAAATAGAGTAATTTAGCTTCCAAGTTTTGAGAAATTTTACGTTGAGCTAAAAACTTGCAATCCCACACATAGTTCAAACAAACTAAGCAAGCCAACAAAAGAAGAAATCCATGGGTCGATACAATTATATAGTTACTAAAATTTTTCAAACCTTTTTGTCTACTTTTCTGGCAAGTTGGAGTCCTTAAAGCAAGCTTAACGTATCTCAGACCATAGCGAGTGTCGTACATATCACAAAATGCTTCGCAAGTGTTCAGCGTAGCGAGTCAGTGCCAGAAAAGGGGTAACTAAAAAATATAAAGAAATGTTGCACTTTTTTTATATAAGTAGATCAAAACACCTTTCTACCTACAGTCATAATGTTGATGAAAAATTTTTCTTTTTAATTTTGAATTAGCTATTCTGAGAGCAATATTGCATGCAATTCTACATGTCTCGCTCGCAGACCTAATGGCCAAAGATAACGCATTAGCAACTGCAGCAAGGCTTAGGGCCTCGGTGCAGCTTGAGTGCAGGCCGTATGGCCATAGCAGTATAATATCGGACTACCCGAATGTATGATGTTGTGCCTAAGCACAAGAAGTCAAGAGTCTTGAAAGCGCATTTGAAAATTCAGTCCTGATGATGACTTCAGATTGAAGTCGAAATATTGTCAAATAATTAAAATAAAATATATCAAATTAAAAAATTTAAAGTGTTTTATTTAATCCGGCCTTGAGCTCAAAAATATAAAATAACAGTTTATACTGACGGCCAAAAAAAGAAAATAAATTTATACTTATTTAATATGTTGTTTTAATTCCTGTTGCATTCTAATATGAATTTTGCTCATATTCAATAAAGATTTTATAACAGATGTTGTACATTTTGATTTTCCATTTATGAATCAAACTGACATATTTTATCAAAAAACAAGTAAGGAAGGTTAAGTTCGTGTGTAACCGAACATTACATACTCAGTTGTGACAACATAAGGGAAAGTAACCATGTAGGAAAATGAACCGAGGGAAACCCTGGAATGTGTTTGTATGACAGTGTATCAAATGAAAGGCATTAAAGAGTATTTTATGAGGGAGTGGACCATAGTTCTATAGGTGGACGTCATTTAGGGATATAGCCATAAAGGTGGATCAGGGTTGACTCTAGAATGCATTTGTACGATATGGGTATCAAATGAAAGGTATTAATGAGTATTTTAAAAGGGCGTGGACCTAAGTTCTATAGATGGACGCCTTTTCGAGATATCGCCGTAAAGATGGACCAGGTGTGACTCTAGAATGCGTTTGTACGAGATGGGTATCAAATGAAAGGTATTAACGAGTATTTTAAAAGGGCGTGGACCTAAGTTCTATAGATGGACGCCTTTTCGAGATATCGCCGTAAAGATGGACCAGGGGTGACTCTAGAATGCGTTTGTACGATATGGGTATCAAATGAAAGGTGTTAATGAGTATTTTTAAAAGGGAGTGGGCCTTCGTTTTATAGGTGTTCGCCTTTTCGAGATATCGCCGTAAAGATGGACCAGGGGTGACTCTAGAATGCGTTTGTACGATATGGGTATCAAATGAAAGGTGTTAATGAGTATTTTTAAAAGGGAGTGTGCCTTCGTTTTATAGGTGTTCGCCTTTTCGAGATATCGCCATAACGGTGGACCAGGGGTGACTTTAGAATTTGTTTGTATGATATGAGTATCAAATGAAAGGTGTTAATGATTATTTTAAAAGGGCGTGGGTCTTAGTTCTATAGGTGGACCCCTTTTCGAGATATCGCCATAAAGGTGGACCAGGGGTGACTCTAGAATTCGTTTGTGCAATATGGGTATCAAACGAAAGGAGTTAATGAGTATTTTAAGAGGGAGTGGGCCTTAGTTCTATAGGTGGACGCCTTTTCGAGATATCGCCATAAAGATGGACCAGGTGTGACTCTAGAATGCGTTTGTACGATATGGGTATCAAATGAAAGGCATTAAAGAGTATTTTATGAGGGAGTGGGCCATAGTTCTTTAGGTGGACGTCATTTAGGGATATAGCCATAAAGGTGGATCAGGGTTGACTTTAGAATGCGTTTGTACGTTATGGGTATCAAATGAAAGGCATTAAAGAGTATTTTATGAGGGAGTGGTTCATAGTTCTTTAGGTGGACGTCATTTAGGGATATAGCCATAAAGGTGGATCAGGGTTGACTTTAGAATGCGTTTGTACGATATGGGTATCAAATGAAAGGTATTAATGAGTATTTTAAAAGGGCGTGGACCTAAGTTCTATAGATGGACGCCTTTTCGAGATATCGCCGTAAAGATGGACCAGGGGTGACTCTAGAATGCGTTTGTATGATATGGGTATCAAATGAAAGGTGTTAATGAGTATTTTTAAAAGGGAGTGGGCCTTCGTTTTATAGGTGTTCGCCTTTTCGAGATATCGCCATAACGGTGAACCAGGGGTGACTTTAGAATTTGTTTGTATGATATGGGTATCAAACGAAAGGTGTTAATGATGATTTTAAAAGGGCGTGGGGCTTAGTTCTATAGGTGGACCCCTTTTCGAGATATCGCCATAAAGGTGGACCAGGGGTGACTCTAGAATGAGTTTGTAAGATATGGGTATCAAATTAAAGGTATATAAAAAAAATAAATGTAAGGCGCGGTAACCTCCGAAGAGATCTAACGCCGAGCTTCTCTTCCAATTTGCGTCGTGCTCCTCTTGATTTTCCCTACAAATAGGCCGGACGGGACCTACATGTTTTATGCCGACTCCGAACGGCATCTGCAAAGCAGATGAGTTTTCACTGAGAGCTTTTCATGGCAGAAATACACCCGGAGTGCTTGCCAAACACTGCCGAGGGGCGACCCCGCTTAGAAAAATTTTCTTCTAATTGAAAAATCTTATTTCTAAAATTTTGATGGTGCTCTGCCCGGGAGTTGAACCCAGGGCATACGGTGTGATAGGCGGAGCACGCTACCATCACACCACGGTGGCCGCTAAAGGTATTAATGAGAGTTTTAAAAGGGAGTGGTGGTAGTTGTATATGTGAAGGCGTTTTCCAGATATCGACCAAAATGTGGACCAGGGTGACCCAGAACATCATCTGTTGGATACCGCTAATTTATTTATATATGTAATACCTGCCAAGATTTTAAGGGTTTTTTATTTCGCCCTGCATAACTTTTTCATTTTCTTCTACTCAATATGGTAGGTGTCACAACCATTTTATAAGGGCGGAGCCACGCCCATTTTTAAATTTTCTTTTATTTTTGTATTTTGTTGCACCATATCATTACTGGAGTTGAATCTTGACATAATTTACTTATATACTGTAAATATATTAAATTTTTTGTTAAAATTTTACTTTAAAAAAAATTTTTTTTTATAAGTGGGCGTGGTCCTTCTCCGATTTTGCTAATTTTTATTAAGCGTACATATAGTAATAAGAGTAACGTTCCTGCCAAATTTCATCATGATATCTTCAACGACTGCCAAATTACAGCTTGCAAAATTTTTAAATTACCTTCTTTTAAAAGTGGGCGGTGCCACGCCCATTGTCCAAGATTTTACTAGTTTTCTATTTTGCGTCATAAGTTCAACTCATCTACCAAGTTTCGTCGCTTTATCGGTCTTTTGTAATAAATTATCGCACTTTTTCGGTTTTTCGAAATTTTCGATATCGAAAAAGTGGGCGTGGTTATAGTCCGATATCATTCATTTTAAGTAGCGATCTGAGATGAGTGCCCAGAAACCTACATACCAAATTTCATCAAGATACCTCAAAATTTACTCAAGTTATCGTGTTAACGGACGGACGGACGGACGGACATGGCTCAATCAAATTTTTTTTCGATCCTGATTATTTTGATATATGGAAGTCTATATCTATCTGGATTCCTTTATATATGTACAACCAACCGTTATCCAATCAAACTTAATATACTCTATGAGCTCTGCTCAACTGAGTATAAAAAATACTTTAATGTACTTGCAAGTATTTCGTAAGTATATCTACTTGTACTTTCAGATTCGAAATACAAGTACTATAGTACTTATAATTATACTCAGTTGAGCAGAGCTCACAGAGTATATCAACTTTGATTGGATAACGGTTGGTTGTACAGGTATAAAGGAATCGAGATAGATATAGACTTCCATATATCAAAATCATCAGTATCGAAAAAAAATTCGATTGAGCCATGTCCGTCCGTCTGTCCGTTAACACGATAACTTGAGTAAATTTTGAGGTATCTTGATCAAATTTGGTATGTTGGTTTCTGGACACTCATCTCAGATCGCTACTTAAAATGAATGATATCGGACTATAACCACGCCCACTTTTTCGATATCGAAAATTTCGAAAAATCGAAAAAGTGCGATAATTCATTACCAAATACAGATTAAGCGATTAAACTCGGTAAGTTAGTTGAACTTATGACGCAAAATAGAAAATTAGTCAAATCTTGGACAATGGGCGTGGCACCGCCCACTTTTAAATGAAGGTAATTTAGAAGTTTTGCAAGCTGTTATTTGGCATTCGTTGAAGATAACATGATGAAATTTGGCAGGAACGTTACTCTTATTACTACATGTCTGCTTACTAAAAATTAGCAAAATCGGAGAACGACCACGCCCACTTTTTAAAAAAAAATTTTTATAATTCAAATTTTAAAAGAAAAGTTAATATCTTTACAATATATAAGTAAATTATGCCGACATTCAACTCCAGTAATGATATGGTGTAACAAAATACAAACATAAAAGAAAATTTCAAAATGGGCGTGGCTCCGCCCTTTTTCATTTAATTTGTCTAGGATACTTTTAATGCCATAAATCGAACAAAAGTTTACCAATCCTTGTGAAATTTGGTAGAGGCTTAGACTCTAGCACGATAACTGTTTTCTGTGAAAAAGGGCGAAATCGGTTAAAGCCACGCCCAGTTTTTATACACAGTCGACCGTCTGTCCTTCTGCTCGGCCGTTAACATGATAACTTGAGCAAAAATCGATATATCTATACTAATCTCAGTTCACGTACTTATCTGAACTCACTTTGTATTGGTGTAAAAAATGGCCGAAATCCGCCCACTTTTTCGATATCGAAAATTACGAAAAATGAAAAAAATGCCATAATTATATACCAAATACGAAAAAAGGGATGAAACATGGTAATTGTATTGGTCTATTGGCGCAAAATATAACTTCAGAAAAAAACTTGGTAAAATGGGTGTGACACCTACCATATTAAGTAGAAGAAAATGAAAAAGTTTTGCAGGGCGAAATCAAAAGACCTTGGAATTTTGGAAGGAATACTGTTTGTGGTATTACATATATAAATAAATTAGCGGTACCCGACAGATGATGTTCTAGATCACCCTGGTCCACACTTTGGTCGATATCTCGAAAACGCTTTCACATATACAACTAAGGGCCACTCACTTTTAAAACCCTCATTAATACCTTTAATTTGATATTCATATCGTACAAACAAATTCTAGAGTCACCCCTGGTCCACCTTTATGGCGATATCTCGAAAAGGCGTCCACATTGAGAACTAAGGCCCTCGCCCTCTTAAAATACTCATTAATGCCTTTCATTTGATACACTTGTCATACAAACACATTCCAGGGTTACCCCAGGTTCTTTTTACAACATGGTGATTTTCCCTTACTTTGTCTCCACAGCTCTCAATTGAGTATGTAATGTTCGGTTACACCCGAACTTAGCATTCCTTACTTGTTTGTATTTAGATTTGAAGTACTTGAGTACTTGTACTTATTTGGTACTATTACAAGTATGTACTCAGTACTCTATAGGTCTGGTAATTGTAATAACTGATCACTACTTATTTTGTTAACGTTTTATTTAAAACTTTTATTTTGTAAATTGAATTAAAGTAACTTAATAGTTAAACAGACTTTGATTAGCTGCAACTGTATGTTTGTATGTAATAATAAAAATGTTACGTATACGCGACGATGTCCGTCTTTTTGTGTAGTACAGGGGCTCAATTCACGTTCTGTGAAGTGTTAAAATGAAAATGAGCTTTCATACATTTGCACAAATTTTCTTTTGAAATTTTTATACCTTTCATGAACATGAAATGGTATATTAACTTTGGTCCGATGTTTGTAACGTTGAGAAATATAAAAGATAGACTCACCATTAAGTATACCGAATTGATCAGGGCGACGAACTGAGTTGATATAGCCATGTCCGTCTGTCCGTCCGTCTGTCGGTTTGAACGCAAACTAGTCCCTCAAATTTTGAGATATCTCAATAAAATTTGGCACAAGGATGTATTTTTGTATTACATTAGACATTTGTCTAATCCGGTAGGATCGGACCACTCTAACATATATCTCCCATACAACCGATCGTTCAGATAAGACGATTTTGGTGTTTTCTGCCGCAATTTAGAAAGTATAAACGTGAGACTCTGTGATATATATTCTAATATATCATAGCAGATTTTCTAAAAAAAATCACTTTAATCGGAGCTATATATAGTATATATTCCATACAACCGATCGTTCAGATAGAAAGATTTTTAACAACTTCTCCCTTAATTTCCAATATAAAAACATGAAACTTGGTCATATATATTCTGATATATCATAGAATATTTCCTGTAAAAATCATTTCGACCAGAGCTATATATAATATATATCCCATACAACCGATCGTTTAGATAAGGGGGCTTTATGCCATTTTTTTATGTTTATCTTAAAATCATTTAGGTATGTACATCTGTTCACTATATATTTCTTATCTTATATATGTCTGAAATCTTCGGCAAAGCCTAAGACAGTACCGTCCTTACTTGTTTTTTTTTTTCATTTTATCAACTACTAGAACCCAAATTCTCCCAGCGACTAGCTTTAAAACATATTTCATGCGCTTTGTCCAAGAATCAAAATCGAATTTAACACATTTTGTTAAGTACCAGTGGCGGCTAAAAGCCGGCAAGCAGCAATAACTCTTGCACAAATACACAGTTATATATACGCGGTGGAAATGAAATTTGTGCTTGTAAAATTTTTTGCCATGAATTTACACTTTTTTCAAATACCCTCTTATATAAACTCATATGTGTGAATTTTTGAAAGGGCAATGTGTTCGGTGGGTAGAAGGAAAAAGAAGAGCATTCAATTTCTCGATTTTCACTGGTCGACAGTAGTAACGACGATGTTAAACCATTGCTGCCAGTCCATTTTTCATCCTTTTTCTAGCATGCATGACTTGGTATTCTAACATAACATAATATTGTTGTATTCCTTCGGCCATTATATGCATGCAAAGTTTATTCAGAATATTTTCATAAAGTAGCCTTACCTTGAGGATAGCGAGAAAATAAGTTTTGGCAGAAAAAAAAAAGTTTTTATAGTTAAAAAAAAAATTAAGAAAAAATAACCGAAAAAACTTAGTTTAATGAAACGCCGTTTTATATACCCTAAAGTGAGCTGAGGTTAGAAGCACAAAAAACTGATTACAAAAAATTTTTACCACATAATTTTTACAAAAAAAGTATACGGCAACGCACCGGTACCCATCCTTTAAGTTGGTACATCCGGACGAATATGGATAAACTTTTAATTTTTGTTGCTGCAGTAGCAATAGTGTAACTGTCAAATAGTTTGTTGTTTAACCAACTTTGAAAGTACGGAACGCTTCGGCGAAAGTGTTTCGAGTAATCAGCCTGACTGTCTCGGAACGATTTGATATTACATCTTTCCAACTTTTCACGCTTCCTTTCACATTGCTTTTCCCTTTAGCGATCCCTTTCCCGTTTCCTTTCCGCTTCAGTTCTCCTTTTCCCTTCCCTTTTCCTTATGTATTTTTTTCGCCTTCCCTTTCCCGCTTCTTTTTATTTTTTGTATCCCTTTTCCTTTCCGTTTCCCCTTTCTTTTCAATTACCCTCACTCTGTTGATAGAGCTGATGAGTGCAACACTATTAATAGATTTTTAAAATAATCATGGCTGGTATGTTTGACCATATTTAGTGGAACCGTTGCGGATAAACAACATTTAAGATAACTTACTTTGCAGATTTGATAGAACGACCGAGTAAGACTAAATCTATTACATATATACTTGAGCCCTAAATTGCATAATTTTTTATTAAGAGATTTGAATTTTATTGAAATAGCTCTCACTTAAGCTTGGAATGAGGAAGGACATCTACTCAATATATTCAGGAAGTAGCTTTCTCAACAGCATCCGCTAAAAATATTTTACCTCCTTAAAAGGCAGTATTACCGGGTATTATTATTATGGTAGCCGAAAGTATATTTCTTAAAAACCATGGCTCTACTGAAAGAGAAAACGTGAAATGCAGACACTCTAACCCACTATCATAAAAGAAGTACTAAATGCACAACTCTACTGATTCTTCCACAATAATGCACAAGGCAATTTTTCTCTCCTTTTCTAAAATTGACCAAATACATACTTGCACGACATAGACACATATGTAAATACAGTCTACAAAATTTTTCCCATAAATCACCTAAAACGGTAGAAATATTTTGCTGGTTTGTTCTATACGCCCTACGTACACTTCAATACCAAAAGGATTTTACACACAAGAAAGACGTCTAATGCACCGCAAAAGTGTTTCTTATGACTAAAATATTATCTATCCATGTATGTGTAGCTCCTTTGTATTACCTCTCTTCTAAAAAGTTACTCCCTCCTTCTACGCTCGCCACGACATTCATTATACTTTTTCGAATATTCCAACATTCATTCATTCATATGGTTTGGAATTGTTTGCGGTTGAGGTTCAAAAATTGTTGCTTGGCATGAATGAGTTGTGAATGGTTGCCGCCTGCTGTTGTTAGTTTTGTTGCTATTACAAATGTTATTCTTTCTGTTGGTGCTGCTACTTTGTTGAACTCTTTGTAAGGATGATCAAACGTAAGTAGATATGTTTTCCTTAAATAAACGTTTGTTTTGGCCATGGGCTAACCAGCAGCAAAGGCGACAGCAAGAATATTTGTTGACCACATATGTACATGCGAAACGCATAGAAGAAAGCAAGTAAGGAAGGCTAAGGTTCGGGAGTAACCGATTATTACATACTCAGCTGAGAGCTATGGAGACAAAATAAGGGAAAATCACCATGTAGAAAAATGAACCTAGGGTAACCCTGGAATATTTTTGTATGACATGTGTATCAAATGGAAGGTATTAAAGAGTATTTTAAAAGGGAGTGGGCCATAGTTCTATGGGTGGACGCCTTTTCGAGATATCGCCATAAAGGTGGACCAGCGGTGACTCTAGAATTTGTTTGTACGATATGGGTATCAAACGAAAGGTGTTAATGAGTATTTTAAAAGGGAGTGGGCCTTAGTTCTATAGGTGGACGCCTTTTCGAGATATCGACATAAAGGTGGACCAGGGGTGACTCTAGAATTTGTTTATACGATGTGGGTATCAAATGAAAAGTGTTAATGAGTATTTTAAAGGGGAGTGGACCTTAGTTCTATAGGTGGACGCCCTTTCGAGATATCCCCATAAAGGTGGACCAGGGGCGACTATAGAAATTGTTTGTACAATACGGGCATCAAATGAAAGGTGCTAATGAGTATTTTAAAAGGGAGTGGGCCTTAGTTGTATATGTGAAGGCGTTTTCGAGATATTGACCAAAATGTTGACCAGTGTGACCCAGAACATCATCTGTGGGGTACAGCTAATTTATTTATATATGTAATACCACGAACAGTATTCCTGCAAAGATTCCAAGGGCTTTTGATTTCGCCCTGCAGAATGTTTCATTTTCTTCTACTTAATATGGTAGATGTCACACCTATTTTGCAAAATTTTTTTCTAAAAAGTTATATTTTGCGTCAATAAACCAATCCAATTACCACG
Organism: Eurosta solidaginis; assembly: GCF_040869045.1. Lineage (NCBI taxonomy): Eukaryota > Metazoa > Arthropoda > Insecta > Diptera > Tephritidae > Eurosta > Eurosta solidaginis. Next base: position 263,129,302 of record NC_090320.1, read on the forward strand.
TTTCATCCCTTTTTTCGTATTTCGTATAGAACTATGGCATTTTTTTCATATTTCGTAACTTTCGATATCAAAATAGTGGGCGTGGTCATAGTCGGATTTCGGCCATTTTGTACACGAATACAAAGTGAGTTCAGATAAGTAAGTGAATTGAGTTTAGTAAAGATATATCCATTTTTGCTCAAGTCGTGTTAAGGGCCGAGCGGAAGGACAGACCGTCGACTATGTATAACTGGGCGCGGCTTCAACCCTGTTGAAGACATGATCCAATTTTCGGACTAAGTCCGCCCCCTCCGTCTGGCAACACCCGGCCAGTGCGGCCAAGCGCAGCAGCGCAGCTCAGCTGTGGCTTGCCAACCACCACCGCGCTCACTCACAAATCAGTTTACTTAAAACTACCGAACCACGCGCATTGATCGTGCCCGCTCGTCCCAACGCAGTTTTATTATATCGCCTGCCCGCCGCCGCGTCTTTTTATTTCAGTTTAATTTAATTATATTATTGTTATAAATTCTTTATATTTGTAAATATAGACATAAATTGAATATCGACATATATGTGCCCTCTTTTACCTTTGAAAGGTGTTTAGTGCAGTGAGTGATTTTTATACAAACCGATTCCGTCCTTTTTCACAGAAGAGAGTTATCGTCCTAAAATCTAAGACCCTACCAAATTTGACAAGGATTGGTAAATTTGTATTCGACTTATGGCATTAAAAGTATCCTAGGCAAATTAGATGAACAAGGGTGGAGCCACGCCCATTTTGAAATTTTCTTTTATTTTTGTATTTTGTTGCACCATATCATCTGGAATTGAATGTTGACATAATTTACTTATATACTGTAAAGATATAAAATTTTTTGTTAAAATTTGACTTAAAAAAATTTTTTTTTTAAATTGGCGTGGTCTTTCTCCGATTTTTAAGCGTACATATAGTAATAAGAGTAACGTTCCTGCCAAATTTCATCATGATATGTTCAACGACTGCCAAATTACAGCTTGCAAAAGTTTTAAATTACCTTCTTTTAAAAGTGGGCGGTGCCACGCCCATTGTTCAAAATTTTAATAATTTTCTATTCTGCGTCATAAATTCAACTCATCTACCAAGTTTCGTCGCTTTATCTGTCTTTGGTAATGAATTATCGCACTTTTTGTGTTTTTCGAAATTTTCGGTATCGAAAAAGTGGTCGTGGTTATTTGTCCGATTTCGTTCATTTTAAATAGCGATCTAAGAGGAGTGCCCAGGAACCTACATACCAAATTTAATTAATATACCTCAAAATTTATTCAAGTTATCGTGTTAACGAGTGGACGGACGGACGGCCATGGCTCAATCAAAATTTTTTTTTTCCATACTAATGATTTTGGTATATGGAAATCTATATCTATCTCTATTCCTTTATACCTGTACAACCAACTGCTCAACTGAGTATAAATATATGTAGTTATATATGCATATAATGCATGACCATACATACACATATACAAACAAGCATACATATGTAAACTCTAACAAAATTATTACAGTGGTTTTTGTGCCAACATATTGATGCATTACATTGTTTCGAAGACCACAAAATTGTGATGGAATAACAATATGTGTTGTTTTTATGAGTATGTACAAAAAAAACATTGAGAAGTGTACGTATATATATATTTTATGACACTTTGATTTTTTTGAGGATTTTATACATTTCTTTAGAGCACCACACAATGGTAACGAAGGAGGCAACCATAAATTTTGTGGACTTTTTTGTTTGAATATAATTATGAATTAGGAAAGTATCATAGTAAGGTTAGGTTAGGTTATACTGGCCTGTTCATGGGGACCTCACATAGGCTGCATGAGTTCGTAGTTTTACCAGAGTCTATATAACGACCAAACTGAAAAACCGTATCAAAAACCAGGACTTATGTTACAAAATAACCTCTTGGCAAATAATAGAAGTTTCCTAGGACCTATGCTACCTGCTGTTTCTAGATCTTACAACGTTATCACTACTAGTAGCGGGTGTTTTAGTCTGGTAAACGCAGGGTGCACTTTCTGCATATGCTGTTACTACCCAAGCCTATTTTAAAAGCGTGTTAAACCAAAGGCAATTGTTCAGTGAGTATTTGTACACATGTATAGCCTCGTCCGCCGTTTGAGCACCCTCGAGCTAAAGAAAGTATCATGCATACAAAACTAGCTTCTACAAGCGAGTCAGACGGCTCGAAGGAAAGTTAACGTTAAATTTTGCTGAGCTAAACATCAATTTTATTTCCCCTTCGTGTGAGTAAATGAAACACTTACCAAATATTACGGTAGATCCAGAACGAATACATTTAAAATGAAGCGATATAAAAAATGTGTTCCCCATCAGAAAAAATAATCCAGAATTAAACCGTCTCCATATAATTAAAAAAGAATCTCGAAACAAACCCGAAAGCAACACTTTTCCGAGAGTGAAACATTAAAATTCGTAAAAAATAATGACAGACTTTTTGAACCTTCTGAACATAGTCAAAAAACAATTCTATGGTAGCAGCATCGAAATTATTCAGAAATGATCATTGAAATCCGAAAAGTGAACTGTTTTTTTTTTCAGATAACCGAGGCCAACGTTTAACGGAATAGGATTTTTAAGGCCATGATTTGAGGATACATACCATTAATTTTTTAAAAAATTTAGGAGATGGAATCCATGTAAGGCTGTTTCAGTTGCCTAATGTACTCATCAAGGTAAAGGTCGACATCACCCAGGCAGTGTGGAAGGGAAAAAATTAAATTGGGCCTAGCAACGTCTACAATAGTGGCGCACAATTACAAGGCAAAATATTTCCTTTTTGATGGGAAGTAAATTTTGGGCTAAGAACTGTCGTTCACGGTTTTAAACAAGCATCTAACTGAGAACTGCATTAAGATAGGGTTTTTCAGTATCTCTTTTATATGCACCTTCTGTGAGAAACTAAAAGATACTGAGAGATTTCAAAGGCAGGTTGGGCAAAGAAATGGTCTTTGCTTCTACATTCAGAAATAGTTGCTTCCACAATGCAACATCTCCCAACGGCTTGAGGTTGATAAATTTCGCGGTGCGTCGAAATAGCATAATCTGCAATACCAGTTTCCAGCATAAAAAGAAACAATAAGCTGTTTGACTGTCTTCTAATTGCTGTCGCTAACAATTGCCACTTTGAAATAAGTAGGTAATTGAAAAGTAAAGTCCTCTATAAAGGAACAAAATCACGCTCATCAAGTAGCTCATCATACCTTTCCGGATATATAGTTCGGAATAATGGACGTTGTCGAAAGAAGATGAGACAGAGTGTTTGAAGAAAAGTTCTCCCAACGATTTGTGATCATGCCTGTGATGGCGATGGCAAATATCGAAAACTGAAATAATCAGAATATGGTTCTAAAATTCTCAAGAAAAAATTGCGAAACCATGGAAAATTGTTTGGAAAACATTTTGAAATTAGTACGAAATAGCTTCGATAAGAAGCAGCCACACTTTGCTAAAATATTGTGAATTTACTTTGAAGTAAAACCTCAGCCATACCGAAAACAATACCGAATGGATAATAAGAAAGATTACGAAATGGCCTAGAACAACCCTTTATCAATCCCAAATAATCTTAAAATGTAAAAGTACTTATAAACCTGTTACAGTTTAAGTTCAGAATGTAACAATTCATGTTCCGAAAAAAGCAATTCCAGTGGGAAATTTCTAATTTAAATTCGGACACAACTTCAGAAAATTACAACTCAAGTTCAGAATTTCCAATTTAAATTCAGAAAGTTACAATTCAAGTTCGAAAATTTGAAACTCAAATTAAGAAAAATATAATCTAAGCTCGGAAATTCCAGTTTAAGTTCCGAATATTTGAATTCTAGTTCAGAGATTCTGATTTTAATTCAGAAAGTTACAACTCAAAATTCGGGTAGCTACACTCAAGTTCAGAAAATTACAACTCAAGAATTTCAAATTTAGATATGTTCCGAAAACTTTAATTTATGTTCACAAATTACAATTTTAATTTAGAAACTTTTTCGAATAACGTTTCTTGTAGTTAATAAATGTATCGAAATGTACTTTAGTTTCTTAACTTTAATTTTATTTTCTCAACTTGAAACGTAATTTTCTGAATTTGAAATGAAAATTCTGACTTTTATTTATGATTTTTTGTAATTGAATTGTAACTTTTTGAACTTAAATTTTCTGAACTTAAATACGAAAATTGGAGCTTCAGTTGTAATTTTCTGAACTTAAGCTGAACAAGTAACTTAAACCGAATATTACATACTCAGCTGAGAGCTATGGAGACAAAATAAGGGAAAACCACCATGTAGGAAAATGAACCCAGGGTAACTCTAGAATGCATTTGTATGAAATGTGTATAAATCGAAATGTATTAAAGAGTATTTAAAAAGGGAGTGGGCCTTAGTTCTATAGGTGGACGCCTTTTCGAAATATCGCCATAAAGGTGAACCAGGGGTGACTCTAGAATTTGTTTGTAAGATGTGGGTATCAAATCAAAGATGTTAATGAGTATTTTAGAAAGGCGTGGGCCTTAGTTCGATAGGTGGACGCCTTTTCGAGATATGGCCATAAAGGTGGACCAGGAGTGACTCTAGAATTTATTTGTATGATATGGGCATCAAATGGATGGTGTTAATGAGTACTTTAAAACGGCGTGGGCCTTAGTTCTATAGATGTACGCCTTTTGAGATATCGCGATAAAGGTGGACCAGGGGTGACTCTAGAATTTGTTTGTAAGATGTGGGTATCAAATCAAAGATGTTAATGAGTATTTTAAAAAGGCGTGGGCCTTAGTTCGATAGGTGGACGCCTTTTCGAGATATGGCCATAAAGGTGGACCAGGAGTGACTCTAGAATTTGTTTGTATGATATGGGCATCAAATGGATGGTGTTAATGAGTACTTTAAAACGGCGTGGGCCTTAGTTCTATAGATGTACGCCTTTTGAGATATCGCGATAAAGGTGGACCAGGGGTGACTCTAGAATTTGTTTGTAAGATATGGGTATCAAATTAAAGGTGTTAATGAGTATTTTAAAATGTCGTGGGCCTTAGTTCTATAGAGGGACGCCTTTTAGGGATATCGCCAAAAAGGTCGACCAGAGGTGACTCTAGAGTTTGTTTGTACGATATGGGTATCAAATGAAAGTTGCATATGAGTATTTTAAAAGGGAGTGGTGGTAGTTGTTCATGTAAAGGCGTTTTCCAGATATCGACCAAAATGTGGACGAGGGTGACCCAGAACATTATCTGTCGGGTACCGCTAATTTATTTATATATGTAATACCACGAACAGTATTCCTGCCAAGATTCCAGGGGCTTTTGATTTCGCCCTGCAGAACTTTTCCATTTTCATCTACTTAATATGGTAGGTGTCACACCCATTTTGCAAAGTTTTTCTCTAAAGTTATATTTTACGTCAATAAACCAATCCAATTACCACGTTTCATCCCTTTTTTCGTATTTGGTATATAATTATGGAATTTTTTCATTTTTCTTTCGATATCGAAAAAGTGGGCGTGGTCATAGTCGGATTTCGGCCACTTTTTACACCAATACAAAGTGAATTCAGATAAGTACCTGAACTGATTTTAGTAAAGATATACCTATTTTTGCTCAAGTTATCGTATTAACGGCCGAGCGGAAGGATAGACGGTCGATTGTGTACAAAAACTTGGCGTGGCTAAAACCGATTTCGCCCTTTTTCACAGAAAACAATGACCGTCCTAAAATCTAAGCCCGTACCAAATTTCACAAGTATTGGTAAATTTTGTTCGACTTATGGCATTAAAAGCATCCTAGACAAATTAAATGAAAGAGGGCGGAGCCACGCCTATTTTGAAATTTTCTTTTATTTTTGTATTTTATTGCACCATAATATCACTGGAGTCGAATGTTGACATAATTTACTTATATACTGTAAAAATATTAAATTTTTTGTTAAAATTTGACTTAAAAAAACAATTTTTTTTTAAATTGGTCGTGGTCGTTCTCCGATTTTGCTAATTTTTATTAAGCATACATATAGTAATAAGGGTAACGTTCCTGCCAAATTTCATCATGATATCTTCAACGACTGCCAAATTACAGCTTGCAAAACTTTTAAATTACCTTCTTTTAAAAGTGGGCGGTGCCACGCCCGTTGCCCAAAATTTTACTAATTTTCTATTCTGCATTATAAGTTCAAATCAACTACCGTGTTTCATCGCGGATTTTCGAAATTTTCGATATCGAAAAAGTGGGCTTGGTTATAGTCCGATATCGTTCATTTTAAATGGCAATCTGAGACAAGTGCCCATGAACGTACATTCCAAATTTCATCAAGATACCTCAAAATTTACTCAAGTTATCGTGTTAACGGGAAGACGGATTTACGTACGGACGGACATGGCTCAATCAAATTTTTTTTCGATACTGATGATTTTGATATATGGAATATCTATCTCGATTCCTTTATACCTGTACAACCAACCGTTATCCCATCAAAGTTAATATACTCTGTGAGCTCTTCTCAACTGAGTATAAAAAGTTGTCGCAGAATTCAGCTTTCATACTATTGACAGGTGCGGATTTCCTTCATGCATGTGCGAGAGGCCAAACCTCGAGGTCTCACCCGAACATATCAAAGTTGCGTATACGCCATGGCACCCAATACTTTGTGAGAGACTGAACTTATATATTTATGTGGGTAGTAGCTTTATAAAACTTTTTTCATATCGACAATAGTCATATCTCTGCAATAATCACACGCCTACTACTCAGCCATTGTAAAGGGTAGCTCTCAATTTATTACAAATTTTTCACTTAAGCAAGAAATTGCAAATTTTATATATGCCATAGTAAAAAATTGTATTACTACATAAGTGAGCCTCGATTTTCCATTAGCAAAATCAAAGTCAGTTGGAATTACACTATACCAAAACAACACCCTTTAAATGTTTGCACAACGCATACAGTAAATAATAAAGTAATCTCTAAATTTTCCATTCCCAATGTGGGATTATATTTAAATTTTGAATATCAATAAACCTGCTTAAGATGCGCATCATATTTAATTTCGTGCTAACATTAAGTAGCGATTGGCTACTGAGCTCACATGTGATGTTATTGCTCCGTTGATTTCAACAGAGCCCATCGTGTGAACTGGCTCCCGTACGTTAGTAGAAATACTTGTTTAAAATCCACATTGGTATATTTGCCTGCATAATGGTAAATCAGCTTATATATGCATATGCAAATTAATATCCAAATCTTGATTTGGGTAAATGTAAAATCTTACTTTCGTCTGAAAACAAATTATGTTTTATACACACTTAGAATTTCGTGTTAGCTAATCTGACCCAATATAGAACAAACACACCTAAGCCTTGTTTTTCGTAGGTGCTGGCGATTGAATGCATATTAGGGCGGGTCGATTTAAAAATCGCTCATTGCTCTATGAATATCGTATTCTAGGGATCTAAATAAGAAACTTTGCCGAAGGAACCATACCTCTAAAACGAATTCTGGTGTCCCCCAATTTGGGTCGAACTTTTGGGTAGGGGCAAATTTTGAAAAAATCCCACTTTGACCCATTTAGAGTGCTCCAATCGAGTCCAAATGTATGACCGACCCCCACTAACTTTGGAGGCCCGACCCACCGATGCCAGTGGCACGCCCCCTGGAACCCCCCTGGGGGTTCACCATACAAACATTTCAAAAAATCGCCGGTTTTGCACTTTACATGAAAAAATTACCACAAACATATCCATACCAACTGAAAAGAGGTGCACCACTGCGTCTACGTAACATTTTATTATTACGTATAAACAAATAAAAAAATGTGTAATAAAATAATTTGAAATGTTTGTATGGTGAACCCCCATGGGGGTTCCAGGGGGTGTGCCACTGGCATAGGTGGGTCGGGCCTCCAAAGTTAGTGGGAGTCGGTCATACATTTGGACTCGAGTGGAGCACTCTAAATGGGTCAAAGTGGGATTTTTCAAAATTTGCCCTTACCTGGGGGGGGGGGGGGGGGGGGGGGGGGGGGGTGGGGGGCATCAGAATTCGTTTTAGATGTATGGTTTCTTCGTCAAAGTTTCTTATTTTGATCCCTAGAATATGATTTTCACAGAGCAATGGGCGATTTTTTTTGCCTCCCCACAAATCGACCCGCCCTAATGCGTATATATTAAACGCAATAACTTTAAATCGACCGAATTTTTTGAAATAGGCTATCAATTTGTTTTCAGTGCTATTGGCAATCTTTTTCGTTTCAGTGTGCAGAAACATCTTGTTTACTTGGCTAAGATTTACAAGAAGGAAACTTCATAAGAGGTAATCAGGCACAAATTTAAAAAAAAAAACTAAAAATGTATGTACCCAACTGATGAAAGCAAGTTATAACATTAAACTCAAAGGATATTTTTGGAGACCACAATTTTTCTATGATTTACCGAGACAGCTTTCTTAAACAACTAAAGAAGTCTGAGCTTCGGCGAAACTGATTATATGCTCTCACTTCATAAAATACTACGATTATAATATTACGATCCGGACCCGTGCGCATCTTGCGCAACAAATATAAAAGTCTCATATCAAATATCAAAAGAAATTAGCTTAAAAGCACTACGACCAATAACGCCCAAAGCTCGCGAATAGCACGAATATCCATCTTTACAACCAAAACTTTATTTATAGATTTGGGTTCCAAACAAGAGCGAAAAAAGGACCTGTATATAAAAAGAGCAATTAGAAATAATATATAAGATTAGGTTAGGTTAGGTTGAAGTGGCTGCCTCCGCTGTCCAAGGGGAGACTCACGTAAGCCGTTGTGGCCTATTACCTATTTCCGAAGAAGAGTGTTTAGAGGCTAATCCAGCGCGTTTGTCTGATGAAACGCAAGATGTCGTTAGTGTTTGCAGATTTAAACTCCGCAGGGCACCCAAATGAGTGTCTGCGAAAGCATCGTTACCTGGTTTTCGATAGTGCGGGTTAGTGACACAGATAGTGCTCTACGCTTTCAACTTCCTCTTTATCCCTACACCGTGCACCGTGAGTGCCCATGGGACAGTGACCTGTAAGAAGGCCCACTAGTGGGCTTAGAGATACGGCTTAACAATATCACCAATTGCGATGTCTTTTCATCCAGCTTAGGCCAGATTTGCTTGGATATACTACATGTAGGTTCTATGGCCCATTTGGCGTTTGCTTGATTCGTGAAAAGAGATCGTAGGCAGTGTTTGAAGGTGTTTAGAAGAGGGCTGGCCCAACTAGCGCAAGTTATTGTGTGCGGGTTGGTGCCTTCCCTAGCTAGGTCATCCGCAGCGCAGTTTCCTGAGATGTCACAGTGACCAGAAACCCATATTGTGCTTAGGTTGCAATTTTCAGCTAGATTGTTGAGGGTTTCTCTGCACTTCAATGCCACTAGTGACTAGGTGTTACTGCATTGCATGGATTTTATGGCAGCTTGGCTGTCCGAGACAATTGAAACAGAATTGGTCACCTGCAGGTTACCAAGATAGAGGGCTGCTTCCCTGATAGCTATAAGTTCAGCCTAGAAAACACTGCAGTGGTCGAGTATGCGAAAACTCCCGCTTAGATTGAGCTTCTCCGAGAATATTCCGCTGCCGACTCTGTTGTTTAGTTTAGATCCGTCTGTAGAAACGGAGATTTCGTGAGATCCCGGCTCCCTGCCGTTTACCCACACGTTCCTCTCTGGGATTCTTGTGGAAAATTTATTGTACCAGCAAGGGGATGGTGTTGTATGATCCAACTTCAAGAAAGTTTCGGGGACCTACTTCAGGTTCCGTGTGTGAACAAATCTGCAATCCCTCATGGTTCGATAGTGTTGATCCTTACCGCATTGCAGGAGGCACAGTATTTACCATATAGATCAGTGGGGAGAAGGAATAGTATGATTTCAAGAGCTTTCCGGTATAATGCGGGTGCGGGTAAGAAGCACCATCTCAGTTTTCTCACTGCTGATGCTAAGTCCGCATTCCCTAGAGCAAGAGTTTGTTAGATTAAGAGCATTTTGCAATAGTTCGCCAAGCACCGGAAGGTGTTTGCAGTAGCTGTCAAGGCTATGTCTTCGGTATATGCAATGACTTGGCATCCGGTGGGCTGTAGAATAGATAACAGAGCGTTCACCGCCAAGTTCCATAGTAGAGGAGAAAGAACGCCCCTCCTGGAGGCTTCCCCTCTTGGTATACCTTATTAAGGATGAGCTGCCCAGCTCAGAGATAATGCCTCTCTTGTTTAGAAGGAGCTCAACGAATTCCACCGGAGGCTCTTTCACCCCTAGTGAATGTAGAGGTTTTGTGACCGCTGCTGGGAGAACGTTGTTGAAGGCTCTTTTTATGTCGAGAAAGATACCCAGGGTGAATTTTTTAAAGACAAGTCCCTTCTTTATCTTAGTAGTGATAGCATGTAGAGCTGTCCCTACGGATTTGCCCTTAGAGTAGGCGTGTCCTTTGTTGGAGATTAGTTCTAGATTTATCGATCGTCTAAAATAGGCGTCCAGCAATCGTTCTAGAACTTTTAGGAGGAGGGAGGTCAGATTAATTTGTCTGAAATCCTTAGGACTGTTGCACGTAATCCTGCCTCCTTTGAGTATGAGGCAAGCCCTGTAGATTTTAGCTAGCAGCGGGCTTATAAGATCGCTTGCAGCTTGTAACTCAGGGGAAACATCCCACCCATTCCCGGGGATTTGGAGGGTTTAAAGGACTTGATAGGCCAGATAACTATTTTTTCGTTTACAATGTGGGCTAGATTGCGTGCTTGAGAGGTGTGGTTGATAGGTGCAGCCTGGAAAGTGAGTGCTGACCAGGGCTTCTAGAATTTCTGTACTAGAGATGGCCCATTCTCCATTTGCTGTGCGAATGCTGCTGGGGGTATGGGGTTTTTGGAGAGGACCTTTCATAGGCGATTGGCCTCTGAGACTTTTTCGATGTCATTGATGAATTTCTTCCAGGAGTCCCTTTTGGCCTTCTGGATTGACTTCTTAAAAGATTTTAAGGCGTCCTTATTCTGGGACCAGATTCCACCCAGTGCATTTAGCCTGGTTAAAAAGTTTTCTGCTATTTTTCCTCTGCTTGGAGATTTTTTGGTACCACCAATAATTTCTTTTTACCCCTTATCTTAATCTCCGGGCAGGCTACTGTGAAAGCAACGTTGCAGGATTTGGTTATAAGATCTACTGCTTCTTCTAATTTTCATGATGAGTCTATCTCACCGAGAGAAGCAAATGTTGTGTCTAAAAAAGGCGCTTCATCAGTTCTTAGCGGTAGGCACGACCTACCATGAGAAGCGTTTTTTTAGGAGAGTAGAGGATTTTATAAAGGGTCCAGTCCGTACATCTCCTATTCCTGTAAGCCACCCTAGGCGGTGTACGCAAAAGGATAGTAAAAGCGATATACATATGATCAGAGTAGGAGTTTCGTTGGAAACTCTCCAATTTTTGACAAGGCCAGAGAATAGCCCTGAAACTAGAGTAATATCTAGAACCTCCTTCCTGTTTGAGGTGATAAAGGTTTGTTTGTCCCCAGAGTTGCATATACTTACATTGCAGTTAATAATAGAATCAAAAAGAGACTCAACGCTTGCATTAATATTGGTAGATAGATATAATATTAACTTTGATATTAGTTATCGACCCGGATTTGCTGCGGGGTAACATCACACTAACTAAATCAGCTATCTTCCTAACTTTAACCCAAAAAGCCCTGCAATACAATTTACAAGTAAGGTAGGCTAAGTTCGTGTGTGACCGAAAATTGCATACTCAGCTGAGGGCTTTGGAGACAAAATAAAGGAAAATCACCATTTAGCAAAATTAACCTAGAGTTACCCTGGAAAGTGTTTGTATGACATGTGTATCAAACGAAAGGCATTATAGAGTATTTATGAGGGAGTGGGCCATAGTTCTATAGGTGGACGCCATTTAGTGATATCGCCATAAAGTGGATCAGGTTTGACTCTAGAATTTGTTTGCACGATATGGGTATCAAACGAAAGGTGTTAATGAGGGTTTTAATAGGGAGTGGGCCTTAGTTCTATAGGTGGACGCGTTTTCGAGATATCGCAATAAAGGTGGACCAGGGATGACTCTAGAATATGTTTGTACGATATGGGTATCCAATTAAAGGTATTATATATATGAGAGTTTTAAAAGGGAGTGGTGGTAATTGTATATGTGAAGGCGTTTTCCAGATATCGGCCAAAATATGGATCAGGGTGAACCAGAGCATCATCTGTTGGATACCGCTAATTTATTTATATATGTAATACCTGCCAAGATTTCAAGGGTTTTTTATTTCGCCCTGCAGAACTTTTTCATTTTCTTCTACTTAATATGGTAGGTGTCACAACCATTTTATAAAGTTTTTTCTAAAGTTATATTTCGCGTCAATAAACCAATCCAATTACCATGTTTCATCCCTTTTTTCGTACTTGGTATAGAATTATGGCATTCTTTTTCATTTTTCGTAATTTTCGATATCGAAAATGTGGGCGTGGTCATAGTCGGATTTCGTTCATTTTTTATACCAAGATAAAATGAGTTCAGATAAGTACGTGAACTAAGTTCAGTAAAAGTATGTCGATTTTTGCTCAACTTATCGTGTTAACGGCCATGCGGAAGGACAGACGGACCACTGTGTATAAAAACTCGGCGTGGCTTCAACCGATTTCGCCCATTTTCACAGAAAACATTTAACGTCATAAAATCTATGCCCCTATTAAGTTTTAAATGGATTGGTAAATGTTTGTTCGACTTATGGCATTAAAAGTATCCTAGACAAATTAAATGAAAAAGGACGGAGCCGCGCCCATTTTGAAATTTTCTTTTATTTTTGTATTTTGTTGCACCATATCATTATTGGAGTTGAATGTTGACATAATTTACTTATATACTGTAAAGATATTAAATTTTTTGTTAAAATTTTACTTAAAAAATTTTTTTTTTAAAGTGGGCGTGGTCCTTCTCCGATTTTGCTAATTTTTATTGAGCGTACATATAGTAATAGGAGTAACGTTCCTGCAAAATTTCATCATGATATCTTCAACGACTGCCTAATTACAGCATGCAAATTTTTAAATTACCTTCTTTTAAAATTGGGTGGTGCCACGCCCATTGTCCAAAATTTTACAAATTTTCTATTCTGCGGCATAAGTTCAACTCACCTACCAAGTTTCATCGCTTTATCTGTCTTTGGTAATGGATTATTGCACTTTTTCGGTTTATCGAAATTTTCGATATCGAAAAAGTGGGCGTGGTTATATTCCGATATCGTTTATTTTAAACAGCGATCTGAGATAAGTGCTCAGGAACCTACATACCAAATTTTATCAAGATACCTTGAAATTTACTCAAGTTATCGTGTTAACGGACGGACGGACGTACGGACATGGCTCAATCAAATTTTTTTTCGATCCTGATGATTTTGATACATGGAGGTCTATATCTATCTCGATTCCTTTATACCTGTATAACCAACCGTTATCCAATCAAACTTAATATACTCTGTGAGCTCTGTTCAACTGAGTATAAAAATAGGTAGGTACTTTGTGTGAGGATGCAAAGCTTCACGTTTTTTGTGGTCTACATGTAAAAACTACGACTACGAATCACGTATTTTAAAAATATATGAAGTAAACGTAACTATTTGATGAAACCTGATGAGTTTTGAAGCTTCTATCCGAAAAAAAGGGGTAAAAATGACGGTTTGTATGAAGTATATAATATATATACCACCGATCTCTATGATTTTTTCAGACAAAAATGTATGCTATATACGTAAGCATTCGTTGAAATTTGAAGTCTCTAGCTCTTAAAATAGGGCAGTAATTACGAAAAGTTTCTTGTCTTAACAATCGGTTGTGGGGGATATATACTATATATACGACCGATCTCATCATTTTTTCAGGCAACAATATGTGCAATATACGAAAGTATATGGTGAAGTTTGAAGCTTCAATCTGTTAAATTGGGTAAGATATTACAAAAATCCTCTTTTTCTGAAAAATTGGTTGTATGGAGGATATATGCTATAGTGGCCCGATACGGCCGGTTCCGACAAATGTCTTATCGGACACCCAAATACACCTGCTCACCAAATTTTATCAAGATATCTCAAAAATTTAGGGACTAGTTTGCATACAAACAGACAGACGGACAGACAGACAGACGGACATGGCTAAATCAACTCAGCTCTTCATTCTGATTATTTCGGTATAACTAATGGTGGGTCTATCTATTTTCCTTTAAGGACTTACAATTTTGGGTTTCGTGACGAAATTAATATACCATTTCATTTCCATGAAAGATATAAAAACAATTGTATAAAGAAATATGAGCATCGTAATTAAAAACAGATAATAATATTGATACAATAGTGAACAGCGGAAGTATTGCTAATAAAAATAATCTCTTAAGCTCACCTAAAAATAGGATTAAAACGCATATAGGATTAGTATGTACCTTAGTGACGAATAAAGGAATAGCAACAAAAAGGCACTACTTAGAGCCCAATTTCAAAGCGAGCAGCGGGGTATTCATAAGGCGGAGTGGTTAAAGGCATCTGCCTTTACACTAGTATAAAGTGTGAATGCTGGAATTTTCCAGTTCAATACTCAGCTCCCGTGAAGCTTGCTGATGAAGAAGTGCAATCCAGAAACATGTCCTATTAACCATCGCCGTTTGTAAACTTTGCAATTTTTCTCTAAGATCAATAACAACAACAATTGTATAAAGCAATATGAGCATGTCTCGCTTATTAAATACAGATAAAATAAATGGGGTCTTCTACTTTCAGTGGCTGTCAAAAACAATGAAAAGGAATTTGTTCGCGCAAATTTTTAGAGCAGTATATTTTAAATTGGCAGGTTCCTGCAAAGGGTATGTCATCGTACCATTCCCGAAGGTGCGTGGAGTCAAAAAAAAAAAACCGTAAAAAAACTACTCATTTGGGGTTGTGCCAGAAGGTGCTTTTACCGAGGCGAGCAGGACTTATAACCGAAAAATCACTGTTCACATTCGCAATACTTCTGTTCCCTACCTTCGGAAGGGTTTTTGCGGTAACAACAACAACAAAACTCGTTAAATTCAATATGTTTAATAGTGCTGCATTTGAGTTTTCAGCGCGTAAAACTCAAATTACAGAAATTACAAAAAGCGCTGGGATTTAAACCATAACATTGCGTTGATTGAGGTAGCAGAACTAAACATTCTGTTTTCTTAACTTTTTTTTTTTTTTTTTTTTTTGTAGGCTCTTTAAATTCCTTATAGAATATGTTAAAACAAGTAATGTCCAAATACACATCTCGATTCTCATCCTCAAATAGCAGTCAATTTCTAACGTAACTAACTAATAAGAGTTTATAATACTATTAACTACGTTACACAAGAAAATCAAATTTAAGGCAAAAAAATGTTCCTTAAAAGTTTTACAATTTCCATCTACCTGCATGCTAAACGACATAGCACTTAGATGAAGTCGTACGTGCAGCTGCCCGTTGTCATTTGATGCTGACATTTCCCTATGTACGAACAGGAAAGTAAAAAAAAAAATAGCAAAAGTTTTATTTTGCAGGCCAGCATATGCAAGCAAAACATACAAATTTTGTTCATGTGTGTTGAATTAAGATTTAAAATTTTTTATTTTATTTTGTTTTTTTTTTTGTCGAACCTGCATTTTCCACTTTCTACACTTTTTTCATTACAATTTGGCTTTTGAATGCTTACGACGTACAAATGTGATTGTCAAATATATGTATGTAGAATAATGGGAAACAGAGAAAAGTTTGTTGGAGAAAAACAAAAAAAAAAGGTTTGCATTTCGCTGCTAAGTTGACAAGGGAATCGAGGTCAAATGGCGGCAAACCAACAAAGTTAGACGTCACAGCCAAAACCACAGCCTCATGGGGAAATTGCACTACCACATATGAATGTAAGAGGTACCGAACTAAATAAGAAACAAAATGAAAGCGAGCGCCAAGTATTAAATTCAGTGGCGAAATAAACAAACAAACCAAAAACACAGCAGCGCCTATGCGAAAGTGGTATAGCACATAGCTGAAAGAATAAGATCGCATTTTTTATAGCTGCTCTTTGGTTGTTTAGCATTGACTGTTGCTGTCGTTTTACTTTACCTTTTAGTTAAGCTATATCAACTACTTGTTACCTGTTGTTAACTTAGGAAATTTGCTGAAGAGAAGTTTATAAGTTTGTGGCAAAGTTTAAAGTGCAACACGACACAACACAAAAGGTGATCCCCAAGTAACTATCTTGTTGTGTCACGACAACTACTTGCACGCAACTTTTATTTTGTTGTTTTTATACTCAGCTGAGCAGAGCTCACAGAGCATATCAATATTTTTCGCATAACGGTACCCTGTAATGGCATAAACTAATCGAGATAGATATAGACTTGTATATATCAAAATGATCTGGGCGAAAATAGAAATTTATTTAGCCATGTCCGTCCGTCCGTCCGTCCGCAAACACGATAACTTGAGTAAATTTTGAGGTATCTTGATGAAGTTTGGTACGTACGTTCCTGGGTACTCATCTCAGATCGCTATTTAAAATGAATGAAAGGGGACTATAACCACGCCCACTTTTTCGATACCGAAAATTTCGAAAAATCAAAAAACTGCGAAAATTCATTACCAAGGACGGACAAAGCGATAAAACTTGGTAGGTGAGTTGACCTTATGACGCAGAATATAAAATTATTAAAATTTTGGACAATGGGCGTGGCACCGCCCACTTTTAAAAGTAGGTAATTTAAAAGTTTTGCAAGCTGTAATTTGGCAGTCGTTAAAGATAACACGATGAAATTTGGCAGGAACGTTACTCCAATAACTATATATGTGCTAAACAAAAACTAGCAAAATCGGATAACGAGCACGTCCACTTAAAAAAAAAAAAATATTTTAAAAGTCAAATTCTAACAAAAAATTTAATATCTTTACAGTATATAAGTAAATTATGTCAACATTCAACTCCAAGAATGGCATGGTGCAACAAAATACAAAAATAAAAAAAATTCAAAATGGGCGCGGCTCCGCCCTTTTTCATTTAATTGGTCTAGAATACCTTTAATGACATATGTCGAACGAAAATTTACCAATCTTTTTAAAACTTGGTAAGGGCATAGCTTCTATAACTGTCTTCTGTGAAAATGGGCGAAATCGGTTGAAGCCTCGCCCAGTTTTTATACACAGTCAACCGTCTGTTTTCGGCTCGGCAGTTAAAAAGATATCTTCACCAAAACCCCACGTACTTATCTGAACTCACTTTATCTTGGTATTAAAAATGGGCGAAATCCGACTATGCGCACGCCACCTTTTTCGATATCGAAAATTTCGAAAAATGAAAAAAAAAAATCCATAACTATCTACTAAATATGAAAAAGGGTTGAAACATGGTGATTGGATTGGTTTTATGACGCAAAATATAACTTTAGAAAAAACTTTGTAAAATGGGTGTGACATTTACCATATTAAGTAGAAGGAAATGAAAAAGTTTCGCAGGGCGAAATACAAAGCCCTTGGAATCATGACAGGAATACTGTTCGAGGTATTATATATTACCCGACAAATGATGTTCTGGGTCACCCTGGTCCGATATCCCGAAAACGCCTTCACATATACAACTAAGGATCACTCCATTTTAAAACCCTCATTAATACCTTTAAGTGGATACCCATATCGTACGAACACATTTAGAGTCGCCCCTTGTCCATCTTTATGTCGATTTCTCGAAAAGGTGGCCGCCTATAAAACTAAGGCCCGCTCCCTTTAAAAATGCTCTTTAACCATAGATGTTTGAGATGCCCAGGACACCGTTCAATATGTTAGGATGGATCAGATTATTATAGTGCATGTGAGTCTGGGTTGGGTCCTATACAAAATATATAAGATTCAAAAGTAAGTATGGAAGGCTAAGTTCGGGTGTAACCGAACACTATATACTCAGCTGCCAAATTAAAGCTTGGAAAACTTTTAAATTTCCTTCTTTTAAAAGTGGGCGATGCCGCGCCCATTGTCCAAAAAATGTCTAACTTTTTATTTTGCGTAACAAGGTCAACCTGCCTACCAAGTTTCATCGCTTTACCCGTCTTTGGTTATGAATTATCGCACTTTTTCGGTTTTTCGAAATTTTCGATATCGAAAAAGTGGGCGGGGTTTGTCGTTTTCGTTCATTTTAAATAGCGATCTGAGACGAGTGCCCAGGAACTTACATACCAAATTTCATTAAGATACCTCAAAATTTATTCAAGTTATCATGTTTAAGGGCAGACGGACGGACGGACATGGCTAAATGAATTTCTTTTTTCGCCCAGATCTTTTTGATATATAAAAATCTATATCTATCTCGGTTAGTTTTTGCCTTCACGGGGTACCGTTATGCGAACGAAATTAATATACTCTATGAGCTCTGCTCAGCTGAGTATAAAAATCGCACTCTTTTAAAAATTTATTTGTAATTAATTTGGTCCTAACAACTTAACCCTTGAGACTTGCAATTGTTTTCACACACTCGAGTTTTCATAGCTTCACGTAGCTAAAAGCACACACTAAGGAGTTACACTGGTTTAGCGTACAGAACTGTATAAATGAATAAATCAACGGACCTCAGAATGATGTTTAAAAATAAAAGGAGCTCTCCTTAATTTCATATCAATAATAAGTTATTTTAGAAATCGACAAAGTTCCAGTATGCTAGATGTGCATACTCGGCAAGGTCCCAAAATACGTACTGGCCTTTGTGCAGCAATGAAGGTGCGCGCAGTAACTCAAGAAAATGTTTACGTCATCAGTGCAAGGCGCTTCAGATGCTCGCTGATATGAATAGTCCCCAAAAATTCTACTAAAAAATCTGGTGGATAATGGAAGGGTTTCAAGAGCGCGGCAGATTCCTGCATGAATGATAGCGACGACATTCTGGTATGTTTAAGTATTACCTAGAGGAAACAATACTTTTCGCTGCTAACTAGCGAAAAAGAAGACGAACCCGATGCCTTAATCGCCAATTATGGAAAACATATTCCAATTCCAGACTAAGACATGACGAAGTGAGAATAACAATATCCAGCGTAAAAGTCACAAGGAACCATATCGGTACCATTTCGAGATTGTTTTCATCTTTACTGATTATTTCGTAAATAGTTGAGTGCGTCCATCTCCTTTTCTTTTTTTGAATAAAGATAGTTCTTCATCACTATTAGGTATCTATATGACAATATCAAGATAACCCGACGTACAAATATACAAATTTTCACAACCAAATCGAACACGAAGCCGATCCGACCTCTTTTTCAGCAACAGAAAACAATTAACAATTATAACAAAAAGTTCTAGCTTGACTTTGTCTGTTTTCATATTATATAAAAAAGTTAAAAAACTCTTCCTAAACTTGTATCTGCCTGGAAAAGTTTTATATTTAAAAAGGGCCAAAACTTGTTTTTGTTAACCACTTTGAGCGTTTCAAAGTATTTGAAGGAAATATAGAGTTCATCAACTTAAAGTTATTATATACAAAATCAAAATATCCTCTTAGAAACCAAACAGAAAATAACCCTTGCAAACGAGTGATACTTTGAATTGACTAGGAAATTGGCAGAAAATTTTTCACGAACAAAAATCACGCTCTATAAGCTTCTCAGCACATTTGTCAAGACAGCTCGGAATCGTGGACAGAGTGAAAAAAATGATCTGAGGGCCTGTGCTTGAGATAAAATTTTAAAGGGGTATAATGATGTGATAATATCATGCAAATTGACAAACGCTATCTGGCAAATAAAGTATTCATATCGGCACCCGTATTTGTAAGCAAAATGGGGGGGGGGGGGGGGGGGGGGCGAGGGGGGAAACCTCCCAATGTTAGGAAAGCAGGTGCACGATTATTTAGCTTGGTGATTTCAGAAGGAAACAAAATAACAGCGGAAACAAAATAACTAAGTCTACAGGCTCTCATTGCGCCATGGAGGGTTATCATGTGGAAAGAAGAGAACAGAGCTGCCTGGAAATAAAAAACTAATAGTGAACTCAAACCTTATGGACTCCTTCAGTCTATGTAAAGTCTTAATTGACCGGCCAGTCGAACCTAAGGATGAATTATCCAAAATAACAATTCATATCGCTCAATTCATTTAAGCCTATGATTACATCAACCTTACAGACTCGCATATTACAAATCAAATGGGGTTACATGGAGATGCGCTTCACTTTAGCTCAACTTCGATCTGGATACTGTGACAAGTTAAACTCTTAACAACTTCCCTGTCCAATGAGTCATATGTGACTCACAAGAGCGTATTGAAATAAATTCATGAGTCACATGTGACTCATTTCTTTATACAACTTAAAGACGCTTTCTTGGTATGAACGTGTCGTTATATATTTGTGAATTCTATGTGAGCGTACATCAAAAGACCTAAACTTTAGGAAAATGAAAAAAAATTTCAAAATTTTTTTTCTGATACCTTCTTATCATTTTCTTCAATTTTTGTATATACTTCTAACTTCAATTAAACAAAAAAACACACTAGTACACGCTTTTGACATCTATATATCAATTTACTGTTATTGTGATTCGAAAACTTTAATTATTTCTTACGGTCCTATATGTTCACATGTGACTCATTGAACGTGGTAAACAAAATTGTTTTTGCTACGTTCAGGAGTCACATTTGACTCACAAAATATAATAACCAAAATAAGGTAAATATATGTCAAATTATTTATAAAAATAATATTTTATAATATATATTCATATTATTCAATTAAGCAATACAAAAATATAATTGGCGTGGGGCATTTTCAAAGCGCTTTGTATGGGGACAGGGAAGTTGTTAACTATCCAGTATCACCCTCGACATGACATCTTTTTAATTATTCTTAGTTTTAAATGACATCTTTTTAATTGCAGTATGGAACCAACACCCCTAACACCCCCTCTCACTCTTATCCACCCCTGTTGAAACTGCAAATTTCCTTGGACTCCCGTAAGAGGATATTGATGACCATTTTTGAGATTCCACCTATTAGATTGGACGAAGCACTGCAACAACAATATTAACAACGTGCATATAACACTTTCTTCTTATTTAGGATCAAACCACTCCTATTGTTCAATGATCTGATACGTTTTATTGTTCTTACAAATTAATGTAGTGTTTCCGAGTACAATTTTTTGATTATACCTAACAGCCCAGAAGCGCAACTGCTGCTAAAAAAAAAGTTTCCAAAACTTATTAGTAACGCGTTGCAGTTAACACTGAACTTTTGATGCTGGTCACTTCTATAAGGTATTACTTTACTTTACCCCAAAAACTGGCCGAAAGGTTGTTCATAAGTAATACCGAATGACAAGAAATCGTTGCGTATAGACCTTTCTTGTAGCTTGAGTTATATGTATCTTCTTGGAATCACTAATTATAAAAGAACATCTACAACAAAAAGTGTACTATAAAGCAAGATTTGTAAATGAAACGAGAAAATTAAAAAAAAAAAAAAATAGTAAAACAGGCATTAACTCCAAAAAGGAAAACAGCAGCATTAAGAAAGTAAGACAAGCAAATAATATAAGTTAACAAAAAGATTTAACAAGAGAAAAATCATGCCGACAACAGAAATACAAAGTGGCAAAACATTAGCATTGTAGCAGCAAAAGTAGAAAGTTAAAGGCAAGTGGGAGAGTAAAAGATTCATCGCGTCCACAACAATTCACCTACATTACTTTACTTGTCAATACTGACGCGTTCGGATTGTAGAAAAACAAAAACAAAAAAAAAAAAAAAAAACAAAAGAAAAAAATCTAGAAAAAAATCACTTAATTTCTACTATTTCAAAGCGTCGAATAATAAATCTTATTGCTAAGCAAGAGAATTTATTTTCTCAGATGCCCTTTGTGTATTGCATTCTCTACTGTTACCTTTGCAGAATATGTAATGTTTATTTGTTTTAACGGCGGCAGCTGATATCTTATTTCTTTTATTATTTTACTTTAAAGGTTTTTTAAGAAATATTGCATGCACTTAATAATTATATGGACAACTTTTGTTACAAAGGATGATCTTTTCTACGAATTGTAGTGGAAGAAAACGGTGATGAGCTATTTTATACATCTTGAAAACTCATTCGTTTATTTAAGACTTAAGACTTTGACACGGGTACATTATAATTAAGGCGGGTCTTAACATAAGCGAATTCAAAGGAAATTTATTTAAGTAATGCTTTGTTGAATTATGAGTTGTTTACATTAGGCCATTCATCGGAATATGAGGAACAAAATTCAGAACAGGACGAAATAAAGGTTGGAGTTTGGAGAGGAAAAAAGAACAAGACTAAAGGAAAGATTAAACTTTGACTAAGCTACAAAAACTAAAGCGAAGACTAAGACTAATGCTTAAGACTAGGATTACAACATATGTATATAGCACTAGTGTACCTGGCAAACTTTGTCCTATTCGAAAATTGGTTTGCCTTCATTAAAAACTGCACCTCAATTCCTCTCTTCACTCTCTTTACCATTTCCTTCTACTTAATTTTTCATTGTCTTTTTATTCTTGTCCATCCTCTGTTCCATTTGTTTTCCTACTATTCCCACTCCCAACACCGTCCCCAATACCATTCCTACTTCTACTTTCACTCGCACTCCCATTCCACCATTCCAACTCCTACTCCCATTACCATCCCCGTTACCACCTTCTCCCACTCTCATTCGCGTTCCTAATACCACACTCATTTCAACCTCCAATTATCCTTGTACTCCCATTCCCACTCCCATTACCATTCCCGTTCCTACTCCCACGCCCACTCTCATTTTACTCTCACTACCACTCCCACACTCACTTCCATTCTCATTCGTGTTCCCACTCTCACTACCAATCCAACTCCCCCTCTTCCTCCCGAACTTAATTTCCTCAAGTATGGCATTTCTATATCATAAGTATATTGAAAAGATGTTTTAAATAACTGCGGAGGACCGCCTATTCATTTATATATATGTATATTGATTTTGAGGAGGTACGAAGTTTGCTGGGTCAGCTAATATATCTATAATACTTTCTCACCTTTTCAGCTTTCCTAAGACTTCCAAAAATATTTCAAAACCAAATTAATTTTATATACATAAACTACACTATCTTGGTAAGGGTCTTTCTGACCAATCAGTACTCAATATGGTTTTTTCATTGAAATCTTTAATTTAATAAAAATTTATACAATTTTTTAAATATATCCATGAAAAAAATTATGTTAAAATACATAACCAAGGATACCAAAAAGCGTTGAATTATAAACTCATCTCCTGGTATAGAAAATGTGATTTAATATTCACAAAGGTCTGACTGGACAATTAAGGGTTAAAACTAAGGAAAATACTAAGACTAGGACTCCGACTATGACTAAGTCTTAGACTAAGATGTATGACTGTGCGCTACAAATCGACCTTGCCGGAGACACCGAAATTGTTGGCTATGCAGATAACATTGTCGTAGTAGCAGTGTCCAAAAAACTTGATCTGCTACAAGAATTATGTAGTGACGCCTTGGAGGGATGACTGACAAACTAGGGCTGGAGACAGAGGTGATTTTGTTGAGCTCAAAGCGGACTGTGGATGAGTTAATCCTAACCACCATAGGAGATTATCGAATAAATTCAAAGCGAAATATCTAGGAGTAAATATTGACTTAAAACTTACATTCAAGAAACACTTTAGGGTAGTGGAAGAGAAAGTTTATAGAATTAGTGGAGCCCTAACGCCAATATTGCTCAATATCAGCGGCCCAAGCGACGCTTCCCGTCAGCTTTTATCCAACGTTACCAGCTGAATAATATTATATGCAGCACCGGTATGACACGGGTCTAAAATGGCTATACGAATAGCATGTACTTATGGAACGGCGTCCGACGACGCCATCCACGGTTTATCCAGGAAAATCCCAGTAGATCTTCTCTCAGGTGAAATGACCGATCTATATAGCATTGGAATCAGCCGACCATCTAAAGATGCTAAGAAAAGCATAATGACACAAACAATATTTAGGTGGCAAGAACGGTAAAAGAATCAAAAAAAGGGCGCTAAACTTTCATTCTAACTCGGAATATAGCGGCGTGGTACGAGCGAAAACACGGCAATATAAACTACAGCCTCACATATATGTATATTGAGCTGGTACAGCGGTACGAAGAAATATCTACATAAGCGCAGCACACGTAATGTTTCAATGCCCTCGTTTTCAATGCGAAAGACTCTCTGTACACAGAATTTTTGGAGGGGAGCCTTCCGTTATGAATTTAGTTCTCCGAATGTGAAAAGAAATAGATTATAGTTATGATGCACTTGATGATGCTGAAAGGGTAAAGGGATCGCAGAGAAATTATCATGGGAAGTAGTAGCGACTAAATCGTCTTTCCCCCCGTGACGATGTGGCTAACGGCGGTCCCAGCAGAGCGGAGACATGAACAGGATTATCCTGGTTTCATTGGGCGGTGTGTGCTACCCCAACATCGAATAAAAAAAAGACTAAGACTAAGACTACGATTAGGAATAAGTCTAAGAGTAAGACTAAAGCTAAGACTAGCACTAAGATTACGACTAATATGACTAAGCTTAAGACTAAGCCGTAGGCTAAGACTAAGACTTCGCTTCCCAAGCCAGTTGGTTCTATGTACCAGAGCGACTCGGGATTTTTCCCTACCAAGAACTGTCATTTCAGTGTAACCTCATTTAATTTTTTATAACCCCACTAAGACTTTGACTAAGACTATGGTTACAACTTAGAACAGGACTTACACTAAAAAATTAAAACAAAGATCAAGTCTATGACTAAGACTAAGACTTTAACTGAGACGAAGACTCAAACAAAGACTACGACTAAGGTAAGGACTAGGACCAAAACAAAGACTAAAACTAAGACTACGACTAAAACTACGACTAAGACTAAGACTTAGTCTTAAATTACTACTAAGGCTAAGACTAAGACTTAGACTAAGACTTATAATTGGCCGGTGACTTAGACAATGACTAAACCTAAGACTAAGCTAAGGCTAAGACTATAACGAAGACTAAGATTAAAACTTACACTAAGACTAAGGCAAGGACTAAGGTCAGACAAAGAATAAGGTTGGGTGTAAGATGTATAGTTACATTAAGGCTAAAACAAAAAACAAAACTAAATTTACGACTACGAAGTCAGCTTCCTCTTCCCATTTCTTGGTCTCATTCTAGTGATAAGTTGGATAAAAAATGGCCCACTAAGGTCGACTGGGAGATATAGGGAACATGTTAAACTAAAAGCTTAAAAAAAATTATACCAAACTTTCGCCTGCAAAATCGGACTAAAACTTGGCCCAGTGCGGACTCCTTTGAAGGTCAAATGGAAATTTCATAAATGACCATATAGTTAAATTAAGACAGGTCACAAAGTTAAGACCATTTGAAGTGTTCACAAGTTCAATTGATCTTATGACCATTTGAGATGGTCATAACGTCAATTGACCTCCTGGCCATTCATTTCATATCCCCCAATTCCTTGGCGCTACATGAAAAATTGTGGCGGAGCTCCTGAATGGCAAGACAAGTTCACTGACAGCATTGTTCCGGGAGGGGTACTTCAGATTAAATTACAAAGAGGTGGGAGGTGGAGCCAGAAGGGGCGATACAGCGTGTTTTCAAGTATAACCGATTGTTTTACTATGAATATTATAAATGTTTTATCCAGGAGAGTGAAATTAAAGGAGGCAGGAGATGCAAATGGTCCATCACGCAGAAGAGTGGTGGACATATCTAAGGTAATGTGCAAACTCTGCAACGTAAGACCCACAAAGTTGCACATATTTCTAAAGATGGAAAAATTTAGGTTCACGATGGCCATTCTAAATGTGCACCGCCTTCTGACAATACATGCTTATATGTTAGGCTTTGTTAGCAACATAGTAAGAGCAGATGTAGGAATCGGAGCAACAACAACAAATTCGAAAACGGTTGAGCATGTTCTATGTTCATGTCCTACACACGCGAAGTCAAGGGTCCAGCTACAAGGGCAGTAGGCTTGCCTGATCTCGAGGAGGCAATTCAACTAGTATTTGCTAAGGCGATGGAGTTACTCTATAGCGTAAGTTTTGGTACTTCATTGACGTTTCTATTTGGTCTTCAAACCAATTCTTGTTATATTGTGGACAAATTCAATTTATGTGGGCCACTACGACCACATTTTTGCTAAATATAAAAACAATCTTGGGCTTTTTCTTGCAAAAGGTAATTTCAGTACTTTCATATGCAAATATCACAACAATCCAAAATTTTATTAATCTATAAAAATTTGCGTGAAAAATAAAATATATTTCAAGGATAAATGTATTAAGTACCTGTTTTCATAAATTATATGCAAACCCCAATTCACACGTGACCAATTCCTAAAATTACACACACACACAAACATACACAAATAAAATATATATTGAAATTCAAGTACCTGTACGTGCTCATATTTATATTGAAGTTTTCTTGCTTTGAGCGTAACCAAAATACGATTGCATGTTGTCCTTCACCGACATTTTTATAATAAATGCGATATGGCAACGGAACACCTGGCGCCGATGTAAAAGAAGGAAATTTGTAGAAAAAGTGTGCGAAAAATGAGTGTGTAAGGGAAATACAATGCCTGCATATTACTATAACCTGTGTGAAAAAATACACTTAAACTTTGCCTTTAAAATACATGCTCCTTACGTGCAGGTGTTTACGAAAAAGCAAAAAAAAAAAAAAAACATACAGCATAGGTGCATAGTTCTATTTGTATGAGAAGCGAAGCGCAAGAGTTTATTACTCAGTGCAACAGAAATGTTAAAAAGAAAAAGTCAAACTCTAGGGGTATTCTATTTGCACAATGCAGGAAATGCAAAAACGCAAGTATATGCACATCTAAAAACTTGAACAACGGCGGCCGACGCGGTGTGATGGTAGCGTGCTCCGCCATCCACACCGAATATCCTGGATTCAAGCCACGGGAAAAGCAACATCAAAATTTTAGAAACAAGTTTTTTTTCAATTAGAAGAAAGTGAGTATATTTCTGCCGTGAAAAGCTCTCAGTGAAATCTTATCTGCCGTTCGGAGTCGGCATAAAATAAGTAGGTCCTGTCTCGCCAATTTGTGAGAAAAATTAAAAGGAACACGACGCAGATTGGAAGGAAGCTCGCCCTAAAGTCTCTTCGGAAGTTATCGCGCCTAACATTTTTTACTTTTTTCCCTGAAATCAGTATTATTTGTGGTTGTGAAGCGGAGAGTACCCTTATGCTTCACGAATAATAATAATTTAATAGTTCAGTTGCTTTTAGTAAAAATGGGCAGCAAGGGTAAACGTCTTGAGATATAAATAAAATTCGCGAAATTTATTTTTTCGCAAATATATCGCTACATAGGGCCTACTCGCAATTTGTGCTCAGTAGAAAGTTGAGCATTGAGCCCACTGAACTTGTGGACAATTTTATGATGTTCAACTATGCATATATTAAATGCAAAACGAGAGAAACGAGAAATTTTCCAAACTCAATTTTGCGACCTCAGTTACAACTTTCAAATTCTAATAACACTTTCACAATGGCAAAATAAAGGCCCGGTTAACAAAATTTCTGACAGTTGCAGCTTGCTCTGAAGTCCATCTTGCTCCCATGTCGATCTGACAATCATTACCAGGATCTACTAGTGTGCAAGGAAATTTAGTGAAAACTCATTACGCCGACTCCTATGTCGATTGCCAGTTCGAAATAGCCCTATCTCAAAGTATTTTTCAAAAACGTTCTAAAGCATGTCAAAAAGTTTATAATTTACGTCCATGTAGCGCGATTTTGAAAAAAATTCTAATATATGGCGTTCAGCAATAAAATTCTGACATAATGACAAAACCAATGTAGCTCTTTATGATTTCAGAAAAATTGGGAAATAAATGAATAATATCCGCAAAACCTGTCAGAATTTACAAAATTACTACTGCTACTAATATAAAAGTAAAGGTACTTTTCTACAACAATTTCGTTGAAGGAGACTAAATTATTGCCCGCTTTTCTTGCTTTGTAAAATCAACCCTTCCTGATTTTTATATTTGAAAGGTTCAGGAAAGTAAGAGAACAAATCTCTGGCTTATTCAAGTTTTAAGCCTCAAAGCAATTTAAAATATTTATACTCAGCTGAGCAGAGCTCACAGAGCATATTAATCTTGTTCGCATAACGGTACCCCGTAACGGCATTAACTAATCGAGATAGATATAGATTTTTATATATCAAAAAGATCTGGGCGAAAAAAGAAATAAATTTAGCCATGTCCGTCCGTCCGTCCGTCTGCCCTTAAACACGATAACTTTTGTAATTTTTGAGATATCTTAATAAAATTTGGTATGTAAGTTCCTGGGAACTCATCTCAGATCGCTATTTAAAATAAACTAAATCGGACTATAACTACACCCACTTTTTCGATATTGAAACTTCCGAAAAACCGAAAAAGGGCGGTAATTCACTACCAAAGACGGATAAAGCGAAAAAACTTGGTAGGTGGGCTGACCTTATGACGCAGAATAGAAAATTAGTCAAATTTTGGACAATGGGTGTGGTTCCACCCACTTTTAAAAGAAGGTAATTTAAAAGTTTTGCACGCTGTAATTTGGCAGCTGAGTATGTAGTGTTTGGTTACACCCGAACTTAGCCTTCCTTCCTTTTTTATTTAGTGAATATTTATGGAAATATTGGAACAACGCTACCTTGAGACATACGAGACTATAGCTGTTAAAACTTTGCTTTGTAAATCTTATGGTGACTTTTTTTTTCTGAAAGAGATTGTTGTACTCTTAGATTCTAACTAAAACGCCCACTTTCAACTATTCTCACACACAAAACCCAGGAAATAATTGCAAGTGTGTGTGTGAGAACAGATATATTTATCACTGTCACAATACAATTCATTAAGTCACATGTTTCAAACTCATAGCACAAGGACGTTGAATAACAAAAAAAAAAAAAAAAAAAAAAACAACAACAAATGTTAACAAAAGATCACAAGTTCTACCAAACACATTGTTAAAACAAAGCAAACAGCAACAACAAATGGACAAAGTAAATAGACCGCGGCATTGCTACTAGTGACTTGCTTTACATACAAACACATGGACAAAGTACTCCATAAAGATACATTTATGCATAACTACATATTTTTATGTGTAAATATTAGGGTGTGACAAACTAAAGTTTTTCTTAATTTTGTTATAGTGAAGATAACAGAAACAAATAATTTCGGTAAGAACCGTTACCTGCAAGTTGTTCCTTTATTATCAGCCCATACGTGAAAGCGGATTATTATCGTCGAATTATCGGTTTGTTATCAGCTTGTTACCACAGAGTCATCGGTATCTTATTGCTTTTTAATGGGGCTCTATCGACGGTTTACAGAAGTTTCTTCGATTTTTAATTGAAGCTTTATCGGTAACTTTTCGTGGTTGTCAATAATTCGATAGCTGCCCGCCAAAAAATTGGTAAAATTCCCATAAAAAAATTTAAAAATTTCGATAATAAATCGATAGCCTTTTGATAAAAACACTGACAACTTTTCGATGAAATATTTGCATCACGCATGTAACAAATCAATAGTTCCTTCATAGGAAATTAATACCTTTTCGGTAACAAATCAACAACTTAAAAAAAACACGATGCATTTTCTATTACAAATCGATGCTACGCTAGTAAGAAAATGAAAATACGCCGACTCTAAACCGAAAACTGTTCAATAAAAAATCGATAACAAATTGGTTACGCAGCAATGCCTATTCGATAAGACAACGACAAATTGTTTATAACTTTCTTTTAAAAACTCTTTTTGATATCTTTTCAATTAGTGTCCGGTAACATTTCGATAGGTTTGGTTAGGTAAGGTTTAAATGGCCGGCTCATGAGTACCACACAAACACTGAATGAGTCCGTAGCGTTACCAGAAGTTTGTTTTTAACGACCAAACTGAAAAACCGTATCAAAAACTTGGACCTATGTCATAAATTATCTCCGTGCTCTTGGCAAATACTGGAAGCTTTCTATGACCTGCGTCACTTGGAGCTTCTAGATCTAACAGCGGTATCACTCCTCAAAGCTGGTGTCTTAGCCTGGCAAGCGCATGGAATGAGCACAAAACATGTTCGATCATTTCCTCCATCAACTCGCACTTCCTACATTTGCTATCACTAACCAAGCCTAATTTAAAAGCATATGACGTCAGAAGGCAGTGTCCAGTCAGAATACCCGCCATGAGCCTATAGTCCTCTCTTTTTATACTCAGTTGAGCAGAGCTCACAGAGTATATTAACTTTGATTGGATAACGGTTGGTTGTACAGGTATAAAGGAATCGAGATAGATATAGACTTCCATATATCAAAATCATCAGTATCGAAAAAAAATTTGATTGAGCCATGTCCGTCCGTCCGTCCGCCTGTCCGTTAACACGATAACTTGAGTAAATTTTGAGGTATCTTGATGAAATTTGGTATGTAGATTCCTGGGCACTCATCTCAGATCGCCATTTAAAATGAACGATATCGGACTATAACCACGCCCACTTTTTCGATATCGAAAATTTCGAAAAACCGAAAAAATGCGATAATTCATTGCTAAAGGCGGATAAAGCGATGAAACTTGGTAGATGGGTTGACGTTATGACGCAGAATAGAAAATTAGTAAGATTTTGGACAATGGGCGTGGCACCGCCCACTTTCAAAAGAAGATAATTTAAAGTTTTGCAAGCTGTAATTTGGCAGTCGTTGAAGATATCATGATGAAATTTGGCACAAACGTTACTACTATTACTATATATGTGCTAAATAAAAATTAGCAAAATCGGATGAAGAATACGCCCACTTTTTAAAAAAAAAATTTTTAAATTCAAATTTTAACAAAAAATTTAATATCTTTACTGTATATAAGTAAATTAAGTCAAAATCGAAATCGGTGGAAGCCACCCCCAGTTTTTATACACAGTCCACCGTCTGTCCTTCCGCTCGGCCATTAACACAATAACTTGAGCAAAAACCGATATATCTTTACTAAACTTAGCCCACGTACTTATCTGAACTCACTTTATCTTGGTATAAAAAATGGCCGAATTCCGACCATAACCACGCCCACTTTATCGATATCGAAAATTACGAAAAATGAAAAAAATGGCATAATTCTATACCAAATACGTAAAAAGGGATGAAACATGGTAGCTGGATTATTGACGAAAAATATAACGTTGGAAAAAACTTTGTAAAATGGGTGTGACACCTACCATATTAAGTAGAAGAAAATGAAAAAGTTCTACAAGGCGAAATCAAAAGCCCTTGGAATCTTGGCAGGAATACTGTTAGTGGTATTGCATATATAAATAAATTAGCAGTACCCGCAAGATGATTTTCTGGATCACCTGGTCCACATTTTGGTCGATATCGCGAGAACGCCTTCACATATATATCTAAGGGCCACTCGCTTTTAAAACCCTCATTAATACATTTAATTTGATATCCATATCGTACAAACACATTCTAGAGTCACCCCTGGCCCACCCTAATGTCGATATCTCGAAAAGGCGTCCACCTATAGACCTAATGCCCACTCGCTCTTAAAATGCTCAGTAACACCTTTCGTTTGATACCCATATCGTACAAACATTCTAGAGTCACCCCTGGCCCACCCTAATGGCGATATCCCGAAAAGGCGTCCACCTATAGACCTAATGTCCACTCCCTCTTAAAATGCTCAGTAACACCTTTCGTTTGATACCCATATCGTACAAACATTCTATAGTCACCCCTGACCCACCCTAATGGCGATATCTCGAAAAGGCGTCCACCTATAGACCTAATGCACACTCCCTCTAAAATGCTCAGTAACACCTTTCGTTTGATACCCATATCGTACAAACATTCTAGAGTCACCCTTGGTCCACCTTTATGGCGATATCTCGAAAAGGCGTCCACCTATAGAACTAAGGATTACTCCCTTTTAAAATACTCATTACCACCTTTCATTTGAAACCCATATCGTACAAACACATTCTGGAGTCACCCTGGCCCACCCTAATGGCGATATCTCGAAAAGGCGTCCACCTATAGACCTAATGCCCACTCCCTCTTAAAATGCTCAGTAACACCTTTCATTTGATTCCCATATCGTACAAACACATTCTAGAGACAGCCCTGGTCCACCTTTATGGCGATATCTCGAAACGGCGTCCACCCATGGAACTAAGGATCACTCCTTTTCAAAATACTCATTAACAGCTTTCATTTGATACCCATATCGTACAAACATATTCTAGAGTCACCCCTGGTCCACCTTTATGGCGATTTCTCGAAAAGGCGTTCACCTATAGAACTAAAGCCCATTCCCTTTTAAAATACTCATTACCACCTTTCATTTGATACCCATATCGTACAAACACATTCTAGAGTCACCCCTGGTCCACCTTAATGGCGATATATCGAAAAGGCGTCCCCCGATAGACCTAAGACCCACTCCCTCTTAAAATGCTCTGTAACACCTTTCATTTGATACCCATATCGTACAAACAAATTCTAGAGTCAGCCCTGGTCCACCTTTATGGCGATATCCTTAAATGGCGTCCATCCATAGAACTATGGCCTGCTCTCTCTTAAAATACTCTTTAATACCTTCTATTCGATACACATGTCATACAACCACATTCCAGGGTTACCCTAGGTTCATTTTCCTTCATGGTGGTTTTCCTTATTTTGTCTCCATAGCTCTCAACTGAGTATGTAATGTTCGGTTACACCCGAACTTAGCCTTCCTTACTTGTTAATAATAGAAGCAACTTTGTTAATGTAAAGTTGCAAGACCTACACATAATCTTCGACATTTTACAGCCTAACGCCCAACCCTGGACCAACGCCTTTCCCACTTGCTCGATCATGTTCACCTCTCGCCTTCACTTAATCTCACCCAATCTTATTTTGACATATGCGGTGCACGCTTGGAGGGATGCGCCCCATTTTAGCTAAATCATCCAATTTTTTATATCTTTTCGATAAGGAATCGATAAATTTTTGATAACATACCCATAATTTTTCTACGATCTTTTTGATAAAGTATCGATGACCTTTTATTAAGTAACCGATAATTTTTTGATAATAAATCGGCAAACACTGATAGCAAAAATATAACACTTCAATAACAAATTGATAGCACGTCAACACCTCGCCAAAACAAACTTTGGAAAAAAATTTGTTTTCTATTCCATGCTTTTCAAGATTTTGCACATCCAAAAAATTTGTTGGCCACCCTTATTAAAGCATGTGTACGTATGTACATATATTTATATGTAATTTACTGTATTTCATATAAATTGTATGTGCACCATTGTTGGCAATAAACATAGTAGACCGGGTAAAAAACTAATAACGCATCGCAATGCAAAAGTTGCAAGTGCTGTGTTTTTGTCTCAACAATGCCAGACAGCCACTCGGCGTACTAGAAATGTCAAGCACAAGAATATGCTACAGTAATTTAAATTCTTTTTGCATTTTTTTTTTCTCGCTTGACTTTGTTTCACTTCTCCCTCTTCCATATTAACAGCTGTACTGAAAACGTAGTTCCCAAACTAGACCGCAAACTAGAAAAAGGGAGCAGAATTTAAAAGGACTTAAAGCATATGAGCCCATTGCAACAGCAGCGCTAAACCAACTTCGTCGTTATTTTCTTTTTATGTCTGTAGCTCGAAATGCAAACGCAAATATTCGTTTACAAATTTGTACATTCCATGCATGCAAATGAGTATGTGATTATGGACTGGTATGCTGCTGCTGCTCTCACCGCCAAGAGAAATAAAAAAAGATTGATAACATGGACGTAGCTTTACGTGAGTTCATGTATAGCTGGTAGTATAGATTAGTGGTCACCAAAGTTGAGACTATTACTGTATTTGTATGAGTAAACCCATCGTATTTCTACTAGTTTAGTCGTTGATTAACGACCAACGATACAAAATGTATGCACGCATATTTGCTAAAACTCAAAAAATAAATCCCAAATATGGGCGTTTATTTGGAAAATATGGGCCCAATATGGGCAATGAGCTCTTTCGACTACTAAACGAAAAAAAAAACAGAAAACAATTTTAAACAAAACAACAATAATTTCGAATAATTATTTTACAAGCTGAAGACTTCCGCTATGAAGACTTTGCGGTCCGTGTAATAAATGCTGAAAGTTCTTAGCTCCTACTTAAATAAACTTTGATGAGCCCATAAGAATTTTTCATCTTAAAAGAGATATTTATAAAGTAAGCTATTTGTTCTTTATTTGTGTCCTCCTGTCAGGAATCATATTCAAACACCTACTTCTTTGAGTTTTATCGACGTTCATAGTCTATTGCTGGAATTGATAATATAAGGTCAATAAAATTTACCGTTGGACCTACTAGGTCATCCAATCCCATACTTCGATGAGGAATTCGGAAAAGCAATGAATTGTTCGGGCTACCCCTTGAACAGACATTTTCTTTCCTCCTTCCACTCCATTTATTTTCTTCTTCACGTTTCCGCCTCCCTTCCTTTTATTTTTTCTGCACTGCCCATAATTTGTATCCACTTAGAGTCCTCCTTCCTTTGCAATAACCGCAATTTCGTCAATCCATTTCCCCTGTAAGGATTATTACTTGATATTGTCAGCTGAGTGAAATATCGCCTTATCTCGGCTGCCAGTTCAAAAACACTCTCTTTAATTTTTTGAAGGAACACCTTATCTCACTTCAAAAAGTTTGTAATTCTGATAAGTCGATTTTGCATAAAATTCCCATCTCACAATTTTATGCAAAATCGACTTATTATTCGTTATATATATTATATATTATGCGTTATTCAAAAGTTTTCCTAGATAGAGCGTTTTCGGAACGCAGCCGATATGGGGTGATATTCCTCGAATATTATTTTTCTCTAAAAAGATGTCTGCACTTTCTACTTTTCAAAATTGTGTACTTCTTTACTTGTGATATGGGTTCAATCACCCCCCCCTCCCCTGGCCCCTCAACCAACTTCGTTGTCTTTTCCTGTTTTCACTCACCTCTTTTTTATCTCCCTCACATATCGTGATATCATGAAAGGGATGAACTTGTCACTCACGGACGGCTGAGCTCATCATGATTGGAAAATTTGAAATACATTCTAACAATGGCATCTAGTAAATGATGCTCATGTCTAAAACGACTGCTTGTATGGGAAAAGAGGCGAAACAGGGCAAAGGCTGGTACTCGTTTTTATTTTTATAGTGTTATTCCCTGGGTTACGTTGCGGTTAGTTCCTGCCAAGAGGGTTATTTTGTTGGTAAACGCAAAAAGTCTTCCTGAAGTTTGTGAAAAGTGTAACAGACACAAGCGAACCTTAAGGGGTTTAGACGTCATGCTACTACGACAGTGTCTACTACACCGTTTGGAGCCCTTAAGGGAAACTAGCACGGTGCCACAAATTCTTTGAAGGTGCAAATCGTTTTCTGAGAGACGCAGCGAACCAATTTCTAACAGCCTAAATAGCTTTCATACCATCCCTTATCTTACCTCAAAAAAAATTCTGCTAATGAGAGGTATACGGGTATAAGACTTACGCCTTTTAAAATTATTTGTCCATCAGATACGCAAGCTCAGATAAAGCTTTCACTTATTCATTTTAGGCTTTCATATATAGTTTGTTTGTTCAGCTTCATGAAAAGTATAAGTCCGTTAATATATTCGAATGTAGTCAAATCCTCATTTGATTTGTAGAAGATTGTCCCCCCATACCCTATATTGCCTACATGATATAGTCTGTCATTTTTTACTTTTTGAGAGTGAATTTCACATTTTTGGCCTTCAAAGAGGTAATTTTCTACAATGACAAAGAAAGCGTCAAAGTTATTCCCCAAATGAAAGGCGTCGGATAGCATTCAGTCAGTTGAAAAAATTGCAGAATCAAGCAATGCGACCGACTGAAGCAGACAACAGAAGTTAACTTACAAAGGCCAAAAAAAAAAAACTAATAAATAAAAAAGGTTAAACAGAAAAATTGTAAATCATCAATTCACATTGCAACAGCACAAAACTAAGGCAGCAAAGCAGTTTAGTTGTTGTTGTGGTTTTTATACTCAGTTGAGCAGAGCTCACAGAGTATATTAACTTTGATTGGATAACGGTTGGTTGTACAGGTATAAAGGATTCGAGATAGATATAGACTTCCATATATCAAAATCATCAGGATCGAATAAAAATTTGATTGTGAAATGTCCGTCTGTCCGTCCGCCTGTAAACACGGTAGCTTGAGTAAATTTTGAGGTATCTTGATGAAATTTGGTATGCAGGTTCCTGAGCACTCATCTCAGATAGCTATTTAAAATGATCGATATCGAAATATAACCACGCCCACTTTTTCGATATCGAAAATTTCGAAAAACCGAAAAAGTGTGATGATTCATTACCAAAGACGGATAAAGCGATGAAACTTGGTAGGTGAGTTCACCTTATGACGCAGAATAGAAAATTAGTAAAATTTCGGACAACGGGCGTGGCACCGCCCACTTTTAAAAGAAAATTTGGCACGAACGTTACTCCTATTACTATATGTATGCCCAATAAAAATTACCAAAATTGGAGAAGGACCACGCCCACTTAAAAAAAATTTTTTTTAAGTAAATTCTAACAAAAAATTTAATATCTTTACAGTATATAAGTAAATTATGTCAACATTCAACTACAGTAATTATATGGTGCAACAAAATACAAAAATAAAAGAAAATTTCTAAATGGGCGTGGCTCCGCCCTTTTTCATTTAATTTGCCTAGGACACTTTTAATACCATAAGTCGAACAAATATTTTCCAATCCTTGCGAAATTTGGTAGGGCCTTACATTCTAGGACGATAACTTATTTCTGTGAAAAAGGGCGAATTCCGGTTGAAGCGACGCCCAGTTTTTATACACAGTCGACAGTATGTCCTTCCGCTCGGCGGTTAACACGATAACTTGAGCAAAAATCGATATATTATTACTAAACTCAGTTCACGTATTTATCCAAACTCACTTTGAATTGGTATAAAAAATGGCTAAAATCCGACTATGACCACGCCCACTTTTTCGATATCGAAAATTACGAAAAATTAAAAAAATGCCATAATTCTATACCAAATACGAAAAAAGGGTGAAACATGGTAATTGGATTGGTTTATTGATGCAAAATATAACTTTAGAAAAAAACTTTGTAAAATGGGTGTGACACCTACCATGTTATGTAGAAGAAAATGAAAAAGTTCCGCAGGGCGAAATAAAAAAAAACCCTTAAAATCTTGGCAGGTATTACATATATAAATAAATTAGCGGTATCCAACAGATGATGTTCTGGGTCACCCTGGTCCACATTTTTGTCGATATCTGGAAAATGGCTTCACATATAAAACTCCCTTTTAAACCCTCATTAATACCTTTAATTTGATACCCATATCGTACAAACACATTCTAGACTCACCCCTGGTCCACCTTTATGGCGATATCTCGAAAAGGCGTCCACATATAGAACTAAGCCCCACGCCCTTTTAAAATACCCATTAACACCTTTCATTTGATACCCATATCGGAGAAACATATTCTAGAGTCACCCCTGGTCCACCTTTATGGCGATATCTCGAAAAGGCGTCCACCTATAGAACTAAGCCCCACGCCCTTTTAAAATACTCATTAACACCTTTCCTTTGATACCCATATCGGAGAAACATATTCTAGAGTCACCCCTGGTTCACCTTTATGGCGATATCCCGAAAAGGCGTCCACCTATAGAACTAACGCCCACTGTCTTTTAACATTCTCATTAACACCTTTGATTTGATACCAATATCGTACAAACAAAGTCTAGAGTCACCCCAGGTCCACCTTTATGGCGATATATCGAAAAGGCATCCACCTATAGAACTAAGGTCTACTCCCTTTTAAAATACTCATTAATACCTTTCATTTGGTACTCATATTGTACAAACGCATTCTAGAGTCACCCCTGGTCCACCTTTATGGCGATATCTCGAAAAGACGTCCACCTATAGAACTAAGCCCCACGCCCTTTTAAAATACTCATTAGCACCTTTCATTTGATACCCATATCGTAGAAACTTATTCTAGAGTCACCCCTGGTCCACCTTTATGGCGATATCTCGAAACGGCGTCCACCTGTGGAACTAAGGATCACTCCCTTTTAAAATACTCATTAACACCTTTCTTTTGATATCCATATTGTACAAACAAATTTTGGGGTCACCCCTGGTCCACCTTTATGGCGATATCTCGAAACGGCGTCCACCTATGGAACTAAGGATTACTCCCTTTTAAAATACTCATTAACACCTTTCATTTGATGCCCATGTCGTACAAACACATTCTAGAGTCACACGTGTCCACCTTTATGGCGATATCTGTAAAAGGCGTCAACCTATAGAACTAAGGCCTACTCCCCTTTAAAATAATCACTAACCGCTTTCATTTGATACCCATATCGTACAAGCAAATTTTAGAGTCAACCCTGATCCACCTTTATGGCGATATCCCTAAATGGCTACCACCTATAGAGCTATGGCCCACTCCCTCATAAAATACTCTTTAATGCCTTTCATTTGATACCCATATCGTACAAACGCATTCTAAAGTTATCCTCGGTTCGTTTTCCTACATGGTTGTTTTCCCTTATGTTGTCACCATAGCTCTCCACTGAGTATGTAATGTTCGGTTACAACCGAAATTAACCTTCCTTACTTACTATATATGTTGTTGTTTAAAAGCGCAGTGGCAATTTTATTCCACTAATGCTGTTGCGAATCCTCAATGAGAGATCTTTTGATGTTGTTTTGTTATCTTGCTATTTTTCTCGTTACGCCAAGAATTCCGCCACTAAGGTCACACAAGCACAATGCTACCGATTTGCCAACCTGGTGCTAGTATTTTTAAGCTGATGAGATTAAGTCAGTTTTAAATTTGAGTATCAGACAGGAGAAACGTGTTGGAAAAATGTGGACAGAATATAAGTTTGATTTGAATTTCAAAGAATTTTTGGTTCTCACACCTGACGTCATATAAGAGCTAGCCAAAAAAATTTTAATGGGTTGGCTTTTGTGCTTAAGAGTCTAGACGTTTGTCGAGCATGCCAAACAAAGTTTTAAATTCGTGACTCAAGTTTAATACTTAGGAATAATTTAGATCAAATTCACCTCAGTCAAATAGTATAGCCATCCACAAAACTCGACATAAATTTTTTCTTGCTAATGCGAGCTTCACACAAATCATGGAATGTGTAGTAGATGTATTTGGTAATTCGTACAATTGTACAAAATATCGACAGATGTGGATGGACCAATAAGGCATTGCATCTATTCTCGTCTTCTTAACCGCGA
The DNA here is from genome assembly GCF_040869045.1 of Eurosta solidaginis. Lineage (NCBI taxonomy): Eukaryota > Metazoa > Arthropoda > Insecta > Diptera > Tephritidae > Eurosta > Eurosta solidaginis. The sequence goes on from NC_090320.1 coordinate 263,168,736, forward strand.
GATATCAGCTGATCTAAGAGGAACGAAAACTAGTAAGTGGATATACAAGGGCACATCATAAGGTGGGGTGATTTCACATCTGCTATATGTTATGCTTGCAAACTGCGACCCAAGTGATGTGATGGTTGTGGCGTGCGCTGGCGATGTGGTGCTCCTGATGTCAGATCCATTCGCGTTTGTCATGAGTGAGATGTGGCCTTTGTCTAAATGCGAAGAAGACGGATCTACTACTCTTCACCAAGTATAAACCAACTACTTTTGAACTGCCAAAGGTAAATGGCCAATAATTAGCCTTATCAAATAATAATAAGTATTAAGAACTAACAATCGACTGCAAATTCAATTGGAAAGCGTACATCGATGAGCGTGTAAGGAAAGTCAACATTAGCTCTCTACGCCTGTAAATTGACGTGCGAAAATAAATCAGGTATCGGGCCAAGGCTGGTTTTATATATGAGGCTTTACGAGGCAATTGTGCGACCAGCTCTGACGTAAGATTCTACAGACTGGTACGAAGTTCTCTGTAATAATTTCAATTTTACCAACCTACATGCGACAGGCGCACCTGCTCTATGGTGGCTTTAGACCCTACATTAAACATGCTTTTAATAGATATTCACTTACTGTGTACGTCGGCATAAGCGTCACTGACACTCATTAATCTATGTGCTGTAGGATACTCAGAAAATGCATTTTGGTGTCCTTACCTGACTTCCGTCTGGAACTTTTAGTTTCGAAACAGATTATTATCCCGCAAGCTGTAGTTCGATGGCAGCATTAATATTATCATTTAAAGAAGGCAAGATTTGAAGAGGGGCGCGGTTTTAGATAGTAGCGGTTTAATAATATATACCAACGGATTCAAAATTAACTCTGGTGTGGTGGCTGGCATATAATAATTCAAACTTCCGCCATGCTTTACTATGCCTTAGACAGAAGTCTGAGACTTAAACGTCAAGTTATCTATGTTTTCTGATAGCCAAGCAGCAATAAAGGTGTTAACCGCACAATAAACTAGTTCAAAGCTATTAGGGACATGCAAACCACTTTAAGCTGCGACACTCAAGAAATATATTGTAAAGAATTTACTTGCAAATCGTCTTATTTGCAACCGTCTGCTAAGGTTCGGATCACTAAACTGTGAAATAAATAACTCCAATATTTAATAATGCAAAATGGCCTTTATTCAAGTACTTCACAATAAATAACTCTACTATTGCCCGACAGATAGCGTGCTTAATCGAAACTGATTCTAGCGCCTCTACCGTTCACGCCTTTTATACTCTCTGAATTCCTCGTTCGCATCTTCTAGGCGCTTCCATTTCCAGAATCTACTAGTTGGCCATCAGCTATCAAATTTCTCAGCTGTAACTACAATTGCACGATTTTATGGCTTCACTCATTGCATACTTTAGGGAGTATCTCAGATATATGCATGTGGTTGTGCGTTGCTTCTCAGTTGCGTGTACGTACATATGTGTTTTTTCAGTGTGGTTGCAGATACCTAGGTCTGATTTGAGAATAAAAATGGGCGTGATCAGCCCACTTTTTCTCCTTGCCTTCATATAAGGTGAAATTTCACATAATGATGTTTTGTACTTTAAAAGCATTTTCCAGTGCCAATAAAAATAAAAATTTAGATTTATTAACTTTAGTTTAGAGGCTCTTGATTAATATTAAAAAAACTTTTATTTTCAAAGTCAAACACAACATAGGTACATATATTTGTAAAAACTGAATCGAAATACATACTTTTAAATAAAAATTGATATTTTAACTGGTATAAAGTTAGTCGGAGTCAACATCGTCGACATGCTCTGGTTCAGATAATAAGGCAATAACTTCACTCGTTAATGCTCGCCGCTTTGACCTAGGGTTTTCCGCAAACTGTTTATGAACGGGTCTGACTATGTCAGCAATCTGTGCAGCAAATCCAAGTTATTATAAATTCTTGACTTTTTTGTGGTGAAAAGTTCACGATAGTTTCGTGCATCTTTATTTTTGGGGTCTTGAGCTTCCTCCGAAAGTTGACCAATAAGAAGAATAGCAAACACGATTATACTCTTTCCAGGAAACATAATTTTATGTACGCTCACTGGCATATTGTACCAAGCATATTCCGATAAATATAGTACCCTTGTCTCTGTCACATAGTGGTCAAAAGCTTCAGAATTTATTTGAAACCCACATCCTAGGCATGAAGGTATTGCATGAAACCTTTCCAAAAGATTAATGTTTATGCCGGTTATGTCTGATGTTATTTCAGGATCTCTAAGTAATCTTCTCGCAGTGTTGCCATCATTTGTGTTGCCGGTTTTTTGCTTTGGCATATCAATCAAAAGACCAACTTCTTTCCTGAATCTATTTTGGATATGTTCTTTCTTCTTTTTCATCTTTTCTTTATTTTCTTCGCCCCGTACACACAAGGGCTCGCATATTGTTCATATCTTTTGGAGAAGCCCCACATATGTAGCACTTTTGCGATAATGTATATGCCAACAGCGCGTTGCAAACTCTGCCATCAATCACGCACAACACAAACGTTGATTTCACTAGTAAGTTTAGGTTATCTGTTTGATTTGTTGTAGGACGAAGACTGGAAATTTGGTCTTTGACAGATCGCAACTCCTTTGAAATGACATCTCGTGTTTCTTTTGTAAAAACAAAATTTATCTTGCGGCAATTTATCTTGTGGAAGATGGAGCGGGTTTACTCCAAACTATAAATTTTCGTTTGTCAACCATTGTATATATTTAAAGGAGCACTAGTGAAATGAAAAACATACTAGTGTCCGATTTGTTTCCTTCCGAAAATTTTTGCTTTTAACAGCTATGCTCAGCTTCATCACTTCCCCATTTTATAATTGCATTTAGTTCTTTAATCTCAGGAATAGAAAGCAATACCTCTTCTTGTGCAAGACACAATCTTCGCAAGCTGTGATCAATTAGGGATTGCAATTCAATTTCAGCATGGGTTTCCGTTACGATAGTTTTTTCAGGATAGCGTAAATTCTTTGATTCTTTTAAACAGTTATGTGAAGGGTATATATTTCTGTTAGCTTCTGAAGTGTGCTGCCGGATGAGGGAGTATTCATATGTTGACAGATTTGAGTCAACTATCATCGCAATTGCTTGATCTGGTGACAAACCTTTCTTATTTTCTTCCGATAGTCGGGACATTTTGATTGCAGTGCCTGTTGATGGTGATGCCGTGGACAACTCCTTAATTATTTTTGCAGAATTTCTTTTCCCTGATGATCGTAATTTCAATTCCGCTGCCACTAACACTTGATCATTGTCAACATTGTTCATTAGTTCCTTGGCTTTTCGTTTTTTTTGTGCGCATAGATGACTCAGAGAAGTTGTTTGTTGGCCAGAACGACCACGCTCACTTTAAAAAAAAAAAATTTTTTTTTAAGTCAAATATTAACAAAAAATTTAATATCTTTACAATATATAAGTAAATTATGTCAACATTCAACTCCAGTAATGATATGGTGCAACAAAATGCAAAAATAAAAGAAAATTTCAAAGTGGGCGTGGCTCCGTTTTTTTTCATTTAATTTGTCTAAGATACTTTTAATGCCATAAGTTGAACAAACATTTACCAATCCTTGTGAAATTTGGTAGGGGCTTAGATTCTGGCACGATAACTTATTTCTGTGAAAAAGAGCGAAATCGGTTGAAGCCACGTCCAGTTTTTATTCACAGTCGTCCGTCTGTCCTTCCGCTCGGCCGTTAACACGATAACTTGGACAAGAATCCATATATCTTTACTAAACTCAGTTCACGTATTTACCTGAACTCACTTTGGGTATACAAAATGGCCGAAATCCGACTATGACCACGCCCACTTTTTCGATATCGAAAATTACGAAAAATGAAAAAAATGCCATAATTCTATACCAAATACGAAAAAAGGGATGAAACATGGTAATTGGATTGCTTTATTGACGCAAAATATAACTTTAGAAAAAAACTTTGTAAAATGGGTGTGACACCTACCATATCAAGTAGAAGAAAATAAAAAGTTGTGCAGAGTGAATTAAAAAACCCTTGAAATATTGGCAGAAATACAGTTCGTGGTATTACATATATAAATAAATTAGCGGTATCCAACAGATGATGTTCTGGGTCACCCTGGTCCACATTTTGATCGATATCTCACCCATATTGTACAAACGCATTCTTGAGTCACCCCTGGTCCGCCTTTATGCCGATATCTTGAAAAGGCAACCACCTATACAACTACCACCACTACCTTTTAAAACCCTCATTAATACCTTTAATGGGATACCCATATCGTACAAACGCATTCCAGAGTCACGCCTGGTCCACCTTTATGGTGATATCTCGAAAAGGCGTCCACCTATAGAACTAAGGCCCACTCCCTTTTAAAATGCCCATTAACCCCTTTCATGCGATACCCATATCGTACAAACAAATTCAAGGATCACCCCTGGTCCACCTTTATGGCGATATCTCGAAACGGCGTCCACCTATGGAACTAAGGATCACTCCCTTTTAAAATACTCATTAACACATTTCATTTGATTCCCATATCGTACAAACAAATTCTAGAGTCATCAGATCCACCTTTATGGCGATATCCCTAAATGGCGTCAACCTATATAACTATGGCCCACTCCCTCATAAAATACTATTTAATACCTTTTATTTGATACACATGTCATACAAGCACATTCCAGGGTACCCTAGGTTCATTTTGATAAATGGTGATTTTCCCTTATGTTACTTGTTTCATCTCGATTTGCTATTTTCCTTCTACCCGAAGTACGTACAAAACCAATATGACTAATCCGGATAACCCTGGGCCTGAACTCAAGCCTATATTTGCTCAGTCTGTAATGAGGCATATTCAATTTAATCCTGATAATCTGTCTCTTTGCCCAAATCGAAGCTCAACTTATTATTTGAATGTTTCGAAAGAAGTAGACAAATTTTACCATGCATTTTCGGTAATTGATGGCCGTTACGCCGCAGAAGTGGAGGACATAATTGTCGCACCACCGTCGGTAAAACCATACTCGACTCTTAAAACGGCGCTAATAACCCGTTGTTCAAAATTCAAGGAGGAAAACTGCAACGATTACTGGATAGCGAAGCCATCGGTGACCGAACGCCTTCCAAATTTTTGCGCCACATCAAATCTTTGGTAACCGGAGTTAGTGAAGGCGTTATTAAAGCAAAGTGGTTGTCAGCGCTCCCTACAGACACGCGCGCCATGCTTGCACTACAAACCACCGATTCGTTAGATGATCTAGGTGCCAGCGCTGACAAACTGCACGAAATTCTTCAGAATAGGCAGACAGCTGCGATTTCCTCAAGTACTACGGACGTGAGTATGCAAATATCAGATTTAGCTAAACAAGTGGCCGCTTTGCATACTACTATTAACAATCAACGGTCTAGGCGAAGCAGCCGAAAACAATACAAACCACGACATAGGCCAGGTAGTTTTTCAAAAGTTCGCAAACTAAGTTCGAAAGGAATTTGCTATTACCATGAAAAGTTTGGCAAAGATGCTAAACGCTCTACTGAGGGGTGTAAGTTTTCGGGAAACGTGAAAGAGAATCACTAATGGCGGATAGTGATTCACTACACGACTCTCGCCGCCTTTTTATTAAAGATCGCACCTCTGGTACGTCATATCTGGTGGACAGAGGTTCCGATCTGTCCGTATTTACTGGATCGCGGTTCAGAACCCAATCACCTCCAGTCAACTACCAGCTCCATGCAGCAAATGGTACGGTGATTCAAACTTACGGCACCAAAACAATTTCATTAAATCTTGGCCCTTGACGTGAATTAACATGGAAGTTTATCGTTGCGGATGTAACGAAACCCATTACTGTGGCAGATTTGTTGAGTCACTTTGACTTACTTGTGGACCTTAAACAAAAATGTTTGCGTGATGGAGTTACAGGGTTTTCATCGCCTGTGTTATTTGCCAGCGCAACCGGCGCTTCATCGATTAAAGTAATCGACGGCGATACAATTTTTCACAGAATGCTCAGTAGGTACCCTGAAATCACCAAACCTAATGGTGTCAATAAACCTAAGAAGCAATAAACCAGATAAGTTTAACATCGCTCGCGAAGAGTTCAACAAAATGATAAAACTAGGTATTGTACGACCTTCAAATAGCCCCCGGTCATCAGCACTACATCTACAACCTAAACGTTCTAGCGAATGGCGACCTTATGGAGACTACCGTGGTCTCAATGCTCGCACTCTTCCTGATAAGTACCCAGTACGCTACTTGGAAGATTTTACGACAACCCTCCGAGGTAAAGAAATATTTTCGACTATCGATCTAGTACGTGCATTCAACCAGATCCCAGTGGCGCCGCAAGACATTTGCAAAACCGCCATTATTACACCTTTCGGGCTTTTGGAATTCCCTTACATGTCGTTTGGACTTCGGAATGCCGCGCAAACCTTTCAAAGGTTCATCAACGAGGTGACACGCGATCTACCATATATTTTTTCTTATATTGACGACATACTTGTTATCAACCCTTCGGAATCTGTTTTTGGCAAGAGTGAAGTTCGTTTTTGGGTCATACGGTAAATAGGCATAGCATGAAGCCATTAACTGAAAAGGTTGACGCTATTATTAATATCGAACTACCTTTTACAATAAAATTTTAGCGAGGACCACTTGGAACAATAAATTTTTACAGGAAGTTTATAAAAAATGCCGCGGAGATTCTTGCACCACTGAAAGTTTCCCATAAAATTGACTGGATCGAAGAACGAAAAACTGCATTTCAGCAAGCCAAAAGTGCTCTTACATAAGCCATGCTTTTAGCACACCCAAACGTAAAAGCACAGTGGGCCATATTCACAGACGCATCAGACTACGGAGGAGGAGCTCCTAATGGAACTTGGGAGTGGGGAGGGATGATGGCCTGAAGGTTTAATGTGGCCATATAAATCGTTCCCAAGATGGTCGGGCTAGCACCTTAATGGTGCTGTGTTACCGGAGCGTACCGGATCTGTATCCGGCAAAGGACCATCACATCGATAACACTCCCCAAAGCCTTCGGGGAGTAACCTTATCGCTACAGCAAAAATAACAACTAAGGCGTTGAAGCAGTTTTGCAGCAACTTGTCGGTAAAAATTGGAAACCGTTAGCATTCTTCAGCAGAAAAATGCCGCCTTCTATTCAAAAGCTGTCAACGTTTAACCGCGAGCTACATGCAGTTTACGAGGCGGTGAAGTACTTTCGTCATTTTTTTGAAAGCGGTTTCGTCATCATTTATAGGGATGATAAACCACTGCAGCCTGCGTTTCAGCAACGTACAGATAGGGCCTCACCATAGCAGTAACAGGAGGCTGGAATTTATAGGCCATTTCACGTCTGATATCAGACATCTCTCAGGGCATGATAATACAGTAGCCCACACCCTTTCGCGTGTAGAAGCCATCTCACCTACCATTTCCATACGTCAGCTCACAGATGCACAGCAGACAGACATGGAACTCCAACGTCTAATCAACAATTCCAACACCGCTTTAAACCTACATAAGCTGCGTATTGTTGCAAACGAGCCTACATTATACTGCGACGTATCAACGGGTACTGTCAGACCCTACGTTCCTACGCCTTTGAGGAAAACTATCTTTGATGCGCTTCACTCTCTCGCTCATCCCGGAATCAAATCGTCCCAAAAACTCGCCTTCATTGAACAAAGATTGCCGTACGTGGGCCAAAGCGTGTATGAACTGCCAGCACAACAAAATACAACGTCATGTGTTTTCGCCGATAGGAACCTTTCAACCGACTTCGCAACTCTTTGAACATATCCACATAGGCTTGGTATCTCTGCCGTCGTCACGCGGTTTCAATCAGTGTCTAACTATAGTCGACGGCTTTACAAGATTTCCAGAAGAGGTGCCTTTTGGAAAACGGAACCGCAGAGACAGTAGCACGTGAACTCATACAAAATTGGATTGTGAGATATGGAGTTCCCAGAAGAATTACCTCCGACCAAGGCCGGCAGTTTGAATTCAAGCTACTTCAAACACTTTCGCAAGTTTTTGGAATCAAGCACTTAAGAACAACACCGCATCATCCACAATCGAATGGCTTAGTTGAACGTCTCCATAGACAACTTAAGTCAGCACTTTTATGCCATAACGAATCTTGGTACGACGCATATTACTTGGTCTTCTTGCGGGCTGGAAAGAGGACATAGCAACAACTCCTACCGAACTTGTGTACGGTGAGCCGATACACCTACCAGGTGGGTTTTTCGCTCCACCTAACTCTAAAATTTCAATTAGCGAACTCTTATGCCCTTTAAAGAACTTTTTCAAAACTTTGGCGCCCGCCGAAATGTCACGTCACGGCAAGCGCTCTACTTTTTATTTGAAGGAACTCGATACCTGCTCACACGTCTTAATAATCAAACGATCACATGGAGATATCGTTTCCACCACCCTACGAGGGAACTTTTCTAGTCATTTCATGCCATGATAAATATTTCATAGCGGATTACACAGGAACACATAATGCAATATCAGTCGACAGATTAAAGCAGACGAAAACCTACAAATGTCAAACACATCGTCTCCTGCTTTAGCATCGACTCAACGCTCCACAGTAGTTTCGTTTAAAAACTAATTACTGATCTATAAGTTTCATATTATTGCTAAACATTAACTTACCGAATATCTCAACAGCTGATTGAATTCGCCATTCCCTTGACACTGAAAATCAAAATCACTGTTAGGTAACTTAACTACGTTCTCTCGCTCTCATTTTGGCGAACATTCATCAGAGACGGACACACTTTTAAAAAGCTACTCATTACCCAGTTAAATGCAAATAAATATTTGCATAATATAACTTAGCTGTGATCTTTTTTAACGATGGGAAAACTCATATGACAATCAATGAAGGCTATTCAGTGCACAAGTTTCCTTTTTCATTTCAGGTATAACTGTCTTCTTTTTGGGATCTAGTATTGTACACTTGAATTTGGGACACTCCATTGCTAGGGATCTGCGTTTCATACGTGAGCAAGGGCCTAGAGACCTTAAGTTCGCGATTACAAAGAAAAACGCAAAATTTCGCAATGGTTTGTTTTTTTTTTTTTTATTTGAAACTATATGAAATTCCCTTTAATGTGTATGTACTCGTTCAATGGAATTGGGCGGAATCAGGCAAGTTTTATTCTATTGAAAACGAAAAATTTTCTAAGCTTACCAAACTTTTAGTGGCTGTCTAAAACAATGCTGATATAAACTACGCAAATATGTTAAATAAAATAGTCAAAACAGTTATCGAAAAATCCACCACGTTGCCACAAAGTTGGTCAAAAATTTTAGATTGTTTGTTTCAATTATCCAAGTTTCATAATGCTTATCATGGTGATCGTGGGTTTTTTACTTTGCATTTTATTAACAGTTGGTTATTAATATGTTGCATTTCAAAACATCTTTGAGATTGGAGAACATTGTTTTTTGGACTTTTGGCATCCTAGAAGTGAAAAAGTTACACTGTACGCCGGTGGCATATACACCAAATTAGCTTGGTTTTATTTAACCACTTGAGGGCAATGCGTTGCCATAACGTGCCAAAAAGAAAAGAAAACAAGTAAGGAAGGCTAAGTTCGGGTGTAACCGAACATAACATACTCAGGTAAGAGCTATGGAGACAAAATAAGGGAAACCACCATGTAGGAAAATAAACCTAGGGTAACCCTGGAATGTGTTTGTATTGCATGTGTATCAAATGGAAGGTATTAAAGAGTATTTTAATAGGGCCATAGTTCTATGGATGGACGCCATTTCGGGATATCGCCATAAAGGTGGACCAGGGCTGAATCTAGAATTTGCTTGTACGATATGGGTATCAAATGAAAGGTGTTAATGAGTATTTTAAAAGGGAGTGGGCCTTAGTTCTATAGGTTGACGCTTTTTCGAGATATCGCCATAAAGGTGGACCAGAGGTGACTCTAGAATGCGTTTGTACAATATGGGAGATATCGTCAAAAAGGTGGACCAGGGGTGACTCTAGAATTTGTTTGTACGATATGGGTATCAAATGAAAGGTGTTAATGAGTATTTTAAAAGGGATAGGGCCTTAGTTCTATAGGTGGACGCCTTTTCGAGATATCGCAATAAAGGTGGACCAGGGGTAATTCTATAATGTGTTTGGGCGGTAAGGGTATCAAATTAAAGGTATTAATGAGTTTTTTAAAAGCCCGTGGGCCTTAGTTCTATAGGTGGACGCCTTTTCGAGATATCGCCACAAAGGTGGACCAGAGGTGACTCTAGAATGCTTTTGTACAATATGGGTATCAAACGAAAGGTGTTAATGATTATTTTAAAATGGAGTGGGTCTTAGTTCTATGGGTGGACTCTTTTTCGATATATCGTCATAAAGGTGGACCAGGGGTGACTCTAGAATTTGTTTGTACGATATGGGTATCAAATGAAAGGTGCTAATGAGTATTTTAAAAGGGATAGGGCCTTAGTTCTATAGGTGGAAGCCTTTTCGAGATATCGCCATAAGGGTGGACCAGGGGTGACTCTAGAATTTGTTTGTACGATATGGGTATCAAATGAAAGGTGTTAATGAGTATTTTATATATCGTCATAAAGGTGGACCAGGGGTGACTCTAGACCGTCTGTCCTTCCGCTCGGCCGTTAACACGATAACTTGAACAAGAATCGATATATCTTTACTAAACTCAGTTCGTGTAATTATCTGAACTCACTTTGTATTGGTTTAACACGATAACTTGAGCAAAAATCCACATATCTTTAATGAATTTAGTTCACGTACTTACTTGAATTCACTTTATCTTGGTATGAAAAATGAACGATATACGACAATGACCACGCCCACTTTTTCGATATCGAAAATTACGAAAAATTAAAAAAATGCCATAATTCTATACCAAATACGAAAAAAGGGTGAAACATGGTAATTGGATTGGTTTATTGATGCAAAATATAACTTTAGAAAAAAACTTTGTAAAATGGGTGTGATACCTACCATGTTATGTAGAAGAAAATGAAAAAGTTCCGCAGGGCGAAATAAAAAAAAACCCTTAAAATCTTGGCAGGTATTACATATATAAATAAATTAGCGGTATCCAACAGATGATGTTCTGGGTCACCCTGGTCCACATTTTTTTTGATTTCTGGAAAATGGCTTCACATATAAAACTCCCTTTTAAAACCCTCATTAATACCTTTAATTTGATACCCATATCGTACAAACACATTCTAGACTCACCCCTGGTCCACCTTTATGGCGATATCTCGAAAAGGCGTCCACATATAGAACTAAGCCCCACGCCCTTTTAAAATACTCATTAACACCTTTCATTTGATACCCATATCGGAGAAACATATTCTAGAGTCACCCCTGGTCCACCTTTATGGCGATATCTCGAAAAGGCGTCCACCTATAGAACTAAGCCCCACGCCCTTTTAAAATACTCATTAACACCTTTGCTTTGATACCCATATCGTACAAACAAAGTCAAGAGTCACCCCAGGTCCACCTTTATGGCGATATATCGAAAAGGCATCCACCTATAGAACTAAGGTCTACTCCCTTTTAAAATACTCATTAACACCTTTCATTTGGTACCCATATTGTACAAACGCATTCTAGAGTCACCCCTGGTCCACCTTTATGGCGATATCTCGAAAAGACGTCCACCTATAGAACTAAGCCCCACACCCTTTTAAAATACTCATTAGCACCTTTCATTTGATACCCATATCGTAGAAACTTATTCTAGAGTCACCCCTGGTCCACCTTTATGGCGATATCTCGAAACGGCGTCCACCTATGGAACTAAGGATCACTCCCTTTTAAAATACTCATTAACACCTTTCTTTTGATATCCATATTGTACAAACAAATTTTGGGGTCACCCCTGGTCCACCTATGGAACTAAGGATTACTCCCTTTTAAAATACTCATTAACACCTTTCATTTGATGCCCATATCGTACAAACACATTCTAGAGTCACACGTGTCCACCTTTATGGCGATATCTTGAAAAGGCGTCAACCTATAGAACTAAGGCCCACTCCCCTTTAAAATAATCACTAACCGCTTTCATTTGATACCCATATCGTACAAGCAAATTTTAGAGTCAACCCTGATCCACCTTTATGGCGATATCCCTAAATGGCTACCACCTATAGAGCTATGGTCCACTCCCTCATAAAATACTCTTTAATGCCTTTCATTTGATACACTGTCATACAAACACATTCCAGGGTTACCCTCGGTTCATTTTCCTACATGGTTGTTTTCCCTTATGTTGTCACCATAGCTCTCCATTGAGTATGTAATGTTCGGTTACAACCGAATGTAACCTTCCTTACTTGTTATATATGTTGTTGTTTAAAAGCGCAGTGGCAATTTTATTCCACTAATGCTGTTGCGAATCCTCAATGAGAGTTCTTTTGATGTTGATATTTTGTTATGTTGCTATTTTTCTCGTTACGCCAAGAATTACGCCGCTAAGGTCACTCAAGCACAATGCTACCGATTTGCCAACCTGGTGCTAGTCTTTTTAAGCTGATGAGATTAAGTCAGTTTTAAATTTGAGTAATTAGGTATCAGACAGGAGAAACGTGTTGGAAAAATGTGGACAGAATATAAGTTTGACTTGAATTTCAAAGAATTTTTGGTTCTCATACCTGACGTCATATAAGAGCTAGCCAAAAAAATTCTAATGGATTGGCTTTTGTGCTTAAGAGTCTAGACGGTTGTCGAGCATGCCAAACAAAGTTTTAAGTTTGTGACTCAAGTTTAGTACTAAGGAATAATTTAGATCAAATTCACCTCAGTCAAATATTATAGCCATCCACAAAACTCGACATAAATGCTTTCTAGGTAATGCGAGCTTCAACACAAGGTAACAAATCATGGAATGTGTAGTAGATGTGTTTGCTAATTAGTACAATTGTACAAAATATCGGCAGATGTGGATGGACCAATAAGGCATTGCATCTATTCTCGTCTTCTTAACCGCGAGATATCAGCTGATCTAAGAGGAACGAAAATTAGTAAGTGGATATATAAGGGCACATCATGAGGTGGGGTGCTTTCACATCTGCTATATGATATACTTGCAAACTGCGACCCAAGTGATGCGATGGTTGTAGCGTACGCTGGCGATGTGGTGCTCCTGATGTCAGATCCATTCGCGTTTGTCATGAGTGAGATGTGGCCTTTGTCTAAATGCGAAGAAGACGGATCTACTACTCTTCACCAAGTATAAACCAACTACTTTTGAACTGCCAAAGGTAAATGGCCAATAATTAGCCTTATCAAATAATAATAAGTATTAAGAACTAACAATCGACTGCAAATTCAATTGGAAAGCGTACATCGATGAGCGTGTAAGGAAAGTCAACATTAGCTCTCTACGCCTGTAAATTGACGTGCGAAAATAAATCAGGTATCGGGCCAAGGCTGGTTTTATATATGAGGCTTTACGAGGCAATTGTGCGACCAGCTCTGACGTAAGATTCTACAGACTGGTACGAAGTTCTCTGTAATAATTTCAATTTTACCAACCTACATGCGACAGCCGCACCTGCCCTATGGTGGCTTTAGACCCTACATTAAACATACTTTTAATAGATATTCACTTACTGTGTACGTCGGCATAAGCATCACTGACACTCACGAATCTATGTGCTATAGGATACTCAGAAAATGCATTTTGGTGTCCTTATCTGACTTCCGTCTGGAACTTTTAGTTTCGAAACAGATTATTATCCCGCAAGCTGTAGTTTGATGGCAGCATTAATATTATCATTTAAAGAAGGCAAGATTTGAAGAGGGGTGCGGTTTTAGATAGTAGCGGTTTCATAATATATACCAACGGATTCAAAATTAAATATGGTGTGGTGGCTGGCATATAATAATTCAAACTTCCGCCATCCTTTACTATGCCTTAGACAGAAGTCTGAGACTTAAACGTCAAGTTATCTATGTTTTCTGATAGCCAAGCAGCAATAAAGGTGTTAACTGCACAATAAACTAGTTCAAAGCTATTAGGGACATGCAAACCCCTTTAAGCTGCGACACTCAAGAAATATATTGTAAAGAATTTACTTGCAAATCCTCTTATTTGCAACCCTCTGCTAAGGTTCGGATCACTAAACTGTTAAATAAATAACTCCAATATTTAATAATGCAAAATGGCCTTTATTCAAGTACTTCACAATAAATAACTCTACTATTGCCCGACAGATAGCGTGCTTAATCGAAACTGATTCTAGCGCCTCTACCGTTCACGCCTTTTATACTCTCTGAATTCCTCGTTCGCATCTTCTAGGCGCTTCCATTTCCAGAATCTACTAGTTGGCCATCAGCTATCAAATTTCTCAGCTGTAACTACAATTGCACGATTTTATAGCTTCTCTCATTGCATACTTTCGGGAGTATCTCAGATATATGCATGTGGTTGTGCGTTGCTTCTCAGTTGCGTGTACGTACATATGTGTTTTTTCAGTGTGGTTGCAGATACCTAGGTCTGATTTGAGAATAAAAATGGGCGTGATCCGCCCACTTTTTCTCCTTGCCTTCATATAAGGTGAAATTTCACATAATGATGTTTTGTTCTTTAAAAGCATTTTCCAGTGCCAATAAAAATAAAAATTTTGATTTATTAACTTTAGTTTAGAGGCTCTTGATTAATATTAAAAAAATTTTATTTTCAAAGTCAAACACAACATAAGTACATATATTTGTAAAAACTGAATCGAAATACATACTTTTAAATAAAAATTGATATTTTAGCTGGTATAAAGTTAGTCGGAGTCAACATCACCGATATGCTCTGGTTCAGATAATAAGCCAATAACTTCACTCGTTAATGCTCGCCGCTTTGACCTAGAGGTTTTCCGCAAACTGTTTATGAACGGATCTGATTATGTCTGCAATCTGTGCAGCAAATCCAAGTTATTACAAATTCTTGACTTTTTTGTGGTGAGAAGTTCACGATAGTTTCGTTCTTCTTTGTTTCTGGACTCTTGAACTTCTTCCGAAAGTTGACAAATAGGAAGAATAGCAAACACGATTATACTATTTCCATGAAACAGAATTTTATGTACACTCACTGGCATATTGTACCAAGCATATTGCGATAAATATAGTACTCTTGTCTCTGTCACATAGTAGTCAAAAGCTTCAGAATTTATTTGAAACCCACATCATATGCATGAAGGTATTGTATGAAACCTTTCCAAAAGATTAATGTTTATGCCGGCCATCAGACAAAAGATGTTATTTCAGGATCTCCAAAGAATCTTCTCGCAGTGTTGCCATCATTTGCGTTACCGGTTTTTTGATTTGGCATATCAATCAAAAGACCAACTTCTTTCCTGAATCTATTCTGGATATGTTCTTTGTTCTTTTTCATCTTCTCCTTATTTTCTTGGCCCCGCACACACCAGGGCTCGTATTTGGTTCATATATTTTAGAGAAGCCCCACATATGTAGCACTTTTGCGATAATGTATATGCCAACAGTGCGTTACAAACTTTGCCATCAATCACGCACAACACAAATGTTGATTTCACCAGTAAGTTTAGGTTATATGTTTGATTTGTTGTAGGACGAAGGGAATATTATAACTTAATTAATAATTGATTTGGCATCCGAACATCTGGTTAGTTGCAGAAACCCTTCCGCTACATTGGTGACCCCGACGAAGAATTATTTCGAAAATAGTAATTTTGCGACTTACTATCATCATCGTTTGTGAAACCATCACATTGCCACCCGGTAAAAAGCACATTGCTACGTATTTATGCATAACCATAAATTTACGCAATAAGCGTAGGAAAAGCAAGGCACATTTCATTTTTGCTATTTTTGTACTCAGTTGAGCAGAGCTCACAGAGTATATTAAGTTTGATTGGATAACGGTTGGTTGTACATATATAAAGGAATCGAGATAGATATAGACTTCCATATATCAAAATAATCAGGATCGAAAAAAAATTTGATTGAGCCATGTCCGTCAGTCCGTCCGTCCGTTAACACGATAACTTGAGTAAATTTTGAGGTATCTTGATGAAATTTGGTATGTAGGTTCCTGAGCACTCATCTCAGATGGCTGTTTAAAATGAACGATAACCAGTACGATAATTCATTACCAAAGACAGATAAAGCGACGAAACTTGGTAGATGAGTTGAATTTATGACGCGGAATAGAAAATCAGTAAAATTTTGGACAATGGGCGTGGCACCGCCCACTTTAAAAGAAGGTAATTTAAAATTTTGCAAGCTGTAATTTGTCAGTCGTTGAAGATATCATGATGAAATTTGACAGGGACGTTACTCCTATTACTATATGTACGCCTAATAAAAATTAGCAAAATCAGAGAAGGACCACGCCCACTTTTAAAAAAAAAAATTTTTTAAAGTAAAATTTTAACAAAAAATGTAATATCTTTACTGTATATAAGTAAATTATGTCAACATTAAACTCCAGTAATAATATGGTGCAACAAAATACAAAAATAAAAGAAAATTTCAAAATGGGCGTAACTCCGCCCTTTTTCATTTAATTTTTCTAGGATACTTTTAACGCCATAAGTCGAACCAAAATTTACCAATCATTGTGAAATTTGGTAGGAGCTTAGATTCTAGGACGGTAACTGTTTTCTGTGAAAAAGGGCGAAATTGGTTTTAGCCACGCCCAGTTTTTGTACACAATCGACCGTCTGTCCTTCCGCTCGGCCGTTAACACGATAACTTGAACAAGAATCGATATATCTTTACTAAACTCAGTTCGTGTAATTATCTGAACTCACTTTGTATTGGTTTAACACGATAACTTGAGCAAAAATCCACATATCTTTAATGAATTTAGTTCACGTACTTACTTGAATTCACTTTATCTTGGTATGAAAAATGAACGATATACGACAATGACCACGCCCACTTTTTCGATATCGAAAATTACGAAAAATGAAAAAAATGCCATAATTCTATACCAAATATGAAAAAAGGGATGAAACATGGTAATTGGATTGGTTTATTGACGCGAAATATAACTTTAGAAAAAACTTTATAAAATGGTTGTGACACCTACCATATTAAGTAGAAGAAAATGAAAAAGTTCTGCAGGGCGAAATAAAAAACCCTTAAAATCTTGGCAGGTATTACATATATAAATAAATTAGCGGTATCCAACAGATGATGTTCTGGGTCACCCTGGTCCACATTTTAGTCGATATCTGGAAAATGCCTTCACATATACAACTACCACCACTCCCTTTTAAAACTCTCATTAGTACCTTTAATTTGATACCAATATCGTACAAACCCATTCTAGGATCACCCCTTGTCCACCTTTATGGCGATATCTCGAAACGGCGCCCACCTATAGAACTAAGGAATACTCGCTTTTAAAATACTCATTAACACCTTTCATTTGATACCCATATCGTACAAACACATTCTAGAGTCACCCCTGGTCCACCTTTATGGCGATATTTCGGAACCGCTTCCACCTATAGAACTAAGGCCCACTGCCTTTTAAAATGCTCATTAACACCTTTCGTTTGATGCCCATATTGTACAAACGAATTCTAGGGTCAGCCCTGGTCCACCTTTATGGCGATATCTCGAAACGGCGTCCACCTATGGAACTAAGGATTACTCCCTTTTAAAATACTCATTAACACCTTTCTTTTGATACCCATATTGTACAAACAAATTCTAGGGTCACCCCTGGTCCACCTTTATGGCGATATCTCGAAACGGCGTCCACCTATGGAACTAAGGAATACTCGCTTTTAAAATACTCATTAACACCTTTCATTTGATACCCATATCGTACAAACGCATTCTAGAGTCACCCCTGGTCCACCTTTATGGCGATATTTCGGAACCGCGTCCACCTATAGAACTAAGGCCCACTGCCTTTTAAAATGCTCATTAACACCTTTCGTTTGATGCCCATATTGTACAAACGAATTCTAGGGTCACCCCTGGTCCACCTTTATGGCGATATCTCGAAACGGCGTCCACCTATGGAACTAAGGATTACTCCCTTTTAAAATACTCATTAACACCTTTCTTTTGATACCCATATTGTACAAACAAATTCTAGGGTCACCCCTGGTCCACCTTTATGGCGATATTTCGGAACCGCGTCCACCTATAGAACTAAGGCCCACTGCCTTTTAAAATGCTCATTAACACCTTTCGTTTGATGCCCATATTGTACAAACAAATTCTAGGGTCACCCCTGGTCCACCTTTATGGCGATATCTCGAAACGGCGTCCACCTATGGAACTAAGGAATACTCGCTATTAAAATACTCATTAACACCTTTCATTTGATACCCATATCGTACAAACGCATTCTAGAGTCACCCCTGGTCCACCTTTATGGCGATATTTCGGAACCGCGTCCACCTATAGAACTAAGGCCCACTGCCTTTTAAAATGCTCATTAACACCTTTCGTTTGATGCCCATATTGTACAAACGAATTCTAGGGTCACCCCTGGTCCACCTTTATGGCGATATCTCGAAACGGCGTCCACCTATGGAACTAAGGAATACTCGCTTTTAAAATACTCATTAACACCTTTCATTTGATACCCATATCATACAAACGCATTCTAGAGTCACCCCTGGTCCACCTTTATGGCGATATTTCGGAACCGCGTCCACCTATAGAACTAAGGCCCACTGCCTTTTAAAATGCTCATTAACACCTTTCGTTTGATGCCCATATTGTACAAACGAATTCTAGGGTCACCCCTGGTCCACCTTTATGGCGATATCTCGAAACGGCGTCCACCTATGGAACTAAGGAATACTCGCTTTTAAAATACTCATTAACACCTTTCATTTGATACCCAAATCGTACAAACGCATTCTAGAGTCACCCCTGGTCCACCTTTATGGCGATATTTCGGAACCGCGTCCACCTATAGAACTAAGGCCCACTGCCTTTTAAAATGCTCATTAACACCTTTCGTTTGATGCCCATATTGTACAAACAAATTCTAGGGTCACCCTGGTCCACCTTTATGGCGATATCTCGAAACGGCGTCCACCTATGGAACTAAGGATTACTCCCTTTTAAAATACTCATTAACACCTTTTTTTGATACCCATATTGTACAAACAAATTCTAGGGTCACCCCTGGTCCACCTTTATGGCGATATCTCGAAACGGCGTCCACCTATGGAACTAAGGAATACTCGCTTTTAAAATACTCATTAACACCTTTCATTTGATACCCATATCGTACAAACACATTCTAGAGTCACCCCTGGTCCACCTTTATGGCGATATTTCGGAACCGCGTCCACCTATAGAACTAAGGCCCACTGCCTTTTAAAATGCTCATTAACACCTTTCGTTTGATGCCCATATTGTACAAACGAATTCTAGGGTCACCCCTGGTCCACCTTTATGGCGATATCTCGAAACGGCGTCCACCTATGGAACTAAGGATTACTCCCTTTTAAAATACTCATTAACACCTTTCTTTTGATACCCATATTGTACAAACAAATTCTAGGGTTACCCCTGGTCCACCTTTATGGCGATATCTCGAAACGGCGTCCACCTATGGAACTAAGGATTACTCGCTTTTAAAATACTCATTAACACCTTTCATTTGATACCCATATCGTACAAACGCATTCTAGAGTCACCCCTGGTCCACCTTTATGGCGATATCTCGAAAAGGCGACCACCTATACAACAACCACCACTCCCTTTTAAATCCCTCATTAATACCTTTAATTTGATACCCATATTGTACAAACAAATTCCAGGGTCAAACCTGGTCCACCTTTATGGCGATATCTCTAAACGGCGTCCACCTGTGGAACTAATCATCACTCCCTTTTAAAATACTCATTAACACCTTTATTTTGATACCCATATTGTACAAACAAATTCTAGGGTCACCCCTGGTCCACCTTTGTGGCGATATCTCGAAACGGCGTCCGCCTATGGAACTAAGGATTACTCCGTTTTAAAATACCCATTAACAACTTTCATTTGATACCCATATCGTACAAACGCATTTTAGAGTCACCCCTGGTCCACCTTTATGGCGATATCTCGAAAAGGCGACCACCTATGGAACCAAGGATTACTCCCTTTTAAAATACTCATTAACACCTTTATTTTGATACCCATATTGTACAAACGCATTTTAGAGTCACCCCTGGTCCACCTTTATGGCGATATCTCGAAAAGGCGACCACCTATACAACTACTACCACTCCCTTTTAAAACCCTCCTTAATACCTTTAATTTGATACCCATATCGTACAAACAAATTCCAGGTTCACACCTGGTCCACCTTTATGGCGATATCTAGAACGGCGTCCACCTGTGGAACTAAGCATCACTCCCTTTTAAAATACTCTTTAACACCTTTCTTTTGATACCCATATTGTACAAACAAATTCTAGAGTCAACCCTGATCCACCTTTATGGCGATATCCCTAAATGGCGATATCCCTAAATGGCGTCCACCTATAGAACTATGGCCAACTCCTTCATAAAATACTCTTTAATGCCTTTCATTTGATACACATGTCATACGAACACATTCCAGGGTTTCCCTCGATTCTTTTTCCTACATGGTTATTTTCCCGTATGTTGTCACCATAGCTCTCAACTGAGTCTGTAATGTTCGGTTACATCCGAACTTAACCTTCCTTACTTGTTTCATCTCGATTTGCTATTTTCCTTCTACCCGAAGTACGTACAATAACAATATGACTAATCCGTAGAAACCTGCGCCTGAACACAAGCCTGCAAGCTGCAACGATTACTGGATAGCGAAGTCATCGGTGACCGAACGCCTTCCCAATTTTTGCGCCACATCAAATCTTTGGTAACCGGAGTTAGTGAAGGCGTTATTAAAGCAAAGTGGTTGTCAGCGCTCCCTACAGACACGCGCGCCATGCCTGCACTACAAACCACCGCTTCGTTAGACGAGCTAGGTGCCAGCGCTGACAAACTGCACGAAATTCTTCAGAATAGGCAGACAGCTGCGATTTCCTCAAGTACTACGGACGTGAGTATGCAAATATCAGATTTAACTAAACAAGTGGCCGCTTTGAATACTACTATTAACAATCAACGGTCTAGGCGAAGCAACCGAAAACAATACACACCACGATATAGGCCACGTAGTTTTTCAAACGTTCGCAAACTAAGTTCGAAAGGAATTTGCTATTACCATGAAAAGTTTGGCAAAGATGCTAAATGCTCTACTGAGGGGTGTAAGTTTTCAGGAAACGCGAAAGAGAATCACTAATGGCGGATAGTGATTCACTACACGACTCTCGCCGCCTTTTTATTAAAGATCGCACCTCTGCTACGTCATATTTGGTGGACAGAGGCTCCGATCTGTCCGTATTTCCTAGATCGCGGTTCAGAACCCAATTACCTCCAGTCAACTACCAGCTCCATGCAGCAAATGGTGCGGTGATTCAAACTTACGGCACCAAAACAATTTCATTAAATATTGGCCTTAGACGTGAATTAACATGGAACTTTATCGTTGCGGATGTAACGAAACCCATTACTGGGGCAGATTTGTTGAGTCACTTTGACTTACTTGTGGACCTTAAGCGAAAATGTTTGCGTAATGGAGTTACAAGGTTTACATCGTCTGCCTTTTTGCCAGCGCAACCGGCGCTTTATCGATTAAAGCAATCGACGGCGACACAATTTTTCATAGATTGCTCATTAGGAACCCTGAAATCACCAAACCTGATGGTGTCAATAAACCTAAGAAGCAATAAACCAGATAAATTTAACATCGCTCGCGAAGAGTTCAACAAAACTAGGTATTGTACGACCTTCAAATAGCCCCTGGTCATCAGCACTACATCTACAACCTAAACGTTCTGCCGAATGGCGACCTTATGGAGACTACCGTTGTCTCAATGCTCGCACTCTTCCTCATAAGTACCCAGTACGCCACTTGGAAGATTTTACGACAACCCTTCGTGGTAAAGAAATATTTTCGACTATCGATCTAGTACGCGCATTCAACCAGATCCCAGTGGCTCCGCAAGATATTTGAAAAACCACCATTATTACATCTTTCGGGCTTTTCGAATTCCCTTACATGTCGTTTGGACTTCGGAATGCCGCGCAAACCTTTCAAAGATTCATCGACTAGGTGACACGCGATCTACGATATATTTTTTCTTATATTGACGACATACTTGTTATCAACCCTTCGAAATCTGTTTTTGGAAAGAGTGAAGTTCGTTTTTGGGTCATATGGTAAATAGGCATAGCATGAAGCCATTAACTGAAAAGGTTGACGCTATTATTAATATCGAGCTACCTTTTACAATAAAATTTTTGCGAGGATTCCTTGGAACAATAAATTTTTACAGGAAGTTTATAAAAAATGCCACGGAGATTCTTGCACCACTGAAAGTTTCCCATAAAATTGACTGGATCGAAGAACGAAAAACTGCATTTTAGCAAGCGAAAAGCGCTCTTGCATAAGCCACCCTTTTAGCACATCCAAACGTAAAAGCAAAGTGGGCCATATTCGCAGACGCATCAGACTACGGTGGAGGTGCTCCTAATGGAACTTGGGAGTGGATGGCCTGAAGGTTTAATGTGGCCATATAAATCGTTCCCAAGATGGTCGAGCTAGCACCTTAATGGTGCTGTGTTACGGGAGCGTACCGGATCTGTATCCGGCAAAGGACCATCACATCGATAACACTCCCCAAAACCTTCGAGAAGTAACCTTATCGCTACAACAACAATAACAACTAAGGGGTTGAAGCAGTTTTGCAGCAACTTGTCGGTAAAAATTGGAAACCGTTAGCATTCTTCAGCAGAAAAATGCCGCCTTCTATTCAAAAGCTGTCAACGTATAACCGCGAGCTACATGCAGTTTACGAGGCGGTGAAGTTCTTTCGTCATATTTCGTCAAGCGGTTTCGTCATCATTTATACGGATGATAAACCACTGCAGCCTGCGTTTCAGCAACGTACAGATAGGGCCTCACCATAGCAGTAACAGGAGGCTGGAATTTATAGGCCATTTCACGTCTGATATCAGACATCTCTCAGGGCGTGATAATACAGTAGCCGACACCCTTTCGCGTGTAGAAGCCATCTCACCTACCATTTCCATACGTCAGCTCACAGATGCACAGCAGACAGACATGGAACTCCAACGTCTAATCAACAATTCCAACACCGCTTTAAACCTACATAAGCTGCGTATTGTTGCAAACGAGCCTACATTATACTGCGACGTATCAACGGGTACTGTCAGACCCTACGTTCCTACGCCTTTGAGGAAAACTATCTTTGATGCGCTTCACTCTCTCGCTCATCCCGGAATCAAATCGTCCCAAAAACGCGTTATTCTCGCTACGGGTAGCCTTCATTGAACAAAGATTGACGTACGTGGGCCAAAGCGTGTATTAACTACCAGCACAACAAAATACAACGTCATGTGTTTTCGCCGATAGGAAATTTCCAACCGACTTCGGAACTCTTTGAACATATCCACATAGGCTTGGTATCTCTGCCGTCGTCACGCGGTTTCAATCAGTGTCTAACTATAGTCGACGGCTTTACAAGATTTCCAGAAGCGGTACCTTTTGGAAAACGGAACCGCAGAGACAGTAGCACGTGAACTCATATGAAATTGAATTGCGAGATATGGAGTTCCCAGAAGAATTACCTCCGACCAAGGCCGCCAGTTTGAATCCAAGCTATTTCAAACACTTTCGCAAGTTTTTGGAATCGAGCACTTAACAACAACACCGTATCATCCATAATCCAATGGCTTAGTTGAACGTCTCCATAGACAACTTAAGTCAACACTTTTATGCCACAACGAATCTTGGTACGACGCTCTACCCGTCGTATTATTTGGTCTTCGTGCGGGCTGGAAAGAGGACATAGCAACAACTCCTGCCGACCTTGTGTACGGTGAGCCGATACACCTACCAGGTGAGTTTATCGCTCCACCTAACTCTAAAATTTCAACTAGCGAGCTCTTATGCTCTTTAAAGAACTTTTTCAAAACTTTGGCGCCCGCCGAAATGTCACGTCACGGCAAGCGCTCTACTTTTTATTTGAAGGAACTCGATACCTGCTCACACGTCTTAATAATGAAACGATCACATGGTGATATCATTTCCACCACCCTACGGGGGAACTTTTCGAGTCATTTCATGCCATGATAAATATTTCATAGTGGATTACACAGGAACACATAATGCAATATCGGTCGACAGATTAAAGCAGACGAAAACCTACAAATGTTAAACACATCGTATCGTGCTTTGGCATCGACTCAACACTCCGCAGTAGTTTCGTTTAAAAACTAATTACTGATCTACAAATTTCATATTATTGCTAAACATTAACTTACCGGATTTAAACATGGTATATTTTTAAAAATTTTTGCATTGTCATCACATGATTAATTTATAAAGCCTTTTCGAGATATCGGCATAAAGGTGGACCAGGGGTGACTCTTGAATGGGTTTGTACAATATGGGTATCGAACGAAAAGTGTTAATCAGTATTTTAAAAGGGAGTGGGCCTTAGTTCTATAGGTGGATGCCTTTTAGAGATATCGCCATAAAGGTGGACCAGGGTGACTCTAGAATTTGTTTGTACGGTATGGGTATCAAATGAAAGGTGTTAATGAGTATTTATAAAGGTAGTGGGCCTTAGTTCTATAGGTTGACGCCTTTTCGAGATATCGCCATAAAGGTGGACCAGGGTGACTCTAGAATGCGTTTGTACAATATGGGTATCAAACGAAAGTGCTAATGAGCATTTTAAAAGGGAGTGGGCGTTAGTTCTATGGGTGGACGCCTTTTCGAGATATCGCCATAAAGGGTTTGTTTGTAAGATATGGGTATCAAATGAAAGGTATTAATGAGTATTTTGGGAGTGGGCCTTAGTTTTAAAGGTGGACGCCTTTTCGAGATATCGCCACAATGGTGGACCAGGGGTGACTCTAGAATCTGTTTGTACGATATGGGTATCAAATTAAAGGTATTAATTAGGGTTTTAAAAGGGAGTAGTGGTAGTTGTATATGTGAAGGCGTTTTCGAGATATCGACCAAAATGTGGACCAGGTTGACCCAGACCATCATCTGTCGGGTACAGCTAATTTATTTATATATGTAATACCAAGAACAGCATTCCTGCCAAGATTCCAAGGGCTTTTGATTTCGCCCTGCAGAACCTTTTCATTTTCTTCTACTTAATATGGTAGGTGTCACACCCGTTTTACAAAGTTTTTTTTCTAAAGTTATATTTTACGTCAATAAACCAATCCAATTACCATGTTTCATCCCTTTTTTCATATTTGGTATAGAATTATGGATTTTTTTCATTTTTCGTAATTTTCGATATTGAAAAAGTGGGCGTGGTCATAGTTGGATTTCGGCTATTTTTTAAACCAATACAAAGTGAGTTCAGATAATTACATGAACTGAGTTTAGTAAAGATATATTGATTCTTGTTCAAGTTATCGTGTTAACGGCCGAGCGGAAGGACAGACGGTCGATTGTGTACAAAAACTGGGCGTGGCTAAAACCGATTTCGCCGTTTTTCACAGAAAACAGTTACCGTACTAGAATCTAAGCTCCTACCAAATTTCACAAGGATTGGTACATTTTTGTTCGACTTATTGCATTAAAAGTATCCTAGACAAATTAAATGAAAAAGGGCGGAGCCACGCCCAGTTTGAACTTTTCTTTTATTTTTGAATTTTGTTGCACCATATCATTACTGGGTTTGAATATTGACATAATTTACTTATATACTGTAAAGATATTAACTTTTTTTAATTTGACTTAAAAAATTTTTTTTTTAAAAGTGGGCGTGGTCGTTCTCCGATTTTGCTAATTTTTATTGAGCATACATATAGTAATAAGGGTAACGTTCCTGCCAAATTTCATCATGATATCTTCAACGACTGCCAAATTACAGCTTGCAAAACTGCTAAATTACCTTCTTTTAAAAGTGGGCGGTGCCAGGCCCATTGTCCAAAATTTTGCTAATTTTTTATTCTGCGTCATAAGTTCAACTCACCTACCAAGTTTCAACGCTTTACCCGTCTTTGGTAGTGAATTATCACACTTTTTCGATTTTTCGAAATTTTCGATATCGAAATTTTCGATATCAAAAAAGTGGGCGTGTTTATAGTCCGATATCGTTCATTTTAAATGGATATCTGGGATGAGTACCCGGGAACCTACGTGCCAAATTTCATCAAGATACCTCAAAGTTTACTCAAGTTATCGTGTTAAAGGGCGGACGGACGGACATGGCTCAATCAAATTTTTTTTCGATATTGATGATTTTGATATATGGAAGTCTATATCTATCTCGATTCCTTTATACCTTTACAACCAACCGTTATCCAATCAAAGGTAATATACTCTGTGAGCTCTGCTCAACTAAATATAAAAAGTAGACAGTGATGTACTTTTAGAACATGTTCACTTTTGTACGCAAAATTCAAAATTAATGACTATTTAACAATGTTAAATTGTAAAGATTTTCATATCTTTATGATTAATTTGCACATCACAAAAATTACTTATTTAACGCTTCATAGATCTATGGAACCGAATGTAAAAATAATAACGCAATATTGTAAAGCTTAGTAGTTTCTTTTGATAAAATCTTCACACCTTAATTGCTTACTTTGCTAGTAAAGCAAACAATCTTTTCACATTTTGCAACAGCTTTAATCTTGATTGTAAGGAAACTTTCTTTAGAATTTTTTCTAAGTAAACATATTTACTGCGGCTTGTTTTTAATTTTTTTTTTTTTTTTTTTTTTGTTTAACCACTTGGCGATCAAAGTAAAATAAGCCATAAAATAGGTGTATGCAATGTTTGTAAACACATTTCCACATACACAGCTATAGCATTAGAATGTAGACATATGTGTGCATGTTTCATGTCTCATAAGATCTAAACACTGAGATATCCAATTTGCTGCAACACAATTTACCGCAATTTCAGCACATAAATAATTCTTGTAAAGCGAAATAACTAAGTACTCATGCATTGCCATTCTATGGTGTTGCTGTGTAGTTGTATTACCTTGCAAAAAAAGCGAATAGTCTAGGAGGAATCCGGTATGAGTCGCAATGGATTATGCGACTATAGCCAGTTCTGAACTCCTTGTATGGGTTGGAGTGGACCCCTTTTATTTGAGCATGTTCTGCAGAGAGAGATCAATTGTACCTATTTATGCCTGAACGATTAGTGTGGGATTGGTTCTTTTTGCAATGTTCGACACTCCCACTTTGTACCGTTCTGTCGCACACCCTTTTTGTATCCATACGGGTAGTGTCGCGCATATTCTCTTCATGCCTCTACAGCTAGAGTCACTCAAGTCCATTTTGTTCACCTATAGGTACTGTCAGACAAGTCCTCTTTCTATCCGTACGAAACTTCTTACAGATTTCATAATTTTTTAAAGTCTAATACAATATTCTTAATTTTTTTTCGTATTGGTGTTGTAGAATAATAAAAACAAAACAAATATTACGACAATGGCACAAATGGCCCTAGTTTTTGGGTTTGGTGTAGAGCTCCGCATTTTTCTTAAATAATGCTACTCAATCACATTTAATCTTTTTAATTTATTCATTTTGTCGCTGTTTGTTTTTTATTATTATTATTTTTTTTTTTTTTTTTTTCAATTGGCTACATAAATTCCAAACTGACTGGTGCCAAATGGGTATCCGGCCTATACGGGATCAATTTACCCCAATGTGGACAAAAGTGAACATCCGCAGACCGCTCTCTGTAAGGATTCATCGCACGATTTTTTGCAGGGTAGTAACAACATGTGCGCCCTGTTTGTATGTGTGTACATGTGTTTCTTTACTTATGTGTTTTTCGTTTACTAAAGGTAGCTGTCAAAAACAACGTTCCATGCAAGCGCATTATCTGTGTGTGTAAAAGGTTTCATACTTTCGTACAAAATAAACAACAATTTGCTAACAACAACAAGAAGAAACCTTTAAATGGAAAAATATGCTCAACAAAAAGCAATAAGCAACAATGCACTATATAAGCTAACTTGCCATTTAGAAAAAAAATTGTAGAAAATGAAAAGAAAAACATACATATATGAAGATCCAAATTCTTACAGCCACAAGAGAAAATTTAAATTTGTTTTCTTGGGGTTGCGCTCAAGCGAATGTGACGCACAGGGGCCAAATGCGCCACAATGTATGCAACAGAAATTCATCTGAATTTTAGCCCTACAAATGGACAAAAATTCAACAAACATTTTGTAAACAAAGTGAATGCATGCGCGTGGCTTTGGTGGAGTCAAGTTGAGATAATCGTGTTTTTATATACCCAGCTGTAACATTATATTTTATTTTTAATTGCTGTTTTTATGTACAGGTGCCTCTTTCGCTGTTATTTGTAATCAAAATCTGTAAATAAAATTTTGGTTGTAAAGATTGGGATTCATACTATTACCCAGCTTTGGGCATTATTAGTCGTAGTGCTTTTGTTTAGCTATATTTTATTAAAAATTAACGATTTTGAGGACACAAAGAAATCTAATTTTACTATGGCACTATGGTGAATATTTGATTAGAACTAACACTGCATTACCGGCAGTGGCTAATATTCGCCAGATGGCACCGCAGGCGCGTGTAAGTTTATAGATGTTTGATCGATAGTACAGCTGATTTCTGTTGATATTTGATGTGAGAGTTTCGCAAAGTCAAGTCAATTTTGCTTAAACTTATTGCGCAGTTTTTCGGTCAACTTTAATTGAAGTTTAAACTGAGTTAAAGCGGACGATCTAGCAGGATTAAACACTAGTTAACCTGCAAGCTGTCTGCATTCTTGTTTGTTTTGTTTGCAAAATATTAAAAATTTAATATATTTAAAATTTACACTATTTTTACTTTTATATAAAAAATAATAGGACGACTTGCTTTGTCCTGCAAATGGTGCACGGTCCTGCAGTCAAAAGCCAAAGCAGTCAGCAAAGATACTAGTTCATTGACAAAAATTTTGTAGGTCGACTTCTGTGAAATGTCCGAACGCTTTCTGCGGGTAATTTCCAAAGCATTCCTCAACTGTCAAGGCTAGGCGTCGTACAAATCAACGGGAACATAAACACAAACACGATCAGACCCCAGTGGGTTAGGGGATCAGAATATACCCGCGGTAGGTATGCCTGTCGTAAGAGGCGACTAAAATACCAGATTCAAAGGGATGTGTAGTGCAACTTTTTAGCTTGCCAGCACAATATATAGCTTCTCCAAACCCAATTGTCAACCTCACCTATCCGCGGTGAATCCTGTTTCACTAACAGACGAGGCTCTGGCGACCCCAAACTCCTCATGGAACTTGTGGGTAGGGAGGGAGGGAATGGCCTGAAGGTTTAATGTGGCCACATAAATCGTTCCCGAGATGGTCGGGCTAGCACCTTAATGGTGCTATGGTACCGGAGCGTACCGGATTTGTATCCGGCAAAGGACCATCACATCGATAACACTCCCAAAAGCCTTCGGGGAGCAACCTTATCGCTACAACAACAACAACAACAGCAACATCAGAGAATTCCTCACCGTGACTTCTGCTGCAGATTAATGAAGCCATTACCAATACCAAACCTTCTAGATCAATAAGACATCTTGAGCATAAGAACACTACGTACCAAACGCATGTTTTTTACTTATCGTTTTTGCATTTTCCATCGCAAATAACGAAGAATCGAATGGACAATCCAACTACCAAAGCTTTAAAACCTAACTAACTAAGTTGTTATCATCCCTCTATTCAGTAGCGAAAACATTTGAACGTTTCTATTTCCAACATTTTAAACATAGGTCTTCAGTTAGCCATCCATAAGCGTGGCTTACGTAAAATGCATAGTGCTATCACCGCCTTAACGTCATTAACTCTCTGACCGAATCACCCAAAACTCTATCATAGGAAGGTGCACAAAACGTGTACTGCCTACATCTGCTCTCACTGCCAAAGCTTAATTTAAAAGCATATTATAGCAGAAGGCAGTTTCCTGTCAGAATAC
This sequence comes from Eurosta solidaginis, assembly GCF_040869045.1. Classification (NCBI taxonomy): domain Eukaryota; kingdom Metazoa; phylum Arthropoda; class Insecta; order Diptera; family Tephritidae; genus Eurosta; species Eurosta solidaginis. The sequence goes on from NC_090320.1 coordinate 263,198,844, forward strand.
CGGTTATGTGCCTATACAAATACTACAAATATAAGAGTAACTTTGTTAGTCTAAGGTTGTTAGACCTGCATATGATCTTCGATACTTTGAATACTCGTGTACGGTACAAGTTTGATTCGCTTGTTCATTTCTGTCATTTCCCTTATAAGCAGCTACCCAATATAAATGCATATTTGTCCCGATTTTTTACTGGGATTGCTTACACACACATTTTGAGATGTTGTGCTATGCGATTTTAAAGCTTTAATTTATGCTTGTGAAAATTTACGCAGCTGCAGTTTCAGCTTTATTTTCTCCAGTATTTATACTGCTTTGATCATGGCTTGCACCTTCACTTGAAGAAAAACACTACCGTAATCTGGGAGCTTCTAGAATGTAGTAGGAGCTGTATGCTTGATTCATTTCGAAGCCATGAAAAACGTTAATCTCCTCGTCTGCCATTTGAGCGCTCTTGCTCCCCCTCCTTTGTGGCTATAAGAGACAAATCAAAGCGCACGTAGGGAACTAGCTAGTCTTCCAATCCAATATTTGATGTGTATGTCTATAACTAGTTTTTTGAGATACTTTTAGACATACACATCGAAATTCTAGACACCCTTGGTTTTCTTGTGATTATAAATTCGGTGTTTTTTAACCTAAGTGACAATCAATGAAGTAAGTAATAACGTAAACAGAAAAATCCTTATGTCGTTTTTGTTGTTATTATCATATGAGTTATAAAGATAAATTTTTAGGATACGGTACATTCTGGGAACTAGTATCATGGTTGTTATCTGGGGAACGATGGGATATGGCTACGTCGAAATTCTTGGTCTTCGCTTCAACCACACCTCCACCTTCCGTATGGAACTCGGAATCATCGGAGCTTCGCCTTATAAATATGTGTAAGAACGAGTAAGGAAGGCTAAGTTCGGGTGCAACCGAACATTACATACTCAGCTGAGAGCTTTGGAGATAAAATAAGGGAAAATCACCATTTAGCAAATTTAACCTAGGGTAACCCCGGAATGTGTTTGTATAACATGGGTTTCAAATTGAAGGTATTAAAGAGTATTTTAAAAGGGAGTGGGCTATAATTCTATAGGTGGACGCCATTTCAGGATATCGCCATAAAGGTGGACCAGGGGTGACTTTAGAATGTGTTTGTACGATATGGGTATCAAATGAAAGGTGTTAATGAGTATTTTAAAAGGGAGTGAGCCTTAGTGCCATAGGTTGACGCCTTTTCGTGATATCGCCTAAAAGGTGGACCAGGGGTGACTCTAGAAAGTGTTTGTGCGATATGGGTATCAAATGAAAGGTGTTAAAGAGTATTTTAAAAGGGAGTGGGCCTTAGTTCTACAGCTGGACGCCTTTTCGAGATATCGCCATAAAGGTGGACCAGGGGTGACTCTAGAATGTGTTTGTACGATATGGATATCAAATTAAAGGTATTAATGAGGGTTTTCAAGGTAGTGGCCCTTAGTTATATATGTGAAAGAGTTTTCGAGATATCGACCAAATTGTCGACCAGGGTGACCCAGAACATCATCTGTCAGGTACCGCTAATTTATTTATATATATAATACCCAGGAACAATATTCCTGCCAAGAAGAACTTTTGTCATTTTCTTCTACTTAATATGGTAGGTGTCCACCCGTTTTACAAAGTTTTTTTCTAAAGCTATATTTCGCGTCAATAAACCAATCCAATTACCATGTTTCTTCCCTTCTTTCGTACTTGGTATAGAATTATGGCATTTTTTTTAATTTTTCGTAATTTTCGATATCGAAAAAGTGGGCGTGGTCATAGTCGGATTTCGTTCATTTTTTATACCGAGATAAAGTGAGTTCAGATAAGTACGTGAACTAAGTTCAGTAAAGGTATGTCGATTTTTGCTCAAGTTATCGTATTAACGGCCATGTGGACGGACAGACCGACGACTGTGTATAAAAAATGGGCGTGGCTTCAACCGATTTCGCCCATTTTCACAGAAAACAGTTAGCATCATAAAATAAATGCCCCTACCAAATTTCAAAAGGATTGGTAAATTTTTGTTCGATTTATGGCATTAAAAGTATTCTAGACGAATTAAACAAAAAGGGCGGAACCACGCCCATTTCGAAATTTTCTTTTAGTTTTGTATTTTGTTGCACCATATCATTACTGGAGTTGAATGTTGACATAATTTACTTATATACTGTAAATATATTCAATTTTTTGTTAAAATTTGACTATTAAAAAACATTTTTTTTAAAAGTGGGTGTGTTCGTAATTCGATTTTGCTAATTTTTCCTTAGCACACATATAGTAATAGGAGTAACGTCCCACAGTGTTTTGACTGTATGGAGTTAGGTGGAAAAAAGTCAAAACCATTACAGTTTTGCTCCTATAATAACTTAACCACTGAAATTGGATTATACAGAAGCGCCATGCTTCTAATACTAAAAATGTTAGTGTGTGTGTGTGTCTACATATACATTAGGGTGCTTCAAAAAAAATTTGTTCCTAACTCTTACCCTTTTAAATCCTTTTTATTGTAAATATAATTATACTTTGTCTCAGATTTGCTCAACAATTGTTTATTTAATAAAAATAGAACTACAACGTACTTCTGTATAAAGTTATCATTCACTTATGTATTTACTGTAAATAAATATTTAAAAATTTGCAATCGTCTCTGATTTTTTTTGACTTTGGCTTGATTTGGCTTTTCATTAAACATTCGTTGCTTCTCTCCTCGGATTTGCCAAACTTTTAGGGGCAATCTATATGATATATGTAATAAAAACTAGAATATTTTTATCAGCGCATGGAGTGTAGATAACTCACAATCATAATTTTCAGTCTTTGCAATATAAGAAGCAACTGGTATGTTCATTTGACTAGGTTTGGCATCTCAAATGTAACAATTTTGGATACCCTTCCTCCGTGAGAGTATGTTGCATATTTTTCCATCAACAGTTGTTGAGAGGAGAGTATGTTTCAGTAGGAAATTTTTACAATCAGGTAGCCTCAATTGATTAATCTGAGCCCTTATATTATCTGCTTCGCGTTTCACTAAATCTGGTGTTTCTTTTTGAAAATAAATTTGATTGGACGACAATGTCGTGTTAATGAGGGTTTGGAATTTATCCAAATTGGAGTGTCATCATTGGAGTGTTGGTCATCATTTCACATAAGCTTTAAAGGCACGAAACAAATTAAAAATAAGTACTCGTCAGTTGAAGCAGCATTTTCAAACTTTTGCTTATATATGCTATGCCCTGAAGTTCCATCTAAGCCCCATTTGCAAATAAGTGTTGCTGATTGGACTTTGTCAGCTCCAGAAATGGACAAGGTGTCTAAGACGCACTTAGTGGTTATGCCTAGCAAAGACTGCAATGTAAAACTAGCAGAAATCTCATCCACATGACTGCATTCATCAGGTGGAAAGCATATTTTCTTAGATTTCGTTAAACTACAGAACGATGGAAAGACATCGTGATCTACACCCATAGCTGCATTTCTCAATAATTTATAGCTACTGGTAGTTAATTCAACGTCAAGGTAGAGTCCTATCGCTTCATCACCAGAGATACACCTTTGTTTTGAAGCATTTACCTGCGCATTTTTCATATCTTTAACACTGTCTAAGTCATCGCTTAGGTCTCTAATAATGCTAGCAGCATCTTTTATCCTTGCGAGCCTAGGGCGTGCTCGGCAGCGAACAAAATTTCCTCCAAAGTGTAATTGTTAATTATAAATTCTACTCTTTTTATTTTAGTTTCCTGCTTTTCCCGAATTGCTGTTCTTTTGTAAAAGTTTCTTCAGCAACATACGAAGGAGCATCTGGTTCCTCCAGTAGAAAAAGTATATCCTCACCATTCAACCATTGCTCATAGTTAGAAGAGAACCGCTCAATCTGTTTACCAGCGAAATTCCACTTCTTATCAATTTTCAACATCAACAATTTTATTTTTCTTTTTAGTTCATCTTTCGCATTATCGGATATACAAAGGTTAATCTTTGCAAGTGTATTACTATATATTTTTTCTAGTCTTTCATTTTTAGGGTAGCTTTGCCACAATTGGAAAAGTTCTTTTCGTGAAATTATATAAGATGAAACTGAAAATCGAAAAATTAAAAAAAAAAAATTACACATTTTAGCAAATCCGTGCGCTGCAATCGGCTTATATGAGCAGAAACTAGATGAAATTCTCTACAATATGAAACAACATTTATTGAGTTACTAAGGGGTACTCACTTTTTTTTTTTTTTGCTACTAATCTAAAAAATTTAAAATTTCTTGTTGTTTTTTAAGAAAAAAACACCAAGATCTAAAATTAATGATAAATATTTTACCTGGATTATGCATGACTCGTACTGAATAGATATCGTTAAAAAATTACGGTTTATATTAAATTTATTACCGCTTAACGCACTTAAACCGATTATCACATGGATTTCACAAATTTCCACACAAATGCACCGTTTGTCGAAGACTGGTGGCAGCTAATTACCCGAAATTTTGCGCACACAACTTTTAGTAATTGCCCTCTAACAATAACACATTTTGGCTTTTATCTGTCACTATGACTTTTTTCCACCTGCCGCCTTATAGTCGAAACACTGTGCGTCCCTGCTAAATTTCATCATGATATCTTCAACGACTGCCAAATTACAGCTTGCAAAACTTTGAAATTACCTTCTTTTAAAAGTGGGAAGTGCCACGCCTATTGTCCAAAATTTTACTAATTTTCTATTCTGTGTCATAAGGTCAACCCACCTACCAAGTTTCATCACTTTAGCCGTCTTTGGTAATGAATTATCGCACGTTTTCGGTTTTTCGAAATTTTCGTGTTTACGGACGGACGGACATGGTTAAATGAATTTCTTTTTTCACCCAGATCATTTTGATATATAAAAGTCTATATCTATCTCGAATAGTTTATGCCGTTACGGATTACCGTTATGCGAACAATGTTAATATACTCTGTGAGTTCTGCTCAGCTGAGTATAAAAATATTTAGAGTTCCTCAATCCTATATACCCATAAAGCACTTTTGTTTTTGTTTTGCCCTGAAAACTAGGCACAAATACAAATTCACACTTTGAATAAAAAAAAAAAAACGTTTTACAGCACTCCCATATTCACTCACATATAAATTCGATTCTTATGTAAGTGCATGCATTTCATATAAAAGCGCAAAGAAAAAGCACTTCCATATGAAGCGAAAGCATTTCAGCATGATACTCAAATTTACATTAACAAATTGATAACAAACAATTATTCAAAAATGTTGGAGCACCTTACTAAAGGGGACAATCAAAATTCCTTAAACATTTCAAATATATATATATATTTTTTTTTTGTTTAAAAAATTTTCAGTGTGCAGATAATTTTGTATATTTGTATATTTGTGATTTGCAATCCAATCTAAAATGTTTTGAACAGCACTGTTATATATTTAAACTTATTAGTTAACTATACAAAATTGTGAAGTAAAGCAGTCTTGTCGAAAATTAAAATTTCGGGTGGTATTCTTATTTGAAGAAATGCGACAATTTCATAAACGGCTATAACACCCCTTGTCAAACTTCATACAATTTTATATAATGTTTTTCCTACAACTGGGTGTATAATACCAAATTATTTGGGGGCTCATTTAGTTTTAAATTTTCCTCCTGCTATTGTTTTTCTATTCACATAATTACGTGCATGTATGTGGTTAAGTTTGTATGGGTTTTTTGTTTTTCATGCCACGAAGACGTTATTCTAGATGCAAAGAAGACGATAAAATTAACGAAAGCCACAAGAAAACCACAACCACAGGTAAAGTAAGGAAAACCTGCAGTAAGTGTGTTGACCGCAGGGCACAACTTAGCAGGTGAATTTGTAAGAAAACTTGAAGAAAAGCCAACCGTTTCAATGTACTTTAGCACACAATCACAACAACATATCTAACAGAAATCAAAACAAGTAAAGGTGTCTAAGTTCGGGTGTAACCGAACATTATATACTCAGCGTGAGTTTCAATTGTACATTTCATTTCAGAGAAATGACTTTTTTACATAACACGTGGCAACGCCCGTTTAGAAAAAATGTCTCCCCATTTCATCTTACAATAAAACTTGTTAAGTGAAGTATCATTGATTCAAAACTATTTTTTGCTAAATTATTCTTTTCTACGACCCTTTTAAACTTGTTTTATACCTAAGTTGCCGTGGTCTTTAACCGATCCCGTCCATTTTTACTAGAAATATATTCTGCTATAAGGAAAATATGTGTACACTATTTCATTACGATATGTGAATGTTTCTTCGAGTTATGGCTCCCGAAACATAAAAAATTGCTTAGTCATAAAAGGGGCGGTGCACACCCATTTTCAAAAATTTTAGTGTTTTCCAATTTAATTTATAATTCAATTTAGAATGTAAAATTCTATTGAAACAAAGCTCTTTTCGCTAAGATATAGCTTACTGTTTTCGTCTACGACCCGTCTAAAAATCTTTTATATAAAATTGGGCGTGATCTTTAACCGATCTCGTCCATTTTTCCTAGAAATATTTCCTGCTATAGGGAAAATTTATGTACCCAATTTTGTTACTATCCGTTAATTTTTCTTCGACTTATGGCTCCGGAAACATAGAAAATTGCTTAGTCATAAAAGGGGCGGTGCCACGCCCATTTTTTTTTAATTTGAAGTTTTCCTATTTATTGTTATAAATCCACTTGGAAAATGAAATACCGTTGATATAAAGCTCTTTTTTGCAAAGATATAGTTTACTTTATGTGTCCACAACCCTTTTAAAAATCTTTTATATAAAAGTGGGCGTGATCCTTAACCTAATTCGTTAAATTTACTTCAAAGCATTCCTTATAGTAAAGGCAACTTCACTGCCGAATTTTGTTACGATAGGTTTTACGATTTTTTATTTATGATTAATAATATTTGTAAAATTGATTTTATCACAAGTGGGCGGTGCCACGTCCATTTTAGAAATTTTCACACATGCCAACTTTCAACATTCTAGGTATATTATTTACTAAATAATTAGGTTTTTTGTGTTTTTCAAAATTTTATATATATAAAAAGCTTGCATGGTTATCATCCGCTCATCTTCAATACCAACCTATTCTGGATACAGATAAGCTAGTGGGCCAAATTTGGTGATGATATCTCAATATTTACTCAAGTTATCGTGCTAACGGATGAGCGGATGGACGGACGGAAGGACGTGGCTCAATCAAATTTTTTTTCGATACTGATGATTTTGATATATGGAAATCTATATCTAACTCGATTCCTTTATACCTGTACAACCAACCGTTATCCAATCAAAGTTAATATACTCTGTATGCAAAACACGCTGAGTATAAAAATAGGAATACAACAACAAAGGCGGCAACTGGGTACCCATTGGGTACATTGCTTACAGAATCACATATACAAACACACATACATACAAAGATAGTTGTAAGGGCAATGGTGCATACAAATTTTGATTGTAAACAACGATTAAGCAGTTGATTACGCTTTGAATACTGCATGAAGTGCTTATTGTGTTGACACAGTGCAGCAGTACGCACTTACACAAATAACAACAAAACAACAAATTATCCTATCAACAAAATAAGTAACAACAACAGTAGATACCATTGTGTACAATAGGGCTAAAGGTGCATACTCACAAGTGTTCGTATTTGTAGTGTTAATGCATCCGATGTCAATGTGTTGGTATGTTCAGAGTAAAAATTAGCTTCGTAAGTAAAAACATTTGCAAACGCGTAAGGAAGGCTAAGTTCGGGTGCAACTGAACATTACATACTCAGTTGAGAGCTGTGGAGACAAAGTAAGGGAAAATCACCATGTTGTAAAAAGAACCTAGGGTAACCCTGGAATGTGTTTGTATGACATGTGTATCAAATGGAAGGTATTAAAGAGTATTTTAAGAGGAAGTTGGCCATAGTTCTATAGATGGACGCCATTTAGGGATATCGCCATAAAGGTGGACCAGGCCTGACTCTAGAATTTGTTTGTACGATATGGGTATCAAATTAAAGATATTAATGGGTATTTTAAGAGGGGCCTAAGTTCTATAGATGGACGCCTTTTCGAGATATCGCCATAAAGATGGACCAGGGGTGACCGTAGATTTTGTTTGTACGATATGAGTGTTAATGAGTATTTTAAGAGGGCGTGGACCTTAGTTCTATACGTGGACGCCTTTACGAGATATCACCATAAAGGTGGACCAGGAGTGACTCTAGAATTTGGCTGTACTATATGGGTATCAAATGAAAGGTGATAATGAGTATTTTAAAAGGGCGTGGGCCTTAGTGCTATAGGTGGATGCCTTTTCGAGATATCGCCATAAAGGTGGACCAGGGGTGACTCTGCAATGTGTTTGTACGAAATGGGTATCAAATTAAAGGTATTAATGAGGGTTTTAAAAGGGAGTGGCCCTTAGTTGTATATGTGAAGGCGTTTTCGTGATATCGACCAAAATGTGGTCCAGGGTGATCCAGAACATCATCTGTCGGGTACCGCTAATTTATTTGTATATGTAATACCACGAGCAGTATTTCTTTTAAGATTCCAAGGGCTTTTGATTTCGCCCTGCAAAACTTTTTCATTTTCTTCTACTTAATATGGTAGGTGTCACACCCATTTTACAAAGTTTTTTCTAAAGTTATATTTTGCGTCAATATACCAATACAATTACCATGTTTCATCCCTTTTTTCGTATTTGGTATATAATTATGGCATATTTTTCGTTTTTCGTAATTTTCGATATCGAAAAAGTGGGCGTGGTCATAGTCAGATTTCGGCCATTTTTTACACCAATACAAAGTGAGTTGAGATAAATACGTGAACTGAGTTTAGTAAAGATATATCGATTTCAATTTATCATGTTAACGGCCGAGCGGAAGGACAGACGGTCGACTGTGTATAAAAACTGGGCGTGGCTTCAACCGATTTCGCCCTTTTTCACAGAAAACAGTTATCGTCCTAGAATCTAAGCCTCTACCAAATTTCACAAGGATTGGTAAATTTTTGTTCGACTTATGGCATTAAAAGTATCCTAGGCAAATTAAATGAAAAGGGGCGGAGCCACGCCCATTTTGAAATTTTCTTTTATTTTTGTATTTTGTTGCATCATATCATTACTGGAGTTGAATGTTGACATAATTTACTTATATACTGTAGAGATATTAACTTTTCTTTTAAATTTGAATTTAAAAAAAAAATTTTTTTAAAAGTGGGCGTGGTCCTTCTCCGATTTTGCTAATTTTTATTAAGCGTACATATAGTAATAGGAGTAACGTTGCTGCCAAATTTCATCATGATATCTTCAACGAATGCCAAATTACAGCTTGCAAAACTTCTAAATTACCTTCTTTTAAAAGTGGGCGGTGCCACGCCCATTGTCCAAAATTTTACTAGTTTTCTATTCTGCGTCATAAGTTCAACTCACCTACCAAGTTTCATCACTTAATCCGTGTTTGGTAATAAATTATCGCACTTTTTCGATTTTTAGAAATTTTCGATATCGAAAAAATGGGCGTGGTTATTAGTCCGATGTCGTTCATTTTAAATAGCGGTCTGAGATGAGTGCCCAGGAACCTACATACCAAATTGCATCAAGATACCTCAAAATTTACTCAAGTTATCGTGTTAACGGACAGACGGACGGACGGACGGACGGACGGACATGGCTCAATCGAATTTTTTTCGATACTGATGATTTTGATATATGGAAGTCTATATCAATCTCGATTCCTTTATACCTGTACAACCAATCGTTATCCAATCAAAGTCAATATACTCTGTGAGCTCCGCTCAACTGAGTATAAAAATAGTAAAAGAATTGTAAGATAAAAGCCAAGAAAAGACTAAGGCGGTACATATACATATGTACAGTACTTAGATTAGTGCTCAGTTGCATTATTGCTTATTTTCCTAAATTTTTCAAAGTTGTTTGCTGTGCGTTATTATCGCACTTGGCATATGTCGACGTAATTTGCGATTTACTTGTAAGTAGCTTCACTAAAAATTACAGAAAAGGTAGCAACCAACTGCCCATTAGTTTCTGCAAGAATATATTTGTTATTTTAGGGCATTTATAAAGAGAAGCCGATTAAGGTCCTATGCTAACTATCCGGAAGTCTAATCCACTATTTTGAGCAAATCAGAAAGCTCAATGTATAAAATCGTAGGACAAATCCCATATATGTACATCCTCTTGCTGCCGTAGTGTGGCCATAGCGTGCTCCGCCTAATACAACGAAGGTCCCGGGCAAAGCAGCATCAAAACGTTTTTTCAGATAAACAAAAAGTTTTTCTAAGCGGGGTTATCCCTCGACAGTGTATTGGAAATACACTCCGAGTGTATTTCTTCCATGAAAACCTTCTCAGTAAAAGTTCATCTGCCTTACAGCTGCCGTTTGGAGTCGCCATAAAATATGAAGTTCTGTCCCAACAATTCGTAGGAGAAATTAAAAGAAATTATGATGGAGATTGAAAGAGAAACCCTCGGCCAGAAATCTCTTCTGAGGTAAATCATGTCAAATACTTATTTAATTTTATAATCCAGTGGTATCGAATGGAGCTTTCCGCTTGTTGTATGTCTATTTTGGATCCTTCCCTCTCCAGCGCATCATCAAACTCATTTCTGTCGATATCGCTATTCCCAGGCACACATCAAAAGAAGATATTGACATGCCGTCTTTATGCAAGCGAGCTTTGACATTTCCGAGCGATATTCTATTTCATCATATTAAATTCAAATGTCTTTAAAACGCCCTTAATTTCGACAAAGGTCGTTTTTATTTTCTGATATCATGCTATTTTGGAGCAGTCTAGCTACGTAGAGTTGCGCCAGGAAGACACTGCATGACTCAACAAGTAGGTAGGATTTATTTATTTGCAAATGCTTTGAGAACAAAGCATGTGCAGTCCTCAGGTCCTGTTTCAAGCCGCCTTTGTAGGTTGTAGTGCCCATACCACTGAACAGGCCTTCCCCCTATTCCCCTCTCGAAGCATGTCTTATGTTCAAATTAACAGCTGTAGTGATATAGTCCATTTTGAAGGTTAGATGAGTTTTGGTACCCATACCTTATAATCGATGCAGTCCCCGAAAGGTATTTTGTAAGTCTAGTACGATGCCAGAGCTTTCTTTCATCTCATCTCAACTTTCCTTTACAGTTATAATTTAAGTCGAGAATCATGCCAAGGGCTTTGGCTTCAGAAGCAACATTTGTAGATATGCCATTTAGTTTCGAAAGTTTAATGGTAGCATTTTTCTTATGAATCGGGCAAGTTCCGCTTTTTTGGATTTACCGCCCTTTTGCTGTACACATCGCGAAATGCCCTTTCCATGACCTCGCTAGTCGTGGTCAGGAACTTACCTGTGACCAGAATAATTAAGTCGTCGTTATATGACTCTAACCTCGATCACTCTGACCTGAATTTTCCAGAAATTTAGTAACTGCTAGTTTCCATAAAAAGGTGCTTTACTAATTGTCCTTAATTTTCGCCAAAAATTTATAATCTAAGCTGAAAACTTCAAGTACAAAATAAGAGCAACCGTTACGAAATTTGGCTGTTAACCGTAATCGAGACTTTATGGCTCTTTGAAAAAAGGAGGACCCTTCTTGAAATTTAAAGATATCACCTCCCAGATATCCACTTGATGCGTTTTCGCTGTGTAGTCCTCTTCTACCACCGTTTTCTATAGCTCACTTTAGGTAAGTCACAACCTAAGAAAATATTTTTTCAGGAATTCCATACGAACCAAATTGTATGTTTTGAGCTAGATCATCCTGACTGCCCCCTGAAACCTCCAGGAGACGTCTCTAAGTAAAAAAGCGTCCTTCAGACTGGGTGCTCTGCACTGTTTGGTGTATGTTTTTTCAAACTCTAAGCTAAAGCGAACCTAGCTGAGCTTCTGGGTAATCTTCTGCAATCACGTGGCATGATCGTGAAGAATTTCAGCAGACATTATATGAGCTGTAAAATGTCGCCTAGATTTTGAGTAAACACTCATTTTTTAAATGTGTTAATACTTTACTTCGTCTGCTTCACGGACTATACCAAACATTATCCATCTCCCTTGGAGAGAGCAAACTCCAGGAGCCGGATGGTAGTGTGTGCGCACGTTCAGAGATCTTTGAGAATTTCCTGCAGTTTTCTGATTCCTATTTGCGACGATTTGCTGAAGTTATGCTATGCTAGCAACTCTTGAAATATAGTCAAAATATCTTTCAACCCAGAAGCGGAAAATTTTCTCAAGTATATCAAAAAATGCTTTAGAACAATCAGCCTATTTCCTGCTAAAAACGCTGGAATGCCTTCTTGTTCTCAGCTTAAAGCGCAGTATTTGTCGAGAGTGGATTTCGGCAGCTCAACAAGTATATTGTAAGAGCAACTACTGGGAGAGGGCTCTGATTGCTGTCAAGCTGAAGAAAGGGTCACTGGGAAATAAAGAATTTTTGTTAGTTACTTTTCTAGACTTCAAATATACATTCGAAAGTTACTTTCCTTTGGTCATTCAAGCACGACTAGGTTCTGATAAAATTTAGATCACCTCAGTAAAGAAACCCAGGCTGATCATGGGCTATACGAGATGGTGCTCACGCTGTTATATGAAGGTCTCGTCTGGGAGGTATTACTAAAGACCTATATCACGTTAAAAGGGATAGAAGTGATACAGCGGTTGGAGATTGTTCGAAGGGAGAGAACTTCGTTCACTGAATGCCATTTGCAAACTTTACAAGCATATTTCTGAAACACTTTGAACAACTCCCATCCGAACTTAGTTTCTCTACTGTTCATATACGTAAATATATCATGGCCTACGACCTGTTTATATATTTACGAAGCACTGAAATCTTTAAATATAATGTAAACAAGTATCGTAACATTTTATGACAGTAAATTATTTTGCACTTATTTATGTCACACGCCATCGGCATTATAGTTGCTCAAATGATATCACATTAATACATGCATACATATGTATGTATTCACAAGCAAACAACTACGCAAAGACATAAATCATACTAGCGCCCATAGAAAAATTAATTCACAACAACGGCTCTACTGCAACCTATATAAGATTTGTATTACCGTCACCCAACATTAAAAACAAACTTTAACAACGCTTGCAAAAGTAACGAAAACATAGCGTTACAGTGATAGATTAGATAGCAAAATTTTTGTATCTTCTTCATACATAACCAGTAGGCGCCGCTGAAACCTCAGTATCAATAATAAGGGAGAAAAGGGGCGTGAGTAACATGTAATCGTGAAGTTCGATTTGTAAACGAATGTTTTTCAGTTTACTAAAGCTCAGGAATTGCAGCAACCACAGCAGAGGCACCTTTACCAGAAATAAACCAATACCGAAAAGTTACTGTTTTATCATCCACTAATTACCGCCATCGAATTATTATCGTCCAGTTAACGGTTTGCTATCGGCTTGTTATCGCCGAGTCATCAGTTTCTTATCGGCACGTTAAAGCCAGATTAAAAATGTGTCAGTTATTTTATAATTAATAATAAAATCCGCATCTCTTTCATAACAAATGGATTTGTCGTCGATGTGTCACGCTCATAACATCGATAAAAATTTATAACTTTTCGACTTATTACAAATCGATAATTTTTCGGCAACGAATCTAAAACAAATTCACATGAATTCAATAACAATCCGATAATGCGCTGATGACAAATTGGTATCACTTCGATATAAAAATTGATTACTTTTTGAAAACATGTCGATAACTTTTCCAAAAGTTGAACTGGTCGGTCAATAAATAACTAGCATAGATTTAGTGTATCCATGGTGTTAAAGAAAAGAAACTATAGCTTGTCGATAAATTTTTGGAAACATTTTGAAAAAAATTTTCGGTAACGTATTGATAGCTTTTCGATAGATAATCGACAATTTTTCGATAATGAATCTAAAATTTTTCGATAAAATACCGATAACTCGTTGATAAAGACTCATTGGTAACTTTTGCTATCGATAGCAAATTTTTAAAATTTTGATAACAAATTGATAGCCCTTTTACACCCCGTCGATAACAAACCTATACAAAGCGATAACGCAACAATAAGAAACGGTAAATACTTTGATAACAAATTGATAATAAGCTGTCTAGTTTCGGTTTCGGATCGAATTCATACTTGCAATATTTTTGCTCCTCTCTTTCTTCCGTTTCGTTTCCTTTCCTTTATTTTCCTTTCCTTTCCTTTCCTTTCCTTTTCTTTCCTTTCCTTTCCTTTCCTTTCCTTTCCTTTCCTTTCATTTCCTTTCCTTTCCATTCCTTTCATTTCCTTTCTTTACATTCCTCTCCCATCCTTTTCTCTTTTCATTTCTTCTAGTTTCCTTCCCTTGCTGTATATCGTGTTTACTATCTACATTATTATCGACAATGTTATTATGCTATTGTCTTTCTTTCACCTCTTCTGTTCATCTTATTAAAATTTACTTACTTCTTTTTCTTGGCATTTCACATTCTATTTAATTCATATTTTTCATCGCTTTGTCTTTCTGTCCTCGCCAATTTCCACTTATTGATTTGCATAACGCTACAGTACAGCTGACTACACTTACTCTTACACTCCGTATTCCCTTATGCAGCATACCAATTTGACATATCATCTACACACTACGCTTACACTCTGTATACCTCCCAGCAACTGAATTTAGGTTATGTAAATTCGTTTGTACTTTAAACTCTGCAGCGAATCGCACTGCTCCACGATCAACTTAAACCCAGTTTAACACCATTATGTCAAACGAAACGGTTGTTGTTAACAAATCAATAATATTTATCAAAAGGGTTATTTTTCGTAAACAAACTTTTCAGCACCAAATTGATTAATTTGCGATAGCAAATGGGTAACTTTTCGATAACAAATTTGTTATTCTCTTATAAAAAGAAGATAACTTTTCGATAGCAAATCGATAACTTTTTGACGAATTATCGATAACTTTCCGAAATATAATTGATAGGTTCCCAATACTAAATCGAATACTTTCCTACAGCAAATAAATCATCGATAAAAAATTTACAGCTCATCGATAGGTTTTATTATTGATAGCAAATTTATTACGCTTCGATAACGAATCGATAACTCGCCGATAACACACCTGTAGCAAAGCAGCCTTTTCCCTTCCTTTCCTTTCTTGTACTTTCCTTTCCTTTCTTTTCCTATCCTTTCCTTTCTTTTACTAAAATGAGTACTTTCGCCTCACAAAATAATATATGTATGTCAGGCTATAAATTGTCCCCAGTAGCAATAGCGTTGCAAAAGATCCGCCAGCAAAGTACCGCCTGCATGTAACTTGGGTGTTGAAGTTGAGACAATGTACTTTATAAAAATTATACGATCAATGTGTTTCGACGCAGAGACTGTGATCAAATTGCTCATGCAGAAGGTTTAAGTGTTCGACAGCTGGTAATGTTATTAACGAGATCATATGGACCCAGTCCATCGTGGATGATTCTGTGATAGCCGCTTCCTTTATTGATTAATTTAAGTACATATATCTCAGACTTAAACACAAAGGTAACAACCAGCTATAACATTTTGCATACGATTAGCACCAGTTCTGAGGAAGTCATTAAACCTACACTACAACAAGTAAGGAAGGCTAAGTTCGGGTGTAACCGAACATTACATACTCAGTTGAGAGCTGTGGAGACAAAGTAAGGGAAAACCACCATGTTGTAAAAAGAACCTAGGGTAACCCTGGAATGTGTTTGTATGACAAGTGTATCAAATGAAAGGTATTAATGAGTATTTTAAAAGAAGTGGACCATAGTTCAATAGATAGACGCCATTTAGGGATATCGCCATAAAGGTGGACAAGGCCTGACTCTAGAACTCGTTTGTACGATATGGTTTTCAAACGAAATGTGTTAATGATAATTTTAAAAGGGAGTGGGCCTAAGTTCTATAGGTGGACTCCTTTCGAGATATCGCCATAAAGGTGGACCAGGGGTGGCTCTAGAATTTATTTTGTACGATACGGGTATCAAATGAAAGGTATTAATGAGTATTTTAAAAGGGCGTGGGCCTAAGTTCTATAGATGGACGCCTTTTCGAGATATCGCCATAAAGGTGGACCAGGGGTGACTCTAGAATTTGTTTGTACGATATGAGTATCAAATAAAAGGTGTTAATGAGTATTTTAAAAGGGCGTGGGCCTTAGTTCTATAGGTGGACGCCTTTTCGGGATATCGCCATAAAGGTGGACCTGGGGTGACTCTAGAATTTGTTTGTACGATATGGGTATCAAATGAAAGGTGTTAATAGGTATTTTAAAAGGGAGTGGGCCTTAGTTCTATAGGTGGATGCCTTTTCGATATATCGCCATAAAGGTGGGCCAGGGGTGACTCTAGAATTTTTTGTGCGATATGGGTATCAAATGAAAGGTGTTAATGAGTATTTCAAAAAAGGAGGGGGCCTTAGTTCTATATGTGGACGCCTTTTCGAGATATCGCCATAAACGTGGACCAGAGGTGACTCTAGACTATGTTTGTACGATATGGGTATCAAATTAAAGGTATTAATGAGGGTTTTAAAAGGGAGTGGCCCTTAGTTGTATATGTGAAGGCGTTTTCGAGATATCGACCGAAATGTGGACCAGGGTCCAGAGCATCATCTGTCGGGTACCGCTAATTTATTTATATATGTAATACCACGAAAAGTATTTCTTCCAAGATTCCAAGGGATTTTGTTTCGCCCTGCAAAACTTTTTCATTTTCTTCTACTTAATATGGTAGGTGTCACACCCATTCTAACAAGTTTTTCTCTAAAGTTATATTTTGCGTCAACAGACCAATCCAGTTACCATGTTTCATCCCTTTTTTCGTATTTGGTATATAATTATGGCATTTTTTTCGTTTTTCGTAATTTTCGACATCGAAAAAGTGGGCGTGGTCATAGTCGGATTTCGGCCATTTCTTACACCAATACAAAGTAAGCTCAGATAAGTACGTGAACTGAGTTTAGTAAAGATATATAGATTTTTGCTCAAGTTATCGTGTTAACGGCCATGCGGAAGACAGACGGACGACTGTGTATAAAAACTGGGCGTAGCTACAGAAAACAGTTACCGTCCTAGAATCTAAGCCTCTACCAAATTTCACAAGGATTGGTAAATTTTTGTTCGACTTATGGCATTAAAAGTATCCTAGAAAAATTAAATGAAAAAGGGCGGAGCCACACCCATTTTGAAATTTTCTTTTATTTTTGTATTTTGTTGCACCATATCATTACTGTAGTTGAATGTTGACATAATTTACTTATATACTGTAGAGATATTAAATTTTCTTTTAAAATTTGAATTAAAAAAAAAAATTTTTTTAAAAGTGGGCGTGGTCCTTCTCCGATTTTGCTAATTTTTATTAAGCGTACATATAGTAATAGGAGTAACGTTGCTGCCAAATTTCATCATAATATCTTCAACGAATGCCAAATTACAGCTTGCAAAACTTCTAAATTACCTTCTTTTAAAAGTGGGCGGTGCCACGCCCATTGTCCAAAATTTTACTAGTTTTCTACTCTGCATCATAAGTTCAACTCACCTACCAAGTTTCATCTCATAATCCGTATTTGGTAATGAATTATAGCACTTTTTCGATTTTTCGAAATCTTCGATTGCTATTGTCCAATATCGTTCATTTTAAATAGCGATCTGAGATGAGTGCCCAGGAACCTACGTACCAATTTTTTTCAAGATACCTCAAAATTTACTCAAGTTATCGTGTTAGCGGACAGACGGACGGACGTACGGACGGACATAGCTCAATCAAATTTTTTTTCGATCCTGATGATTTTGATATATGGAAGTCTATATCTACCTCGATTCCTTTATACCTGTACAACCAACCGTTATCCAATCAAAGTTAATATACTCTGTGAGCTCTGCTCAACTGAGTATGAACATTTCACTTTGCGTAACTGACTCCCACTTTTTCTCCAGGGTATGTACAAACTGATAAACTACATACATGTTCACTATGTTCACTTAACTTACACATAATTTCGAACGTAAGTTTGTGCAATAGCTCTGCTATCTTTACGTAATTAAGCAATCCATTTATCACTTATAGTAAAATTACTACTTGTTCTATATTACTTAATTTTATTACCTTAATAAAATGTACAGTTAGAGCGTTTGTTATACACATATTTACATTAAAGTGCCTTATTTATCTACAAAGAAACTATTGGTCCTTTCTTATAGGAATCATAAAGCTGGAGAGGATAATTCAAGCAAGAGAACTAACCATTATAGCATAATCGATTACAAGAGCTGGTAATATAGGTATTATTGCCCTGACAAACGTGCTGTGAACTTTGCCTTCTCTGGATTAGATAAAAAAGCAAAACAAATGGGTCTTGTGGTAAATGAGGACAAGACGAAGTTCTTGCTGTTATGAATGGATCGGCATATTCGCGCCTTGACAGCCTCTATTTGTAAATAAGCATTAGCAACAAGTGCTACTATGGACTAAGTAGGCAATTAAGAATTAAACTTCTCTCTAGACGAATAAAAGTCATGCTCTACAAGTCACTTATCATAGGCGTCGAGAGAAGATGAGATGGCTCGTTGGTTGTTTGGGAGAAAATTACTCTGGAAGATGCATGATCCTGTCCGTGATGTCGACGGTGAGAATCAAAGGAGGTATAATGATGAACTGTATAAGCTTTAGGCAGATATGACGATAGTGCAGCGAATAAAAGGCTAGGTCATGTTTGCGAATGGACGAAGCTATACGTCCAAGAAATAACTTCAGTCAACACCGCAATTAGCAAACAGAGGAGAGAGACTTTCGCTGGGTTGGGAGAGGCAGGTGGAGGCAGATCGCGAAACGGCGAGAGCAGCCGTGACTTGCTACGGAACACGCAGAATCGCTTAGGCGGGTAAAATCTAATTAATGATGATGATTAGAGCTTACCGTCTCTTCTCGAACACAAGCGAGATTTTCGAGACCCGAGACATCGAGAACTCGACTTCTCGCAAGATTCTCGTGTCTCGAAATACTAGTAAATCTCGCGAGCTTTTCGACATAAACTTAATTGCTGTATGGACAGCATTTATACACTTGGTTTTTATACTCAGCTGAGCAGAGTTCACAGAATATATTAATTTTGTTGGCATAACTGTACTCTGTAAAAGAGATTCATTGAGCTATGTCCGTCCATCCGTCCGTCCGTCCCTCCATAAACACGATAACTTGAGTAAATTTTGAGGTATCTTAATGAAATTTGCTATGTAAGTACCTAGGACTCATTTGAAATCGCTATTTAAAATGAACGAAATCGGACTATAACCACTTCCATTTTCTCGATATCGAAATTTCGAAAAACCGAAAAAGTGCGATAATTCATTACCAAAGACGATTAAAACGATGAAACTTGGTAGGTGGGATGATCTTATGACGCAGAATAGAAAATTTGTAAAATTTTAGACAAAGTATAGAATAGTGCCAACGCAGCGACTGAATTGAAAGTCGAAAAGCTCGCGAGTATTAGGATTATTTCGAGATTCGAGAATCTCGCGAGAATTAAAAATCGAGAAGCTCGAGAGAAGCCATGTGAACAAAATTATAATACTTATGTATGTAATAGAAATAGGCTGCAATAACCAAAATTTGCTTTAGTGCAAGTCAAAGGACTCCACCATTCAAGCCCTACGTTTCGCTAATCTTCTTAGCTTCTTCAGGGGCAGACTGCATTTATTAAATAATAGTATAATACACCACAAACAACAACGTTGAACATGAAACATAAAAATAGAAAATTATAGAACTTAAAATTGAAGAACTTTTTGTGTAAATATCACATTAAGATAAAAAACTTACAATTTATGTGTATAAATATGTAATTATAATTTACATAATGCACAGTTGTAATTAATACATAAATTAAATTCAAGTCAAAATTTAAAATGTTTAGATACCCTTCTCTTTAGGTATACTTGTCAAATTGGACTTTGATCCATAAGTAGAAAAAACCAACAATTATAAACATAATAAATAAGCGGATGAAATGTCATAAGTGTCCTCTTTCCTGTTTACAGTTCGGCTTCTGTTTTGCATTATTCGCAAGCTTTCCAGTGTCAATCTGACTTTTCCTCTTTTTTCTTTGTCTAAGATTTTCGCATTGCTTATGTCAGCTATGTGGCCAGTGGCTGTTGTATGTTGCGATAGTGCTGTGCTGTTTTTGTTGTTTTTAATGTCTGCAGCATGTTCTTTTAATCTTACGCCTAGTGTACGTTTTGTTGTTCCTATGTATGTTTTATTGCATGTTTGGTTTTCTGTTCCCTTACATTCGATTTCGTAAACTACATTGTTTTGTTGTGACGTTGGAATCGGGGTTTTTGTTTTGGTGTAGATACTTGACAGGGTTATGTTAGATTTATATGCCAAACATACGTTGTTGTTGCTTTTGATTAAGCTTTTGTTAAAATTGTCTGTTAGCCTAGGTATGTATGTTACACTGTAAAATTGTTTAGGTCTGCCATCGGTATTTTCTGTAGTGTTGTAGATTTTTGTGTGTTTAATCTGTTCCATTTCCTGTTTTATTAGATTTTGTATGAGTGTGTGAGGGTAATTATTTTGTATTAATATATTAGTGATTTTTTTCAAATTTTTATCCCAGAATTTTTGGTGGCAAATTTTCAGCACTTTGTATATGAGGTTTTTTGCGGTATTCACTTTATATTTAGAGGGCTGGGCTGAAAGATAATTAATTAAACGCCCAGATGAAGTGGGTTTGGTATACCAATCTAGCACAAGTTTATTGTCCATTCTGAAGATACGTGTGTCTAGAAAGGGGATGCTGCCATTATTTTCAACTTCCACCGTGAAATTGAGTTTGTTGTGGTACTTGTTGAGGGTATGTAGGATTTGATCTAAGTCCCTTCTCTTCACGATAGCAAATATATCATCCACGTATTTGCATAAGAATTTTATATTTATATTTGACCTTTCTTTAAGTTCTGCCATAGCGTAATTTAATAGGTCATCCATCACCAAGTCGGCTATAGTAGGAGAGAGTGGGTTTCCCATCGGCATTCCATAGGTTTGAGCGTAAAGCTTATCGCCCCACAGAAAATAATTATTATCTTTTAAACAAAAGCTCAGTAATCCCAGAAATTGTTTTTTTGTGATGGAGTTTCTTCTGGAGATCTCATCCCATTTTTTCATTATTATCTTGATCGCGAGCATCGTAGGTATATTAGTGAACAATGATACTACATCAAACGACACCAGTATGTCGTCGTCGGAAAGATTTATATTGTTGGTTTCTTCTTTGAGTTCAAAGGAATTTTTTATATTAAGTTCATCAGATATTAAATCTTTGAGGATATCTCCAACATATCTAGATAATCTGTAACATGGTACATTTATGGACGATACTATTGGACGGAATGGATGAGCAGGTTTGTGTATTTTAGGCAAGCCATACATTCTGGGGGCATTAGCAGTTGAGCACATAAGCTGTTGTTTTTCTTTTAAGGTAATGGCTTTGTTTTTGTATAAGTCTTCTACTAATCTATTGTTTTTCCTTTGGAGTTCATTAGTAGGATCATTCCTAAGTGTTTTATATGTGTTTTTGTCGTCTATTATTTTACTCATTTTTTCGGTATATTCTTCTTTGTATAGTACCACGGTTTTGTTTCCTTTGTCGGCGTCAGTTATAATAATATTTTTGTGTGCATTCAAAAATAATTTGGTTTTTTTAAATGTTTCCAAAATAAACTTTTCTTTGGAGTTATGCTTATTACCTCGTTTAAATTGTAGTATTCTATTACTTAGCTTGTTTCTAATTACGTCTTTCGTTTTATCATCGTCAAAGGTCTGTATTATTTGTTCCATTTCCGCTATGACATGTATTGGTGTAAAATTTCTTTTAGTCGTTGGGATAGTGAACTTCCTACCCAGAGAGAGTAGCCACTTGACTTCCTCTGGAAAAACAATGTCCGTTTTGTTTACGAACCAATCGTTGTTCATATGGATTCCCATGTTGGAAATTTGTTCATGATTAAGTTTTTTTAATTTTTTATTGTGTGTTTCTTTTATCTCCTTAGTTATTCTTTTGTACAGTAACTCTTGTTTATCTACAAACGCGCGGTAATCTCCATCATTCATGTATCGTTTTATCTGTTGATCGGAGTTGTATATGTTATTCCTAATGGCTTTTATGTTTATGTTTGTTTGCGTTATTTCTACGTTTATTACTTTTTTGAGAAACAGATGTTTGGATCTTTCAAGCTGTTGCTTAACCCTCTCAGATGTAGTTTTAATAGTAAGTCCTTTAGTGATATTAGTGAGATGATTCGGGATTAAATCGTATTTCTTGCATTCAAGCAAGAATTACAATTGGTTTAATTGCTTGGCAAGTTTTTGTTTTTGCTTACTATAGTGTTTTAGTGTTATGCAAACATGCTCTCCATATTTGTATTTTATATGATTATAATAGTGCTTCATTATGGAATTGCAAAAACTTGCCAAGCAATTAAACCAATTGAAATTCTTGCTTGAATGCAAGAAATACGATTTAATCCCGAATCATCTCACTAATATCACTAAAGGACTTACTATTAAAACTACATCTGAGAGGGTTAAGCAACAGCTTGAAAGATCCAAACATCTGTTTCTCAAAAAAGTAATAAACGTAGAAATAACGCAAACAAACATAAACATAATAGCCATTAGGAATAACATATACAACTCCGATCAACAGATAAAACGATACATGAATGATGGAGATTACCGCGCGTTTGTAGATAAACAAGAGTTACTGTACAAAAGAATAACTAAGGAGATAAAAGAAACACACAATAAAAAATTAAAAAAAATTAATCATGAACAAATTTCCAACATGGGAATCCATATGAACAACGATTGGTTCGTAAACAAAACGGACATTGTTTTTCCAGAGGAAGTCAAGTGGCTACTCTCTCTGGGTAGGAAGTTCACTATCCCAACGACTAAAAGAAATTTTACACCAATACATGTCATAGCGGAAATGGAACAAATAATACAGACCTTTGACGATGATAAAACGAAAGACGTAATTAGAAACAAGCTAAGTAATAGAATACTACAATTTAAACGAGGTAATAAGCATAACTCCAAAGAAAAGTTTATTTTGGAAACATTTAAAAAAACCAAATTATTTTTGAATGCACACAAAAATATTATTATAACTGACGCCGACAAAGGAAACAAAACCGTGGTACTATACAAAGAAGAATATACCGAAAAAATGAGTAAAATAATAGACGACAAAAACACATATAAAACACTTAGGAATGATCCTACTAATGAACTCCAAAGGAAAAACAATAGATTAGTAGAAGACTTATACAAAAACAAAGCCATTACCTTAAAAGAAAAACAACAGCTTATGTGCTCAACTGCTAATGCCCCCAGAATGTATGGCTTGCCTAAAATACACAAACCTGCTCATCCATTCCGTCCAATAGTATCGTCCATAAATGTACCATGTTACAGATTATCTAGATATGTTGGAGATATCCTCAAAGATTTAATATCTGATGAACTTAATATAAAAAATTCCTTTGAACTCAAAGAAAAAACCAACAATATAAATCTTTCCGACGACGACATACTGGTGTCGTTTGATGTAGTATCATTGTTCACTAATATACCTACGATGCTCGCGATCAAGATAATAATGAAAAAATGGGATGAGATCTCCAGAAGAAACTCCATCACAAAAAAACAATTTCTGGGATTACTGAGCTTTTGTTTAAAAGATAATAATTATTTTCTGTGGGGCGATAAGCTTTACGCTCAAACCTATGGAATGCCGATGGGAAACCCACTCTCTCCTACTATAGCCGACTTGGTGATGGATGACCTATTAAATTACGCTATGGCAGAACTTAAAGAAAGGTCAAATATAAATATAAAATTCTTATGCAAATACGTGGATGATATATTTGCTATCGTGAAGAGAAGGGACTTAGATCAAATCCTACATACCCTCAACAAGTACCACAACAAACTCAATTTCACGGTGGAAGTTGAAAATAATGGCAGCATCCCCTTTCTAGACACACGTATCTTCAGAATGGACAATAAACTTGTGCTAGATTGGTATACCAAACCCACTTCATCTGGGCGTTTAATTAATTATCTTTCAGCCCAGCCCTCTAAATATAAAGTGAATACCGCAAAAAACCTCATATACAAAGTGCTGAAAATTTGCCACCAAAAATTCTGGGATAAAAATTTGAAAAAAATCACTAATATATTAATACAAAATAATTACCCTCACACACTCATACAAAATCTAATAAAACAGGAAATGGAACAGATTAAACACACAAAAATCAACAACACTACAGAAAATACCGATGGCAGACCTAAACAATTTTACAGTGTAACATACATACCTAGGCTAACAGACAATTTTAACAAAAGCTTAATCAAAAGCAACAACAACGTATGTTTGGCATATAAATCTAACATAACCCTGTCAAGTATCTACACCAAAACAAAAACCCCGATTCCAACGTCACAACAAAACAATGTAGTTTACGAAATCGAATGTAAGGGAACAGAAAACCAAACATGCAATAAAACATACATAGGAACAACAAAACGTACACTAGGCGTAAGATTAAAAGAACATGCTGCAGACATTAAAAACAACAAAAACAGCACAGCACTATCGCAACATACAACAGCCACTGGCCACATAGCTGACATAAGCAATGCGAAAATCTTAGACAAAGAAAAAAGAGGAAAAGTCAGATTGACACTGGAAAGCTTGCGAATAATGCAAAACAGAAGCCGAACTGTAAACAGGAAAGAGGACACTTATGACATTTCATCCGCTTATTTATTATGTTTATAATTGTTGGTTTTTTCTACTTATGGATCAAAGTCCAATTTGACAAGTATACCTAAAGAGAAGGGTATCTAAACATTTTAAATTTTGACTTGAATTTAATTTATGTATTAATTACAACTGTGCATTATGTAAATTATAATTACATATTTATACACATAAATTGTAAGTTTTTTATCTTAATGTGATATTTACACAAAAAGTTCTTCAATTTTAAGTTCTATAATTTTCTATTTTTATGTTTCATGTTCAACGTTGTTGTTTGTGGTGTATTATACTATTATTTAATAAATGCAGTCTGCCCCTGAAGAAGCTAAGAAGATTAGCGAAACGTAGGGCTTGAATGGTGGAGTCCTTTGACTTGCACTAAAGCAAATTTTGGTCATTGCAGCCTATTTCTATTACATACATATTCAAAAAGTGTTGACCAGCTTAATCAAATATAATACTTATATATACTTATGTTTGAGTTAAATTTCATTGAAAAACAATATAATAAAAACAAAATTACAAGTAAAAACAAGTAAGGAAGGCTAAGTTTGCGTACAAACCACATGACGTACTCAGCCGGGAGCTTAGTTGCGTTGGTTTCGTAGATAGTTTATAGGTGGTTTTTAATTCCATATTACAAACGTTTGGGAAATATCGATCAAATTTCAGACCAAGGGTTACGTTTTTTGGAACGATTTTCCTTCATCCTTTGTCAAATAGGGGAAAATAACCATGTAGGAAAATTAGCCTAGGGTAACCCTGGAATGTGTTTGTATGACATGGGTATCAAATAGAAGCATTAAAAAGTATTTTAAAAGGGAGTGGGCCATAGTTCTATAGGTGGATGTCATTTCGGGATATCGCCATAAATGTGGACCAGGGGTGACTCTATAATGTGTTTGTACGATATGGGTATCAAATTAAATGTATTAATGGGGCTTTAAAGGGGAGTGGCCCTTAGTAGTATATGTGAAGGCGTTGTCGAGATATCGACCAAAATGTGGCCCAGGGTGACCCAGAATCACCATATTTCATCCCTTTTTTTGTATTTGGTATAGAATTATGTCATTTCTTTTCATTTTTCGTAATTTTCGATATTGAAAAAGTGGACGTGGTCATAGTCGGATTTCGCCCATTTTTTTACCAAGATAAAGTGAGTGGAGGTAAGTACGCGAACTAAGTTTAGTAAATATATATAGATTTTTGCTCAAGTTATCGCGTTAACGGCCAAGAGGAAATACAGACGGTCGACTGTGTTTAAAAACTAAGCGTGGCTTCCACCAATTTCGCCGATTTTCACAGAAAACAGTTACCGGCATAGGAGCTATGCTATTACCAAATTTTACAAGGATTGGTAAATGTTTTTCCGACTTACGGCATTATAAGTATTTTAAACAAATTAAATGAAAAAGGGCGGAACCGCGCCCGTTTTGATATTTTCTTTTATTTTTGTATTTTGTTGCGCCATATCATTACTGGAATGGAATGTTTTCATAATTTACTTATACACTGTAAAGATATTCCATTTTTTTGTTAAAATTTGACTTTAAAAAAATTTTTTTTTAAGTGGGAGTGTTCGTCATCCTATTTTACTAATTTTTGTGTACACCACATATAGTAATATGAGTACGCTCCTGCCAAATTTCATCATGATATATTCAACGACTGTCAAATTGCAGGTTGCAAAACTTTTAAATTACCATATTTTAAAAGCAAGTTCGAGAAATCGTACGCTATAATGATGATGATGATTTATGTAGTTTATATGAATTGAAAAAATAAGTCATACATTTACAGAGACGGTTAGTTCGTATTTCCATCCGTCTCTGTTGTTGTTGTTGTTCTAGAGGTGAAGACACTCCCCAAAGTTTCTTGCCTTCCAGTGATAAAATTTTAAAATTTCCATAAGTACTAAGTGAACGAATTTCCTTAAAGTGTGAGTCAAAATAGTGTCGAAATGTCACAGCCGTCGCTATATATTTTTAATCTGTCCCTAGCTTCAGGGGTTTTCATTGATGATTGGAAAAGCACTTCTATTACCCCTATTTTTAAAAGTGGAAATAAAAATGATATTTTAAATTATAGGCCTATATCCAAGTTGTCGTCTGTTGCCAAGCTATTTTAATGCATTGTAAAAGAGAAACTTTATTTTCATGTGAAACATATAATTTGCGCAAATCAAGATCTTGGCGTGTATTTTGATAGCAAACTAAATTTTACTACTCATTTAAACTACATAATTACAAATTCTTTTGGAACACTTGCCTTTGTGAAACGCCACTCTTCTAATTTTTCAGACCCATATACCTATAAGCTTTTGTACTCGGCTTTTGTCCGTTCTAAAATGGAATACGCGGCTGTCATTTGGAGACCATACCATTCAGTCCACATAAATCGTCTGGAGAAAGTCCAAAAGTGCTTTGTTCGTTTTGCTTTACGCTCTCTTAACTTTACTGAACCGATTCCGTCGTACGTTGCCCGTTGTCGATTAATTAGTTTGGTATCGTTATCCGATAGGAGAACGCTATTATCGGTTACATTTATTATGGATCTTGTTTCTGCCAGGATAGATTGTCCTTCCTTACTTCAGCTAGTTAACTTTAATGTGCCCTGCAGAAATTTACGAAATTTTGTTGGTTTTCGTGTTGGACTTAACAGAACAATCTATGGTGCTAACGCTCCCTTGAATAGAATTATGTCTGATTACAACTATTTCTCAAATTTTCTGGATTTAGATTTTACGTATACCAAATCGGTTATACAGTTCAAACTAAAAACCTATTTTTTAAGTAATACCTAATTTACATTAGTTGTACTATATTCTTAAGTGTCTGCTGTATAATAGACATACAAGTAAATAAATAAATAAATAAATATAATGCACTTTAACACATGTTTATTAACTCATTTCACTTTTGTTAACAATGTCTACATTTTGGTATTCAAAGTGATGCAGCTCAGACAAATCTTAAATATTCTCATGTATAGTTTGTCAAGGGCCTTACTGCATACTTAATTTTATAAATTCAAAGTAGAAACTGTTTAGATTTTTTCGTCCCCCGAGGCACCCTAATGTACATGTGTTTCAGATGTATAACTTCCAAACACGCATTTAAGAACAGCGAATATAAAACGGAATCCGTAAAAGTTTTGCTCTAAAATCAGAAATTAATATTTAATCGCTAACATGTTTAAGAATAGTGCATGAACACTAACACACGAGCGCAAGTATTTAGCACGTTTTTGACGCTATAAATAGGTAATCATGTAATTGCATATGTTTGTGTAACAAATATAGGGACATAAAACTTGCATTGCATGTAAAGAATAATTAGTTAGAGAAGAGTAGGTTAGAGGAGTAGAAGTGCTTTTTGACTTTTTTATAATACAATAAATTCTATAAAACTACCATTCAGTTGGTGTGTATCAGTGTGTGGTGTGATATCGAATCCAGTAAGTATCGATATAATCCAGGGGTGGCTTGCCGTAATTCGATAGTAGAGACTCGTTGAATCGATACTTCAAGTCGATATCGAACGCTCGATGATGCCATTTTAGTTCCCGTATCTTGGTATGATCTCTTTCGTTTGCAGATTTTAAAGGGTGTTTAGAAAGCTTTTTGGAGCTACCAAAATATTTTGTTTTATAAATAGCGTTTGTTTCTTAATCTCTGTAGAAAAAATCATTCCCTAGTTAATCAGCAAAGCATAAAAATATAACTTACAAAAAGGCAGTTCGACACCTGATTTGGTATTGAACAGTTTGTGTCGAACGTTCGATAAGACGCGTCGACAATTTGTGTTACGGAAAGCGAAAGCGATTATTTTATACTCGTTCGTGATCGATATCGAATTACGGAAAGCCTCCCCAGCACAGTAGTGGCATTTTAAAATATGTGAATGTAAAGCTCCAGTTGAAGGCTAAGGTTTACTTCCAAATTCTAAAGAAAAGGTTCTTTATGAGATTTTCATGAAGATTATAGACTGCTAGTTGCTGTTGTAGGGTCAATTTATTTTTTCGAAAATTTAAATGAGACCTCTTGCTATCCAAACACGGCATTAGATCGGGGAAAAAAAGATCGACCTAAATCTCTTCGGAGGTGTATCGCGCCTTGTATTTTTTTTGTAAGCAGACTTTCGTAAATATCGTTATTTAAGCGTTTATTATGGGAATGAACAAAGTTTATATATGGGCAATTCAAGGAGTGTCGTGTTCATTTCATATTTTAAGTATAAAGCTCTTTCCATGGTTTCCAAAATAATATTTGATTTAAGCTTAGCACAAACGGCGAAGAGGAGACCTTGTGAATTGCACAATAGTACTGTTTGCTCTAATATAAAACGTTCGTTTGATTTGCTTTTGATCTACCCAGAATCAGGTAAACATTATTTATGCTTTGGATAATTTATATAACAAATCGTCTCAAAATTTATTCTTACCCACAAATATCTATTAGTGACTAAAGATGGTATATTAGTTGAGAGAAATTAACATACAGAGCCGTCCATTTGGTAAATTATTTTTCTTATATATTTGAACCTTTTATAGAAATCTCGATACGATACTGGAGTCTATATGCTCAATTCCATAAAGTATTGTCACAAGTGAAAAGATATATAGGTAAAGTTTCATATCGGAATTGATGTCCCTATCTACTGACAGAAGAATTCGTTTAAGATAGAGTCATTCCAAGCTGGGCATTTTGAGTCCGTTTATGGTAAGAGCTTGCTCGACAATCCTTGAAATTATTGCCTACAACTCCTTGGTATAAATCTGATTTGCAAATGCTAGTTTAAACAGAGACTGTTTAGGGAAATATTTGATGTGACTCATTGCCGACCCACAGATTAAGGAGCGGTATATTGCGTAGCAACTGCTTCAATATTAAGACCAAACGGTGCACTATGCATAGAGAAATTGAGGAATTTCACACTAAAAAAGAAGACACTTTCTCATTTTCAATTTACACGTTCTTATTAACAAGTGAATATTCTTAATATCATATTATTATTATTATTACTAGGCCTACAAGCACTGCGACTTTTGTGCAGGTCTATTGTGCACGACCTTTCAGCTTACTTTGTATCTGAAAGCTATTGATGTATCAAAGTACTTCTTCAGGCTTTCTATTCTATATCACATAGGAATTAAGAGTCACACAACATAGATGTGATAGTATCCGCCCAACTAGAGCGACACATTTGCAGAAAATGTGAAGCGGCGTTTAATCCTCCAGCTCACAGAAATTATAAATTTTAGTATCGGATAAATTTAATTTACTTAGGTGATATCGTAGGCCACAGTGTCCCGCATAGTACCCAAAGGGAGTTATTAGGTTCTCCTTGGTTAGATTAATGAGTTTGGCTGATACTTTCGCTACCGGAAGTATAAACAGTTTGACCTTTCTTTGCCCTGGGCAGTTAAGTGAGGTCTGAATTGTTTAGTTTTGCTGTTACTTACAGTTTCCCTCGTGTGTGCTTTTGTAAGTCCACAAAAGGGCTCTGGACCATAAAATGCTGCTAAAGCACCCTGCTTTGCTAGTTAATCTGCATGTTCATTACCTTCAGGTACTTGATTTCCGGGAACCCATCCGAACAAAACCTTGTTTTTGGCTCACAGATCATTAGCGATTTCACTGCAGTCATCCACTATCTTAAATGAGACTGTGTAGCATTGCAAGGCACGCAGGGCCGTCTGGCTGTCCGACATAATCTAGATGCTCTTCGATGTTGAGCCTCTCCACAGACATTCTCTACCACAGACTTCTATTGCATGTATTTCTGCCAGAAATATGGTGGCGTAGCATTCGACTGGTATCGATTTCTTGAAGTTCGGCGCATAAATGCCAGTTCCCGTTCTTCCGTCATCGAATTTCGATCCATCCGTGAACCAGACCTCTGGGTCAGGTCACCAGGACTCCCTGTTTCCTGGTGGGTCCTCTCCAGAATAGAGACTTCGAAGTTCCGTGAGATTCTGAGCTTACTCAATATCATATAGCTTTCTCTCTTTTACAACAGAGTAGTCTCAATTGCAAGTGACGTTCTAGCATTATCATTAACAAGCCTTCTCATTAAGAAGTGACTATTTTTATTTCCATATGACACCTTCATATTTGCAGTTGATTATTCTCATTTATAACTGACTATTGTCAATAACAAATGACGTTTTCTCATTTTCAATCTACACTTTCTTATTTTTAATTGTACGTTCTCAATGGTATTTACTCATTCACAATAGACTTTTCTCATTAACAAATTATACTTTGGTTTTATCATTTGATGATTTCTGATTTAAAATTTACTACTCTCACTTCCATATGATATTTTCACACTTAAATTTAAATATTCTCATTTACAAACGACTATTCTTAATAACAAATAACGCTTTTGCATTTTTGTTTGATGCTCATATCGGACAGTCTTATATCGAGTAAAGCTTTCGCATTTACAATATACTATTTATTTTCACCATTTCCATATGCTTTCCCATTTACAACGGATTTCTGTAATTTACAACTGCCTATTCTCAATTGCAATTGACACATTCATATTTACATTTAATGCTTCCTCATTTCTCCTTTTAAAATTTAGTTTTTATACCCAGCTGTACTTGAACACGTCGCTGATGATGGACAGCAGGTCTGTCCGAAATGCATTTGTTGTGCCAAATAAAAAATATATGTTGTTAGTGTATTAGTGTGTTTTTTATTTTTTATTTGACAAACTTATTTTGTAGTCAATAAAGGAAATTGGAGAAAAATCATTTTACGTGTTGTCAGACTACAAACCTTAGGTTCGGCTATTTTAATAAATAAATAGTTCTCACACAGTTTACAGGGTATTATAACTTTGATTGGATAACGGTTGGTTGTACAGGTATAAAGGTATCGAAATAGATGGAGACTTCCATATATCAAAATCATCAGTATCGAAAAAAATTTGATTGAGCCATGTCCGTCCGTCCGCTAACACGATAACTTGAGTAAATATTGAGATATCTTCACCAAATTTTGTACACGAGCTTATCTGGACCTAGAATCGATTGGTATTGAAAATGCAGGAAATTGAATGATAAACACGCCCAATTTGTACATATATGTGTCCCGGTCTATGGTGGCTTATGACTCAAAAAAAATTACTACTACTAAGAAACCGAAGAAATGCATTGTTTATCTTTAAGAGCTGTTTCCCGCAATTTCTTTTTTGAGTCATAAGCCACCTTTTCTTAGACCGGGTCACATATAACATTTTGGAAAACACAAAAAACCTGAATATTTAGTAAATAATACATCTAGAATGTTGAAATTTGACGTTTGCACTGATATTGAGACTCTTGAAAAAAATGTGAAACAAAATTTTAAAATGGGCGTGGCACCGCCTTCTTGTGATAAAATCAATTTTACAAACATTATTAATCATAAATCTAATATCTTTAAACCTATCATAACAAAATTCGGCAGAGAGAGGTTGCCTTTACTATAAGGAATGCTTTAAAGAAAAATTAACGAAATCGGTTAAGGACGACGCCCTCTTTAATATAAAAGATTTTTACAGGTGTCGAGGACGAATAAAATAAGCTATATCCTTGCAGAAAAGAACTTTAAATCAATGGAATTTCATTTCCCAAGTGGATTTATAACAGCAAATAGGAAAAATTTCAAATTTAAAAAATGTGCGCGGCACTGCCCATTTATGACTAAGCAATTTTCTATGTTTCGGGAGCCATAACTCGAAGAAAAATTAGCTTATGATAGAACCATATGTATATGTTTTATTGCACAGCCTTGTAACACTATTAAGCACACAAAACAAAAAACAACAGCATATCAAGTATACAGCTGAGTAAGTAATGTTCGGTGTCACCCAAACTTAGACCTCCTTACTTGTTTATTTTCGTCAAGATCTAAGCGGAATGAACGACGCCATGAACTAGTGAAGGAAAAAATCGAGTGGAAATATCTTTTATTATGTGTAGCTATGTATATCTCTTCGCGCTTATAAAAGCCTCACTAAAAACCCCAAATTTTAAACGAAGACATATTTCGCTTGTAATCTTAGCCTCCCTACAAACATGCAATAGCTTTAAAACTGCTGAAAACTTTTTCACTGCTTCATATTTCCTTAAAATGTCCAATATGGTTATGATGTAAAATTCATAAATTCTAGAAGACTTTATTTCTAAATGGCCTACTAAATTGAATAAGGCCAGTTAAGCATATGAAAATGAAATTCATTATTTAACATAAAACACTTGAGCAGAAACCCACAAAAAAATTAAATTCAAAAACAAACAAAAAATTTAAATTATTTTTAGCACTTCTATGCACAAGGGCACATTCAACCACAACTATGCCAGTATTATAAGTACACATTAGGTTGGACCAAAAACTCGTTGTAGGAGAGATAAAAATATGTTTACCTCAGCTTCACTTCCATTGGTAGGCCTACGCTATAGTGTGACTATTTATATTTGCAGACGTACGCCAATTAGTGTAGACGCTAATTGGCCTCAGGATGTGGCTACCACCTAAAGATACTGCCTAAATTACATACTTGTCCTCTGAAAGCAATCTTCAACAGAACGCTGCAAGAACGAGAATACTCAGTAGCTTCAGTGACCTCAGTTTAGCCAACGGATCTGTAGAGGAATGCTATAAAAGCCTTCGAAAAGGGCATCGGCCAAGGAATCACATTACGCTCGAGATAAAAGCGCTTCAATAGAAAGTATTATTATGAAGACATGATGAAAGAGAGTTCCCCTTTTAATATAAGGAAAAGAAGGACAAAATATATGTCTTGCCAATCACATATTGATGGCATTAATACCCCATACATGCGGATAATAACATGAGATGATATATGAAGAACAATGACAACAAACCGATGTTAGGAGCATATTGTGACGAACTTGATGATTCTTCAAATAAGGAAAAATACCCGCTGAAAAAATAAAAGATGTTCAATGTCGACGGTAAAGAGTTGCTTAAGCTAGCCATTTTACATAACTTGTTCGGTTGTGATGAACCCTTTTTGATTGTTAGTTAGGTGAATTATACTCACTTCTTTACTTAATATCTAAAAATTCCATTTACTTTGTAATCAGCCACTATTAATGCACTTAAGAACTTTTGAAGCAAAATTCCACTGTCAACAATCTGATTAAAATGCCAACAAACTGCTTAGTTTGCTTTACTACCCAAAATCTTTGAGATTACCAACGAAAAACGAAATCTGCGTCCCGGAATCGTGTACAACATAATTTAAAATAAATCTCGAAATATTAGACAGAACATTTTTGCGAGGTGTGTCAATGACCTTTAGTATTAACTGATAGCTTAGTCTGCAGTATTGAAAAGTTACGAGCCTTTTTTTTTCTTACTGGTTCTCGTGTTTGTTTTGGTTTTACGAATAAATTAAAAAAGGACGAATAAATAAAAGGTTTCTATGTACTTACGCTCAATTTTCCATCTGCTAACATACCATATCGAAAACAAAGAAGATGACCTGTAATTTATCAGCCGATTCAGCCTTCTTTTATAATGAGGTAGACATTACTGAGAGTTGAGAATGTAATCTGGACTGGAAGCTGATATCGTCTGTCTGCCCGCAAGGTAACTTTACTTGCTAGGTCGTCGTATGTTTTTTTTTTTTTTTTTGCCGAGAGATGGCAATGTGATGCTTCAACCACACTTAACCTTCTACCGTCTTAGTACTACCCTACCTACTAGGCTATACGTCTGCTGGGATAACGTTGGAATTCTTTGACAGTCGCACAGGCTGAAACCTACATATGTACGTATATGCCACAAAATTTCCGCCCTCGCTAGCTGCCGAATTTCTTACAGCGTTTTCTACTTGCTTATCACCGCATAGGAGGGGTATTTCCAAACTAACGTGACGTGACATTTTTATGACTAAATGTTAAAAAAAAATGCTTTATTTAATATTTCAGAAACTTTTTTTCAAATAGTTGCATTGTAATAAAGGAGACTTTATTTTAGTAAAAGAATTACCAAAATTTATTAAAAATACTAAGTTAGCTAATATATGGGCTGGCTTGACGTTGCAAAAAACGGAAGTCCCCTTTGGCTTGAATTTTGAAAAGGCATAATTCTTCGAATTGGGTAGAACTATTCGCGTGAAATTTTTTGTCGACATATTTAAATATTTAAGGTTAATGTTCCAATTTCCTATATTAAAAAGATCTTTTCGTTTTTTTTTCACCAGACAAAGTATCTAGCGTGACGTTAGCTGACGTTATGTTACTGAAATTAAAACCATAAAAATTTTTTTTGTTGATATACCAATTTTAAAATTTTTTGTAGAAATTCCAAATTGAAGGGATGTATCACGATACAATTACAAGGTGACTGACGTTGGCAGCTTCTTTTTCTAATCTGCCATCTTGAACTCCCACTCTGAAACTTAATTTGCCTCTTTGCGAAACCACTTTTTCATTGAGAGGAAAAACTGTAGTAAGAACCATTCAAATTTTCCTGGAAAGGTATGCAAAGACATCACTTTTTTTCTCCAATCCTATATTGAGTTGACTTTTCTGTAACTCAAATGCGTAAAATTTTTTATATAAAACATTTTATATTAAACGAAATTGTTTGAATTTTAATATTTCCTTCGAAAATAATGGCAAGATGTTTTTAATAATAATTCTAATACATGTTTTAACTATTTGATGTTTCTGCTTAACTGCTGTTTCAGGATGCACGTTTTGCAGCTCAATAGCAAGGGCTGACTTTGGCTATGACGAGATAGTGACCCGTTTTGATATTGATTCTCGAATGATGCGCATATTAAAAAGAATTAAAGCATGTGCCTTCCACGTGTCGCGACATGGTCGATCTGGCTGCGTTGTTTTATATGTCTGATGTTTGGCGGCGCAGATGAATATAACATTGAAGAACAATGTACACATTTCACCTCATTATAGCGAAACATTCAAATAGAGCCATGAATCACGCTATCTGCACCAGAACAATTTCTTTCATGCACACTGCAATAAACATCGCATCCTTTAATAATTCTTTAATTCAGTACAAATGTGTTTTTATGCAGCAGTTGCCTATGCAGTTCAAAACTCGCTCTGCATGAAAAAGTGTTAAAGCTCATACAGGTCATCACTATACCCCTTTCGATGTTGTTGTGATAAGGACACTCCCCGAAGGTCTTGGGGAGTGTTATCGAGTTGATGGTCCTTTGCCGGATGCAGATCCGGTACGTTCCGGTACCACCTCGGGAACGATTTGTTATGACCACATGGGACCTTCTAGGCCATTCCACCCTCCCACCCCCTAGATCTATGAGGAGTTCGGGGTAGCCAAAGCCTCGGCTGTTAATGAAAGAGGATTCGTCACGTATAGGTGAGGTTGAAAATTGGGTTTGGAGAAGCTATATATTACGCTGGCAACCCCTTGAAAGGGTTGCGCTACACAACCCCTTGAATCTATTTGGTATTTTAGTCGCCTCATACGACTGGCATACCTACCGCGGGTATATTCTAACCCCCTACCTCGCTGGATTATTCTTCGATACTCGCCGTCGGCATCAAGTGCCCGACCATAAATCTTCCGGAAAACTTCTCTCGACACCGTCAATGATTCCCGAGCCATAGAGCACGACGGGCATGATGAGTGAATTGTACAGAGTGATTTTTGTTGTTTGTTCGGGATGGGACTTTACTTTTCAGTTGCCTAAACAGTTCAAAGTAGCACTTGTTTGCCTAATTGATTGATTGATTTCTAATCTGACATTGTTTTTTCTGTTAATGCTGGTTTCAAAATAGACGAAATCCTTTACAGTGTCGAAATTATACCCGTCAACAGTGACGTGGCTGCAAGGTGCAAATGGCCCGATTCTTTCTTGGGTGACAGCAAGTACTTCGTATTGTCTTCATTTACCGCAAGAACCAATCCGTTAAGTAAAAAAAGAAAAAAATTGTTTCTAAAGTACTTTGAGCTGGCTTCCACAATTTCGTTATGGTAAACAAGCCTATATATGGCGGCAGTCGTAATGACCTATATTCACTTTTTATTTTTATAAACAAATGACAAGATATTAGTTTCGTTACTATTTTGGATTAAGTGCTTTGCTATAAAAAAAGTACTCAATTTAATACTGTTTCACAAAGCGGCCTCTTCTGTTCTTCCCCTTTCTCTCATCATTCGTATTAATTGGGAGCTTTCAAAATGAGCTGTCATTACATAGACCATCTTGTCGTTATTACATCATGGGATGTATGGAGATATTCAATTGGGGTTAGCGCTGTGATTTTGTTGTTTTGAAAAAATAAACCAAATTAATATGCACATACCATTTGAAGTTTAAAAATAAAACATGCATTTTATTTCAAAAATGTGTATTTTTTATTTAAAAATATTTGAAATAAGCAATAATAACGCTTTAAAGGTTTATTTTATTATTATTATTATTATTATTACAAAATAATTTTATGTGAAAACGCATTCTCGGCTGCTTTTATTTGCCTGTCTTCGCTGACTGATAAATGACAAATTTTAAGTATTCCAGACATTTTAGGCAACTCATTCCACTTTTCTATTAGCAAAACAGAAAGCTCTTCTATTTACTGTGTGTTAATGTAAGTTAAGTTAACACCAAAAATATGATTTCGAGCAGATTGGTAAAAAGAAACTGCAGTATCCTAAATTATATTTTTCGTTTTTGTCACCTGCCAAACTTTTCGTTTTATCGCTGCTCCTACCCCCATCGACCGCACCTTTTCCATGAGAAGTTGCAAAATAGTTGCACTCTACAATTTTGCAACCAAAATCAAACACAAAATCTGGCACGCTTTGCGCAATAAACTTATTTTTAAACTGAGAGCTACTTCCATCCGAAAAAATATAAATATTTTGAAATTGGTAATATTCTTTCTTGATTATGTCTACAAGTTTTGTTAAAAAAACAGCACACATCGAATTTATTGTGAGTGAGTTTGTCACTGATTATAGCATACGATTTTACTTCGCCAACCAGCCAAGCAACGCAAGTGAAAATGGTAATTTGACGGTAGCTAAAATGTACGCTTTGTACTTCATTTTGACAAGTTAACCTATAATTCTCTGCAAAGTCAATTTGTAGAATTAGATTTTCTGAGCTAATGTTATTATTATTTTTTTTTTGCTTGCGAAATAGTTTTGTGGGAACGTTTAAAAAAAAGACGCATTTAAACAAAGTAACTGTGCATCTAGTTCTTACAAAAGATCAGATAGAGAACCTTCGGTGTATGTCAAAACAATATGGTCTTCAACTTTGCGCCAATGTTTATATTTAACAGCTTATCCATCAATGGCCAATATTTTAGGGGCTCTAATTAATTTCTTATATCTGGAACACAATTGTAGCAGTTATTCATCATTCATTTTACCAACCTTATTCTATACTTTGATGCCCTCTCTTTTGCTTTTAAACGGCTTCTCTCCAGACTTAGTGGGTCAGTTATTAGTTTTTCGCTATAGAAGTTTGAGTATTTTTTAAAGTTACTCGAAGAATCCATCTGTATAAGACATGATTAAATTGGAATTCAGAATGAGGCATCACCTATCGAGAAAATTACTTACAATATGGCGTGACGTTACGAAACTTTGAAGCTCAATATGGAAGTAATTACTTGCTTAAACGGCGTGATTTTTAATTTAGTTTGTAAATTTTGTCAACTTTTATTAAAATACAAAACTATTTGCATCTACAATTGCCAGCGCAGATATAATAAGACTAAATAGCCTCTGTATAACGTGACGTTATTCTAGAATATCGTTTAAAAGTAAATCCAAATTTTACCCTTAATGAAGCGTCACTTCTCTTTTACATAGATTTTACGCCTAGTTGTTGTTATTTCCAAATTGTAGCTATTAGAGTTGAATTGCAGAGTTACTCTTAGAAATTTAAACAGCAAAGAGAAAATGCTCTTGTAAATTAAGAAACTTATCACCACGTGAACATAAAATTTGTGTACCGATAACTCACCACCGCAATTAAGGAAAATTTTGAAAATATTAATTTTATAACATCTAACATATATGTATGTAATACATTGCTACAAAAGGCTAGGTACATTCCCAAACATCAGAGTGCCGATATATTACTGTTTACACGTTTTTGTTTTTGTATTCAATAATCGAATGTACCTAAATTTAAATTTTTTCTTGTCACACTTATACTGCTACAATCACAAAAATTTTGTAGGCTGTCTTGTTTTGATTTCGAATTCAAAACTCATTGCGAGCATTTTATATTAGCAATATAGGAGTATTACATATATGACATATAAATATTTTTCTTTAATAATTCAAGCAAATTTTTTTTTTAAATCATAGTTTAGTTTTTCGGTTAAGGTGGACTTTTCTGTGGAAGCTCCCATATACGAAGCGTGTTTCGATGCGCGGTTTGATCTACAATCTGCGATGACAAGTATCGGGAATAAATCACACTATGGCAAAAACTACGTTTTAACGGTTGGAGTGGAAATGTCTGCAGATATATCCAGATATATATAAAATATTCAAATAAGCTCCAAAGTATTCACTGAGTTAAGCACCTATCATAAAAATAAATAAACAAATGCTAGTCGCGATAAGATTCGAAGAGACTTAAGGCCGAGCTTCTCTTCTTATTAGCGTCGAGATCCTTTTAATTATTCCTACTAATTGGCCGGACGGAATTCCGAACGGCATTTGCAAAGCAGATAAGCTTTCACTGAAAATCTGTACATGGCAGAAATATACTCGAAGTGTTTGCCAACACTTTTTTCTAAATTAAAAAACTTTTTTTCAATTTTTAATGGTATTTGCCCGGGTGTTGAACCAGTGAACATCGGTGAGGGAGACGGAACACGCTACCACCACACTACGGCATCCGCCGTGCCTAACATAGAATCATAGATGTTAAGTAATGATTGGATAATGCTAATGATTGCTAATTAACCTTCATTTGCGAAATTGTCTAATTCATTAAATAATTAGAATTAGGTTAACTAATTCCCATTAGCTAATTGAAATTTTTATTCTAAAGGAAAATCTAATTGCAATTAGTTGCCATTAGCAAAAAAATTGGTTTACCTTTACAATTAAAAATCTAATTGACTCCTGCTAATGCAATTAGATATTCAATTAGCTCGAATTAGAATCAATTATTTTGATAAAAATAAATTTTTTTCAAAGAATCAGTGAAGTGAACGAATAATGATGTAAATAAATATAAATAATTGATTCTAATTCGAGCTAATTGAATATCTAATTGCATTAGCAGAAGTCAATTAGATTTTTAATTGTAAAGGTAAACCAATTTTTTTTGCTAATGGCAACTAATTGCAATTAGATTTTCCTTTAGAATAAAAATTTCAATTATCTAATGGGAATTAGTTGAACTATTTCTAATTGTTTAATGAATTAGAGAATATAAACCAATTGCATCAATTGCTAATTCTAATTGGAATTTAACATGTATGCATAGAATGATGAATTAATTCAGCACAACTTTTCGTTAACAAAAACCGGAAAAAAATTTTATTTGCGTCCCAGCCTAGTAAACGTACCGCAGAGCAAAAAGCATCTCTTGCCCACAAGAACATAATATGTTGTATGTTGCATGCAGGAAGCTACTCAAGGAGTAATAGAGCAATGTTTTTGTTGTAGCTGAAAATAAAAATATGTTCAAGTTGTTCAGGCCTACAATTAAACAAATTCCGTAGCAAAGAGGCAAGAGAATGACCGGCCGACCAAATAACCAGACGTACATAAAACGTTTATAGACTATGTACTTATACGCAAATGGCCTTGCAGCTAGAGGAAGTTATAGAAATTTGAGTTTCACAACACGGAAAGTGAAATGAGAAGGAGTGAGATGGTAACCAAGTAAGGTTACTTTTTTCATCATAAGCTTTAGGCAATAAGGTCGACAGGGTCTTTACATGCAAACTAATTTTATACAACACACAACACACTACGCGTATACACACACATACTATATAAAACACACTGTAGGAAGTTTGACCATAGTTACAGCGTTATATAAATGGTAAAGGCTTAACAGAGTTAGCCACAAAATATGCTCAACCGGAAATTGTGAGCCCGCTCGTGCTAGTGTGCAGTTGTGTGACCAACAACATTGCAATAGCTTTATTCAGTATGTGTGTATGTAGGTGAGTGCTTTTATTTTATCATTGTTACTTTTTACATATTTTGCTGCCTTGCCACTTTTTAGAGCAAATATACGCATGCCACCAGCTATACAGCCACAGCTTTAGGTTAAGTGCGTTCGGTTGTTTCAACGCCGCATGATTATCAGATAGAACTTGCATAGCAGCAGGCTTATTAGCAAACACATACATGCATAAGATCAACACTTCACATCTGTTGCTTCATCGGTTGCTGTCA
This sequence comes from Eurosta solidaginis, assembly GCF_040869045.1. Taxonomy (NCBI): domain Eukaryota; kingdom Metazoa; phylum Arthropoda; class Insecta; order Diptera; family Tephritidae; genus Eurosta; species Eurosta solidaginis. The sequence goes on from NC_090320.1 coordinate 263,240,118, forward strand.
TTATCATCATCACGGTAACAATGATTATTATTTTAATATTTCAGCATAGAAGTTTCAGCTCCGTCGCACCTGCGCCTGTCCCCTCTAGTCTGCCCCGAAAAAATTCACCTCATTAGCGCAATGTAGCTGGTAAATTGAAACCTCGTTTTAATTCCAAAAAATTTTTCCACTATTTCACTGAGATACGTTGACAGTGTTGTGTAACCGAGCTGTATGATTCTAAATTTACGCAGATTTTTGGCAGTTGAATGTTTTGTGGGAACAACCTTGTATTTGTAGGCAGTAGTTTTTGCAGGGAGTCACAGAAAAGCCGTTTAATTTGTTGCATATGCGCTATTATCATTTCTGACCCCATCGAAGACCAAATATTCATCCAGCTTATAAACTTGGGCACCAATAGCATCTGTATTTTTAGTTGGATATGTTTTGTTATTTTGAAAATTATAACGGGCTTCGAAGGAAATTTACAATTTCATCATATTTGGACCAAGGAGACGTGGGTGATAGGCATTGCTTCCATTAGAGAAAATAGTTGTTTCCATGTGCAAAATACATTCCATTTTTCGGGGTTGATTCTGGATAAGCAAGAGTTCAGCCTGTAAGGGTAGCCAAATCGAAGTTGTGCCAAGGTATGGTGCATCTCCTTATGCAATACTGCTTTTTACAGCTGCGAGTTTTGGGTATTACACATTGAGAACGAAGTTTCTGGGGCCCATTTATATGCTTTTCGTTCAAACAGCTTAACTCCTCCTCCATCTTACCTTTCTACGGGTACAGCCTCTTCAATCAGATGTTTGTTGGGATGTCCATATATTTGAGTATTCAACATAAACTGTTTGATCGGCATTTTGTTTCTTCCGATGTATTTCTTTAAAGCTCAACAATCACATCAGAGACGCACGGCATACAAGTGGCTGTCCAACTGCCTTGAGGATAATATTAAGGCTTTCAATTTTGGGTGTAATTGCAGCTGCATGCCCGACAAAATGCTAGTCCTGCTCAAAAAGCACAGCCATCGATGTAAATGGTCAGTCTAACTGACATTTTCGTCATCCACGTTGTAAATCACGACACAGAAGATTTGTTTGTGATAGTACCGAATTTTGCAAGATGAAAAAAAATTAAAAAAATAAAAAGATAGTTATCAACTTTACAACAAAAGCTCATAAATAAAGGGAGCAGGACCTATTGCCATTATCGTGCAATCAACGGCGTAGGTTGCATTGGTAACTTTTTCTTGTGAGGAAGAGAGCTTCGAAATGTTAAAATTAAACGAAAGTGGGGATAAAATTCCACTCTGCGACATCCTTTATTTAATTCTTGGTTTTGATGTTACATTCTTGAAAGGGAGCGATGCTTTCCGACCACACAGATAATTTGCGGTCTACATTTTGAGACTAAGTGGAAGGGTAAGCGCTTCCAAATCTTATAGTAACATGTTATGATCAACTATGTTAAAAGCGTTTGATAAGTCTTGCGCTACGAGTACTATTCTGTGGTGTGGTGTGTGTTGATGGCGTTGAGTGCAGTGGCGGTTCTATGTAATTTTTGAAAGCCATGCTAGTGGTTCGAAAGTCGCAGGTTTGCGGTGAAATAAAGTAGCAGTACGGTTTTAAGTGTCATGTTTACTGACGATAGGATCATCTGACTTTCCAGGCATTGGTATCGCTACCACCATCGCCATTTTCCAGGTTGAAAACAAGCGCAAGATATTTAAATTGCTTATTTGCAAGTTATAAAGCATAACCATGACCTTCTGGGCCTACTTCTTCAGATAGTTTAGCAAGTTTGATTGTTCTTTCAAATTCTGTGGCGTTCGCGCCTTTGTTGGTCAGAGTTTCTGTGAAATACAGCCGGTGTTTACTGTAATAATTTCGCACAGAAAGCTTTTATTGGAAAAGCTATAAATCGTCTTTCCTGTAGAAGATCCGCTCTTTTCAAATGCTTATGGAAGACTAGCGCGATTCGTGGTCGCGTGTAACCAAACCTTTTTAATAAAAAATTTAATTTAAAAGAAGCAATTTGTGCGTTTTTCGCTGTAAACCAAACACTCAAACATGAGTTTAGCTGGAGCAATACACCAAATCTTATGTATGTAAGTGTATATGCCTTTTAATTTGATTCCGTTTTGTTTTCGGCATCACATATATATGTAAAGACCAAAGCCGATTACAGTGGTTTACATCTTTTATACTCAGCGTTTTATACATAACGGTTTGTTGTACAGGTATAAAGGAGCCGAGATAAATATAGACTTCCAAATATAAAAATCATCCGTATCGAAAAAAGATTTGATTAAGCCACATCCGTCCGTCCGTCTGTGCGCCCTTTAACACAATAACTTGCGCAAATATTGACGTATCTTCACCAAATTCTGTATTGAATATGAGCGAAATCGGACGATAATCTCGCCCCCTTTTTTGATACCGAAAATTTTGAAAAATGGAAAAAATGTTGTTAATTCAAAAACGAATACCGTTAAGGAAATAAAATTTGTTAGGTGGTTTGGCTTTTTGACTAAAAACATAAAATCCGAAAAAAATTTTGGAATATGGGCGTGGTACCGCCGACTTGTGATAAAATCCATTTTACAAATATTATTCACCATAAATCAAAAACCGTTAAACCTATCATAACTTAATTCGGCAGAAAGCTTGCCTTAACTATAGCGAATGCTTCGAAAAAAAATGAACGAAATCGGTTAAAGATCACGCCCACTTTTATATTATATTAAAGGGGTCGTGAACAATTAAAATAAAATAAGCTATACCTGTGCGAAAAAGAGCTCCATTTCAAAGATATTTCTTTTTTCAAGTTTAAATAAGAAAAAATTTAAATTTTTGAAAATGGACGTGGCACCGCCCCTTTTACGACTAAGTAATTTTCTATGTTTCGGAAGCCATAACTCGAAGAAAGATCAATATATCGTAATAAAGTTGGGTAAGATATTTTCCTTATAGCAGGAAATATTTCTAGAAAAAATGGACGAGATTGGTTAAGGACCACGCCCACATTTATACAAAAGACCTTTAAAAAGGTCGCAGAGGAGCTTAATATTAATGGTATTTTACTTGTTTAATGGAACTATAACAAAAAGTTAGAATATATAATAAAAATGTAATGGGCGTGGCACTTCCCCTTTTTTGGAAAAGCAATTTTCTATGTTTCGGCAGATATATACGAAGAAAAATTAATATATCGCAATAAAATTGGGTACACATATTTTCCTTATAGCAGGAAATATTTCTAGTAAAAATGGACGTAATTGGTTAAAGACTCGTTATGTTAGGTTAGGTTAGGTTATGTTAGGTGGTAGCTGCCCTGATAAGGATAGCTCAGTTGGACAACACAAAGGTTCGTTGTGATACCACATACACCAAAAATAACGGTGACTTATATCTAGCTACTTAGATAATCATTGGGTAGTAACGATAAAGCTCCGAATGATACCGATCTCAACCTTGGATAAATCCTCGGGAGATCCAAGTGAGTCGCGACCGAAGTACTTTCGCCTAGTTCTGGCAAAAGCTGGGTAATCAAGCATAAGGTGATTTGGAGATTCCACCTCATCATCCTCCATACAGCTGCAGCAGTGCCCTGTCAAAACATCAATGCCCATTGATAGGTGAGCCATAGTGAACCCAATTATTTCAGTAGGCCTCCTGCCATCCACTTTCGGCCAGAAAGATCTTGCTACCCTGAAGACGTGGTGTCCGCTCAACGTTTGCTGAGCTGACTCGATGCCCAGCTATGGAGGAACAATCCACAGTTGGCCAGCCGGATCCCGAAATCCTTATAGCTATCTTCATCCGGTTCAGTTGTACCGATGCGGGCTCAGAAATCCCCTTGACTGTTACCCGGGATATCACTATGGCCCGGAATCCAGATAATCTTAATTGTAAAATAATTCGATGAAATCACAAGCAAGGTCAGACACTCCCAGACCACCCTCGACCGCACTGTAGTTGAGCTCAAGGCCTTGATAGCCTCTTGGCTATCAGAGCAGATGTTAAATTCCCTAACCGTTGTAGCACTGGATAGCATTCGATCCACCGCATCCTTAATCGCAGCAACTTCCCCTTGGAATACACTGCAGTGATCAGCCAACTTAAACTTGCGGCTTACATTTAAAAAAAAATAAATGTAAGGCGCGATAACCTCCGAAGAGATCTAAGGCCGAGCTTCTCTTCCAATTTGCGTCGTGCTCCTCTTGATTTTTCCCTACAAATTGGCCGGACGGGACCTACATGTTTTATGCCGACTCCGAACGGCATCTGCAAGGCAGATGAGTTTTCACGGAGAGCTTTTCATGGCAGAAATACACCCGGAGCGCTTGCCAAACACTGCCGAGGGGCGAGCCCGCTTAGAAAAATTTTCTTCTAATTGAAAAATCTTATTTCTAAAATTTTGATGTTGCTTTGCCCGGGAGTTGAACCCAGGGCATACGGTGTGATAGGCGGAGCACGCTACCATCACACCACGGTGGCCGCCGGCTTACATTTAGCTCTTGACAAAAGACCCCCCCCCCCCCCCCCACCAACCTCTCCATCCATCTTCGACCCATCCGTGAACTAATTAACCGTCCTATGCCCCAGACAATTCCTCTTCCTCACTCCTCTCACGGTGGAATGACTGGGGTGAAGGTTATATAGTAGGGCGGGTCGATTTAAAAATCGCTCATTGCTCTGTGAAAATCGTATTCTAGGGATCAAAATAAGAAACTTTGCCGAAGGAACCATACCTCTAGAACGATTTCTGATGTCCCCCCTTTGGGTCGAACTTTTGGGTAGGGGCAATTTCAATTCTACCTGCTGTGTCTTGTGGTGACCTAAAAAAACAACACAAGCAGTTTTACGATCTGCAATTGTGTCACAGTGATACCTTCATTTTTTAAAACGGTTGAATAAAAAACCCACACAACTATGTTTACGACATGCAAATGCATCACATTGATGCCTTGGTTTTAAAAGGGGGTTGTAAAAACGCTAATTTCTAGTAATTTTTTTAAATTTGTTTTCTATTACTAGGTTAAATTCATTTTTTCATTTACATATGTTCTGACTAAATAAATTTCAAAGAGAAAAATTAACTCCAAAAAGAAAAAACATGGGCATTTCAAAGTGGGATTTTTCAAAATTTGCTCCTACGACCCAAAGGGGGGGACATCAGAATTCGTTTTAGAGGTATGGTTCCTTCGGCAAAGGTTCTTATTTTGATCCCTAGAATATGAGTTTCACAGAGTAATGGGCGATTTTTTTGCCTCCCACAAATCGAGCAGCTATCGGCATACAATAGTCCTTTCTGTTCGGTATAAAGTCGAAACTGGTAAGAAGTGTCCGTGGTCAGAAAGCCCATATCCCACATCACGAAGCCTGACCAACGACCTTGCCGCAGCTGCTTTCCCGCAATATATACTGGGTATCTTCCGCACGACGTTCAGTGCCAAGTTAGGTGTTGTTCTGAGTGCGCCACTGATACCGTTCAGCGCCGTACGTTACATGGAAATTAATATTTTGGAGGTGCTCGCCGTGTCCAGTGCTTTTCACCAGACCAGCACCCCATATAGTAGAATCGGTTTGACCACCATCTCATAAAGCCAGTGTATTACTCCTGGCGAGAGTCCCCATCTCTCTCCGATAGCCCCTCTGCAGCAGTACAAGGCAATGGCAGCCTTCCTGGCCCGATGCTCCACATTGAGTCTCCAGGATAGCTTCTTGTCCAAAACAATCCCCAAATATTTAACCCTATCAAAAAGTACCAACGGTACCCCTCCAATCGAGGGAGTTCTGAAATCAGGCATCTTATTTCTCCTTGCAAAAAGAACCAGTTCCGTTTTTCCCGGGTTGACCGCCAATCTACATGATCCAGCCCAGCTAGCCACAGTATCCAGGTAGCCCTGCAGAACATCGCGCAGGGTGCCCAAAAATTTGCCTCCGACTAGGATAGCGAGTTCATCTGCATAGGCAACCAACCGACAAGCATTGGCTTCCAGCTCTACAAGAAACTCGTTGACTACCACAACGCAGAGATGAGGAGATATGACACCCCACTCTGGCGTGCCCCTGCACACCTTCCTCTTAATTATGGCCCCTACCCACTCCGCCGCGAAAAATTTACCGCATAGAAATTTGCTAATAAATTCAACCAGAGCCGCCTCGACTCCTAAGCCCACCAGAGCTCTTTCGATTGCCACAGGTAAGACATTGTTAAAAGCCCCCTCGATGTCAAGAAAGGCACCGAGAGCATACACTTTGTGTTCTTGTGACCCTCTATTTGCTTTACAATCGAATGAAGAGCCGTTTCCGTCGATCTACCCTTGCAGTACGCATGCTGTAAAGCCGACAATAACCCCCGATGTATCCTTTCCCATAGGTATAGGTCAAGCAACCGCTCAAACGTCTTAAGAAGAAACGACAAGAGACTGATTGGCCTGAAATCCTTAGGTGATACATGAGAGCTTCTGCCGGCCTTAGGAATGAAAATAACCCGAAACGTGTGCCAATACTTCGGGATATAGTTAAGCCTTAGGCAGTTAGTGTAAATGATGGCCAACCAGCGGCAGGAAATCCCCAAAGACTCTTGAAGTTGCGCAGGAATGATTCATTCCGGGCCCGGAGGCTTAGAGGGCTTGAACGACACTAAAGCCCAGGTTATTTGACTCTCCCGTATTGGAATGGCAAGCACTTCTGCATGGCCAACGACCATGCAGGCGAATATCCCTGCGCAACTCGGACATCGGGAAAATGATTATCCAGTAAAAGCTTTAGGGACTCCTCGCTACTCATCGACCAGTCCCCACCATCATCTCTCAGATACCATAGAGGAGCGGGATTCCTAGAGAGTATTTTTCTAAACCACGCGGATTCATTGCAGCCTTCTACGTTTTCGCAGAAGCTTCGCCATGCATTTCGCTTGGATATCCTTATTTCATATTTATAAATCCCCAGACTCACCTTACATAGCTCCCAGTCCGAGGGTAATTTACTCCTCCTGGCTGGCCGACTGGGCGCTCTTAGGGCATCAAGAAAATCCGAACACCAGGGCGGCTTTCCTTTCCTCCTGTAAGTTTTCAATGGCCAGGACAGTTGAAAGGCGCCATTGCTTACCGAGGGAAGTTTTCCACCAGAAATTCTATCTAAGATTCGAACAGGTCTGAACTAACGGCAGGCGCCGCTGGCAATAGCTCTCCCAGCTTCCTACAATACAAGTCCCAGTTAGTAATTTTAGGGTTCCTAAAAGATATTTTACCGGGACGTTCTTCGTTCACCGAGAATTGAATATATCGGTGATCAGAGAAGGAGTGCTCGTTGAGAACCCTTCAGCCAGATATCCGACCTTCCAGTTCTCTACTAACCAGGGTGAGGTCCAGGACCTCCTCCCTTACTGCAGTAATAAAAGTCGGGTCATTCCCCCTATTACATATACAAAGCCCCTCATCTACAATAAAAGTAAATAAAGACTCACTTCTAGTGTTGGTATCCGAGCTTCCCCAGAAGATATGATGGGCATTAGCATCGGCTCCGATGATCACGCCAACACCTCTCCGCCTTGCTTCATCCGTGTTTTCGCGCAGTTTCGCAGGTGGTCCCTGTGGGGCATGTACGTTGAGAGCACCCACATTTCATTACTTTCTCGCTCGAGGCAGACCGTGGTTACGTCGGCATTGCTGAAATTAGAGAAAATAAAAGTTTTAGTCCTTTTTTAACAAGCACACAGGATCTAGGGCTACCTGCCTCCCCATGCACCAAGGTGTTGAATTTTCTAGTCCTTAATCCAGAAATCTTACTGCCGTTACTACTCAGCCACGGCTCCTGGACAAGGACTATATCCACTCCGCCTTTTTCAAGGCAGAGCAACAAATTTGCGGAAGCCGCCAAGATTGATTTGACGGATTTCCATCAAAACCGCTCTTCTTCCGCACCCCATCTTTGGCGGATTCGTGTTAGTCGTGTCCATTCTAAAAAGTCCCCCTCAAGGCCGCTATCCGGAACCGATTGTGTAGTCACCCTTCAACGGTCTCGTGGTTATCTATGCTACGCAGGGAGGCCACGCGAGGTTTGACGCATTTCCTTATGAGTAATGTATTCAGAGCCATACCGGACGCGAAGCGGGAAAATTTTCAACCGCACCTACACCACCAACGGCGACGGAGCGGGAACGTACCTTGGGGCCCGCCACGGTTTTAAAGGGCGGTGGCCAGGTGCAGGATTAGCCTACCAGCCATTTCGGTAGGGTTTCACCCCGACCTACTAAGATGGCAGAATACCGCAAAGACTAGACCTCTTTTTATATAAAAGAAGTTTAAAAGGATCGTAGACTAGAATAATAAGTTACAGTTCAGCGAAAATAGTGTAGTGTCAATGATGTGTCATTTACTAAGTTTTAATGCAAGAGGAAATGGGGAGAATTCTTTTTTCTGAATGGGTGATGCCACGTGTTATTTAGAAAAGTAATTTATCTGAAATGAAATGCAAAACTGAAGCTCACTCTGAGTATAAAATGTTAGGTTACAACCAAACTTAGTAAACCTTACCTGTTTATTATAATATTAGGTGTTTTTTTTTTCAAGCGAGCTTCAAGAAAACGCTTCAACTAGCTAAACAGTTTCATTATGCCAAACCATACAGATGGTGGAGGTTTATCAGCTAATTGTTACTTTTTTTCGCTGCTATGACATTTCTACTTCTAGCGCAGTATGTTTTTGACACTCAACCAGAGAATTACAAAAACAAAATACATACAATGCGTGTATTTGTTTGTATGTATGTCACCCTGCCGCCACGCTGTTATTTTGTTATTTTTGTTTACCTGCACATTCGTATGTTCATTTCATTCGCTCGTTCACAATAGCGCCCTATTTTTGAATATGCAACACTATACCACACTCTCAATCAGGTCGACAATTACCTAAGCGGTTTCAACTGAAAGCGCTTAGCCAAATCAACTCGATTATTTTTTATTGTTGCTTTCCATGCAATTCGGTAAGCTAGATAGTGTTTTAATTGTACTAGTTAGCAACGAAATACAGCTATTGTCTAAAATAGTACAAACATACAAGTTAAATTTATATAAGCGTGTTAAAAAAAACTCGATAGCGCCACATCTTTCAATAAAATAATTTTGAAATTCTTATGTCTTAACTTCAAAAACTTCAACATATTTGTATTCATTACTATTTACTTAGAATTCTTAGTATTATATACATAACAAGTTAAATTTCCTCTTAAGTTTTCACACGAAAACTCAACTTACCCTGAGGTAATTAAGTTCTTTGCCACTTTGGTTAAATCGTACCAAAATAGGGTTTTAGTGCTTTGGCACTAAGCGTTAGAATTATTTCGCTTGAAGCACTCAACGCACAAATTAATTGAATAAAATAATCTAATTAGGTGTGATATCTAAAGTAGTAATTAAATAAAAAGCTCATTGCCATATAAGGGTTGTGCCTTAGGCAATTTTTACTTTAGCTGTATATCAAAGAATGATATGTGAAGACTTACCAAATTACAACTACTTAGGGTACTTATAATCTTATACAGAGCAATAGGCGTTTGAGTGTATATTAGGGCGGGTCGATTTAAAAATCGCTCATTGCTCTATGAAAATCGTATTCTAGGGATCAAATAAGAAACTTTGCCGAATGAACCATACCTCCAAAACGAATTCTGATGTCCCCTCCTTTGGGTCGAACTTTTTGGTAGGGGCAATTTCAATTCTACCTGCTGTGTCTTGTGGTGGCTTAAAAAAAACAACGCAAGCTATTTTACGACATGCAAATGCATCACAGTGATGCCTTGGTTTTAAAAGGGGGTTGTAAAAACGTTAATTTCTAATAATTTTTTTTTAATTTCTTTTCTATTACTAAGTTAAATTCATTTTTTCATTTATATATGTTCTGACTAAATAAATTTCTAAAGAGAAAAATAAACTCCAAAAAAAAACCTAGGCATTTTAAAAATGGGATTTTTCAAAATTTTCCCCTACGACCCAAAGGGGGGGGGGGGGGCGTCAGAATTCGCATTAGAGGTATGGTTCCTTCGGCAAAGTTTCTTATTTTGATCCCTAGAATATGATTTTCACAGAGCAATGGGCGATTTTTTTGCCTCCCCACAAATCGACCCGGCCTAGTGTACATATATATGAGTGGCATAGTTATAGTAGTTTTACAATATGTATTCTATCACTTGTTAAATGTTTTGACCGAAAAGATAATTTATTGCTGGTGAACATCTGACCTTTAACTAAATGTCGAGCATATGTACCTATTTATGTTAAGCAAAGGATATCTATTCAAAAAGTTCATATGTTTATAATGTAAGCAACCCCACTACAAAAACCGATAGCAGCTTGCTTGTAAACATTAATTGTAATACATTTCGTGCATGTATTTGTGTATTCGTATTTATGTGTCGTAATTTACGTATATTGTATTTATTTATAAACAAGGAGGTAAGCAACACATAAAATTAGAATATGTTACAAAATATATTCTTTTCACGCACCTAACGCTTTTATATAATTGTCTGATCACGACCTAGATTGATGAGGAGTATGATGACTACTACCTAGTAGAGGTTTACGCCGATCACTCGGCGGCGGCGGTGGCGTAGGCGGCGTGCCGGTGTATGCCGGCCTTCTTATTTTAAAAAGCTCGATTTTTCTATTCAAAAAATAATATTTAGGAAAGGTTTTGTTTGTATGTATTTAATGAAATCAAATTTTTGGCCATTTCGGAAAGTTCCGGGGTTTTGCCTCAAAATATCGCAGATCGTTCAAACATTCTCAGGAGTAGCTCCCTGCGGAAGGATTGTCCCTCGTTCACTTACTCCAGATAGGCGTCCAACCTAACCCCGGTCTTTGGAGTTACATCTTGAAACATCTGGAGAGTGACTATTCGGCCAAGCATGCCGCCCCAGAAATCATAAGCAGTATAAGGGGATGTCATTGCGTAATTCAAGAGTGAAAATCGTATAATCCTCGGAGCACCTACATAATTAAAATTTTACAAGGACCCTGGATATAACTTTAAAATATAGACTTAAGTTTGCAGACGTTTGTGTTCACAACATTTATTTCAATAGTCTTCGTTAAATCGAAACGATATTTTAGAATGAAAGTCGACCGATTTTAAGTTGAAAGATGTTAACTGCTGTTTTCCGACCTTATCTTATAAAAGCTAATTATGGATGACAAGTTGTCTCTAACACCCCTCTTATTATAGTCCACCCCTGTTGAAACAGCAAATTTTTTTAGACTCCCGTTAGAGGATATTGTTGACAATTTGTGATCGGTCACACCTATTGGATCGGCCGAAACACTGCTACAACAACAACAACATGGATGATTAGTTCGGCTGTCCACTACGTTAGGCTAGTAGCACGCACGGTCATTAGTTCGACTGTCTTGGGAACGCTTTTGCATCACTACTTTGAGTGTTCTTGCGAAGGACAAGCCTCACATGGTAAAAATATGTACCTATGTATTCACATTTGTAAAAGGAGCCGTAACGTGTAGGTGATATTTAAACTTGGTTGACAAGCTATAATCAATGTAATTCACTCCAAGAGACTAGTTTGGATAGGGCCGCCAACTTTAGGAAATGTCAAACCGGGAAGCTTTGATGTTGAAGGATGAAGTGTGAAAATCAAAATTAACATTTGAGACGCTATTCTATAGTTTCGCAAATAAACAACAGATGTTTGAATGTAGGCCCAAGTGATTTTTCAAACCTCTTATACGTAGATATATCTTCATCTTAAGTATGAGGTAAGAATCATTTCAAAGGAGTGTTTGTACTCCTAGAGCCTACTAAAGGATTTTCATCACTGATTTCGCTTATTTTTTCAGCCAATCGAAATATAAACATTTTTTAAAAATCGGCACCTTTTTTGGGTAATTTGCTTTTTTTACACCTTGAGGACAGTTTGAAAACATATTCGCCTTGGGTCATTTTATTTGAATTCATTGTCCATTATTAAGTTTTTGAAAAAAAAAATATCCAAAGTGGGCATAAAAATTTATTATCAAACTTTTCTTTTAGTGTTTTGTGTTAGTAAGTAGGTGAATTGGGTGTCCGTGTTAAGATGACATTGAAAGTGCTTTTTTTTTAAATAGCTTTTCAACGGTTAGAAATAGTTAAATTTCGCAATTAGTTTCTTATAACTGGCAGTGATGCGCATCCGTTGATACCATTTTCGATCATATCCGACCAATTTTCGACATGAACAATAAATGGCCTAAACAGTCTTAAAGGAGTAGAAAATAAAGTAACACGCCGGACGGCGCCGCCGATATGTTTGATATTCGGCAGCGGCGTGCGAAAAACGACAAAAATCAGCGGCGGAGTTTATCGGCGGCGTATATCTCTATTACCTAGGACCTACCTAATTATTTTCTAGCTTTTAGTATTATTATTACTTAATGTAAGTATTGTTTTCAATAAAACCGTTTAACTCAATTTATTTTTTTTATTATTTTATTTCATAAAGGGATTTCTATTTCTGCATGTAATATGTGTTCCAAATACAATAAAATTTTTTTAAATATTTCGATCCGTGTGGCACCTATCGGAAATTTTTTTTTATTATTGCATTATCATCGGATTCTGAACTACATTCCAAGCTTTCAATTAAAAAATTCTGTTTGCTGCACAGGATCAAACTAAATAAAATCATTTAAAAATGAAATTATGCATCCTTAGTATGTAGGAAAATATAAAACACCCTTCCAAAAAAAAATTTCTTAAAAATTAAAATACACTTGAGAGACATTTTAGTTGTACTTTATTTGACTAAAATTGAAAAGCACATTAAAAAAATTGAGAGAGTTCTTAATAAGAAATTTGAACCTTTCGTAAAACTTTCTGGAATTTTCAAATTTTTCCATTAACGTTTTTGAGACTGTTTCGTACAGCTTTAGATACAAAATTTATACAAGTTTTTTCTCAAATTACCAAAAGCAAAAAAAAAAATCACGCAATTTGATTATTATTTCATAAATTTGTTGTATTTGCTGCTGTGGTTTTGGTAATTGAGCTCTATGCTCATAGTTTTTGTTCTGATTAGCTCTTCACAGAAACGCTTGTATATATTTCAAAATCAAAATTCATTAACATTATGCCTGTGTCCAAGCAAATTTCATTCCGTCTATGTCTCACATTAAAATCCTGTGTTATTTTAATTTTGAATAATATTTGCATATTAAAACTTATTTTACATAATCCTTCAAAATATAAAATTTACAAAAAAAAAATTACTAAATCCATAAAGCTTCGTAACATAAGTTTTTTCAAATACCATTATTAGAATTTTTTTACATTCAGCGTGCTTTGCACAAAGAGTATACTAACTTTGATTGGATAACGGTTGATTGTACAGGTATAAAGGAATCGAGATAGATATAGACTTCCATATATCAAAATCATCAGTATCAAAAAAAGATTTCATAGAGCCATGTCCGTCCGTCCGTTAGTACGATAATTTGAGTAAATATTGAGATATCTTCACCAAATTAGGTGCACAAGCTTATCTGGACCTATAATAGATTGGTATTGAAAATGAGTGAAATCGGATGATAACCACGCCCACTTTGGAAAACACAAAAAACCCGATAATTTAATAAATAATACACCTAGAATGTTGAAATTTGGCATGTGGAATGATATTGAGACTCTTGAAAAAAATTTGTATACATATTTTAAAACAGGCGTGGTACCGCCCACTTGTGATAAAATCAATTATAGAAATATTATTAATTATAAATCAAAAATCGTTAAACATATAGCAACAAAATTCGGCAGAGAGGTTGCCACTACTATAAAGAATACTTTGAAGAAACATTAACGAAATCGGTTAAGGACCACGCCCACTTTTATATGAAATGTTTTTAAAAGGTCGGGGACGACTAAAATAAGCCATATCTTAGCAAAAAAGAGCTTTATATCAATAGTGTTTCATTTCCGAAGTGGATTTATAACAATAAATAGGAAAAATTTCAAATTTAGAAAAATGGGCGTGGCACCGTCCCTTTTATGACTAAGCAATTTTCTATATTTCGGGAGCCATAATTCGAAGAAAAATTAACGGATCGTAATAAAATTGGGTACAAAAATTTTTCTTATAGCAGGAAATATTTCTAGGAAAAATGGACGATATCGGTTAAAGGCCACGCCCAATTCTATATAAAAGGTTTATAAAAGGGTCATAGACGAAAATAATAAGCTATATCTTAGCAAAAAAGAACTTTTTTGTCAATAGAATTTTACTTTCTAAATTGAATTATGACAGTAAATTGAAAAAACCTAAAATTTTTGAAAATGGGTGTGGCACCGCCCCTTTTATAATTAAGCAATTTTCTATGTTTCAGCAGCCATAACTCGAAGAAAAATTAACATATAGTAATGAAATTGTGTACACTTATTTTCCTTAAAGCAGAAAATATTTCTAGCAAAAATGTACGGGATCGCTTAAATAACACGGCAACTTAGATATAAAACAAGCTTAAAAGAGCCGTAGACTAGAACAATAATCTATAACTTAGAAAAAAATAGTTTTGAATCAATGATATTTCACTTGTCAAGTTTTATTGTAAGAGGAAATAGGGAGGCATTTTTTTTTTAAACAGACTGTGCAACGTGTTATGTAGAAAAGTAATTTATATGAAATTAAATGTAAAATTGAAGCTCACGCTGAGTATATAATGTTCGGTTACACCCGAACTTAGGCACCTTTTCTTGTTATACTCAGTTGAGCAGAGCTCACAGAGTATATTAACTTTGTTCGCATAACGGTAATCCGTAACGGCATAAACTAATCGAGATAGATATAGACTTCTATATATCAAAATGATCTGGGCGAAACAAGAAATTCATTTAGCCATGTCCGTCCGTCCGTCCGTAAAGACCATAACTTGAATAAATTTAAAGGTATCTTGATAAAATTTGGTACGTAGGTTCCCGGGCGCTCATCTCAGATCGCTATTTAAAATGAACGAAATCGGACTACAACCACGCCCACTTTTTCGATATCGAAAATTTCGAAAAACCGAAAAAGTGCGATAATTCATTACCAAAGACGGCTAAAGCGATGAAACTTGGTAGGTGGATTGACCTTAACACTGAACAGAAAATTAGTAAAGTTTTAGACAATAGGCGTGGTACCGTCCACTTTTAAAATAAGGTAATTTCAAAGTTTTGCAAGCGGTAATTTGGCATTCGTTGAAGATATCATGATGAAATTTGGCAGGAACGTTACTCCTATTACTATATGTGTGCTAAGGAAAATTAGCAAAATCGGATTACGAACCCGCCCACTTTTAAAAAAAAATTTGTTTAAGGTCAAATTTAAACAAAAAATAGAATATCTTTACAGTATATAAGTAAATTATGTCAACATTCAACCCTAGTAATGATATGGTGCAACAAAACACAAAACCAAAAGAAAATTTCAAAATGGGCGTGGCTCCGCCCTTTTTCATTTAATTCGCATAGAATACTTCTAAGGCCATAAGTCGAACAAAAATTTACCAATCCTTGCGAAATTTAGTAGGTATATAGATTCTAAGATGGTAACTGTTTTCTGTGAAAAAGGGCGAAATCGGTTGAAGCCATGCCCAGTTTTTATACACAGTCGTCCGTCTGTCCTTCAGTTCGACCGTTAACACGGTAACTTGAGCAGAAATTGACATATCTTTACTAAACTTAGTTCACGTACTTATCTGAACTCACTTTATCTTGGTATAAAAAATTGCCGTAATCCGACTATGACCACGCCCACTTTTTCGATATGGAAAATTACGAAAAATGAAAAGAATGTCATAATTCTATACCAAATATGAAACAAGAGGTGAAACGTGGTAATTCGATTGGTTTATTGAAGCGAAATATAACTTTATAAAAAACTTTGTAAAACGTCTAGAGTCACCCCTGGTCCACCTTTATAGCGATATCCTGAAATGGCGTCCACCTATAGAACTATGGCCCACTCCCTTTTAAAATACTCTGACCTTCCATTTGAAACCCATGTCACACCAACACATTCCAGGGTTACCCCATGTAAATTTTGCTAAATGGTGATTTTACCTTAATTTGTCTCCAAAGGTCTCAGCTGAGTATGTAATTTTCGGTTACACCCGAACTTAGCCTTCCTTACTTGCTTTTATTTTGCTTTAAGTTTTGCTGCACATATGTATTTATCTACATAAACAACAAATTTACAATTGAGTGAAATAAGTGTATACGCATTGTATGTATATACCTTAGTTTATGTATAGCATATATTTTGCGTATTTATATTTATAAAACTGGATACAATTGAGGCGAATGCATTTAATGTTAAAACATTAATTTGCAATTCAATTTGTACTCCGTACAATTGTTTACATAAAATTATACTTGTATTTGAAATGTTCAAAATGGCTAGCATACACTTAAGCTAGCATACACATGCATACATATATACCTCAAACTCATCTGTATTACATTTTCAAAACTATGTACGTAAATTTAATTTGCCACCAACAGGTAAATGTAACAAATTCTATGTATGTATATAAATATGTATTGGTTCATGTGTATGGTATTCACACACATACATATATACTCAATTGTTGTTTCGCATTTATTGCTTGTTCAACATTTGTACTGCACACATATTGAGGAAATAAATTATTCGTCGGCATGCACACACACACAAATACGCCGCAAACAAAATATGTAGTAAAATGAATAACGCGAATTATCGTTAGCCCTTAACATGCTCCTTTTTGCTGCTTGTTTAGCCAACATGCGTAATTTTAAAGCATAAACAAATTCAATTACCAATTTTTGGTTAAATTTGAGTACACAATTAATGGAAATCGTACAAATTTGCAATATGTTTAATGTACATAATATACAAAGAGATTAAAACAAACAAAAGGTTCGACAGGGCGTATGAGTGATCTATGCTATATCGCAACAGTAGAAACAATGTATTGTATAAATTTTAGCTGAATATTTGAAGTGCTTTTGAGAGCGTAAATTTGAACAAGTAAGGAAGGCTAAGTTCGGGTGTAACCGAACATTACATACTCAGTTGAGAGCTATGGAGACAAAATAAGGAAAATCACCATGTAGGAAAATGAACCTAGGGTAACCCTGGAATGTGGTTGTATGACATGTGTATCAAATGGAAGGTATTAAAGAGTATTTTAAGAGAGAGTAGGCCATAGTTCTATGGATGGACGCCATTTAGGGATATCGCCATAAAGGTGGACCAGGGCTGACTCTAGAATGTGTTTGTACGATATGGGTATCAAATGAAAGCTGTTAATGAGTATTTTGAAAAGGAGTGATCCCTAGTTCCCTAGGTGGACGCCGTTTCGAGATATCGCCATAAAGGTGCACCAGGGGTGTCTCTAGTTGTACGATATGGGAATCAAATGAAAGGTGTTACTGAGCGTTTTAAGAGGGAGTGGGCATTAGGTCTATAGGTGGACGCCTTTTCGAAATGTCGCCATTAGGGTGGGCCAGGGCTGACTCTAGAATGTGTTTGTACGATATGGGTATCAAACGAAAGGTGTTACTGAGCATTTTAAGAGGGAGTGGGCATTAGGTCCATAGGTGGACGCCTTTTCGAGATATCGCCATTAGGGTGGGCCAGGGGTGACTCTGGAATGTGTTTGTACGATATGGGTATCAAATGAAAGGTGGTAATGAGTATTTTAAAAGGGAGTAATCCTTAGTTCTATAGGTGGACGCCTTTTCGAGATATCGCCATAAAGGTGGACCAAGGGTGACTCTAGAATGTTTGTACGATATGGGTATCAAACGAAAGGTGTTACTGAGCATTTTAAGAGGGAGTGGGCACTAGGTCTATAGGTGGGCGCCTTTTCGAGATATCGCCATTAGGGTGGGCCAGGGTGACTCTAGAATGTGTTTGTACGATATGGGTACCAAATGAAAGGTGGTAATGAGTATTTTAGAAGGGATTAATCCTCAGTTCTATAGGTGGGCGCCTTTTCGAGATATCGCCATAAAGGTTGACCAAGGGTGACTTTAGAATGTTTGTACGATATGGGTATCAAACGAAAGGTGTTACTGAGCATTTTAAGAGGGAATGGGCATTAGGTCTATAGGTGGACGCCTTTTCGATATATCGCCATTAGGGTGGGCCAGGGGTGACTCTAGAATGTTTGTACGATATGGGTATCAAACGAAAGGTGTTACTGAGCATTTTAAGAGGGAGTGGGCATTAGGTCTATAGGTGGACGCCTTTTCGAGATATCGCCATTAGGGTGGGCCAGGGGTGACTCTAGAATATTTGTACGATATGGGTATCAAAGGAAAGGTGTTACTGAGCATTTTAAGAGGGAGTGGACATTAGGTCTATAGGTGGACGCCTTTTCGAGATATCGCCATTAGGGTGGGCCAGGGGTGAATCTAGAATGTTTTTACGATATGGGTATCAAACGAAAGGTGTTACTGAGCATTTTAAGAGGGAGTGGGCATTAGGTCTATAGGTGCACGCCTTTTCGAGATATCGCCATTAGGGTGGGCCAGGGTTGACTCTAGAATGTGTTTGTACGATATGGATATCAAATTAAAGGTATTAATGAGGGTTTTAAAAGCGAGTGGCCCTTAGATGTATATGTGAAGGCGTTCTCGCGATATCGACCAAATGTGGATCAGGTGATCCAGAAAATCATCTGTCGGGTACTGCTAATTTATTTATATATTCAATAACACTAACAGTATTCCTGCCAAGATTCCAAGGCCTGTTGATTTCGCCTTGTAGAACTTTTTCATTTTCTTCTACTTAATATGGTAGGTGTCACACCCATTTTACAAAGTTTTTTCCAAAGTTATATTTTGCGTCAATAAACCAATCCAGTTACCATGTTTCATCCCTTTTTTCGTATTTGGTATAGAATTATGGCATTTTTTTAATTTTTCGTAATTTTCGATATCGATAAAGTGGGCGTGGTTATGGTCGGATTTCGGCCATTTTTTATACCAAGATAAAGTGAGTTCAGATAAGTACGTGGGCTAAGTTTAGTAAAGATATATCGGTTTTTGCTCAAGTTATTGTGTTAACGGCCGAGCGGAAGGACAGACGGTGGACTGTGTATAAAAACTGGGCGTGGCTTCCACCGATTTCGACCATTTTCACAGAGAACAGTTAACGTCATAGAATCTATGCTCCTACCAAATTTCAAAAGGATTGGTAAATTTTTGTTCGACTTATGGCATTAAAAAATTTCTAGACACACTAAACGAAAATGGGCGGAGCCACGCCCATTTTGAAATTTTCTTTTATTTTTGTATTTTGTTGCATCATATCATTACTGGAGTTGAATTTTGACTTAATTTACTTATATACAGTAAAGATATTAAATTTTTTGTTAAAATTTGAATTTAAAAAAAATTTTTTTTAAAAAGTGGGCGTGTTCTTCATCCAATTTTGCTAATTTTCATTTACCACATATATAGTAATAGTAGTAACGTTCCTGCCAAATTTCATCGTGATATCTTCAACGACTGCCAAATTACAGCTTGCAAAACTTTTAAATTACCTTCTTGTAAAAGTGGGCGGTGCCACGCCCATTGTCCAAAGTCTTACTAATTTTCTATTCTGCGTCATAACGTCAACCTATCTACCAAGTTTCATCGCTTTAACCGCATTTGGCAATGAATTATCGCATTTTTTCGGTTTTTCGAAATTTTCGATATCGAAAAAGTGGGCGTGGTTATAGTCCGATATCGTTCATTTTAAATAGCGATCTGAGATGAGTGCTCAGAAACCTACATACTAAATTTCATCAAGATACCTCAAAATTTACTCAAGTTATCGTGTTAACGGACGGACGGACGGACGGACGGACGGACGGACGGACGGACGGACGGACATGGCTCAATCAAATTTTTTTTGGATCCTGATTATTTTGATATATGGAAGTCTATATCTATCTCGATTCCTTTATATATGTACAACCAACCGTTATCCAATCAAACTTAATATACTCTGTGAGCTCTGCTCAACTGAGTATAAAAATAACAAAGTTAACACAACGAATTTTACATTGATAGACGGGGGATCATAAGGACAATAGCCTCACACCATATGTTTTTAATATAAACAGAAATGATTTAACTGTATTTAATTAGCGAGACATGCTCATATTGCTTTATACAATGGTTTTTGTTATTGATATTAGAGAAAAATTATAAGTTTACAAACGGCGATGGTTACTAGGACATGTTTCTGAATTTCACTTCTTCATCAGCAAGCTTCTCGGGAGCTGAGTATTGAACTCGGAATCTCCAATATGCATACTTTATATCCCTCTTTGGGTTAGGGGTTAGAATATGCTCACGGTAGGTATGCCGGACGTAAAAAGCTACCAAAATGACATGGCTAACCAATCCATCAGTAAGGTGATTTTACTCGAAAGGGAGCAGAGTGGATACGGCGTATCACCTGCGGGACCCTAAGCATGGTCTTTAAAAACTGTCACCGCGGGAGCAGGAAAAGCCAGTTGTGATCTGAATATATTGCATCATATTCAGTTCTCAATTTCCTGTATATGGGTTCGGCCGCCTTGTGGGAGAATCGCGGTGGCTGTTGTTTTAAAAAAGAGCTCACTTTATGACATGCTCTGAGTAGTCTAGTTTTCCCTTGGGAACGCATGACCCAAGGGAATTCGGTCACTTCCTATTCTCAATAAACCTAGTTTCATTGAAAGCTGACCCTGAGGGACAGACGAAAGAGTTGGTCATATCCCACAATTATGACAATCGGAAGCAAAAACGGTGCGTAATGGAGAAAGGTATGCTTATCTTCAGCTGAAGACAATCGATTATTGAACAAGCCGATGCTCATCTTGTCTTTTGAGATATTTGAAGCTGCCTCAGACTGTGTTGCGAATAGGAGGCGTTCGCAGAACCGATGGTCACATCCAAAACTGTGGCAAGGTTTGACGTTGTCAGATGACAGAAGTGGGCGAGCTGCTTTGCGAAGGTATTGCTGAGGAGGGAAAGCTTTCAAGCATAGGTCTGTGGTTGAAAAGGTTAACCACAGCCCTAAATTGTGGAATGATGCTGGAGCGCAAAGCGGTAGTTGAAACGGAGATTGATAGTGATATCTGAGTGGAAATGGAAGCAAGAATGAAGCGCAAAAGTGGTGCATAGCGTATAAAATAATACAGGACGAAAGTTGCAGACAAAACTGAATTAGGAACGTTTGACTGTAATTCAGTTGAAACATGATCCTGAACGCACAAGTACCTGTGACTAATGAGATGAGTCTTGGTTGCAAGTGGGCTAGTACGAAGATCTATCTTGCGAGTATTTTGTCGTAAATACTTGTGAGTGTGACTGTCTGGTGGCGCATGACATTCAGATAGATATACTCACAACGAACGAACAATTCGCTTTATAGAAAATTGATATATCTTGTGAGTGTTTGTGTCGTAATTACTTGTAAGCATCACTGTCTGTTGCCAAGACAACAGATAGTTTTATTCACAAGGAATTACATGACGCTCTCACTTTATGGAACATTTAAGTAGTTGTTCATGCTGGAAAGACGTTTACACTGATAGATGGCATCGGTAGTTGGTTCATGATGAACGGACGTTTCGGATCATAACAAGATGGTGCATAGCATTGGAGGGAGGTGCCGCCTTAAGCAATGTCTAAGCAAATGCAGATCGTTGTCAACAATGTATCATAAATTGCTGCTATGGCTGGACAGAAAAAGTTGGTCACATACCTTAATTGTGACAAAAACACATATCTCATGGTGATTAAAAAGTTAATCAGATAATGAGATAACAAAATCAATGAAGGAGGGATACTGAGACAAGCACGGACGTCGCGGTGGATGTGCCGTGCAACCGGTTGCCATTAACCCGAAATGGAATGGCGGATTTAGATAGACCTCCCTGGTCATTCCAAGGCTATTTAGATTGAACACCCCCATTCATCCCATTGGTACCAACTTGTTGGGCCGCCGATCAACGGATATTGATCAGTGTTTAATTTACACCATGGGGTTGGGTCATCCATTGACAGGTACCCACGTTTTCTACACCCGCATACATACTTTATACTAGTGTTAAGGCAGATACCTGTATCTACTCAGGCATATCAATGTCCTGCTGCTCGCTTTGCAATTGGTATCTAAGTGTTTCCTTTTTGTTGCTATTCCTTTATTCACCATTAAGTTACACCTATTCTGTATGTTTTTAATCTTATTTGTGTGGAATAATTATAGGCGCGCTCCAATAGCTCTGTAACATTGGGTTTATAGCATTGCTTTTATAAGCAGTGCTTCCGCTGTTCACTATTTTTCAATATTATTATCTGCATCTAATTAGCGAGACATGCGCGAATTGCTTTATAGAGAAACAATATCAATAACAAAAAAAATTCTGTAACAATTGCATAACTTTATATGAGCATAAAGTATGATATTGGAGGTTTCGAGTTCAATACTCAGCTCCCGAGAAGCTAGCTGATGAAGAAGTGAAATTCAGAAACACGCCCTAGTAAACTTTGTACTTTTTCTCTAGTATCAATAACAGAAATGATTTAAGTTTCCAAAAAAATTTAAAGAATAGGGTGACCAAAGGCATGTAAACAAGCGTGGGGCTGCAAAGTGTCAAAAGTGAAGTGCAAAAAAAGGTGTAGTTATCAATTACTCGTAAAGACTTCTCTAACAAACCTATTACCAGTTGATAAAACGCCGATTAAAAACCGGCAACTCGTAGGCAAAGATAAAACGATAATAACTTGTGGATAACAAATCGGCAACAATTCGAAAGTGGTAAAGTTGTTGACAGAAAAAAAAGCGTAAGTATCAAGTACTCGATGGCGGCCGCCGTGGTGTGATGGTAGCGTTCTCCGCCTATAACACCGAGGATCAAAAATTTTAGAAACAAAATTTATCAATTAGAAGAAAACTTTTCTAAGCGTGGTCGCCCCTCGGCAGTGTTTGGCAAGCACTCCGAGTGTATTTCTGCCATGAAAAGCTCTCAATGGAAACTCATCTGCCTTGCAGGTTCCGTTCGAAGTCAGCATAAAAAAGTAGGTCCCGTCCCGCCAATTTTTAAGAAAATTAAAAAGGAGCACGACGCAAATTAGAAGAGAAGCTAGGCCTAAAATCTCTTCTGAGGTTATCGCGCCTTATATTTATTTCTTATTTATCAAGTGCATATCGACAACTCGTCGAAAATATGCCTGCCACAAACCGGTTACAATTAGATATAGTTAAAACTAGGTATTAGTCGATACCAAATCCATTATAATCCAAAAACTTATCTACAATTTTTTAAAACAAGTAGTTATTTTCCAATAACAACTCCATAAATTTAGGATTACATATCGATAAATTGCCGATATAGAATCGAAAACTTTTTATAACTTTTCAATAACCAGTGGATAAGTTTTCAATTAAAAATCGATAAATATACGACAACATATCGATAAATTTTTGATAAAAAATCGATACATTTTATATAAATTTTCAATTAAAATTGATCTATAAATCTTCGATAAAAAAGCGATAGCTCACGGATAATGATGGACATCGATAAGCAATTTTTATCAATTCGTCTATATTTCGTCGTTCGTTTATCTCCAAGCAGATATAATTTCTGTTGTGGTCCTTTCCATTTTCGCAACGAATTGGCGGAACAAGACAAGCGGAGCACGCCACCACCACACCACGGCGGGTGCAGGATAGCCCACCTTTTTTTTGAGGAACAACCCTTGGAAAAAATTTATCGTTTCAAAAATGTTAAGTTCAAAAACAAAGAAAAAACCTAAAATGATAATCAGTCTAGCTTGGGATAGCCTACCATTTTTTTCGTTAGTCCACCCTCGCAAAACGAAGGTTCATAAATTGAAAATTTTCATTTTGAAAAACCTCCAAAAACAAATAAATTTTCCAGTAATTTATTTTCTCAAAGGATTCCGCGGTTAGACCGGTATAGTCCACCCATTCTTTTTCTGGCCTCCTTTGGGAAAAAAGTTATCGTAGAACAATTTCCAAATTTAAGAATCACTAAAATCAAAAACTGCAAATTGTTTCTTTCGCACTGTGCTTCGCTTTTTACATAATCCCAATCATGCCCAAAAAATTAAAGGAAACAAACCTTTTTAAGTGAAAAACCTACTAGGTTAAGAAAAAGCTAAATTATTCTGTTAGTCAAATAAAAGGACATAAACTTCTTTTATGGCTCTCCATTTCCACTGCTATTTTATTTACTTTATTGTTTTTCCATTTCTGGGACAAGGGGTCGACCTTGGACATAATTTTTGACTTTCATAAAACTTAAGTATGTTTGAACTTTAAATCGTGAAATTTCTCTTGAATTAAGCGCTTTATTTTGGAGTTAGTTTTAGAACCAACTATGCAAATAATGTCTCCATTAATCGCACTATTCCTGAGTTAAACTCGCTAAGTAGTACATTCGTCCTGGGCTTCTCGCTTCCTAAAGCAAATTGTTTGCTAATTTTCAACTCTGCTTTATAAGTCATCTGATTCATATGTAAACATAACCAGATAGTAATTAATATTTTAAGTTAATTTTATAATTTAGCCTTTAAGGATTGTAACCCGAGGGCTTTAACCAATAAATAAATAAAAAGCTATGATTCAAAAAAAAATTCTCACACTTCCTTCCGAATTCGTATACTTCTTAACTAGGCATCGTCTATTACAGTATATGTATGTAGTTTGAGCTACAGGAAGAAACGGTTGAGCATGTTCTGTATTCGCATCCTGTCATTGCAAAGTCATAGATCTAGCTACTAGGGGCAGCACAGTTACCAGATCTCGACGTAGCAATTTAGCTAGGTCCTAGAAAAGTTCTTGTATTTGCCAAAAGGACGGAGTTGTTCTATAGCATAAATGCTAATACCTATTTGAGGGTTTTATCGTTTGGTTGTCAAACAAATTCTGGTAGCACTGTGGACAAGTGCAGTAGGTACTTAATCTTGTTGTTGTTGTGTTAACAATACTTCATTCCACACCAAGCTCGACCACTCAATGAAAAGTGTTTATAGCACCCTAGTGGAAATCCAAGTAAATTGGTCGTCTCTACGTAGTTGAATCATAAAAAGGCGCTCGTTAATAAAAAATATTTATTTAATTTTTTATAGTTGACATTCTTCGGTAATTAGTGTTCACATTTCATCTTCTACTTTCCGTATATATGAACGCGGTGTCACTAAATTTCATGTCATGATTTCATTGTAATTTGCTTATTTGCATAGCATGGGGTGGGTATTATTATTTTAGCCTAACACTAGAAACCCTGAATATTTCCTATTTAGCGCTTTAATATCATTTCATTCACAATTTTTCCATCCCACTCGTTAAAACCCTGCAGGCAAGAGCCAAAGTAGTCAGCAAACATTCTAGTTCATTGACTAGAATTTTGTGAGGCTATTCATACTAGTCAATTTTAGAATACTTCACTTACTAAAACTTTGTGCTATTATCCAAACCAGTTAGTAATTGAATAAATTATGAGACTAGAATTTGGTCTGCCGAAATCGAGGAAATACGCGAGTGCTTTCTGTACCCAATTTGCAATGCATACGTCAATTGACAATGCTAGATATCGTCCAAATCAACGGGCACTTAAACACAAGCATGACGAGTCGCCGCTCACCTTTACCTCAACAGTGGTTAAAGAAGCCATTGAAAAGGCCAAGCCTTCCATATAAATAGTCACAGACGCAAAACCTATACCGATGCCAAAACCCCCTGGCCATGGGGGCATCAGCAGCCTAGCACATGTTTTCTACTTATCGTTAAAAGCCTTTGTCATTACAGAATAACGGTGAATGGCAAGGATAAACCCACTACCAATCCCTTTAGTCAGTAACGAAAACGTTTATAGCCTTTATGATTCCCTCATTTAAACGAAATTATCCGGTTATCCAGCCATCAGCATGATATCCGTAACGTGCATAACACTACCACCGTTCTCCATTAGCACTCATCATAGGACGGTGCTAGTGCAGCTTGACCTGTTTTGGAAAGTCAATCACGACTGTTATTCCGTTACTTTTTAGGTTTTATATATATGTACATATTTTTATTATTCCAAAGTATAATGTATTGAAGTGATAAATTTTAAAGTGATATATGTATATCTGTGGTCACAAGTCATAACCGCCTAAGTCCGTTTTTAAATTTTTTCAGGATAGCAATTTAAAGTTTCAAATCATTACTGCAAATCAGGGTATTATATTTATTGCTAATCGTTTAATAAATACACAAGGTGTATCGGTCTTCTTTTTAACTTTGAAAGCAAAATGTTATGTTTTTGCTTAATTTGAAAGATATAAGGGAAAAAAACAGTTAGGCTATTATGACTTGTTGAATGAAAAAATTTAAAATGTCTTAGTTTGAGTTGGGCTGTTATTCCGAATAAAAAAATGTTTAGAAGTGCCTAAGGTTGAAATCTTATGTGTAGTTATGCTATTATTCCTTACTTTTAATTTATTAATTTTATTCAATTAAGTCAGTTTTATATAGTAAATCTTGAAATGCGATATGACTCACAGTAATTTTATTTATTATTTCCAAAAATACTGGAATACAGACATATAAGTGCATATTTATAGTAATTTTAAGTTAGTTGGAGCACTTTTAACAGATAACACATATAAAGTTCTGTCAAAAAGCTTTAACTAACTTAAAATTATATTATTTTTCAACTATAACTATGCCCCATAGTTTCTAG
Organism: Eurosta solidaginis; assembly: GCF_040869045.1. NCBI lineage: Eukaryota > Metazoa > Arthropoda > Insecta > Diptera > Tephritidae > Eurosta > Eurosta solidaginis. The sequence goes on from NC_090320.1 coordinate 263,266,857, forward strand.
AACTACAATTAAAAGGTTTTATCAATATTAAGGATCCATTTTATTCAATTCAGTTAAAAATTCACATTTACATATTTTTATTATAAATACATAAAAATATTATTTCAAAAATCTTCGTCGCTGTCACACTCCGTCAAATCGGGATAAGTATTAAGCTGCTCCATACTTATGGGAATGCTGTCATAAAATGAGTGAAATTCTGGTTTTATAAACTGCTTCAAGTCCATAAGATCTTTCTTTTTCTCTTGTGGTCTCAATTTCGACATTTGTTTTTTTTTTCTTTCGCTCAATAAAGGCGTGATCACTATCGCACTCCATATGTGTATGCCGGGGTTCGAGGGTTTTGTGGTCAATGTGATCCAATGTAGACGCATTTAAAATAAATGAAATGAACATGGCAGAAACAAACGAATTTTTAATTTGCCCTGCGCACGAATCGCTATAAAATGTAACTGTTTTCATTTCTGCTGGCAACATTTTTAACAATTTAAAAAGACACGAGGAAATTTCATTTCCACCACGGCTAGCCATAGCTTCGAGCCACATGAAGCATTTTGCTGCATTAGTTGAAAGATCGTGAACCGTTAAATTAAACGTCCATAGTTGTCTTTTGTAGAAACTGATAGAATTTCTAAGAAAAGGTGTTGGTAAACATTGCTGTAAATCGAATGCAAAACTTTTAATAGTGTTCGATTCCACCAAGCGCTTCAGTTGTAAATTTCTCTTTGAATGTGTTTCTACATAAATCAAACGTTGGATTGCAGGCCCTGGCTTTAACTATCCTACCCGAATGCATTGTGTATGATTTTCCCCTATTTCTAAGGTCACGGCGAAACTTTTCCTTTGATTTTGATTTTGGTTTCGCAAGGCCGTTTAAAATATCAGGCTGGTGAGAAGTTTCTTCACCGTTTGATGAGCAATCCATACTAGTAGCAGATCGTGATAAATTAAAGTCTGGATCCCTTATGGAGTTGTCTAAGTCAAATTCTCCACTATGAGAAAGAACGTCTTCATTTGCCTCATGACTAAGTTCTTTTGGATTATGCAAACCTAGTTAAAATAAAAGTTACCCTCGTAAATTTTTGTAATAAATACCTTTAAACTCTGGCATATTCTGCATAAAATGCTTACTTTCAATAACAGCTAAATTAAACTCGATTCCGTGGATTGATGACATTGTTTCATTTTGTACACATGGCACAAGATTGAAATAATAATTTTGAATCGCCCATCTCAAGGCCTTTCAGGAATAAAGTTTTCTGGTTCGTTAGCATCTCGGTATTTCTGAATGTTGGTGCTGGCATTTTCGACATGAGATGTTCCACTTGTACCAAGAGTGACTATAGTAAAATTGAAAACAATTGCTTAGTTTTTTGTTTGGGTTATAGATAAATACAACATTGCAATCTAAAGACGAAAATGTTTAAAATTCCGAGGGTGCTTACACGTTTTTATTTAAAATATTAAAACGACACTAGGTTGGTTGTGCGATAACAGAAATGTTTGGCCTTGGGGTTATGTCACTCTTTCAATTTTCAAATTACATGCAAATAATTTTGATTTGCAAAATAACAAGGACAACCTTATTTCATTTAATTAATTTTATTTACTTACCTTCGTTGTTTCGACGCTCTGCTAATGACCTAGCCAATTCAACCATTTTTGCTGCTCTGTCGGACATTTTTTTATCACTTTTCACAAGAAATATCACTTTTAAATAATTGCTATATAAGCTGCACAACTCTCTGACACAACTTAATTCGTTTAAAAACAAGTAAGGAAGGCTAAGTTCGGGTGTAACCGAACATAACATACTCAGTTGAGAGCTATGGAGACAAAATAAGGAAAATCAATCTGGGGTAACCCTGGAATGTGGTTGTATAACATGTGTATCAAATGAAAGGTATTAAAGAGTATTTTAAGAGAGAGTAGGCCATAGTTCTATGGATGAACGCCATTTAGGGATATCGCCATAAAGGTAGACCAGGGCTGACTCTAGAATTTGTTTGTACGATATGGGTATCAAATGAAAGGTGTTACTGAGCATTTTAAGAGGGAGTGGGCCTTAGGTCTATCGGTGGACGCCTTTTCGAGATGTCCCCATTAAGGTGGACCAGGGGTGATTCTATAATGTGTTTGTACGATATGGGTATCAAATGAAAGCTGTTAATGAGTATTTTGAAAAGGAGTGATCCTTAGTTCCATAGGTGGACGCCGTTTCGAGATATCGCCATAAAGGTGGACCAGGGGTGTCTCTAGAATGTGTTTGTACGATATGGGAATCAAATGAAAGGTGTTACTGAGCATTTTAAGAGGGAGTGGGCATTAGGTCTATAGGTGGACGCCTTTTCGAGATATCGCCATTAGGGTGGGCCAGGGGTGACTCTAGAATGTTTGTACGGTATGGGTATCAAACGAAAGGTGTCACTGAGCATTTTAAGAGGGAGTGGGCATGAGGTCTATAGGTGGACGCCTTTTCGAGATATCGTCATTAGGGTGGGCCAGGGGTGACTCTAGAATGTGTTTGTACGATATGTGCATCAAACGAAAGGTGTTACTGAGCATTTTAAGAGGGAGTGGGCATTAGGTCTATAGGTGGACGCCCTTTCGAGATATCGCCATTAGGGTGGGCCAGGGGTGACTCTAGAATGTTTGTACGATATGGGTATCAAACGAAAGGTGTTACTGAGCATTTTAAGAGGGAGTGGGCATTTGGTCTATAGGTGGACGCCTTTTCGAGATATCGCCATTAGGGTGGGCCAGGGTGACTCTAGAATGTGTTTGTACGATATGGGTATCAAATGAAAGGTGGTAATGAGTATTTTAAAAGGGAGTAATCCTTAGTTCTATGGGTGGACGCCTTTTCGAGATATCGCCATAAAGCTGGACCAAGGGTGACTCTAGAATGTTTGTACGGTATGGGTATCAAACGAAAGGTGTTACTGAGCATTTTAAGAGGGAGTGGGCATTAGGTTTTTGGTGGACGCCTTTTCGAGATATCGCCATTAGGGTGGGCCAGGGTGACTCTAGAATGTGTTTGTACGATATGGGTATCAAATGAAAGGTGGTAATGAGTATTTTAAAAGGGCGTAATCCTTAGTTCTATAGGTGGACGCCTTTTCGAGATATCGCCATTAGGGTGGGCCAGGTGTGACTCTAGAATGTTTGTACGATATGGGTATCAAACGAAAGGTGTTACTGAGCATTTTAAGAGGGAGTGGGCATTAGGTCTATAGGTGGACGCCTTTTCGAGATATCGCCATTAGGGTGGGACAGGGGTGACTCTAGAATGTTTGTACGATATGGGTATCAAACGAAAGGTGTTACTGAGCATTTTAAGAGGGAGTGGACATTAGGTCTATAGGTGGACGCCTTTTCGAGATATCGCCATTAGGGTGGGCCAGGGTGACTCTAGAATGTGTTTGTACGATATGGGTATCAAATGAAAGGTGGTAATGAGTATTTTAAAAGGGAGTAATCCTTAGTTCTATAGGTGGACGCCTTTTCGAGATATCGCCATAAAGCTGGACCAAGGGTGACTCTAGAATGTTTGTACGGTATGGGTATCAAACGAAAGGTGTTACTGATAATTTTAAGAGGGAGTGGGCATTAGGTCTATAGGTGGACGCCTTTTCGAGATATCGCCATTAGGGTGGGCCAGGGTGACTCTAGAATGTGTTTGTACGATATGGGTATCAAATGAAATGTGGTAATGAGTATTTTAAAAGGGAGTAATCCTTAGTTCTATAGGTGGACGCCTTTTCGAGATATCGCCATTAGGGTGGGCCAGGTGTGACTCTAGAATGTTTGTACGATATGGGTATCAAACGAAAGGTGTTACTGAGCATTTTAAGAGGGAGTGGGCATTAGGTCTATAGGTGAACGCCTTTTCGAGATATCGCCATTAGGGTGGGACAGGGGTGACTCTAGAATGTTTGTACGATATGGGTATCAAACGAAAGGTGTTACTGAGCATTTTAAGAGGGAGTGGACATTAGGTCTATAGGTGGACGCCTTTTCGAGATATCGTCATTAGGGTGGGCCAGGGGTGACTCTAGAATGTTTGTACGGTATGGGTATCAAACGAAAGGTGTTACTGAGCATTTTAAGAGGGAGTGGACATTAGGTCTTTTCGAGATATCGCCATTAGGGTGGGCCAGGGTGACTCTAGAATGTGTTTGTACGATATGGGTATCAAATGAAAGGTGGTAATGAGTATTTTAAAAGGGAGTAATCCTTAGTTCTATAGGTGGACGCCTTTTCGAGATATCGCCATTAGGGTGGGCCAGGGGTGACTCTAGAATGTTTGTACGATATGGGTATCAAACGAAAGGTGTTACTGAGCATTTTAAGAGGGAGGGGGCATTAGGTCTATAGGTGGACGCCTTTTCGAGATATCGCCATTAGGGTGGGACAGGGGTGACTCTGGTATGTTTTTGTACGATATGGATATCAAATTAAAGGTATTAATGAGGGTTTTAAAAGCGAGTGGCCCTTAGATGTATATGTGAAGGCGTTCTCGCGATATCGACCAAAATGTGGACCAGGTGATCCAGAAAATCATCTGTCGGGTACTGCTAATTTATTTATATATGCAATACCACTAACAGTATTCCTGCCAAGATTCGAAGGGCTGTTGATTTCGCCTTGTAGAACTTTTTCATTTTCTTCTACTTAATATGGTAGGTGTCACACCCATTTTACAAAGTTTTTTCCAAAGTTATATTTTGCGTCAATAAACCAATCCAGTTACCATGTTTCATCACTTTTTTCGTATTTGGTATAGAATTATGGCATTTTTTTCATTTTTCGTAATTTTCGATATCGATAAAGTGGGCGTGGTTATGGTCAGATTTCGCCCATTTTTTATACCAAGAAAAAGTGAGCTCAGGTAAGTACGTGGGCTAAGTTTAGTAAAGATATATAGGATTTTGCTCAAGTTATTGTGTTAATGGCCGAGCGGAAGGACAGACGGTGGACTGTGTATAAAAACTGGGCGTGGCTTCCACCGATTTCGCCCATTTTCACAGAGAACAGTTACCGTCATAGAATCTATGCTCCTACCAAATTTGAGAAGGATTGGTAAATTTTTGTTCGACTTATGGCAATAAAAGTATTCTAGACAAACTAAATGAAAATGGGCGGAGCCACGCCCATTTTGAAATTTTCTTTTATTTTTGTATTTTGTTGCATCATATCATTACTGGAGTTGAATTTTGACTTAATTTACTTATATACAGTAAAGATATTAAATTTTTTGTTAAAATTTGAATTTAAAAAAATTTTTTTTTAAAAAGTGGGCGTGTTCTTCATCCAATTTTGCTAATTTTTATTTAGCACATATACAGTAATAGTAGTAACGTTCCTGCCAAATTTCATCATGATATCTTCAACGACTGCCAAATTACAGCTTGCGAAACTTTTAAATTACCTTCTTGTAAAAGTGGGCGGTGCCACGCCCATTGTCCAAAATCTTACCAATTTTCTATTCTGCGTCACAACGTCAACCCATCTACCAAGTTTCGTCGCTTTATCTGTCTTTTGTAATGAGTTATCGCACTTTTTCGGTTTTTCGAAATTTTCGATATCGAAAAAGTGGGCGTGGTTATAGTCCGATATCGTTCATTTTAAATAGCGATCTGAGATGAGTGCTCAGGAACCTACATACCAAATTTCATCAAGATACCTCAAAATTTACTCAAGTTATCGTGTTAACGGACGGACGGACGGACGGACGGACGGACGGACGGACGGACGGACGGACGGACGGACGGACATGGCTCAATCAAATTTTTTTTCGATCCTGATTATTTTGATATATGGAAGTCTATATCTATCTCGATTCCTTTATATATGTACAACCAACCGTTATCCAATCAAACTTAATATACTCTGTGAGCTCTGCTCAACTGAGTATAAAAATATATTATTGAATACAAAAACCTATGTCTACTTAGGTACAGGTTTTTTTGAAATAAAATTTGAAATAAGAACGTAATTCAATATAATATTATCAAAAAGTCACGGCTTCCTATGGAAAAATAATTTAACTTAATTTATGCTAGCCGATGGCGGTTCTTGTAATTAGGAATAACAGCATAACTCAAGATACAAAAAAAAAATATATTTGACGCTATGTTTTGTAATAACGACTTAAACTTATATATGTCGTAATGGAAGAAATAAGTTACAATTTTAAGTTGAAATAGGCTGTTATGCCACACAAAGGAACTAAATTATAAAAATGCTTAACTTGAGCTAGGATATTTTGACGGAGATTTTATGAGTTAAGCTTTTATGCCAAAACAAAAAAGCGAAAAAATAACTTAACCTGTTAGGTTTTTTTTAATAACTTTTTTCTAAAAAAAGATACAGACATAAAAAGTGGATGACCCATAGAATTGATTACGCTGAACATGCTGGCACTAATAACTAAATTTTGTCCTAAGTCGAGTTAGGTGATTATGGTTTGTGACCACAGATATATACATTAGGGTGGGTCGATTTGAATGGACAAAAGTTAACCGATATCGCGCCATCGATTTTTCGACAGGATTTGGGCTCAGGAAAAAAAGTTCCACTACGCATACCCAAAAAAATTATTTTCGAGCCTGCGAAATTTAATTTTTTGACTTTTTTCGACTTTGATTTTTAAGGTTTTTTCATGACCTACTAAAAAATTTTCATATGTATACCCTGTCCAACCCAAAATTGTGCGCTAAAAACGATAACAGTTTTTTGAAAAAAAAAAAAAACATGAAAATTTTAGAAGCAAATGAAAATTTTTTTAGTAGTAGGTCATGAAAAAAACCTTAAAAGTCGAAAAAAGTCAAAAAAAATTAAATTTCTCAGGCTCGAAAATAATTTTTTTGGGTATGCGTAGTGGAACTTTTTTTCCTGAGCCCAAAATCCTATCGAAAAATCGATGGTGTGATATCGGTTAATAAATTGACCCACTCTAATATATGTACATACTTTTGATACTCAGCGTGCTTTGCGCACAGAGTATATTAACTTTGATTGGATAACGGCTGGTTGTACAGGTATAAAGAAATCGAGATAGATATAGACTTCCATATATCAAAATCATCAATATCGAAAAAAATTTTGATTGAGCCATGTCCGTCCATCCGCTAGGACGATAACTTGAGTAAATATTGAGATATCTTCACCAAATTTGGTACACAAGCTTATCTGGACCCAGAATTGATTGGTATTGAAAATGAGCGAAATCAGATGATAACCACGCCCACTTTTTATATATATAACATTTTGGAAAACACAAAAAATCGGATTATTTAGTAAATAATACACCTAGAGTGTTGAAATTTGACGTATGGGCAAATTTTTAAATTGGGCATGGCACCGCCCACTTGTGGTAAAATCAATTTTACAAATAATATTAATCATAAATAAAAAATCGTTAAACCTATCGTAACAAAATTCGGCAGAGAGGTTGCGTTTACTATAAGGAATGCTTTGAAGAAAAACTAACGTAATCGGTTAAGGACCACGCCCACTTTTATATAAAAGATTTTTAAAGGGGTCGTGGACGAATAAAGTAAGCTATATGTTTGCAGAAAAGAGCTTTATATCAATGGTATTTCATTCCTCAAGTGGATTTATAACAGCAAATAGGAAAAGCTTCAAATTTGAAAAATGGGTGCGGCACCGCCCATTTTATGACTAAGCAATTTTCTATGTTTCGGGAGCCATAACTCGAAGAAAAATTTACATATCGTAATGAAATTGTGTACACAAATTTTCCTTATAGCAGAAAATATTTCTAGTAAAAATGGACGGGATCGCTTAAAGACCACGGTAACTTTGTTATAAAACAAGTGTAAAATGGTCGCAGACTAGAATAATAAGCTATAACTTGGCAAAAAATAGTTTTGAATCAATGATATTTCACTTAACAAGTTTTATTGTAAGAGGAAATGGGGAGACTTTTTTTTTTTTTAAACGGGCGTTGCCACGTATTATATAGAAAAGTAATTTATCTGAAATGAAATGTACAATTGCAGTTCACGCTGAGTATACAATGTTCGGTTACACCCAAACTTAGACACGCTTACTCGTTATATATGAAATATAATGAATAAAATGGATTTGAGCTAATTTATAAATTTTCAAGTAATTTCTCAACCCGACTAGGACTAGCATATTAACTAGTAGGTTTCTGATGCAAATATCGACTTGTACGGCAACTGGTGTTACAATGATGCATAGACTGAGTGGTATGCCAACTGTTATGTTGATCTTCAATACACTAACTAGTATGTCAATTGCTGTGATATTGATGTATTTAATAACCAGTATGTCATCTGATATTTTTTTTTTTTTATTTTTTGCAGGTAGGTTAAAAAATGCCTAATGCACCATAATTGCTGCCGTCGCAGCAACCGTGTGTCCGTAGACTAAAAAACAGCCCCGTTCTGGAACCGTCGGCCATCCCGGCACCACTTTCGCATTACTTCAGGGTGGCGTTCCATATTTCTCAATTTTTAAGAGCCTACTGTTGTCCCTGCGTCCAGGTTCCCGCTATTTGCTCTGAGTGTCCATTTAATCGCCACTGCTTCGCATACGCATTTATCTGCGCTCCCTCTCAGCATCCATCAGGCGTGTCATTATTATAAATGCCATTTTGCTCACTGCAGTCCAGCACTCTTTCCTGTTGCACATATGGGATACTAAATTTCTCGTGGTAGGTTCCTCCCCAAAGACTCCATGCAAGGTGAGTCTTTTTTCGTGGAAACGGGGGCAGTGGAACATGACGTGTTCTGCGTTTTCTAACACCGTGGTACACATTGGGCAATGAGGATCTTCCTCTATCCTACGCTTCCATAAATACGTTTTGATACCGCCATGTCCACTCATTATCTGCGTGAGATGGTAGTTCAGTTCGCCATGCTTCCGCTCATTCCATTGAGCTACGTTCCAAACTAGTATGAAAGTCCAACGCCCTTTACTCCTCCCAGTGTTCTTGCCACTTAGCTATTGTTTGTGTCCTTGCTCTTTTCTTGTTTTCTTCAGATGTTCGCTCGATATTAGTTTTATACAGGTCGGCCATTTCGCTTGCCAGTAAGTCCACTGGGATTTTCCGGGTTAGAACCAGGATCACGTCATCGGACACCGTCCGATAAGCACTTGCTATTCTTAAAGAAGCAAGTCGGTACGCTGCTAATATATATCTTTGATGGGTCTGTTAAGATCCATACCACACTGGTGCTGCGAATAGTATTATTGAGCTGGTTACTGTGGACAATAGCTGACGTGTAGCTTCGCTCGGACCACCAATGTTAGGCATTATTCGCATAAGTGATCCATTAACTTTGGTAATTTTCTCCCCTACCTCTCTGAAGTGCTCTTTGAAAGTTAACTTAGAGTCAATGTGCACTCCTAAGTATTTTATGGAATCCTTTGAGGTGATTTGATGATCCCCGATAGTTAAGACTAACCCGTTCGCCGACCGCTTGGAGCTTACTAATACCACTTCCGTCTTTTGGCTAGCCAACTCCAGTCTCGTATTGGTCAGCCATTCCTTTATTCTTGCTACGGTGTCACAATATAATGCTTGAAGCAGGTCCAGTTTTTTGGCCACTACTACCACTGCAATATCATCAGCAATATCCCACAATTTGCGTGTTTTCTGGTAGATGAATCTTTAGCACCCCGTCGTACATTACATTCCAAAGCGTTGGACCGAGAATAGATCCCTGTGGGACGCCTCCTGTGATTTTGTACTCTTTTGCACCTTGATCCGTGTCAAAAAGAAGTACTCTATATTTAAGATAGCTACGTATTATTCTGCGTAAGTAAGCTGGAGTGCCGAAGCTTTGCAGCGCTGCCATTATCTGCATCCAGTTCGCAGTGTTAAAAGCATTCTTAATGCCCAACATAATCAGTGCACAGAACTTCCTTTTATTTTGGATTCCAGAGATAGCTTCTCTAGCTATATTGACGACTGTTTGTATTGCATCTACGGTGGATCTTAATTTGCGAAATCCATATTGACTATTCGATAAGCCACCTGGTCTTTCTAGAGTCAGCTGTAGGCGCTCACTAATTATACGCTCGAAAATCTTCCCTAGGGAATCCAGCATACAAAGTGGCCTATATGAGGATGGTTAGTCTGGCTGTTTACCACGTTTCAGCAATAGGACAAGTCTTTGTCGTTTCCTCGTGCGAGGGATAATGCTGGCGCAAAAGCTGACTAGTATGTTAATTGGCATGACCCTGATGGGTTGACTGGTATGGCATCTGGTACGATGTTGGTGTATGTAATGACTAGTTTGTCAATTGGTATGATGCTAATGCAGAGACTGGCAATTGATATTTCGTAGGCCATCGCCATACAAAAGTTGGGATTTTTGCCAAACTAGTATTATTCTAGTACACAACTAGTTGGTTTGAATGCAAGGCATCTATTAATCCGCGCTTATAAGTTTTCAAGGTGTTGCTATATATTTGTGCTACAGCGCACATTGGTGCACAACTCATTTTTCCACTGACCTATTATTATTTCACACCTTTTTCTTTTACCCACTCTTATTCATTATTTTATTCGTTTTTATACTCAGTTGAGCAGAGCTCACAGAGTATATTAAGTTTGATTGGATAACGGTTGGTTGTACATATATAAAGGAATCGAGATAGATATAGACTTCCATATATCAAAATAATCAGGATCGAAAAAAAATTTGATTGAGCCAAGTCCGTCCGTCCGTCCGTCCGTCCGTTAACACGATAACTTGAGTAAATTTTGAGGTATCTTGATGAAATTTGGTACGTAGGTTCCTGAGCACTCATCTCAGATCGCTATTTAAAATGAACGATATCGGACTATAACCACGCCCACTTTTTCGATATCGAAAATTTCGAAAAACCGAAAAAGTGCGATAATTCATTACAAAAGACCGATAAAGCGACGAAACTTGGTAGATGAGTTGAACTTATGACGCAAAATACAAAATTAGTAAAATTTTGGACAATGGGCGTGGCACCGCCCACTTTTTAAAGAAGGTAATTTAAAATTTTGCAAGCTGTAATTTGGCAGTCGTTGAAGATATCATGATGAAATTTGGCAGGAACGTTACTCTTATTACTGCATGTACGCTTAATAAAAATTTGCAAAATCGGAGAAGGACCACGCCCACTTTTAAAAAAAAAATTTTTTCAAAGTAAAATTTTAACAAAAAATTTAATATCTTTACAGTATATAAGTAAATTATGTCAAGATTCAACTCCAGTAATGATATGGTGCAACCAAATACAAAAATAAAAGAAAATTTAAAAATGGGCGTGGCTCCGCCCTTTTTCATTTAATTTGTCTAGGATACTTTTAATGCCATAAATCGAACAAAAATTAACCAATCCTTTTGAAATGTAGGGGCATAGATTTTATGGCGATAACTGTTTTCTTTGAAAATGGGCGAAATCGGTTGATGCCACGCCCAGTTTTTATACACAGTCGTCCGTCTGTCCTTCCGCATGGCCGTTAACACGATAACTTGAGCAAAAATCGATATATCTTTACTAAACTCAGTTCACGTACTTATCTGAACCCACTTTACCTTGGTATGAAAAATGAACGAAATCCGACTATGACCACGCCCACTTTTTCGATATCGAAAATTGCGAAAAATGAAAAAAATGCCATAATTCTATACCAAATACGAAAAAAGGGATGAAACATGGTAAGGTAATTGGATTGTTTTATTGACGCGAAATATAACTTTAGAAAAAACTTTATAAAATGGTTGTGACACCTACCATATTAAGTAGAAGAAAATGAAAAGTTCTGCAGGGCGAAATAAAAAACCCTTAAAATCTTGGCTGGTATTACATATATAAATAAATTAGCGGTATCCAACAGATGATGTTCTGGGTCACCCTAGTCCACATTTTGGTCGATATCTGGAAAACGCCTTCACATATACAACAACCACCACTCCCTTTTAAAACCCTCATTAATACCTTTAATTTGATACCAATATCGTACAAACACATTCTAGAGTCACCCCTGGTCCACCTTTGTGGCGATATTCCGAAAAGGTGTCCACCTATAGAATTAAGCCCCACACCCTTTTAAAATACTCATTAACAACTTTCTTTTGATACCCATATTGTACAAACAAATTCTAGGGTCACCCCTGGTCCACCTTTATGGCGATTTCTCGAAACGGCGTCCACCTATGGAACTGAGGATTACTCCCTTTTAAAATACTCATTAATACCTTTAATTTGATATCCATATCGTACAAACGCATTCTAGAGTCACCCCTGGTCCACATTTATGGCGATATTTCGAAAAGGCGACCACCTATAGAACTAAGGCCCACTCCCTTTTAAAATACTCATTAACACCACTCGTTTGATGCCCATATTGTACAAACAAATTCTAGGGTCACCCCTGGTCCACCTTTATGGCGATATCTCGAAACGGCGTCCACCTATGGAACTAAGGATTACTCCCTTTTAAAATACTCATTAACACCTTTCATTTGATACCCATATCGTACAAACGCATTCTAGAGTCACCCCTGGTCCACCTTTATGACAATATCTCGAAACGGCGTCCACCTATAGAACTAAGGCCCACTCCCTTTTAAAATACTCATTAACACCTTTCGTTTGATGCCCATATTGTGCAAACGCATTCTAGAGTCACCCCTGGTCCATCTTTACGGCGATATCTCGAAAAGGCGTCCATCTATAGAACTTAGGTCCACGCCCTTTTAAAATACTCATTAATACCTTTCATTTGATACCCATATCGTACAAACGCATTCTAGGGTCAACCCTGAGCCACCTTTATGGCTATATCCCTAAATGGCGTCCACCTATAGAACTATGGCGCACTCCCTCATAAAATACTCTTTAATGCCTTTCATTTGATACACATGTCATACAAACACATTCCAGGGTTTCCCTCGGTTCATTTTCCTACATGGTTATTTTCCCTTATGTTGTCACCATAGCTCTCAACTGAGTATGTAATGTTCGGTTACAACCGAACTTAACCTTCCTTACTTGTTTTTTTTTCTCTTTGGTTATTTTCTCTTATTTTCCAGTTGGTTGCAATTTGTGATCAATCTTCAAAATGACCGCCGTCAGCTCGTTTATGGCTGGCTGTGTGGATGGGAAGCTGTTGGTATGTCGTATAGTTTGTATATTTTCGTTTTTATGTCACCACAATTTAACATCATATTCATCTCACTTTCTCATACAAAAGACATTGTGAGAAATTGCATTCAAATAAAATTGCAATTCCATCAGCAGCAGCTAAATTACAGCATCGCAAAAGTGTTCTGTGCGACAATGCTTTTGCACTGTCGTTCGTTATATGATTTTTCTTTTCTTTCCCAATGGTTGATATTGATGCCACGAAAGAAAGCAACACAAAATAAGATTACGTTCATATTGACACTTGCGTTTAAGCTCTTTATGTTGATTTGATACGATGCCATAAATGAAATGCTACAAATGGAAATTGCCAAGCTGAGTTGATGATTGGTGCTTGAAGAAAAATCAGAAGAATAAATTATGATGGGACTTAGGAGACAAGTTTAAGTAGATACAGATTTTGTAAAAATATACATCGAGAGCATTCTCCGTATAGACTATTTTATGTCTGAAAACATGCTAACCTTTCGACCGTTCATAGAGTTTTCCAACAGGAAACAACGGGCCATCTCTACACCCAGAAGCTGTGGTTGAAATATACTAGCTGAGTTTGAATGACCGATTGTGAGTGCGACTTCAAGCTGTTTGCAGAAGACCGTTGGATCAACACCGCAGTCCATTTTGTACCCGACTGGGAACAGTGAGATATCACCCTCCTCACGCACCATGTCGGCTGACCAATCCGTTCTTTAGGGTATCATTATGAGTTATTTCGATAAATAATCTATTATGCAGAAGATCGCGCAATCGAATATATGGAATAAACAAATAGATAAATCAGAGCAATTTATGCTAAAGTTTATTACATTATAGGCTAGCATGAGTGAGGTACAAGTTCTTCATGCAAAGCCTGAATACCAAGCAATTTGTGACTGCTGGTATATGGTGGGAGGCCGTCTGGCCAGTGAAGCATACGTAAAGCAATTAATTTTCGTAACAATTTTTGAAAAAGAGAGTTTAGAGAAATTACACCCAAATCTTTAATCTCTTTACGACAATTAAGAGATTTAGCATTTAGTTTGGGGACAAAAAATATGTGGCAGTTGTCTTTGTGGAATAAGACACATCGCAGCATTTGTTTGCATTTAAAAATATATTATTGTCTGCACAATATCCGGCAAGAGAGTCCAGCTCAGATGGCATGTTAGCGAAGTCAGAGCTATTACGGACCGTTAGAAATAGTTTGACATTGTCTGCAAAGATCAAACATTTGGCGCATGTGAATTAATGGGGCAAATCTATAATATAAAAATTAGTCAGGATATCCTTCCTGACGCTATAACTCCAGAATGCACGAACCGATTTCCACGGTTTTGTATTCGTTGGAAAGGTCTCGAGCTCCGTGAGGTTTATAGCAAATTCAGGATCGATCACAGGGTCTCGAGATATAGGCCAAAACGTGGACCCGGGTTCCCCTAGAATGTGTTTATAGAATATGGATATCAAATTAAAGCTCTTGATGAGTGCTTAAGTAGAGGGTAATTTTTATACCCTGGACGATTAGGGTCTCGAAATGTAGCCAAAACGTGGGCCCGTGAACGCCTAGAATGTGTTTATGTAATGAAAGCCGTTAATGAGTGGCTTAGTAGAGCATAATTTTCATTCCCCTGGGTGACTAGGGTCCCGAGATATGGGCCAAAACGTGGGCCCGGATACACCTAGAATGTGTGTGTATTATGGATATCAAATGAAAGCTGTTGCTGAGAGCTTTAAAGTAATTTTCATTATGATATTCGATTTAGTCTCATCAACCTGGCAAAACTGATAAATATGCATGAGAAGCCGAAATAAAGACATGAATTAATAATACCCACATACCTATTTACATACGTCCTATTCTATTTGCCTGAAATTTGGTATATAAATTTGCCTATATTAGTATTTACGATGCTTTTTTCGGGAAGTAGACCAGAGACGGACTGGGACTGAGACTGATGAAACTCGGAATGGGACTGGAACAAAATATATACCACCCTATGGGACCGGCAATAAGATATGAAGAAGAATGAGAAAAACTTGAGAGAAGAGAGAAGGAGAAGGAGACTGAGAAAGAGATAGAATGAGACGAAGATGGAGATAGATGAAGCGAAAAATACGGAGGGAGGAGTGAATACAAAGATTAGGAAAAGTGTAGAGGGGCGAGGGCAGAGTTAGACGGAAAAAGCGTATTAAAATATATGCAGAAAGATCAAATTTTGGGAAGAACAACTTCTGCCGGGTCTGCTAGTCATTTATAAAAATTAGGAATAATAAAGGGCCACAATGGGAACCTTGCGGAATAATTTCCCAGGCGTTAATAAGCAAAGATGAATTGTCAGCTCCAATTACCACATAGCTTCAATATAGTTACAATCATATGTTTGACTGTATTGCAGAATCTCGTATATGCGCAAGTCAACTATTCTACTCGCCATATGATGTAAAAGGGATTGCATATCACGTTAAGTTCTATCCATAATATTTTTTTTTTTTTTTTTTCAATTGATTCTTTACATACCTCATGCTTCCTTTTCTGAAGTTCAGATACCAGCTTAACTAACTATCTTGAAAAACTTTAAGTAATCCTGGAAAACTGGCGCTACTTCCCAATCATCAACTTACCAATTTTCTGATACCACACATCCCTGGACCTCATACAATTAACGATACATGTGACTAATAAGAGCAACTGTAGTGTCAATAACTAAATACTACTAACAGTTTTAGTAATGCTGCGATTCACCTATATAGCCACAATGTCAAATTAACGCCAATGCAATATGCACCAGCCCTCTGCGCAATGTCGATGAGTCACATGTAACTTTTTTAATAATGAATATTACGAAAGTAAAGCATTAAAAAAAATTACCCTTAACTGTCATCACGAGATTAGATTTTCGTATTTCATATCGGTCGTTAATGTCACAAGCATTTCTCTGGCCCAATTACCACAACATCCACTGATGACACTCTATTGACATTGCGTGGAATTTCGTGGTTGTTGAGAGCATCTTTGCAATTCCGAAGTACTTATAGGTAGATAAAAGATAGAAAGAATAAAACCAAAATGCGACAGTTATTAAAAAGTGTCAACAAAAGATATAAAAAATCAATTTGTATGAATTTAGCCGCATAAGAGTGCCAATGACGCGTTCATAATACAAACGATTCGAAGGATGGTGGGAAGTTAACTAAGTGAGTAGCAAACAGTGGGTGAAGTGTTTGAATACTTAAATTTATATTGTTCAATTTAATTTGAATTTAATGCGCTTGTTTCATTTTCAGTGATTCAAGCATCGCTGTAAGAGATAATTACTTGCTTTGCTAAATTTGAAATGTTAATAAAATTTATGGCGTTTTTTGTTATTGTAGAATTATGCTTTCTTTATACTCAGCTTTGCACGTAGAGTATATTAACTTTGATTGGATAACGGTTGGTTGTACAAGTTTGAAGGAATCGGGATAGATATAGACATCAAAATTATCAGTATCGAAAAAAATGTCACTATGCCGTGTCCGTCCGTTCGTCCGTCTGTTAACAGCTTTCCTGGCCAACGAGTCATATGTGACTCACAAGAGCGTATTGAAATACGTTCATGAGTCATATGTGACTAATTTCTTTATACAACATAAAGACGCTTTCTTGGTATGAACGTGTCGTTATCTATTTGTGAATTCTATGTGAGCGTATATCAAAAGACTTAAACTTTGGGAAAATGAAAGGAAATTTCGAAATTTTTTTTTCTGGTACGTTTTTCTCATTTTCTTCAATTTTTGTATATACTTCTAATTTCAATTAAACACAAAAACACACTAATACACGTTTTTGACATTTATATATCAATTTACCGTTATTGTGATTCGAAAACTTAAATTATTTCTTACGGTCTTATATGTTCACATGTGTCTCATTGAACGTGATAAACAAAATTGTTTTTGCTAAGTTCAGGAGTCACATTTGACTCACAAAATAAAATAACCAAAATAAGGTAAATATATGTCAAATTATTTATAAAAATAATATTTTATAATATATATTCATATTACTTAATTAAGCAATACAAAAAAATAATGAACGTGGGGCATTCTCAAAGCGCTTTTTATGGGGACAGGGAAGTTGTTAATACGATAACTTGGGCAAATATTAAGATACATTCACGAAATTCGATATACGGCACCCAGAATTGATTGGTATTGAAAATGTGCGAAATCGGACTATAACCACGCCCACTTTTCCGATATGAAAAATTTATAAAAATGGAAAAAATTAGATAATTCTAAAACGAATACCGCTAAGCTATGAAATTTGGTAGGTGGATTGCCTTTAATGACGCAAAACATAAATTTTAAAAAATTTTTGGATATGGGTGTGGCACCATAGAAGAAGGAAATTTGGAAGTTTAGCAAGCCCTAAATAAAAATTCGTTAAAGATATTACATTGAAATTTCGCACAGACACTACCCTTGCCAAATTATATGGAGTGAAGATAATCAAAATCAGTTAAGAACCACGCCCACTTTTATAAAAAAGATTTTTAAAAGGGTCGTGAGTTTTTGAATAAAATAAATAATAGTTTAAAAAAACTAAAAAAAAACACGCTTTTATAGCAAACCGAACTAAAAAATAGAAAATAAATTTCAATTAAAAAGAATTTATATAACAGTAGTAGAAGGTTACACAATCGTTTATAGTTAATCACCTCAAAATAAAATTATAATAAAATTAAATTATTAACAGAATAATTTAATTCACAGTAAAAAGCGTGGGTGCTTCATATTGAATGTTACAATCATTCTATTGGCAACTATCTGAGAGGAAAGATATGAAATGTAGGCAAATGCACCCCACGCTCTTTACTCTGCATTATATTATTATGTTAATAACTTAAATTTTATTATAATTTTATTCAGAGGTGATAAACTATAAACGATTGTTTAACCTTCTACTACTGTTATATAAACTCTTTTTAATTGAAATTTATTTTCTATTTTTTAGTTCGGTTTGCTATAAAAGCGTGTTTTTTTAATTTTTTTTTTAAACTATTATTTATTTTTAATTTTTTAGTTCAAATAATTTTAAAAGCTTTATTCGAGAGTGATGAAACCTTGAAACGCCATGGTCCATAGATGAATCCAACCCCACGGCACCGAAAAGGGCCAAGACGCAGGCAGGCTGGACGCAGTCTTTCGCCGAAATTGCCAAGGGTCGGCAGATCAAACCTATGGCCATTCAAAGTGGTAATAAGGCCAATTGACCTTATGGCCGTTGACTTTATGTCACCACACCATCAGAATAATGGATTGTCATCGAGCCGTGATACATGTGCAAAGTTTCCGTCAAACTTATGGCCATTCAAAGTGGTAATAAGGCCAATTGACCTTATGGCCGTTGACCTTGTGTTACCACACCATCACATTAATGCATTGTCATCGACCCCTTATACGTGTGCAAAGTTTTAATCAAACTTATGGCCATTCAAAGTGGTAATAAGGCTAATTGACCTTATGGCCGTTGACCTTATGTCAACACACCAACACAATAATGCATTGTCATCGAACCGTGATACGTGTGCAAAGTTTCAGTCAAACTTATGGCCATTCAAAGTGGTAATAAGGCCAATTGACCTTATGGCCGTTGACCTTATGTTAAGCGTGTTAATAAGCAATATCTTTTGCAAAAAAAGAGCTTAATATCAATGGTGTTTTCAAGTAAAATTGTAACAAAAAAACGCAAAAAATGCTAACTTTTAAAAATGCCCGTGGCACCGCCCTTTTTTGAACAAGCAATTTTCTATGTTACGGCAACCATAACTCGAAGAAAAATTAAAGGAGCGTAATAAGATTGGGTGCACATATTTTCTTTATAATAGAAAATATGTATAGTTAAAATGGACGGGATCGGTTAATTACCACGCCCACTTCTATATATAAAGATTGTTTATAAATAGCTTTGTATCAATGATATTTCAGTTACCAAGTTTTATTGTAGGAGGAAATTTGGACAAATTTTTTTTAATGGGCAATGCACGCCCCTACGCCGATCAAGCAATGCACAACATTTCTAGAGCGCAAAAAAATCTCTTGTAACAAAGTTTGAAAAAGTAATTTATCTGAAATTAACTGTACAGTTGAAGCTCACGCTGAATATATAATGTTCGGTTACACCCGATCTTAGACACCCTTAGTTGTTTAATTTGGTTTGGATAACAAAAAATTTTGTAGGTACACATAGAGATACCGCAATAAATTTACGTAATAAAATGAGAAAAACCATTATGAAAGCTTTGATTGTATTACTAATCATCATCAAAATTTTGGGTAACTTGGTGATGCATTAAAATCTAACAGCCTTAATTTTTTTGTACAGCAGTGCAGCAAGTGCCAATACTTAATTATGCACACAAATAAAATCTTATATGAAAATGTTTCAATTAAGTACATCGTCTAAATCACCTCTAGATCGTCCCCCTCGTGAGTGAAATTCAAACCCACACTCTGACAATGTTATCCTCTTGATGCGGCGCTTTAAAAATGTCCATGCTCAGAGCGATGTTAGTTATTAGTGTAGTTCCTTTAAGCTTTTAATCCTCGCTCCATATTCAACTTTGTACAGACCTCGTTCAGCACTGTCCCTGTTTCGTTCGATACTCGCCAATGGGCTAGCGGAACGGACAATACATAAAGCCAATCACACAGTGCAGCAATTTTAAGCCGGATAAATTTTCTCATAAGCAAAGATTGCATCTAACATTTAACCAAAAAAAAATTTAAATATCAAAAATTGTATATCAAACTTAAAATAAAAACATCATACTCAAATAATTTTGGGATCCAGTCGGGAATGTTGCGGTACCACTTTGAGATTACTTCGGAATAACTTCTGCAGTTTTTGTAGCATTGTGGGAATAATTTCCGGATATTTATGGCTTAGTTTCGGGACTATTTTCAAATAGTTTGCAACTAATTTTAATCATTGCGGTATCATTCTAGCAATATTTCAAGATAATTCCGGACTATATTCGTAAGTGATGCGGTATTACTTTGTGACTATTTATAGATATTTTCGTGATCATTTTGGTACTATTTTTGGATGAAAATTCTCGACTCTTTTCTCTTTACATCTTGTATTTGCGATTGTTGGTAAAGAAATGAAATAGTGTTAAGAAAGGACAAAAAGAAAAGGCGGGGAGAGGAAAAAAAATCGAAAACGACCCGAAACAGAAGCCGTAATAAGAACCGAACGGCGTGTTACTCATTTGTGTTAACGAATTGTTATCGATGGGTTATCGATTTTTTCACATTATTGACGCGTTATAGACGAATTATCAATTTGCTATCGATAACTGATTGCTTATCGACAAGTTATCGGGCTCTTCTCGATTTATTATCGAAAAGCTATTGATTAACGATTTTTTATCTGAGCGTGTCCTATTCGTTACCGACGTGTTACTCGTTTGTAATCGGCCTTTTTTGGCCGCCGTGGTGTGATGGTAGCGTGCTCCACCTACCACACCAAAGATCCTCCGTACACAACCCAAGCAAAGCAACATCAAAAATTATAGAAACAAATTTTTTCAATTAGAAGAAATTTCTTTTAAGCGGGTTCGCCCCTAGTGTATTTCTGCCATGAAACTCTCTCCGTGAAAACTCGTCTGCCTAGCAGATTCCGTTGGGAGTCGGCATAAAACAAGTAGGTCCCATACCTCAGATTTGTAGGAGAAATTAAAAAAAGGGGCACGACGCAAATCGGACAGAAACTCGGCCTAAAATATCTTCGGAGGTTATCGCGCCTTACATTTATTTTTATTTTTTAGTATTAATTTTTTATCGAAAATTTATAGATATGTTATCAAACAGTTATCGATTTCATATCGAAGAGCTATTATTTTTTTATTGGAATGTTGGCAACTTCAGTTCGGAGAGATTCAAGGGATGGTAAACGCAATTTAAAGCTTTATAGCTTCACAGATTAAGCAACTAAAATTGTTAAATTCAGCTACCCGAGGGGAATCCTGTTACAAACGTGCATATAGCATACGCATATCATGCAGGTAAGGCTTTTGCGTCCCCAAATTGATCAGGAAACTAAGAGGTGAGAGCGTGGAATGGCTTAGATGAATGGCTTGTCGGGTTAGTAACTTAATGGTGCTTTTTACCCGAAGTTCCCGGACCTATATGCGACAAGGCGCCAATAGTGCTCCCTAAAAACTTAAGGGAGTATTTCTATCGCTACAAGAGCAACAACAAATCAATAAAAGCTGGATGAATCGACGTAAGCCCGTTGAAGAAAAACCTAGATGTATAACTTTTCGGTATCGGTTGTTTCCGATAAGAAGCTGATGAAGCCATTATCAAAAAAAAATGAAACTGCATGCTATGTGTCCGCACATGACACCAACTATTTTACAATTGCAATGTGAAGCCTACGCCTTTAACGTCAACTTCGCTATGGTCTACCCCTGCTGAAACTGCTAGATTCCTTAGACCTCTTTCTGGATAAGATATTGAAGTGAACAAAGGATTACTATATTTAACAAGTAAGGAAGGTTAAGTTCGGGTGTAACCGAACATTACATACTCAGTTGAGAGCTATGGTGACAACATAAGGGAAAATAACCATGTAGGAAAATGAACCGAGGGAAACCCTGGAATGTGTTTGTATGACATGTCTATCAAATGAAAGGCACTAAAGAGTATTTTATGAGGGAGTGGGCCATAGTTCTATAGGTGGACGCCATTTAGGGATATCGCCATTAAGGTGGATCAGGGTTGATTCTAGAATTTGTTTGCACGATATGGGTATCAAAAGAAATTTGTTAATGAGTATTTTAAAAGGGAGTGATGGTAGTTGTATATGTGAAGGCGTTTTCCAGATATCGACCAAAATGTCGACCAGGGTGACCCAGAACATCATCTGTTGGATACCGCTAATTTATTTATATATGTAATACCTGCCAAACTTTCAAGGGTTTTTTATTTCGCACTGCAGAACTTTCTCATATTCTTCTACTTAATATGGTAGGTGTCACAACCATTTTAAAATTGTTTTCTAAAGTTATATTTCGCGTCAATAAACCAATCCAATTACCATGTTTCATCCCTTTTTTCGTATTTGGTATAGAATTATCGTATTTTCGATATCGAAAAAGTGGGCGTGGTCATAGTCGGATTTCGTTCATTTTTTATACCAAGATTAAGTGAGTTCAGATAAGTACGTGAACTAAGTTCAGTAAATAAATATCGATTTTTGTTCAAGTTATAGTGTCAAGGGCCATGCGGAAGGACAGACGGACGACTGTGTATAAAAACTGGCCGTGGCTTCAACCGATTTCGCCCATTTTTACAGAAAAGAGTTAACGTCATAAAATCTATGCCACTACCAAATTTCAAAAGGATTGGTAAATTTTTGTTCGACTTATGGCATTAAAAGTATCCTAGAAAAATTAAATGAAAAAGGGCGGAGCCACACCCATTTTGAAATTTTCTTTTATTTTTGTATTTTGTTGCACCATATCATTACTGGAGTTGAATGTTGACATAATTTGCTTATATACTGTAAAGATATAAAATTTTTTGTTAAAATTTTACTTTAAAAAAATTTTTTTTTTTAAGTGGGCGTGGTCCTTCTCCGATTTTGCTAATTTTTATTAAGCGTACATACAGTAACAGGATTAACGTTCCTGCCAAATTTCATCATGATATCTTCAACAACTGCCAAATTACAGCTTGCAAAAGTTTTAAATTACCTTCTTTTAAAAGTGGGCGGTGCCACGCCAATTGTCCAAAATTTTACTAATTTTCTATTCTGCGTTATAAGTTCAACCCACCTACCAAGTTTCATCGCTTTATCTGTCTTTGGTTATGGATTATCGCACTTTTTCGGTTTTTCGAAATTTTCGATAACGAAAAAGTGGGCGTGGTTATAGTCCGATATCGTTCATTTTAAATAGCGATCTGAGACGAGTGCCCAGGAACCTACATACCAAATTTCATCAAGATACCTCAAAATTTACTCAAGTTATCGTGTTAACGGACGGACGGACGGACGGACATGGCTGAATTAAATTTTTTTTCGATCCTGATGATTTTGATATATGGAAGTCTATATCTGTCTCGATTCTTTTATACATGTACAACCAACCGTTATCCAATCAAAGTTAATATACTCTGTGAGCTATTCTCAACTGAGTATAAAAACAAATCAAGTTAAGCAACTTTTATACATTTCTTTAAACTTTACTTATTTTGTTTGTTCCATTTTATTACCTATTTTTTTACCTCAATGTAAAAAAGTAAATTTTCTCAAACAAAAATCACAACAATTCTCTTTCCGCTGAGATTTATTTATTTAAAAAATATTCCCCTTTCACATATTTCTCTAAAACAGTAAATAGCGCCTCGTTTGATAATCTATTTCAAACACAAAAAAAGAAAACACATTTCAAATCAAAAGCTCTCCTCATCGTTGTGGCAACTTCATACCTGTCATTACAGTTACAAATTGCCTCACTGAGCCAGGATTCAGTGTGCGGTGACTGCTTTAATTTAGAAACTCCGCGTATGTAGGCAAATTTTTAGGCAAAAACCAGAGTGTAAAGCGAAAACCCTTTCAAGCGACAAAACCGCATACACCTCTGTGAGCAAATTTATAAAAGCACACACGCACTAAAGGCATACGCACACATACAAACATACACGCGACCACACACTCAGTGTGTACAAAACTTAAGTAGCATATCCCAGCTAACAATTTGAAGTGTAAGCGCTTTAAGAACACGCCTTATTAATGAGGCCACCGTGGTGTGATGGTAGCGTGCTCCGCCTATCACACCGTATTCCCTGGGTTCGCACCCCGGGCAAAGCAACATCAAAATTTTAGAAATAAGGTTTTTCAATTAGAAGAAAGTTTTTCTAAGCGGGGTCGCCCCTCGGCAGTGTTTGGCAAGCGCTCCGGGTGTATTTCTGCCATGAAAAGCTCTTAGTGAAAACTCATCTGCCTTGCAGATGCCGTTCGGAGTCGGCATAAAACATGTAGGTCCCGTCCGGCCAATTTGTAGGGAAAATCAAGAGGAGCACGACGCAAATTGGAAGAGAAGCTCGGCCTTAGATCTCTTCGGAGGTTATCGCGCCTTACATTTATTTTTTTTTTTTTATTTATAAGAGGGACAAAATGCATGCAGTACTTCAGGAGCCAAAAGTGGAAAACATTTTTAGAATAATTTGCTGCTCGAGAGGAAAATAAACGTCTTATTTGAATAGCTTGCATGTTTGTCATACCGATGTCGACTATAAGAAGTAATTTTCATTTTTACGGTGAAATGAAATTTCTTTTTCAAACCCTTCTCACTCCATTCGCATACGACGTTAGCGTACCAAAATGCGGAAAAAAATCTTGGTAATGTTGAATGGGTAAGCTTGATTGCAGATACTCACACCGCTACTCTTATACTTATATTTCAAGTGTATATGTAGCACCGTCATTGCGCTGATTAAATCCTTGCGGCTTTTGAGTGATTAAAAACTTTTCCCTCAACTTTCTTTGTTGTGTGCAACGCATCATCGCCGCTGCTACTTTATTCCTATTTCGCGCGGCAAACCCATACCAAAAAGCCCAATACGCCAAAACACCTACACTCTTAGCAACATTGCACAGTGGGCGAAAAGGCTAACCTAGCACTGAAAAATAATATGATAAATTTGAAGCCGAGTACTTTTAAAAAGGTGTTTTCTCCCACGTGATTCTTCTACAGTGCTGGGGTTACGATGAGTTGTACCATGAGGCCTTTTCCAAGTCGTATTCCACTTTATTACATTTTTCTTGGGGTCCATTTGTTAAATTGCCATCATAAAAGATTCCAATTCCGTTTCATCTGCGCAACGGCTCGAACGGCCTAGTAACGGTTTTTCAATATCCTGTTAGCGCTCGGTTTTGGTGTCCGTCAGCGTACCTCTGCCTGGTTCGAGCCTACGCACCTCTGTTCTCTTTATTAACATGCTTGCGTCGACAGATCTCCTCTGTACTTTTCTCACTGCATGGACGTAAGCGGAATTGTTACCCGAAGTATGCGAACCTTATTTAACCGTCAAAATTAGGAATATATTTTGAAGGAAACCCTTGAATACCTAATTCGTTTAAGAAAGGATTGACCAGATCAAAAATTTTTAATTTTTGTTTTTTCTACAAAATTTAAAATTACCTGGCCCACAGTGCCAAAGTATTCGTACTGAAAATACTGAACTCATTTCCGCTTCATTCAACTTTTAGATTATTTTTTGTACATCACTGCATCACAGCTTCCTCACTAAATGTTACCAAATGCTATTGCGCTTGATACTACCCAAAATACACGTACACACACATATTCATATACATATATATATATTAGGGTGCGCCTTATGTTTTGACTTTGAACTATGGGGCATAACACCCCCCAAAAGTTGCATTAGAGTATAATATTATGTTCTACAAAAAATTTTGGCGATTGGATAATGGGAAGACGTGGCGCAACGAGGGTAAAGTTTGCAAGATTCATAAAATTTTTTTTAAATCACAATATCTTCAGTACTATTGAACCGATTTTCAAAACTTTTTTTGCATAGGTAATTGAATTGCCTTTCATTTGTGGTACCACTTCTGTGGGTTCAAAACCGCGTATGTGTAAAATTTCAAATTTTATTTTAAAAACAACCCTGGGCTACGCCATGCCAAGTCCTTCTGCGTAGTACATCCTTCTGCGAAGTTGCATTAGAGTATAATATTATGTTCTGCAAAAAATTTTGGTGATTGGATAATGGGAAGACGTGGCGCAACGAGGGTTAAGTTTGCAAGATTCACAAAAATTGCAATATAAACCAATAATACTACAGTGGTAATTTTATGAGCGATTTTATTTCTAAAATTTATAAGAAAAGGTATTTGCATTTTGAAAAAGAATAGCGAGTTTAATAAATTCATTTTGTTCATAAATTTTTTTATACATATAAGCACATATAGTACATTAATGCTCTTATTGCAAAAGTGTCGACTTTTTTGCATCAGGGTAAAGTTTCCTATAAGCAGCTACAGTTTGAACAATAAATTGCTTTTCTTCCTCATTTTTTGAAAGTACGTTATTAAAATCTTCCATAAGCTTTACTGCTCTTCCTGCCGTATCATTAACAACATTTATTTTATTAACTATGTTTAATCCGATATTGTAAGACGACTCATCTTTCCATTCTACAGGATTTTTTGCTAAAAAATCTGTTGGTATACCGAATCTTTTTTGGTTTTTTGTGAAATGAAGTCTTCAATACTTTTGTCGAAATATAGGCTATAATCCTGTGAAGGTACTATCAACTTTTTTTCCTTGGTATCGTTAACATTTTTCAAAGCGGTCACCATACGTTTTTTTATGTCATTGTTGATTTGTGGGTCAAAAAAGGCAAATCCAGCAGCTTCTGCAGTTAAATACCTTTCATCTATGTATCTGTAAGCATACAAGTTCTTGATCATAGCTAAATCTTGCCTCTGAGCTTCTGCAGACACGGGTGCTCTTGTCTAGGCTCTCCAATAAACTTTTGCAACAAATATACAAATGTCCCGAATTCCATCTTCCTCATATTTGCTTAAATTAAACTCCTCCCGAAATAAAAATATTTTTAAGCAATAAATTGCCTTAGCCATCCACCTGGCATGATGAAATGCTCCAGGTGCCCGAAATACGAACTGGGATATCGTACCACCAAGAAAAACTACAACTAGCTGGAGTAATTCTTTATAACCCTCTCGTGGTTGATTTTCATTGAGATTCAGCAAGGCGAATTCTATAATTTCTGATGCGTCCACAAGTGTATCTTTCACATAGTTATCATCAACAACACATTTGAAATTTTATTTGATTTATTTTCTGCCAACTCTGTTTAAATCTGTGAAATATTTGAACACCAGGAGCAGAAGACACTTGCATTTTTTGTTCAAACATGCTCCGCAAAATTATTTCCAGAATGTGATGTCGGCAGGGTAAATATAAAAGGTCTCTCTCTAATTTTTGCTCTAAAATTATACACGCCCCTTGTAAACATCCCATATTGGACGCTGTAGTATCGCAGCAGAGGGCTTGCACTTTTTCAAGAAGGCCCCATTCGCTGAGCAAGTTGTATATGGCTGACGCTTGTTGCTTTCCCGTGCCTGCAGAAATAGCTGGGATTCCAAGCAATTATTCAGTGCCATTGAATGATATCACTACCGGTAGCCGATCAACGTTCTTCTTGATCAAAGATGGTAAAATTTTACCATCCCAATGAACCACCCCTGCAGTTATTTCCTGGTTTTTGAAGGCGCGATAAATTTATTGGGCGGATTCAACTCTATATCGAAAACGACACCGTCGAAGGGAGGTTCCGTTTATAATAAGGTCGTTAGCGTCATGTTTTAAAGCTTTAGCAGATGCTATTAGTATTCGTACCGCATCACGATCACATATTTTGCATTTAGCCAGAACTGTGACAAGCTCGGGTGTAATAAAATTGATTCGCGCCCGACTTTTCTTTACATTACTGGGACCCGGCAAATCGTCGAAATCTTTGGATAAATCTTCATCATCTTGCTCATTTTCACTACTTTCATCTTCAGTTAACGTGCATTCGGGATTTTTATACTCGCCTAATAAACAACAAGACAAAAAGAAAAAAATTTATACTTTTTGCAACACACTTGACACAAACAATAAAAACATGGTGAAACAAAAATTTTTACGCTAAACAACGTCAAACTCGAACCGTATTAAATTATATATCTTACTATGGATGTTAGCAACATATTCGGCGCTTTTACGTTTTCCTACAGCTTCGCGAAGGAGTTTCCTCTTTTCTTTTTCCAACAAGACGCGATCTGAACCAATCATTGAACCGGGTCTCCCTTCCTGCCTTTGGCTTAGAAGAAATAATTTATCTTCCTCAATCGTAACTAGTTGTAGGGCATCAGCGTGGGCAATGTTAAAAAGGTTATTAAAAGTTGCAACAAAATCTTGCTCCCGATTTTCCTGCATTGTTGTCCGGCGATTAGAGCTCTTCAGCAACCCCTTCCATTCCTGATACAAGCCATCAAGTTTTAAAACACTTTTGTCCACATTCTTCGTTGGTATTCGTGCTTTAGCCCAAAAAACTTCCACTTCTTTAGTAACGAGGTAAGCAGCACCACGGAGACTTAATTTTACTTTACGAAGGTTATAAAAAAGCAAACGCAAAACTTGTTCGTTGGATGGCAACTTAGCACCGACAATTTGGCTTTCATCATAGTCAAGGAGATATAACTTTTCTTGTGTCCTGGTTTGCATTTTTAACTTAATTTAATTTAATTGTCTTATTTAAATTACACGAGGTAGCACACTTTAAACTTCTTGATAAACTAAATAATTATCACGTCTGTATAAGTCAAGTTTACAGCTCCAAAGTGATTTTTGGTACATTTTTTGATATCTTTGGTACCCAATTTTGATCTCTTTGGACACTTTGGAGCTTGCACTAATTTTAAACACTTTTTAGTTTTTATTTTTATTAAACACTTTATCACTTATTTCACTACTGCTTAAATGCCTACATTTTGGCCGCGCTTAAGTAGTTTCTTACCGACGACCTGTTCAGGTGTTTCGCGACACGATTTGGCTTCGGCTAAACCAAAGTTCGGCACGGTGAAAAAGTACTAAAGCGTGGTGTCGAATTGGTAGCAGATTAGTTGCAAGCTGCCAGCCACCGCTGTGCGAGCTACATACATGTAGGTTTGTATGTCAATGCAATGCCTTCATATGGCTCCTGATTATGAATATTTATGTATGTCTGTGTATGTATTATGTATACTCTAATGCAACTTCGCAGAAGGATGTACTACGCAGAAGGACTTGGCATGGCGTAGCCCAGGGTTGTTTTTAAAATAAAATTGAAATTTTGCACATACGCGGTTTTGCACCCACAGCAGCGGTACCTCAAATGAAAGGTAATTCAATTACCTATCCAATGCAAAAAAACTTTTGAAAATCGGTTCAATAGTACTGAAGATATTGTGATTTTAAAAAATTTTTTATGAATATTGCAAACTTAACCCTCGTTGCGCCACGTCTTCCCATTATCCAATCGCCAAAATTTTTTGCAGAACATAATATTATACTCGAATGCAACTTTTGGGGGGTGTTATGCCCTGTACGCTATATTTTTTTTTCTCCCATATAGCTAAGGCGCACCCTAATATATATAGATGAATTCTAGCATAAAGTAGCATTGGCAGTAACAAAATCAGCATCAATACTACAAGCAGAGTTAGTGTAACGCGTTCTTGGTAATGTCAACGTAACGATGCCAACATTTTCCGGTGTAATGACGCATAAAGGCAAAACTCTGAAATTAAAACGTGAAATGAATCGAAAGTAAAACAATGAAAACGTTGCACCAAAGTTATTGAACGCGCTAGAGAGAGAGAAAAAGAAAGCAGCAGCGCAAACCTTAACGTTAACGTCAACAAAGTCATTCAAATACCGCATTTGTGTAAATATCCTACGGCAACGACAATGTGTTTTATTAGTGTAATAGTGTGGGACTCGAGACAGCAGTCAGTGGCAGTGTATTAGCGCAGTGTGGCGCTAAATGGCAAACAAAAATGCTGGAATTCAAATAAAACTTTTGGCTTGTCCCAGTTTGGTGTTGTCTCGGTGTGCCAATAGTAATAAGTTTTAGTAGCTGCTGCTGCTGTCACTGGTCTAAGTTGAAATCATTGCTTATTGTTTGCTTGTGTACTCTGCTATGCCGCTATTCCTGTTTCCGTTTTCCGTTTCAGGCATAAACGTCTTTTGGGAATGGTTTATGGCTCTTTGTAGCAATTCTTAAGAAAATGTTTGTTTGGCAATTTTAATGTTATCTTGAAAATTTTTAATGAATTTATTTAATTAAACACGGATACTAATAAGGTGTCTGTCACATACATGAAATGTGATAAAAGTTATACACAATCCTAATTAAAAGATGTCGCAAATAAAAAGTTGAAAATATGATATAATACCAGCGTTAGTAGAAGCCGCATTTGTTACATCTGCTATAGGAAAAGAAGCGCTGTTCTTATACTCAGCTGTATTCGTACACAAGGTATTATAACCTCGATTGGGTAACGGTTGGTTGTACAGGTATAAAGGAATTAAGATAGATATAGATTTACATATATCAAAATCATCAGTATTGAGGAAAAGAAAATATTTTTATATTATTGCTATTGAACATCAGCGAATTCGAACAATAACCACACCTACTATTTCGATAACGAAAATGTATAAAATGGAAAAAATTAGATAATTTAAAAACGAGTACGCTAAGCTAATGAAATTTGGTGAGCGAAATTGCCTGAAAGCTACTCCTATTACAGCGTTTCAAGTTATGGGTACGTAATGTTCGGTTTCGCCTGAACTTAGACTTTCTTACTTGTTCATATATGAACTTGATTTATCATTTTCGAGTATTAAAGGAATTGTTTTTGTCGAATTATGTATAACGCAACAAGTAGTTTTTTCTCGTGTCAATGAAAATTCTTATTATATAAGAGCATTCATTCACTGCAGTGAGTGAAATTTAACCTGAATGTGAAATGATGAGATTTTTGGTATTATATGGTAGTGACTGTGAGTGTAAGTTACTGCGAGGCAAAGTGTGGCGGCGTCATACAAAATATGGCCCTTAAAATGGGTGGAAATATATCGATAGAAAGATATATCGACTTATTCAGAACCAACTAGCATACACGGCTAAGTGAACAAAGATCAGCAAAAGTGGATCAGCACCGTATGCTGTGCGATATCAAGAGCGCAGCATGGCCAGAATATAGTGAAAAAAGGACAGGGAGTGTGCTGCATAGATTGGGGCATCCATAAATTCAAAACCGTCTGGTGATTGAGCTTTAGATGCGCTTTTGGAAGTAATGGATACTGCACATAATTATCGCTGCAGAAGTTGTATAGCCGTAATACCAAAAGATAGTGTTGAGCAATAAGGCTTACAACAGAATGCAACCTAAAGCGCTGCTATGATATCAAGATAGAAAGCTATGAAAACTATTTCTTTACAAAAGATACGTTATCAGAGTTTCAGAAACGTTTGAAGCTTGTAAAATATATGAAAATAAAAATTGCTTCTCGCGTGGCACAGCAATCTGTCGTCAGTTTTAGGAAACCGTTTTTTGAAAAAATCTGATTATATTACTTGAAATATGGATTCCAAATATTCTTTATTTTGTAAGCCATTTCAACTAGTGGTAGAACTTATCCGATATAACTTTCAATAGGTTCAGACGGGTTTTATGATATCAAAGGGGCTTTTTATTAATCATTCCAGGAAAGTTCCAGAGTCGTATTTTTTAATAGCTTTATGACTTTTTTTAAATTAGTTTTGGTTACATTGTGGCACTTATGTGGAGCCAGTCGAAAAATTTCGATATTTTTTTTTTCAAATCATTTCGGTGTTATTTCGGGATTATTAGTGGACTGTTTAGAAATCACCATTCAATGATTTCAGCATCATTTTGATTTTGTTTAGGGATAGTTTGAAAACTTTTTTAGGATTGCTTTCGCGATCAAGGAAACTTTCTGAGTTTTGTTTTGAAATAATTTCTTGACTTTTTCGAGATTACTTATGTCGCTGTAACTTGTGTGGCTAATTTTGTGTAACTACAAAAAATTACATACATTTTTCAGAATCATTTTGGAAACTATTTGGTAATAATTTATGGACAAATTTTAAATCAAATCGAGATGGCTTCAGAACTATTATTATTCCATTTCCAGATGATCTATTAAATATTGGGATATCACTGTGGACAATTTTAGAATCATTTGAAATAAATTCGGAGTAATTTAAAGATTGCTTTCGACATCAATTCAACACTATTTCAGGAAAATTTCGTTGTTTTGTTTTGAAATAATTTAATGACATTTTGGAGAGTATTTCGGAATGCAATAATTTGTGGTAATATTTATGTATCCTTTTTAAAAATTTCCATAACTTTCCAGAATAATTTCGAAAATGTTTTCGCTATTATTTAGGAATGATTTATGGACTACTTCCATATCATCTCGGAATGATTTCAGGACCACATTGAATTGTTTCGGTAATATTTTCGGAGTAATTTTGGGACTTTTCAAGATTATTTCAGGAAAATTATGGCACTAATTTTCCATTATTTCGGTTATTTTTTTTTTATCACTTCGAAAATATTTTCCTGAACTATTTCGGTATGATTTATGGACTATTTTGAAATTAGCTTAGGATCATTCGAGGAGTAATTTGTATCGTTGCTGGGCTATTTCGAATTAATTTCGGTCATATTACAATAGTACTTTCGAAATAATTTCGGTACTTTTTCGAGATCATTTCGGAATAATTTCAGGCCTCTTATATCTATGAATTATTTCGGGAATGTCTTTGGAGTTATGCGCTGGGTTGTTTTTGGGACGATTACAGGATTATTTTGAGATCGTTTCAAAAATTGTTTTCTGCGTCAATACAAAAGTATTTCGAGATATTTTACGGGCTAATTCAAGTATATTTTGGTATTATTCTCATAATTATGTATATCCTCTATTACGTTATTTGTTTCGTTATTAATTTTCCTAATAGTATATCAGAATCTAGTAATGCGTAATACGTAAATATAGTAGATAATTGAAGCGGAATTTTTACAGGTAAGCTTTTCCATAAAATTGTCTGTGTCCTTAACGTGACATTGATTTAATTTTATAAAATAAATGCATTCCATCTCATTTTAATTCATTATATATAATTTTTATATACTGGTTGTCTGGCGCATAATTTCTGGTGAGGTCTTCAATGGAAATAATTTTAAATTTCTTTTTAGCTTTTATAACAAGTATCCTTGATAAGATCATGCGAATTCGAATTATTAGGTCCACTTGCAGAACGGCAAGTTACTTTTATAGCTCACGGTTAATTTTAAAATTTTTTGCAAAAATGTACGGGTTTAACCCTTCATGTCAAGTTAACTCTAAGTTAAAAATTTAACTTGCCCTTTTCCAAGTGGGCCTTACAGGCACTTTTTTTTATAAATTTTGTGCACCTTTTAACTAAGTCTCAGAGAGTATTGATCAATCTACTCCCTGGTTGTTTCGTTGAGTACTTAACTATTCAAAATAATTGGCAATTTGCATTTTTATTGATTTTCGATCTTATATATCATTCAATAAACGTATGATTAAAAGCTCATCACTTAAGCACAACTCACTGCTGCATTTAAGATGACTTCAATAAAAATGTCTTCGTTGAGACATGATACATTTGTCATAAAAAACCACATGACAAATACAAATTTCAAGCTACGTACATGCTTGCACATATACATAGTGACATATTATATATTAGTAGAACAACAACATCTAAAACAATGGTAACGTAAGTAGCATGGTATGACATACCTTTGCTCTATTCCATACACAATATAATAAAAAAAGAAATTATTTTCATAACAATGTAATCAATCAAAATATGTCAAAATTGCCAATTAAGTAGACAAACGCTTTTTTATGCTCTTCATTAAGATTTTACTGATAAAAAATCAATACTATATTGTGAAAGCGTCTGTCAAATTTGAAGTAATGGTCAGCGAAAATTTTGGGCACTCATACAAACACAGTAAAAGTATGTGCTTATCTTCCTATTGGCTGTGTTTGTGATGGTGAAGAAAATTATTTAGGCAGCGTGTATATAACTAAATATGGAAAAATACTTGTAACACAATGATATGAGGACTTAGTTCTCTTTACCATCACCTGTTTTTTTATCACTATTTCTACTCAATTTCTTCTGCCTTTAGCTTCTCCTGCCCACGTTGTTGTCGCTCTTTTTCCCCATTTCGTTCGTCTTCACTCTTTTTTACCTTTTTCCAGTTTCTAATTTTATTTATTAGCGGCCGCCCTGGTGTGATGGTAGAGTGCTCCGCCTACCACACCTAAGATACTGGGTTCACACCCCGTGCAAAGTAACGTAAAAATTTAAGAAATAAGTTTTTTCAATTAGAAGAAATTTTTTCGAACGGGTTGCCCCTCGCAGTGTTTGTCAAGCACTCTGAGTGTATTTCTGCCATGAAAAGATTCTCAGTGAAAACTCATGGGCCTTGAAGATGCCGTTCGAAGCCGCCATAAAAGAAGTAGGTCCCGTCCCGCCAAGTTGTAGGAAAAACCAAATGGAATAAGACGCAAATTAGAAGAGAAGCTTGGCCTAGAACCTCTTCGGAGGTTATCAAGGTTATTTGATTTGTTTAATCTTATTTATTTTACATGTTTACGCTTTGCTTATCTCCGGCTCCTTCAAACGCGTTTTATTTTTTTTTTTTTTTCTTTTTCGTTTATAATCCCCTTTCTCTTCTCCTCTTTCTCAGATCCATCTTTTCTTCCAAGTAATCTCCTTTTTTTACGCCTTCTATTTTTACTCTACCCGTCTCAAATCACACCATATCCTTTTTCACCCCATCCTTCTACCATTTATTTTCTTCTCTTCATTTCATCCGTTTTTATGTTGTATATATTTTTACACCATTTCCCTCTCTTCTCTTGTTGTTTTCCCTGCTTATTAAATAGTTACATAGAATGATCCGTTTGAAGCGCATTTTGCCAAAATTTGGGTTTCTTTGGAAAATTTAGACTGCAAATTTTAATACCAGAACATCATTCTGTATTATGAACAAATCGTCTCATTGCGATTCCATCTACTTTTTAGTTTTCATTCAACTTCTACGTTTCTTACTTTATTTCAAATAGGAAGGCGTAAATAATAACAAAAGATATCTTCCTTCCGATTAAAATATCACAAATACACAAACTATTCATATCTAAGGCGTTCGTTTCGTAATAGAGAGCCCATGCAACTACCTTGCCCGGTTGACATTGTTCCATAGTTCTTTTTCCTGTCCCTGTTTTTCTTCTATTTTCCCCTAACATTCCAATTATTTTCCACTTTGAGGTTATGCTTCTCCACTTTATTCCTTCTCGTCTGTTTTTAACTACCTATATTCCTCCTCATTCGCCTCCACTTCTTCAGTTTCCTCTTTCTCTCTTTTTTCTATCAGAGTTTCTGTGTCACTCCCTATTTCTCTCCCTAAATTTATACAGCCTCCTACTTAATTAATTTGTCTACTACTTTTCTTATTTCAAGTACTATTTGTATTCCCATTACTATTACTATTCTTTTTTCCATTCTTTGTTCATAGCAATATTACTATTTCTATTCGTGCTGCTATTCCTACTATCATTCCTTTTCCTATTCTAATTTTTGTACTTATTCTCATTCTTATTCCTATTCTTAATTCTGATTCTCAGTCCTTTTCTATTTCTGGTCCTATAAAAAAATAAAAATAAATGTAAGGTGACATAACCTAAGAAGAGATTTTAGGCCGAACTTGCTACTTTTAATTTTTCTAAAAATTGGCGGAACGGGAACTACTTGTTTTGTGCCGACTCCGAATTGCATCTGCATAGCAGATCAGTTTTCACTGCTAGCTTTTTAGAGCAGAAATATACTACGACTGCTCGCCAAACAGTCCCCAAGGGGACCCCAGTTAGAAAAATTTTCTTCTACTTGAAAAAGTGGTTTCTAAAATTTTGGTGTTGCTTTGTCTGGGGCGTGAACCCTGGACCTTCGGTGTAATAGGCGGAGCATGTTACCATCACACCATGGTGGCCGCATATCCCATTCTTATTTCTAACCCTTTTCGTATTCTTATTCCTGTCGCTACTCTTTTCTTTATTCCTACTCCTATTCTTAATCCTATATCTATTCCTACTCTCTTTCTCAGTATTATTGTTGTTGTTGTTGTAGCGATAAGGTTGCTCACCGCAGCCTTTGGATGGTGTTATCGATGTAATAGTCCTTTGCCGGATACATATCCGATACGCTCCGGTAACACATCATCATTAAGGTGCTAGCCCGACTATCTCGGGAACGATTTTTATGGCCACATTAAACCTCCAGGACATCCCTCCCTCCCCACCCAAAGTTCCATGTGGAGCTTAGGGTCGGCAGAGCCTCGTCTGTTAGTGAAAAAGGACTCGCCGCGGATAGGTGAGATTGACAATTGGGTTTGGTGAAGAGGTTGCACTACACAGCCCCTTGAATATGGTATTTTAGTCGCCTCTTACGGCAGGCATACCTACCGCGGGTATATTCTGACCCCTTAACCCGCTGGGGGATTACTCTTATTCCTATTTCAATCCCATGTCCTGCTCTTATTTCAAATCATATCACGTTAAAATTTACCATTTACTTTTCTCCCTCTTTCTGCCTCTCAATTTTGCTCCTTTTCTCCCAATTCTTTTTATTTTATATCTTCCGATTTTTTACCTCTAATTCTTTCTCTTGAGCCTCTTCCATACTCACACTGCCGCCCTTCAATTTGATGTTATTTTACAAACTTTACAGCATTTGACTTAAACGTAAACGAAATCTTGCCAAATCCTCTTTATGAAACTGATTCCAATACATGCATGAAAGCTTGTAAGAAGTTTTGCAATAGTAACTCTGCAGTAAGCACTCCAATAGTTTCACCAACGTCTTCTTTTCGTTTATAAAACTTGTCTGTTGAAGCTCCAATTGGACAGAATTTACTTGCAGTTATATTTTTCTTGCCTTTTGAGAACTCACTGAACTAAATAGATAGGAAGTGTTCGAGAGAAAAGTTTTTCGAAATATTTACGGACCCTTACGCGTTGACGATGACGACTGCCAAAGAAGATTTAACTATAAGCTGTACGAGTTTTACGCAGACATCAATATGGTACATCGATATAAACGCAGGAGCTACGCTGGCTAGGCCACGCCTATGGAAGGGGGGAAGAAGACGGGCACCACTCCGCTGGAAGGACCAGGTG
Organism: Eurosta solidaginis; assembly: GCF_040869045.1. Taxonomy (NCBI): domain Eukaryota; kingdom Metazoa; phylum Arthropoda; class Insecta; order Diptera; family Tephritidae; genus Eurosta; species Eurosta solidaginis. The sequence goes on from NC_090320.1 coordinate 263,303,912, forward strand.
TAGCCAACTGGCGCCAGTTGACAGAGCGAAGAAGCAACTGGCGCGCCTTGTTGTACGCCCATAACCGCTTAAACGGTTAAGCGCCAATTAAGTAAGTAAGTAAGAATTATACATTTGTAGATATATTGTTACCGGGCGGAATGGTGCCACTCACTTTCATTAAACTACGTATAACATATATATTTTACCCAGACCACACAAGCGTACCCTCTATATTACATAAAGGTCAGTTTTAAATTTTCCACGTCAATAAAATACACATAAATATCCATTCACACTGATAAGCTAGCAACATACGGTCTCATTGCGAAATATGCGCGCATACTCCAATTTCTTTCTTAATTTCCTTTTCCGCAAAATTTTTCACATTTTCAGTGTTCATCTTAACATTGACGTAGATGAATATCCATGAACGTTTCCTATGTTTGCAGTGATTTAATGTAGTTAAGAAAAAATGTATTATGGCTCCCACAGCACCCTTTAACGAATTACTCTCTAAACCACAGTTTTAATTTAAATTTTTTTGCCAACTAGCAACCATAATTTGTGGTGTACGTAAAAAAATTCAAATGCGCGTAAGAAAAAATATTGCTTGTCACACATTTTTAGAACTAATTTAAAGTTTTTCAATTTAAAATGCATAACACTTACCACGAGCTGATGCGCAGCGTGGCAACCATAAAAATGGTTATTATATATGGTTTTCATTTAATTTTATCACTTTATGATAATTTTTTTATTTTTGAAAATTATGTTGATGCTAGCATAAACGTTAAAAGTTTTTGCATAAATAACTATACATTTGAAAATATAATAATCATGTTTTAATAAAACTATAGCGAAATGCTATGACATTGACAAATCTTTTACGTAGCATTAATGAAGTTATAATATTTGTTTTGTTGTTGTGAACACGTGCATATGCATTTTTGGCTATGAAAAGCTTTATTTAGTTGTTTTTGTATTTAAAAAAATGGTTCGTGCATTATTCATTTAGAAATTAACCAAAAGCATATTACACAAATCTGTTTCATCTCACATACGTGCCAGAGAAAGGGGAAAACGTGTCAATAAATAACACACCTAAAAAAAGTCCAATATTCTAATCGTTCCTTCGACAGGCGCCGCAGTGCTATGGAATAAAAATATAAAATTAAATTAAATTATGAAGAAAAACAACCATCCTATCTAAAAGCTGAACGGTTATAAAAGCTGCACCTTGCCGATGAAGGAATTAAGCAGTTTTTCCTAAATGGATGTATACAACGAACTTTTTTAGTTGTCTGACCTTTTTCCATTCTTCTATTGTTATTTAAAAAAAAATTTAATTAAGAAAAAGTATAGCATAACAATAATAATGATAACAAGTAAGGAAGGTTAAGTTCGGGTGTAACCGAATATTACATACTCAGTTGAGAGCTATGGTGACAACATAAGGGAAAATAACCATGTAGGAAAATGAACCGAGGGAAACCCTGGAATGTGTTTGTACGACATGTCTATCAAATGAAAGGCACTAAAGAGTATTTTATTAGGGAGTGGGCCATAGCTCTATAGGTGGACGCCATTTAGGGATATCGCCATAAAGGTGGACCAGGGGTGACTCTATAATGCGTTTATACAATATGGGTATCAAAAGAAAGGTGTTAATGAGTATTTTAAAAGGCAGTGGGCCTTAGTTCTATAGGTGGACGCCTTTTCGAGGTATCGCAACTTAGACTTTGTTTGTACGTTATGGGTATCAAATGAAAGGTGTTAATGAGTATTTTTAAAAGGGAGTATATGTAGTTGTATAAGTGAAGGCGTTTTCCAGATATCGACCAAAATGTGGACCAGGGTGACCCAGAACATCATCTGTTGGATACCGCTAATTTATTATTATATTTCGCGTCACTAAACCAATCCAATTACCATGTTTCATCCCTTTTTTCGTATTTGGTATAGAATTATGGCATTTTTTTCATTTTTCGTAATTTTCGATATCGAAAAAGTGGGCGTGGTCATAGTCGGATTTCGTTCATTTTTTATACCAAGATAAAGTGAGTTCAGATAAGTACGTGAACTAAGTTCTGTAAAGGTATGTCGATTTTTGCTCAAGTTATCCTGTTAGCAGCCGAGCGGAAGGACAGACGGCCGACTGTCTATAAAAACTGGGCGTGGCTTCAACCAATTTCGCCCTTTTTCAAAGAAAGAGTTATCGTCCTAGAATCTAAGCATCTACCAAATTTCACAAGGATTTGTAACTTTTGTTAGGCTTATGGCATTAAAAGTATCCTAGACAAATTAAATGAAAAAGGGCGGGGCCACGCCCATTTTGAAATTTTCTTTTATTTTTGTATTTTGTTCCACCATATCATGACTGGAATTGAATGTTGACATAATTTGCTTATATACTGTAAAGTTAACAAATTTTTTGTTAAAATTTTATTTTACAAAAATTTTTTTTAAAAGGGGGCGTAGTCCTTCTCCGATTTTGCTAATTTTTATTAAGCGTACATATAGTAATAGGAGTAACGTTCCTGCCAAATTTCATCATGATATCTTCAACGACTGCCAAATTACAGCTTGCAAATTTTTAAATTACCTTCTTTTAAAAGTGGGCGGTGCCACGCCCATTGTCCAAAATTTTACAAATTTTCTATTATGTGTCATAAGTTCAAGTCACCTACCAAATTTTATCGCTTTGTCTGTCTTTGGTAATGAATTATCGCACTTTTTCGGTTTTTCGAAATTTTCTATATCGAAAAAGTGGGCGTGGTTATATTCCGATATTGTTCATTTTAAATAGAGATCTGAGATGAGTGCTCAGGAACCTACGTACCAAATTTCATCAAGATACCTCAAAATTTACTCAAGTTATCGTGTTAACGGACGGACGGACATGGCTCAATCAAATTTTTTTTCGATCATGATGATTTTGATATATGGAAGTCTATATCTATCTCGATTCCTTTATACCTGTAAAACCAACCGTTATCCAATCAAACTTAATATACTCTGTGAGCTCTGCTCAACTGATTATAAAAAATAATTGTAAGGCCTCAAGCCCGATTCGAACCAAAGTTATTTTTTATTGAATAACTGGGGAGGTTAGGTTAGGTTGAACTGGTCGGTCCATGAGGACCCACATAGACTGATTGAGTCCGTAGTGGTACCAGTCCGTAATGTTGAAACAACCAAACTGTAAAACCCTATCAAAAACCGGGACCTATGTTATAAAATAACACCGTCCTCTTGGTAAATACTAAAAGCTTCCTAGGACTTAAGCCACTTGCTGCTTCTAGATCTGTCAGCTGTATCACTCCTAATAGGTGGAGTCTTATCCTGGCAAGTGCAGGCCGCAAGCACAGAACGTGCTCGATCGTTTCCTCCTCCAACCCGCACTTCCGACGTTAGCACGGTTAGAGCTTAAGCCATTCTCTTCCAGGGTTTCTACTGCTTTGGTTACGGCTAATATTTCCGCTTCGAAAACGCTACAGTAATCCGGCAGCCTGCAGGATCTGCTTATTTCCAGATCAGCGCAATATACCGCAGACCCTACTCCTTCCACTACTTTGGAACCATCGGTGTACACATGTATCGCCTCGTCCGCCATTTGCGCACCCTTGCGCCAACCGTCCACCAATTAGGGAAAAATTTAAACATCGCGACATCAGGACGGACAAGGCGACAACTGTTTCGATTATACCTTGTAAATCTTTTCAACGCCGTTTTCTCCCTGGAATGGGATTTGAACCAGAACTCCTACGATGGTTGAAGCGTTATAAACACATTCCACCACGTCATGCTTTAGTTGTTGTAAACATATTATTGTTATATTATTATTATTATTTTTTTTTAATTTTTATTATTTATTTTTTTATTTGTTTTTTATATTTTTTTTTTTATTTTTTTTTTTTTTAGTTCATTTCAGTCGCCAACAACAAAAACATTAGCTTATTTTATTTTATTTTTATTTTTGTTTTCATTTTATTTTTTTACTTTATTTTATTTTTTATTTTTTATTTTACTTTATTTTTTTATTTATTTTTTTATTTATCTGCATTTGATTGGCGAGACATGTTTATATTGCCTTATAAATTCATTTTTGTTGCTGATAATAGAGAAAACTTACAAAGTTTACAAACGCCGATGGTTACCTGAACACGTTTCTGAATTTCACTTCTTCATCAACTAGCTCCTCGGGAGCAGAGTATTGAACTTAAAATCTCCAACATTCGTACTTCATATGTAATAGTGTGAAGGCGCTCAACCATATGAATGCACCCACTCGCTTTGGAATTGATCTCTAAGTATTGCTTATTTGTTGCTATTCCTTTACACACTATTTTTCCTGGTTCTTGTTATATTTCCATTTGAAAAAAGAAACAAAATGGATATAAATCTCTTTTCTTCTTATAGCTTATTTGGTCTGTCCACGACCCTTTTATAAATCTTGTATATAAAACTTGGCGTGGTCCTTAAACCGATTTCGTAATTTTTTCTTCGAAACTTTCCTTATAGCAAAAACAACCTCTCCGTCGAATTTTGCTATGATATGTTTAACGGTTTTTGTTTCATGATTGATAATATTTGTAAAATTGATTTTAACATAGGTGAGCGGTGCCACTCCTATTTTCAAACAGTTTTTCAAATGTTTATCAGTACTCTCAATATCAATCCACACACCAAGTTTCAACGTTCTATGTGTATGGTTTACTAAATAATCAGATTATTTGTGTTTTCCAAAATAGTATAAGTACATAAAGTAGGCGTGGTGCCAAGGAACCCATGTACCAAAATTCAATAAGATATCACAAAATTTACTCAAGTTATCGTGATTACAGATAGACGGACGGACGTGGTTAAATAAATTTTTTTTTTCGTCCTGACCAGTTTGATATATCGAACATATATATATTTATATATATATATATTTTTATCTCGATTTGTTTATGAGAAAGTTAATTTACTTTGGGTTCAAAGTACGCTGAGTAGAAAAGTTGCCTTGAAACTAAACCAAAATTATTTCTCGGAATCCAAATCGAATCTTGTTTTGTAGAACTTAGCGAAAAAGGTTGGTGTGTGCAACTGATGCTAGTTGGAAGAGGGAAGAAGCGACCGCGCCTTGTTGGATGGCCATAACCGTTTAAACGGTTAAGCGCCAATTAAGTAAGTAAGTATTCCAAAAAAGGTTATTCTACAACACTACGCAAAATCAAAAATGTAAAAAATTACCTCTGAGGGAGAAAACCAATGCCGAAATCCAAACGAAGCCGAAATAAATGTTAGCGAATGTAACCGAAACCTGAACTTAATACCAAGCAACCAAAACTTAAACCAGATCATAGTTTCAAATCATTTGCATTCCTTGCCAAAACTCAGAAGAAAGCAGTGGAGAAGAAAAACTTAATAACTTATTAACACAGAAGCTGTCCGGCCTGAGGCAAAAGCAAGTTGAATGCACACCACAGTGGAGTTACGTTGAGGGTAGTCAAAACCTACCGGCTGCTGTCTACTGCATTGCATTTTAACTTTGCACAATTGAATTGCAACAAAGGTGCTTAGCTAAACTGAAACGTAGCACAAAGATAAAGTCCATCAATCTACTTGAAGCGCACTTCACATGCATTTTATAGCAATGTCTTGCATTTGCCGGATCTCCTTGCTTTTTAACCGTGCTATCCGGTGAAATGGTTTAGCTTGTTTGCACTAACTTTAATTTCCTGTGCTGTGCATTATAGAGAGGTGTTACAAAACTGTATTTTATATTACCGTGAAAAGACGTAAGTGTGTACATTTTCCACGGAATTGCGTTGCATTTTTCTCATGTTCGAAAAAAATATAAATTTTTTTCCCTTTTAGTAGTCAGTGCGTGGTCGTGGAAGTCTTGCAAAAGGTTAAAATAACTTCTAGATTTTATTGTTTTTTTTTCTTAGCGAAAAAAATCTTGAATCAACTTCCGTATATTATACAATTCTTTGCTAAGTTTTTGTATCTTTTCTCCCACCAACCCCTTGCTCTTTTTATCAGAAAAATTTTTTAGTTTTTATTATTGCACAAAGCAGAATTTACACTCACCTCAGTGGCTGATTTTAAAAGTCTACTATTATAGTTGTATGTGTGCATGTATGGGATATGGATTTACCGTATAAGAAGCGCGAAGCTAGCAAAGTGAAGGTATGAAAAGAAAATAAGTGGCATAAGGGTTATAACCTAAGATGAAATTTTGCCAATATTTATGTAGGTGTGCTTAGTTATTTTATTTTCAAATTCTTCTTTTTTTCTTCTTTCCCAAGCATAGAGTAGATAGAAACTTTTTACGCAACTTATTTAGTGCTACAAAGTCAACCAACTGATTCTCATGCCGCTAGCCATTTCTTTTTTAACTTTTATTATAAGTAGTTTCAAGTCTTACTTTTTTCTCTGTTGTTTCAATCACAGAAAGTGGCATATATTTTTACGCCTTTAAGGTAGTTCGCGCTCCAGTTTTTTTCATTTCCTGCCGCGTCAAATAGCTAACTTTGCTGAAGCTTGTCAAATCATGACAAATGAGTAAATAAATGATTGAGTATGGATCAGATATTAAAAAGTGTGTAAATATGGCAGTGCAAATAGGTGTTTTAGGTGTGAAAAGAGGTAAAAAACTATATTTGAGTTACTGTGCATGAAGGTATTAATGAACAAAGCAATATAACTTACAGCTGTCAGCTAAGAAATTTATATGCGCGGCAGTGTTCAGTACCAACTTTTAGTTCTTCGTTTGTAAAGTACGGAAAATTGTGTCTACCCATATACTAGCTTGGATCGCTAGATGTAGAGATAGAGATAGCTCCGATGTGATCACTCCAATATATGTTCACCGAGAGAAATGGATGCAGAGCTTCTTATTCTTAGTGCAAGCGCTATTTTATGTAGATGTGTAAGTATCGTCCTGTAGTCAAGTTGTCTGTCGAACTAGAATTTGAGGTAGAGCAGCGATATACTTGCGGTTGACGCAAACTTCGATCCTCGAAACTTTCTCCAGGGATTCGTATACGTGCCTTCTGAACTACTTAATCCTTGTTCTTGTAAAAGGAAAGCAGTTAAGCATTAAGTTGCAGCTGCCAGGTAACTCAGCGCGTTGCGTTTTCAAGTAATTTCAGGCACTCACCGACTACACCGACAGCAACCGCCCCTCCTATCTTTTTATTCAGCTTGGTCCTATCTGTTAACAAGTTCATCTAAATCTGGCGCACAATAGTCTGTCTTTCTAGGTGTAAACTCGACCTGCGACTCAAAGCCTAATTACAGCTTAAGCCGCTGCTGGACACCCAACGATATCCTCCAGTTATATAGTTAACATTGCGCTCAAGACCACATCTGGTGTTGTGCAAACAGCCCCGCTTATTCCACTTTGGGCCATTAGTTCGACGGTTTTTAGCCTTTTAAATTTGGAAGCAGCGTCATATGAGTTCCCCGGTACCAACACTTCATAGAAGAGCATCAGCTTGCTCACCATGTCATACAGACAGAAATACTATTTTCGGACAAGGCACAAAGTGTTTTTCATATAACACACGGCAGCATTACAAGACGACTGAGGCTTTCCAAGCTATTTACGCTGTATTAAATCTCCATAGCAGCTTTCTTCCCAATATAACGCCAAGATACTTGGCCCAGTTAGATAGTATCAGTAACACTATGTCTATGCTGGTTGGTCAGAAAGCAAGAATCTTGGATATTCTAGTAACTCTAAATAGCTCAGATTTATTGGAGTACACAGCTAGATCACAGGACACAGACAACCGAGCCACCGTACCCAGGTTTACTTTTAGAAGATCCCTCAGGGTGTCCGGATATTTCCCCCAGATCGCCACCTGCCAGCTTCCACATTGGAGGTGTTGCATTAATTTCTTTACTATGAGCCAGAGGTGGGGAAATAGAACTCCCTTCTGCGACGTACTTCCTCTTACCCTTCTCTGAGTCACTAAACCTCCCTACTTCGCTTTGAGAATCCTGCTGTCCAAATGTCTGTTTTTTACGCTCGACTGATTTTTCTATCGTTTATTTTATAGCAGAGGTCTGTTTCAGTAGAATTGCATTTATAGTAGGCATGTTGTGATGCCGGTAATAGGCTTGGAAGAATCATACCCTTCGTGTATAGATCGATCAGGCACTCCAGCCATTTTAGTAAGAGCAAAGGCAGACTCGCTTACTTTGATCATATTCCAAGACCTGGGACACGGGAAATCCTCCGAGTGATTATTCCCTAATTTTCCTCTGAATACATATATCCTCAGAAATATTGTAAACGTATTTCCGTGAATCGATTTCAATTCTAAAAAGTATTTCCAAATATCAATTCTAACTAAGCTGACCGGACTGCAGCCTGCTCGATACAAGATAAGCATATTATTGTAATGAGAATACATTAAATTCACACTATTGCTTAAATGGCTGAACAGTTTGTGATGCATCTCGGCTCTGCCTCCACTCGGGTCTGGTACGACCATTTTGGGATCAATATATTAAAATACCAACCTGAACTAATCCGTCTCTCCAGAAGAAAGAACTTTGTTTATGTAAGGCCTATAGTTGAAACCATTTTTAACTTTAAAACAAGTAAGGAAGGTTAAGTTCGGGTGTAACCGAATATTACATACTCAGTTGAGAGCTATGGTGACAACATAAGGGAAAATAACCATGTAGGAAAATGAACCGAGGGAAACCCTGGAATGTGTTTGTATGACATGTGTATCAAATGAAAGGCATTAAAGAGAATTTTATGAGGGAGTGGGCCATAGTTCTATAGGTGGACGCCATTTAGGGATATAGCCATAAAGGTGGATCAGGGTTGACTCTAGAATGCGTTTGTACGATATGGGTATCAAATGAAAGGTGTTAAAGAGTATTTTATGAGGGAGTGGGCCTTAGTTCTATAGGTGGACGCCGTTTCGAGATAACGCCATAAAGGTGGACCAGGGGTGACCCTAGAATATGTTTGTACAATATGGGCATCAAACCAAAGGTGTTAATGAGTATTTTAAACGGGAGTGGGCCTTAGTTCTATAGGTGGACGCCGTTTCGAGATATCGCCATAAAGGTGGACCAGGGGTGACCCTAGAATTTGTTTGTACAATATGGGCATCAAACGAAAGGTGTTAATGAGTATTTTAAAAGGGAGTAATCCTTAGTTCCATAGGTGGATGCCGTTTCGAGATATCGCCATAAAGGTGGACCAGGGGTGACCCTAGAATTTGTTTGTACAATATGGGCATCAAACGAAAGGTTTTAATGAGTATTTTAAAAGGGAGTAATCCTTAGTTCCATAGTTGGACGCCGTTTCGAGATATCGCCATAAAGGTGGACCAGGGAATGTGTTTTTACGATATGGGTATCAAATTAAAGGTATTAATGAGGCTTTTAAAAGGGAGTGGTGGTTGTTGTTTAGGTGGTCGACTTTTCGAAATATCGCCATAAAGGTGGACCAGGGGTGACTCTAGAATGCGTTTGTACGATATGTGTATCAAATGAAAGGTGTTAATGAGTATTTTAAAAGGGAGTAATCCTTAGTTCCATAGGTGGACGCCGTTTCGAGATATCGCCATAAAGGTGGACCAGGGGTGACCCTAGAATTTGTTTGTACAATATGGGTATCAAAAGAAAGGTGTTAATGAGTATTTTAAAAGGGAGTAATCCTTAGTTCCATAGGTGGACGCCGTTTCGAGATATCGCCATAAAGGTGGACCAGGGGTGACCCTAGACTTTGTTTGTACAATATGGGCATCAAACGAAAGGTGTTAATGAGTATTTTAAAAGGGAGTAATCCTTAGTTCCATAGGTGGACGCCGTTTCGAGATAACGCCATAAAGGTGGACCAGGGGTGACCCTAGAATATGTTTGTACAATATGGGCATCAAACCAAAGGTGTTAATGAGTATTTTAAAAGGGAGTGGGCCTTAGTTCTATAGGTGGACGCCGTTTCGAGATATCGCCATAAACGTGGACCAGGGAATGTGTTTGTACGATATGGGTATCAAATTAAAGGTATTAATGAGGGTTTTAAAAGGGAGTGGTGGTTGTTGTTTAGGTGGTCGCCTTTTCGAAATATCGCCATAAAGGTGGACCAGGGGTGACTCTAGAATGCGTTTGTACGATATGGGCATCAAATGAAAGGTGTTAATGAGTATTTTAAAAGGGAGTAATCCTTAGTTCCATAGGTGGACGCCGTTTCGAGATAACGCCATAAAGGTGGACCAGGGGTGACCCTAGAATATGTTTGTACAATATGGGCATCAAACCAAAGGTGTTAATGAGTATTTTAAAAGGGAGTGGGCCTTAGTTCTATAGGTGGACGACGTTTCGAGATATCGCCACAAAGGTGGACCAGGGGTGACTCTAGAATGTGTTTGTACGATATGGGTATCAAATTAAAGGTATTAATGAGGGTTTTAAAAGGGAGTGGTGGTTGTTGTTTAGGTGGTCACCTTTTCGAAATATCGCCATGAAGGTGGACCAGGGGTGACTCTAGAATGCGTTTGTACGATATGGGTATCAAATGAAAGGTGTTAATGAGTATTTTAAAAGGGAGTAACCCTTAGTTCCATAGGTGGACGCCGTTTCGAGATATCGCCATAAAGGTGGACCAGGGGTGACCCTAGAATATGTTTGTACAATATGGGTATCAAAAGAAAGGTGTTGATGAGTATTTTAAAAGGGAGTAATCCTTAGTTCAATAGGTGGACGCCGTTTCGAGATATCGCCATAAAGGTGGACCAGGGGTGACCCTAGAATATGTTTGTACAATATGGGCATCAAACGAAAGGTGCTAATGAGTATTTTAAAAGGGAGTAATCCTTAGTTCAATAGGTGGACGCCGTTTCGAGATATCGCCATAAAGGTGGACCAGGGGTGACCCTAGAATTTGTTTGTACAATATGGGTATCAAAAGAAAGGTGTTAATGTGTATTCTAAAAGGGAGTAATCCTTAGTTCAATAGGTGGACGCCGTTTCGAGATATCGCCATAAAGGTGGACCAGGGGTGACCCTAGAATTTGTTTGTACAATATGGGCATCAAACGAAAGGTGCTAATGAGTATTTTAAAAGGGAGTAATCCTTAGTTCAATAGGTGGACGCCGTTTCGAGATATCGCCATAAAGGTGGAGCAGGGGTGACCCTAGAATTTGTTTGTACAATATGGGTATCAAAAGAAAGGTGTTAATGAGTTTTTTAAAAGGGAGTAATCTTTAGTTCCATAGGTGGACGCCGTTTCGAGATTTCGCCATAAAGGTGGACCAGGGGTGACTCTGGAATTCGTTTGTGCAATATGGGTATCAAACGAAAGGAGCTAAAGAGTATTTAAAAAGGGAGTGGGCCTTAGTTCTATAGGTGGACGCCTTTTCGAGGTATCGCAATAAAGGTGGACCAGGGTTGACTCTAGACTTTGTTTGTGCGATATGGGTATCAAATGAAAGGTGTTAATGAGTATTTTTGAAAGGGAGTGGGCCTTCGTTCTATAGGTGTTCGCCTTTTCGAGATATCGCCATAAAGGTGGACCAGGGGTGACTTTAGAATATGTTTGTACGATATGGGTATCAAATTAAAGGCATTAATGAGAGCTTTAAAAGGGAGTGGTGGTAGTTGTATATGTGAAGGCGTTTTCCAGATATCGACCAAAATGGGGACCAGGGTGACCCAGAACATTATCTGTTGCATACCGCGAATTTATTTATATATGTAATATCTGCCAAGATTTTAAGGGTTTTTTATTTCGCCCTGCAGAACTTTTCACTTTCTTCTACTTAATATGGTACGTGTCACAACCATTTTATAAAGTTTTTTCTAAAGTTATATTTCGCGTCAATAAAGCAATCCAATTACCTTACCATGTTTCATCCCTTTTTTCGTATTTGGTATAGAATTATGGCATTTTTTTCATTTTTCGTAATTTTCGATATCGAGAAAGTGACCGTGGTCATATTCAGATTTCGTTCATTTTTCATTCCAAGATAAAGTGAGTTCAAGTAAGCACGTGAACTAAGTTCCTTAAAGATTTGTCAATTTTTGCTCAAGTTATCGTGTTAACGGCCATGCGGAAGGACAGACGGACAACTGTGTAAAAAACTGGGCGTCGCATCAACCGATTCCTCCCATTTTCACATAAAACAGTTAGCGTCATAAAATCTATGCCCCTACCAAATTTCAAAAGGATTGGTTAATTTTTGTTCGACTTATGGCGTAAAAGGTATCCTAGACAAATTAAATGAAAAAGGGCGGAGCCACGCCCATTTTAAAATTTTCTTTTATTTTTGTATTTTGTGCACCACATCATTACTGGAGTTGAGTGTTGACATAATTTACTTATATACTGTAAAGGTATTAAATTTTTTGTTAAAATTTTTCTTTAAAAACATTTTTTTTTAAGTGGGCGTGGTCCTTCTCCGATTTTGCTAATTTTTATTAAGCGTACATACAGTAATAGGAGTAACGTTCCTGCCAATTTTCATCATGATATCTTCAACGACTGCCAAATTACAGCTTGCAAAATTTTAAATTATCTTCTTTTAAAAGTGGGCGGTGCCATGCCCGTTGTCCAAAATTTTACCAATTTTCTTTTCTGCGTCATAAGTTCAACTCATCTACCAAGTTTCGTCGCTTTATCTGTCTTTTGTAATGAATTATCGCACTTTTTCGGTCTTTCGAAATTTTCGATATCGAAAAAGTGGGCGTGGTTATAGTCCGATATCGTTCATTTTAAATAGCGATCTGAGATGAGTGCTCAGGAACCTACGTACCAAATTTCATCAAGATACCTCAAACTTTACTCAATTTATCGTGTTAACGGACGGACGGACGGACATGGCTCAATCAAATTTTTTTTCGATCCTGATTATTTTGATATATGGAAGTATATATCTATCTCGATTCCTTTATATATGTACAACCAGCCGTTATCCAATCAAACTTAATATACTCTGTGAGCTCTGCTCAACTGAGTATAATTAAGATATATGTCAAGAGTCCATTAGGAGCCACACTCCTAAGGTTGTACATCTAAAACGATGAAATGGAATATAATTATATATAGTAGGTGAAATAAGATTAAGATAGCAGTTTCTAAAGCAAATCATAGATTACACTGCGATTATCTGACTTAGAACCGTTTTTCCTTATTGGGCCATGCTGCGTACCGGCGGCGAAACACGCGTGTATTGGAGAGATATTTGACGCTATGTAGTGAGAAATACTTCTAATTGAAAAGCTGTTGAAAAAAAAATGTATTTATTTTAAGAGTAATATAACGATGCATATCAACTAATATGGAGCTAAGTGGCACTTTTGTGGAATTGAGTTGTATATTCTTGAACCATTTAAGGACTCATTCGGCATCATTTCGTGACCATTTCGGCATGACTTCAGAATCTTTTCGAAACTTTATCGCAACCAATACAGAACAAATTAAGGATCACTTGTTGATAATTTGAGGTATCATTTCGGAACAACTTTGTTACAAGTCTAGTTCGAAAGTATTTTGGAACAGTAACAAAATTACTTTGGGATCATTTCGAGAATATTTCGGAACCAATTCGAAACAATTACAGGATCGCTTTAAATTTATTTTAGGTATCGCTTCACAGACGGGGCATAGACGATTTAATTTGGTTCAGGGTAATTGCAGATGATTCCTCTTGGCACAGTTTTTTCGAGCGCGATGCTACTACACTGAAAAGTGGTGGTAGGTATTAAGTTGCCATACTATGAAAATAGCATTACAAATTTGACTTAAATTTCAGTGCGGTAAACAAGTTTAAATCTAGTATATGTAATTCGAGCTTTTCGTTTAGCTGATTTCTATTATTAATCAAACCAGCGGAACGAATTTTGTAGTTTTCATGCTCAGTCTAGTACATTCAAATTCTTAGCTATGTTGTGACAATTTACCCAGATCAAGACCTGATATTTTCCATTATTTCTTACTTGTTTAGAAAAATAGAAGATTATTTTGAGAATAATAGTTTTTAAAACAAATTTGGCACCAACTTAAATTGCAAATAAGCCAAAATGTCAAACATTACGTTAAGCAAGCATTAAATTTAAATAATTTGGAAGCAAAGTACAAAACAAATAAAATTTCAGTGAAAAGGATTACGCTTGTCAAATGATTCGAAAAGCAAATATAATACATTAACAGACACAAAGTCAGTAGCATATGATAGCAGACAATAGCAATGACTGGCTGTCTACCATATTTAGTAACCCTTCAAAAATTCGACTGGTCTAGAATGAAACCAGGATGAGTCGCAAAGAACTACGGGACTGTAGCCAGTTCTTACCTCTTTATATGGGTTGGAGTGGTACCTTTTGTTTGAGCATGTCCTAGGGAGAGACCAATTGTTCCTGTTTATTCCTGAACGGGTAGTGTCGGATTGGCCCTCTTTATACCCCTGCGGGTACAGATCCTTTTTGTAATGTTCGACACTTCCTCTTTGTACCCCTTTGGGTACTGTTCGCCACGCCCTGTTTTTACCCCTACTGTTACTGTCGAACAGATCTTTTCTATACTGTTCGGTACTTCCTCTTTGCACCCCTATGTGAAGCGTCTGACAGGCCCTTCTTGTATCCATACGGGTAATGTCGGACATATTCTCTTCGTGCCTCTACAGCCAGAGTCACACAACTGTCTTTTGTTCGCCTATGGCTACTATCGGAAAAGTCCTCTTTCTATCCGTACGGAATTCTAACGGCTTTTAAAATTTTTTAAACTCTAATACAACATTATTGATTTTTTTTTGCATTAGTGTTGTAGAATAATAAAAACAAAACAAATATTACGATAATGGAACATATGATCCTAGTAATTTAGGTACGGCTACATAAATTTCAAACTGACTGATGCCACATATACCCAAAAAGGACAAGAGGGGATCAATTATGTCCCAATGTGGGCAATAGAGATCAATCGCATACCGCTCTCCCTACGGATTAATCGCACGATTTTTCGAAGGGGACTTATAAAGCTTCATACAAACATTAAACAAACACACACACGCACATATATGTACAGATATGAATATCCACAGATTTTTTGGCAGTAACTGCTTAACTCTCTTTTGTGCTGCTGAAAAACGAAATTTGCAAAAATTTTGTGTCAACTGATTTTCTCTTACCTTTGCCACGCTTTATTTGTGTTAAACGCTTATTTTGTTGTCGCTGACAGTTGAGCACATTTGTGTTTTCAAATAACTCTTCAAACATAAACAAGCTATTGCATAGACGACATTTCTTATTTATCAGCACGTACATACATATGTGAATGCGCTAAATGTTTGGACTATTAAAAATTTAATTTGTTAAAAGGATTACAACTCGTAATCCCCTATTAGCTTTCTTAGAATTTTGCGCACATATGAATTGATAACGTTTTTCATCACGAGCAGCGTAAGTGTGCACTAAGCAACAGGTAAACTTTGCTAACAGATAAGTGTGTGTAAATATGTGTTTATATTTAACTATGTAGTCATTTACGATATACGTTTGTATTAATATAGGCATGTGCGCCAATATACTTTATTAAGTGTGGTAGAAATCAGTGGTACTTAATTAGGCGCATATTAGATAATAACCCGGTAGCGGATTGTGTCATTATAAAGCTCATTGTTTGTTTCACTATATTATCGAAAACTTACAAATTTACCAGAAATGCTTTTAAATGCTTTTAATAGCTTTTTATAAGCCATATAAATATCCACAATAATTAAATGATAAGAGGACTACCAGATTTTTCTTCTTACTGAGTCAATATTGTTGCTCTGAGAAGGCTTAAAGTAACTTTGTGCTATGGAGAGTCTTTCCCGGATATGACTCGGATATAATACAGTTACTACCACTTTGTGGTACTACGCAGAAAACTCCACAATATTGAATTTACATTAAGGCAAGGCATATTTTCCATGTGTTATCGCAGTGTTAACAATTTTCTATCGACGAGTTATCGGTTTGCTATCGACAAGCCATGGCCGTTTTAAACATTTCCTACTGACAAGTTATCGGTATTTTAGAGGTGTGTAATCGACGAGATAAAGACGAGTTATCGGCTTGTGATCAGAGAGTGATAAACTTTCTATCGGTAGCAAAGGTTATCGTTGAGAAACTATCGGGTTTTTATCAAAAAAATCAAGGGATTTACTATGGATAAGTTATAGGAAATATTAACTATTCATTTAGTTTCGACCTTGGTTGGCTAGTGGTCGATTTCGTCCTAGGTCATACCCTGCCGCATCTCTCGCACCATGATGAACCTCGCCGTCACTCCTACCCTCCTACCTTCTACTACTGTTATATAAACTCCTTTTAATTGAAAACTATTTTCTATTTTTTAGTTCGGTTAGCTATAGAAGCGTGTTTTTTAGTTTTTTTAAACTATTATTTGTTTCCTAACTCGTGGCCGATGGGCTTGTTTCAAGAACAGTTTTCCAAGCACACCGTTCGTATTTTATGACCAGTTTGGTATTGATGTGTGAACCTTCTGTGCTCATTTCAAGCACTATTATTGCTTAAAATAAGATTTTTCGTTCTCACGCTTCGAGAACGTCTTGCGGTCGATTTGACAGTTTTCGTTCTCAATTCAAGAACGGTTTGTGCTTGATCATTAATTGGAGGGAAAGTATTTTTTTCAGTAGGTACCCATTTATTTTTTATTAATAATAATTTTTTTGTCATAAATAAAAAATATGTATAAAAAAATGTTTATTAACATCCAAAATTTTACGAAAGAATGCATAATACTCATTTTTCATATGTTTCTCTTATTGAGAAATTATTCATATTTGAAGATGTAATCTGCATATATACTTAAAACATTTCATAACAAGTTTGAGAATTATAAAAGCGAAAAATAGAAGTCAAAAAAATGTTTTAAAAAATTTTAGAGTTTGACGGTGATCGAAAACCACAACATCATAACCGCTGGGCCACTACGACTGCTTGATAGCTTGTGCCTAATGTTGTATTTAACATTGTAGTGCCAACGAATTGTACCGTTCATTTTTTCTTTAACTTAATTTAAGAACATTGTACTCAATTTAAGAACATTATTCTCATTATTAGAACATTTGTTCATATTTTAAGACCAGCCGTTCTCTTTTCAAGAAAATGGTGTCAGTTCAAGCACAAGGTTGTTGTTTTAAGAACTGGTCGTTTTTCAAGAACCTAAAAGTAAGAACATGAAAAGCTTGAATTGAGTTCGGTGGTGCTGGATTTTAGAACGGCGTTTTTCTCTGAGTGTAATAAGTTTGATTAATGAATTCTGACATCGATTACCGCCTACATTTGAGGCATGTATAGGGTGCAACAAAAGTGCAAAGTAAATTTAATATTTCTTTAGCAAAGGTATTTTTAAAAGACTTCAGGTTTACAGTTATCCTTATAAAATTTATTTTCGTTTCGATGGAGGGAATAATGGTTGTTGTACTAGAAGTTGAATGATATTTCGAAGCTATCACTGCCACTGTTTGGAAAATGCCTTATCATGAAAAATTTTGAAAATGTTTTAATTTGAAGAGCATACAACTTCAAAAAATATTTCAATATATTTTCGCTCTAAAAAAATTAAGTTCATGGTTTCGTATTTTTTTAAACGGTTTTATTTAGCTTGATTTGACAGGCTGCACGGGCGTTGTGAACGAATTTTGTAATTGAAATTTAAGTAACTTCCCGATAACCTACAAGCATGAAACTTGGAATATAGTTCAGAACCCGACGACAATGCAATAATAAGAAAAAAATCGCCGCTAGGTGGCGCATAGATCGAGATATTCGCAAAAATCATAATTGTGGACCGATTTGGCTCATATTTGGAACACTTAATACATATAAGAATAGAAATCGACCTGTGAAAAAAATCGCCGCTAGGTCGCGCATGGATCGAGATATTCACAAAAATCGTATTTGTGGCCCGATTTGGCTCATATTTAGAACACATAATATATACAAGAATAGAAAGCGACCTATGATGCCCGATTTGCCTCATATTTGGAATAAATATTGCATACAATCCGGTAGAAGTGACATCAAAATATTTTGGAGTTGTAGGATGGACAAGCATACGTGGCGCAGAGTCGAGTAAAGTCTTTGGAAGTATTATGTATTGAGGACTTAGGTTGTAACAAATTGTCAGGAAAGAGTCCTTGTAATAATGAGTCACTAAATGAACTAAATAGAATGAGAAATAATAGGCAATTTAATAAAGACTAAAAAATTGGAAATAAAATAATTAAAAAAATTTTTAAGTTAAACGGTTTTATTGAAAACAATACTTAAATGAAGTAATAATAATACGAAAAGCTAGAAAATAATTAGGTGGGTCCTAGGTACTAGTCATCACACTCCTTATCAATCTATGGCGTTGATCAGACAATTAAATAAAAGCGTTGGACGCGTCATATTTTTACTGATATTCATAAGTAAAACTAACTGAACCTTAATCAGTCATATTTTTAGAAATTTCACGCGCCCAAAGCTTTTATTTAGTTGTCTGATCAACGCCATAGATTGATAAGGAGTGTGATGACTAGTACCTAGGACCTACCTAATTATTTTCTAGCTTTTCGTATTATTATTACTCCATGAAAGTATTGTTTTCAATAAAACCGTTTAACTTAAAAAATTTTTTTAAATTATTTTATTTAAGTTATGGTGTCGCTTCTCACTTCCACTTCGTAGTCAATATTATTCTAATGAAATATGCTATTACTATATTTTTAGACCACCCTGTAATAATGAATGGCATGCGTGTTCACAAAAAGCCATCAGCGCAGCTGCACAACGGAAACGCATTTGACAACTTTTCAACTCAACTTTGTCCGTTATGAAACTGGTGAAACATCAATATGACGCAGCTAATAAAAGCAGAAATCACTCACGGCTAGTGTTGATGGCAGCTTTGGCATTTTGTGGTAACTTAGCGTCTTGGCCTGCTTGCATAATGGTACAAGGTTAGCGGTTTGAGTTGCATGCAATTTGCATTCAGTAATCAATATTAAGCGGTATAAAAGAATTGAGAAGTGGAAAATTGTTTATTCATTTGTAGTTATAATAAAATTTCACGTATCATTATATTGATCCTTAATCGAAATTTTTGAGCGTCTGAGAGCTTTTGTTTTGTCTTATCCTTATCCAACACATTTGATAACCCTAGTATTACCTCATCAAAACTATATGCATTTATTCATATATCAACATTTTATTCACTGCTCAACGAGTGAATGTGTTGTTTTGTGTATAAATCAGTTTTTCCCCATTTTACCAGTGATTAAAGTTGGGGGTTTGATAATGGGGCTAAACAGAAATTAGCACAAAAAGCAAATACAACACAGCAGCCTAATGGTTAGGCGATTGTGAATTCAAGACTGAATATTTGACCGTGATTCGATCCTCGTAGAAACCTGTTGGAGAGAAAATTACGAAATCGTGTGACGATGGTATCGTGTCGGTAAGTGTAAATGTTTCCTTCTATTCAGTTTTTCCAAATAAACAAAAATGATAATTGAAAATCAATTATTATCAACAATTATTATTTACCAGTGTTAAGCTCATTAATTCTTAAATGTTATACATGAAGTTGATTACAAAATTTGTATTTTGGGTACATGGCTGTGTGTTACTCACACGCCACGGTGTTCTTCATGTAATTTTATTGTACAGCATATTGTAACGAATTTACTGCAAATCCTCTTATTTGCAATCCTCTGCTAAGTTCGAATCACTAAACTGTTGAATAAATAATTCCAATATTGAATAATGGAAAAATGGCCTTTATTAAAGTACTTCACAATAACACTTATACTTTGCAACTAGCTTGCTTAATAACCAAAGTGACTGGTAGCTTAAATGAAATTGATCTATTGCCCGACAGATAGCGTGCTTAACTGAAAACTGCTTATAGCGCCTCTACCGCTGGTACTTTTATACTATGTGATTTCCTCGTGGATTTTATAGGCGCTTCCAGAATTTACTTAGTTATAAATTTCTCAGCTACAACTACAGATGTATAATTGTTATAGACTCTCATACCCCATGCGCTTGTATGTGTGAGCGAAACTTCCACAATCACAATTGCATAACAATATTGTTACGAATGTTGGCGGCACTAAGGGGTACTGCCATCTCTAGGCCGATGCTAAGCAGTGACGTGAATTCACATCAATAATTCAATCATTATGTCTACACATACGCGTGTCGCGGCGGAGAAGCAATGCACAAGCACATGCAGATATCTTATCTGAAATGCTCCTAAATGTATGCAATTGTGAATATGGGAGTGTCGCTCACACATACAAGCACATGGGGTATGAGATAATCTATAAAAGTTATACATTTGTGGTTGTAGCTGAGAAATTTATAACTAACTAAGTAGATTTTGGAAGCGCCTAGAAGATGCCACGAGGAAATCTCAGAGTATAAAAGCACCAGCGGTAGAGGCGCTATAATCAGTTTCAGTTAAGCACGCTATCTGTCGGGCAATAGATCAGTTTCATTTCAGCTATCATTCATTTTGGTTATTAAGCAAGCTAGTTGCAAAGTATAAGTGTTATTGTGAAGTACTTTAATAAAGGCCATTTTTCCATTATTCAATATTGGAATTATTTATTCAACAGTTTAGTGATTCGAACTTAGCAGAGGATTGCAAATAAGAGGATTTGCAGTAAATTCGTTACAATATGTTATATGGGAGGCAGTCACGAAAAGCGGCAGTTGCGTTCTACAGGTTTCACTGCTACTTTTAGGGTGTAGAGATATATTTAAATTAATTAATGAAAAACTTAAACTTTTCCAGAATCATTAAAACCACTTTCAAAAGGTCTGTAAATCAATCACAATGTTAGGTTAGGTTAGCTTAGAATAGCCACCGGTGCGAGCACTAGTGCACTTCGGCCCAAAAGGTCCCATTGTGATACCACGTGGATCTCTCCTCTAATCAAACCAGCAGGTCAAAAAATGTCAGGAATTTCTTAGGTTCCAACTTAGACAGATCACAAAGATCGTTAAAAAAGGAAGATCCCAGAGATTTCTTCCACAGAAAATGCTTGAGTGTTTCTATCTCCTCTTTGTCTTTGCAGCTCCTGAAGTAATCATTATAGGGAGCATGCTATGTGGCCGGTCCAGTCCAACCACCAGAGATATGTGCCCTATGGCGGGTCGATTTAAAAATCGCTCATTGCTCTGTGAAAATTCGTATTCTAGGGATCAAAATAAGAAACTTTGCCGAAGGAACCATACCTCTAAAACGAATTCTGATGTCCCCCCTTTGGGTCGAACTTTTGGGTAGGGACAAGTTCAATTCTACCTGCTGTGCCTTGTGGTGACTTAAAAAAAATAACACTAGCAATTTTACGACATGCAAATGCATCACAGTGATGCCTTGGTTTTAAAAGGGGGTTGTAAAAACGTTAATTTCTAATAATTTTTTTTAATTTCTATTCTGTTACTAAGTTAAATTCATTTTTTCATTTACATATATTCTGACTAAATAAATTTCTAAAGAGAAAAATTAACTCCAAAAAGAAAAAACATAGGCATTCCAAAGTGGTATTTTTCAAAATTTGCCCCTACAAAACCAATGGGGGAGGGGGGGGGGGGGGGGGGACATCAGAATTCGTTTTAGGGGTATGGCTCCTTCGGCAAAGTTTCTTATTTTGATCCCTAGAATATGATTTTCACAGAGCAATTGGCGATTTTTTTGCCTCCCCACAAATCGACCCGGCCTAATGTGCTCCCTCCCAAGAAGAAGGACACGTCTCGTGCATCTCGCGTCCCATTCAGGTCACACAAGGTTAGTGTGGTAGCAGGATTCAAGATTGCTCCATCTCAAACCCGCTTCCCTAAGGAAAACCCTTTCAAAGTGAGCTTACAGGTAGCGAGCGGCATGCTCAATCACTTCCAGGACGACGAAAGCGGAACGAATGTGTCGCTCTTGCATTTTTCATCAGCCATATCATTGCCCGGTATATCCGAGTGTCCAGGCACCCATACCAAAATGAGGGAAGTTTGCTCAGCGATCTCGTTAAGATATTTGCGGAATTTCTCTACTGTCCTGAACTTACATGTGACCGATCCAAGCGCTTTTAGTGCAGCCTGTCGGTCAGGGTAAATAAAAATTGTATTATTGCCGTGAACAGCATTTCTCAGGTGATCAACGGCCTCAGTTATAGCAGCCACCTTCGCCTGAAAGACGCTGCAAAATCACAATGTTAAAACTGTCAGTTCACTGTGGAGGGAAAGAATAAGAACCAGGTCCGACATTAAGATCGTTAAAATATGGCAGGAAAATAGTTTCTACCAAAACTAAATACATACAAATAACTCACTTGTACACAAACGCTTCTTGGCTTATGAAGTCTCACATCTTCAATCACAAAATTACAACCGCAGTTGCAAAAGTAAGCCATTACTACATTACTGGCTCTTAATTTATCACAAGTGTACGACCGTACATTAATTTCAATATGAAAATTACCAAAGTTATCCTCTCCTCATTTCAAATTTCTTAAACATTTAAATTTTAAATCGCAGCATTTTATATGGCCATGACTGTCGTTAGAGTACTATATAAACATCGAATTTCGCATCATATGGTTTCCGATAAAAACAAAAATATATATATATATATATCGATAATGTTAATATGCCGGTACTTGGGTTAATTTGACGTCCACGAAAAGTAGATCTTCCTATCAACATCGACCAGCCAAGCAGTGCAGAAGTTTTCCTACAAAGTTCTTTTGTAAGTGCCAAAGTTTAATTTGTGCAATCCAATATACATATATATCATATGTATATAGAATCAGCTTACCTCATCGTGGGATTTTAAAGCAAAAAGAAAACGAACCCAGACTCGTGGTAAGAATTCGCTGTACATTTTTTTATATCTATTTAATTTTACTAGTGTTTAATTAGTTCGCGAGTGCCCTTAGGAGTTATTTTCATGAATTTCCTAAATTTTTCATAGGTTTCTCCAACCAATTTTCCGAAAGCCATACCAATATTAAATCCCAATTGCAAGACGTATGAAACGCTGGCTTATTGGCGGTACTGCCACGTGGTAGTTCCGAATTTCATTTGTCCTCTGCCAAATGGATCTGGGAAACATTTAGAGCAAAGGAAACCAAATATTGGATCTCAAGATAAGCCATAATCTTAAGATTTTAATACCTATTTAAAAGAACATTTTTTATTAATTATGTGATTATACATAACTATTTCAATGCAAGATTTGACATATATATTTACTTAAGAATACATATATATATCTCAACTTGCAAATGGACGAGAAAGAAGCTGATGCATGTAAATTATTAGCAACTTAGAAAAAAAAAAATGTCCAAAGGACAACAATAAGTAGGTTTTATGGGAAAAGAAAATAATTAAAAATTGAAGTTGAACTGTGAAATTAGCATAGTCATAATACTATGCATGCATTCGAAATTGGATTGTCATGTGTAAAATAGTTTAAAAATTAGAAATAATGTACTTCATCCTGATTACTTGGTCATGTGGTGAGACCACATGTTAACCACCCCCCTAACCTCACTCAACGCCTATAGTGTGTCTTACTATTCCCGCGCTCAATGATTTTAATTCATAAATTTTAACTAAAAAAACAAGAAAAGTTACAAACGAAAGAAATATTAAAGAAAACATAAATTCCATGAGAGAAATTTAAACCTTCCTTTTCTAAATGTATACAATTGTTGGTGTTTGCTTTTAAGCACACGTTTTTGTTTGTTTTTGCTATCTAATCCGATCGCTCGTTTGCAAACACAGCATATGTAATATGTATATATAAATTATAAATGCACATATGTATGTATAAATATATGTATACATATGTACTTAATTTAATAAAGTTTATATAGCTGCGGAAAGCGAAGAACAAGAACAACCATAGCGAGGAGGCCTTCGACGCTTTGATGGATTTGCACAAAGAAAAAAATAATCATGATGTAAGTTTGATTAATGTAACATACCTTAATTTAACATGCGTTTAAATATTACACACATTACTACATTTTTTTTGCTTAAAGTAGCATATGTATTTTTGTGTGTACAATTCTGAATAAGACCAATGAAAGTATATGCATACGAACATACATATGTACATATAGACAAATGAGTCGTCTCAATTCCTTATTTTAACTCTATAAATTCTCAACCAAGTTTTTTTTTTAACTCTCATTCTCATTTGTAAATATATGTAAAGAATTTTATTTAAAATGTAGGTCAAGGACCGCGAGTAAGATCAGCTGTTGAGGTAGGTCAGGATCTTTAGAAAATTTAACCCACAAAAAAATATTGTTAGTAATTATCTACTTTCATAAGGATTTGTTACTTTGTTACTTAAAGTTTTTTTCTTATTTCAACTTTACCTATAGATAATTATAATGGCCTGAATTGTAATAAAGATTAATATAATATGACTATGTAATCGTAATCTTTGGTCATTTCTCGAAGGGTAGTGTGGGAGCTTTGGGGCTCCAACCACAATATCAGAGCCATGGTAGGGAGGGTGAAGATCAGCCAAAACATTCATAGTTGCGCTGCCAAGAAGGGTAAGGAATCGTAGTGGTGGGTTAAGAAGTAAGTACTGGTCTTTAGATGGTTTCTCTTTGTTAGTTGATAGTGTGAAAAATATTATTCATATTGTTAGGGCCAAAACCGAAGTGAAGGTAGTTTGGTTTGTGGTTGCGTTTATGGAACCCCCCCCCCCCCCTCCCCCCCAGACTGAAGCTCCGGCCTACATGCGAGTGCACACGCCGCAGCCACAGACAAGCGATGCAAGCTCCTTCACGACTGCTGGACTACGGTCACATAACAGATCAAAAGTCCAGTATAAGTGACTAATGGGGCAGCATTGTAGGCGTTGTAGTCATGCTTATGCAGCCATACGAAAGAGAGCTACACCAATAGATATAGTGTACAGTAGCCCGGGTCGATTTGTGGGGAGGCAAAAACATCGCCCATTGCTCTGTGAAAATCATATTCTAGGGATCAAAATAAGAAACTTTGCCGAAGGAACGATACCTGTAAAACGAAGTGTGATGCCCCCCCCCCTCCTTTGGATCGAACTTGCCAATTTTGAAAAATCCCACTTTGAAATGGCTATGTTTTTTTCTTTTTGGAGCTTATTTTTCTCTTTAGAAATTTATTTAGTCAGAACATATGTAAATGAAACAAGTAAGGAAGGCTAAGTTCGGGTGTAACCGAACATTACATACTCAGTTGAGAGCTATGGTGACAACATAAGGGAAAATAACCATGTAGGAAAATGAACCGAGGGAAACCCTGGAATGTGTTTCTATGACATGTGTATCAAATGGAAGGTATTAAAGAGTATTTCAAGAGGAAGTGGGCCATAGTTCTATAGATGGATGCCATTAAGGCATATCGTCATAAAGGTGGACCAGGCCTGACTCTAGAATTTGTTTGTTCGATATGGGTATCAAATTAAAGGTGGTAATTACTATTTTAAAAGGGAATGGGCCTTAGTTCTATAGGTGGACGCCTTATCGGAATATCGTTATAAAAGTGGACCAGAGGTGACTCTAGAATGCGTTTGTACAATATGGGTATCAAGTGAAAGGTGTTAATGAGTATTTTAAAAGGGCGCGGGTCTTAGTTCTATAGGTGGATGCCTTTTCGAGATATCGCCATAAAGGTGGGCCAGGGGTGACTCTAGAATTTTTTCGTACGATATGGGTATCAAATGAAAGGTGTTAATGAGTATTTTAAAAGGGCGTAGGCCTTAGTTCTATAGGTGGATGCCTTTTCGAGATATCGCCATAAAGGTGGGCCAGGGGTGACTCTAGAATTTTTTCGTACAAAATGGGTATCAAATGAAAGGTGTTAATAAGTATTTTAAAAGGGCGTAGGCCTTAGTTCTATAGGTGGATGCCTTTTCGAGATATCGCCATAAAGGTGGGCCAGGGGTGACTCTAGAATTTTTTCGTACGATATGGGTATCAAATGAAAGGTGTTAATGAGTATTTTAAAAGGGCGTAGGCCTTAGTTCTATAGGTGGATGCCTTTTCGAGATATCGCCATAAAGGTGGGCCAGGGGTGACTCTAGAATTTTTTCGTACAAAATGGGTATCAAATGAAAGGTGTTAATGAGTATTTTAAAAGAGCTTGGGCTTTAGTTCTATAGGTGGATGCCTTTTCGAGATATCGCCATAAACGTGGACCAGGGGTGACTCTAGAATTTGTTTGCACGATATGGGTATCAAATGAAAGGCGTTAATGAGTATTTTAAAATGGCGTAGGCCTTAGTTCTATAGGTGGATGCCTTTTCGAGATATCGCCATAAACGTGGACCAGGGGTGACTCTAGAATTTGTTTGCACGATATGGGTATCAAATGAAAGGCGTTAATGAGTATTTTAAAATGGCGTAGGCCTTAGTTCTATAGGTGGATGCCTTTTCGAGATATCGCCATAAACGTGGACCAGGGGTGACTCTAAAATTTGTTTGTACGATATGGGTATCAAATGAAAGGTGTTAATGAGTATTTTAAAAGGGCGTGGGTCTTAGTTCTATTTTCGAGATATCGCCATAAAGGTGGGCCAGGGGTGACTCTAGAATTTTTTCGTACGATATGGGTATCAAATGAAAGGTGTTAATAAGTATTTTAAAAGGGCGTAGGCCTTAGTTCTATAGGTGGATGCCTTTTCGAGATATCGCCATAAAGGTGGGCCAGGGGTGACTCTAGAATTTTTTCGTACGATATGGGTATCAAATGAAAGGTGTTAATGAGTATTTTAAAAGGGCGTAGGCCTTAGTTCTATAGGTGGATGCCTTTTCGAGATATCGCCATAAAGGTGGGCCAGGGGTGACTCTAGAATTTTTTCGTACAAAATGGGTATCAAATGAAAGGTGTTAATGAGTATTTTAAAAGAGCTTGGGCTTTAGTTCTATAGGTGGATGCCTTTTCGAGATATCGCCATAAACGTGGACCAGGGGTGACTCTAGAATTTGTTTGCACGATATGGGTATCAAATGAAAGGCGTTAATGAGTATTTTAAAATGGCGTAGGCCTTAGTTCTATAGGTGGATGCCTTTTCGAGATATCGCCATAAACGTGGACCAGGGGTGACTCTAGAATTTGTTTGCACGATATGGGTATCAAATGAAAGGCGTTAATGAGTATTTTAAAAGGGCGTGGACCTTAGTTCTAAAGGTGGACGCCTTTTCGAAATATCGCCATAAAGGTGGGCCAGGGGTGACTCTAGAATTTTTCGTACGATATGGGTATCAAATGAAAGGTGTTAATGAGTATTTTAAAAGGGAGTGGCCCTTAGTTGTATATGTGAAGGCGTTTTCGAGATATCTACCAAAATGTGGACCAGTGTGATTCAGAACATCATCTGTCGGGTACCGCTAATTTAGTTATATATGTAATACCACGTACAGTATTCCTTCCAAGATTCCAAGGGCTCTTCATTTCGCCCTGCAAAACTTTTTCATTTTATTCTGCTTAATATGGTAGGTGTCACACCCATTTTACCAAGTTTTTTCTAAAGTTATATTTTGCGTCAATAGACCAATACAATTACCATGTTTCGTTCCTTTTTTCGTATTTGGTATATAATTATGGCATTTTTTTCTATTTCGTAATTTTCGATATCGAAAAAGTGGGCGTGGAATAGTCGGATTTCGGCCATTTTTTACGCCAATACAAAGTGAGTTCAGATAAGTACGTGAACTGAGGTTAGTAAAGATATATCGATTTTTGCTCAAGTTATCGTGTTAAAGGCCGAGCGGAAGGACAGACGGTCGACTGTGTATAAAAACTGGGCGTGGCTTCAACCGATTTCGCCCTTTTTCACAGAAAACAATTATCGTCCTAGGAGCTAAGCCTCTACCAAATTTCACAATGATTGGTAAATTTTTGTTGGACTTATGGCATTAAAAGTATCCTAGACAAATTAAATGAAAAAGGGCGGAGCCACGCCCATTTTGAAATTTTCTTTTATTTTTACATTTTGTTGCACCATATCATTACTGGAGTTGATTTTTGGCATAATTTACTTATATGCTGTAAATATATTAACTTTTCTTTTAAAATTTGAATTAAAACAAATTTTTTTTTAAAAAGTGGGCGTGGTCGTTCTCCGATTTTGCTAGTTTTTATTAAGCAGACATAAAGAAAAAAGAGTAACGTTCCTGACAAACTTCATCATGATATCTTCAACGACTGCCAAATTACAGCTTGCACAACTTCTAAATTACCTTCATTTAAAAGTGGGCGTTGCCACGCCCATTGTCCAAAATTGTACTAGTTTTCTCTTCTGCGTCATAAGCTCAACTCACCCACCAAGTTTCATCGCTTAATGCGTATTTGGTAATGAATTATCGCACTTTTTCGATTTTTCGAAATTTTCGATATCGAAAAAGTGGGCGTGGTTATTGTCCGATATCGTTCATTTTAAATAGCGATCTGAGATGAGTGCCCAGGAACCTGCGTACCAAATTTCATCAGGATACCTCAAAATTTACTCAAGTTATCGTGTTAACGGACAGACGGGCGGACGGACGGACGGACGGACGGACGGACGGACATGGCTCAATCGAATTTTTTTTCGATACTGATGATTTTGATATATGGAAGTCTATATCTATCTCGATTCCTTTATACCTGTACAACCAACCGTTATGCAATCAAAGTTAATATACTCTGTGAGCTCTGCTCAACTGAGTATAAAAATGAATTTAACTTAGTAATAGAAAAGAAATTAAAAAAAATTATTAGAAATTTGCGTTTTTGCAGCCCCCTTTTAAAACCAAGGCATCACTGTGATACATTTGCATGTCGTAAACATAGTTGTGTGGGTTTTTTATTCAACCGTTTTAAAAAATGCAGGTATCACTGTGACACAATTGCAGATCGTAAAATTGCTTGTGTTGTTTTTTTTAAGCCACAACAAGACACAGCAGGTAGAATTGAAATTGCCCCTACCCAAAAGTTCGACCCAAAGGGGGGACTTCAGAATTCGTTTTAGAGGTATGGTTCCTTCGGCAAAGTTTCTTATTTTGATCCCTAGAATACGAGTTTCACAGATCAATGAGCGATTTTTAAATCGACCCGCCCTAGTGTACAGCCATAAGTGGACATGCAGGCTCGATATTTGCAGGTGCGTATACGTGAAGTAATAGCTTAGCGGAAAATCAGCGAAACAACAATTACTTCAATGTCACTTAACAAACATTTTGAAGAGCACACTTTCGTAACGGTTACCATAACCGCATATGCATATTAGTAGATATGCGGCTTTTACTGCTAATGTTTTCTGTTGTCGACAAGAGTCGAAGCAACAACAATAACCTAAGCTAAAATTTACGTTAGCTTAAAGTGATTGGTGAATAAAAACCTCTTATAAGAAGTTCGTGAAATTGCACTTAATGCACAGTAATAACGACTTAACTGCGACTGATACGCATTTGTAATATTCTGCAGGTGAACATAAATGTAAACATAAATTGTATACGTTTGCGTGCGTAATCATGCGATTATGCATTAGTCCGTATCTAAAATTGAAAAGATTTGGGTTATCGCAAAAAACTGATTCCGAAGCTCTTATTATGTCTAGAGAAAACCTGATTATGAGGTAAGACAAGTAAAGGTGCCTAAGTTCGGGAGTAACCGAACATTATATACTGAGCGTGAGCTTCAATTGCATATTTCATTTCATATAAATTACTTTTCTACACCGCCCATTTAAAAAAAAAATGTCTCTCCATTTCCTCTTACAATAAAACTTGATAAGTGAAATATCATTGATTCAAAACTACTTTTTGCTAAGTTATAGCTTATTATTTTAGTCTACGACCCTTTTAAATTTGTTTTATATTTAAGTTGCCGTCGTCTTTAACCGATCCCGTCCATTTTTACTAGAAATATTTTCTACTATAGCGAAAATATGTGTACACAATGTCATTACGATATGGTAATTTTTCTTCGGGTTACGGCTCCCGAACCATAGAAAATTGCTTAGTCGTAAAAGGGGCGGGGCCACCACCAATTTTCAAAATTTTAATGCTTTCCAACTTAATGTTATAATTCAATTTTAAAAGTAAAATTCTATTGATACAAAGCTCTTTTTCGCTCAGATATGGCTTGTTATTTTCGTCTACGACCCTTTTAAAAATCGTTTATATAAAAGTGGGCGTGGGCTTTAACCGATCCCGTTCGTTTTGTCTAGAAATATTTCCTTCTAGAGGCAAAATCTGTGTACCCAATTTTATTACGATGTGACAATTTTTCTTCGAGTTATGGCTCCCGAAACATAGAAAATTGCTTAGTCATAAAAGGGGCGGTGCCACGCCTATTTTATAGTATTTGAAATTTTTCCTATTTATTGTTATAAATCCGCTAGGGCAATGAAATACGATTGATACAAAGCTCTTTTTCGCTCAGATATGGCTTGTTATTTTCGTCCACGACCTTTTATATAAAATTGGGCGTGGTCCTTAAATGATTTTGATAATTTTTCTTCAAAGCATTCCTTATAGTAAAGGCAACCGCTCTGCCTAATTTTGTTACGATAGGTTAAACGATTTTTGATTTATGATTAATAATATTTGTAAAATTGATTTTATCACAATGTTTTCAAATTTTTATCAAGAGTCTTAATATCCGTCCGCACGTCAAATTTTAACACTCTAGGTATATTATTTACTAAATAATCAGGTTTTTGTATTTTCCAAAATGATATATATATAAAAAGTGGGCGTGGTTATCATCCGATTTCACTCATTTTTAATACCAATATATTATGGGTCCGGATAAGCTCGTGTACCATATTTGGTGAAGATATCTCAATATTTACTCAAGTTATCGTGTTAACGGACAGACGGACGGACGGACATGGCTCAATCAATTTCTTGTTCGACACTGGTGATTTTGATATATGGAAGTCTATATCTCTCTCGATTCCTTTATACCTGTACAACCAACCGTTATCCAATCAAAGTTTATATACTCTGTGTGCAAAGCACGCTGGGTATAAACAGGAGATTGAAAACATTTTTATTGAAGTTCACACGAATGAATGTTCTCGAATCAAAAGTTTTATTAATACAGCAAATATATTTGAATACTATGTCTAATATAATTTGTAACAAGAAAAGATATACGTTGCTTTCTAAGTTGTCTGAAACAAGTAGATGGTTTAAGCAAGTATTTCAACACTCCTCCTCAACGTTGATACTCCTTTTCTACGACTAAAGCGTTGGTTCATAATAAATTCATTTTCTTTGTAAACTGCATATGCTTGGGCTTTGCCAAGTTCTTTGTTAAAATATCTGCCATCATCTCATCCGTAGGGCAATATGATAATACAATCTTCTTGTCATGAACCAATTGTCTTATATGATGATATCGAACATCTATATGTTTTGTGCGATTGTGGTATACTGGATTGGATGCTAATTTCTCTGCAGACTGATTGTCAATATGTAATAAAATCGGATCATTTTCCCAAAAACCAAGTTCTGTCAGCTATCTCTGCAAATATATTGCTTCCTTAGCTGTATTTGATGCGGCAATGTATTCTGCCTCGGTACTGCTTAAAGCAACTGTGTTCTGCTTTTTCGACTCCCATGATATAGTACAGTTACCATACAGGAACACGAAACCTGTATACGACCTGCGATCATATGAATCGCTTCCCCAATCGGCATCTACGTATCCTTCTACACGCTTGTTACCTGCACGATATGTAAGTTTAAAATTAATACTACCTTGCAAGTACCTTAAGATATGTTTCGCCGATGTCATGTGCTCTACATGAGGATCAACATTTCTTTGCGAGAGCTTTGAAACCGAGTGCAGGATATCAGGTCTTGTAGTAATACCCAAATACATAAGCGCCCCAATCAGTGATTGATATTGCGTCACATCTGCTTTGACACACTCTTTGGTACACGCCACCTGGTAACCCTTTTCCAAAGGAACTGACACGCTCTTGCATTCCTCCATACCATATTGTATAAGTAAATCACGTATGTATTGCTTTTGACTAACAGTAATGGAACCAACTTCGCCATCACGTTCGATTTCCATGCCTAGGAAATGCTGCAGTACACCTTTATCAACAAGGTCGAAACTATCAGATATGAGTCCTTTTACCCTAGTTACCTCAAAAATATTCTTGCTGGCAATAATCATATCGTCAACGTACACTGCTATAAGAATTAATTCATCACCCGAATTCATCTTATACAAACATGGTTCATAATCGCATGCTATAAAGCCAATTCGCTTAAGAACCTCATCAAGTTTGAAGTTCCATTGCCTGCCAGATTGTTTCAAACCATAAATGGCCTTGCGTAATTTTAAAACTTTTCTTGGTCTCTTCGGATCTATGAAACACTCGGGCTGTTGCATGAAAATTTCATCCTGCAAATCACCATTTAAATAAGCTGTGCTCACATCCAGGTGGTGAAGATGCATTTTCTCTTCAACTGCTATAGCTAAAAGCATACGTATAGTCGCATACCGAACCACTGGCGAAAAAGTTTCTTGATAGTCGATGCCTAAACGTTGTTCACACCCCTTAGCCACGAGTCGTGCTTTATACCGTTCAATTTCTCCGCTTTTGTTCCGCTTTAATGCAAATACCCACTTACTCTTTATAGCCTTCTTACCGGGAGGAAGATCGACATATGCCCACGTTCTGTTCTTTTTTAGTGCTGCAAATTCTGCTTCCATTGCATTCTTCCATTCGCTACATTTAGAACTTGATAAAGCTTCCTTGACACTTGTAGGAATATCTTCATTGGCAATAACATTTATTGCATTATATTGCTTTCTCGGACGACCAGGCTTGCCAGTTCGTAATAACTCAGGTCTACCTCTACCATTTTTGATTTCACTTTCTATTATCTCCTCCTGATTGTCACTTGTCCCACATGCATCATCTCCATCAGCGCTATCATACGTCGAACTGTCTGTTTCCAACTCTTGATTGCTTGTTGGTGGCGTAAAAGTATTTTGAATCCCTTCTTCCTGAATAAATATTTTTAGCACATCGGCATTTTCGTCCTCTTTAACTAAATCACTACATTTTGTGTCCTTATTAGCACAATTTTCATCAAAGAGTACATCCCTCTTAACAACAATTTTATTTAACTCTTCATCGTACAAGCGATACGCCTTGCATTCTAAAGAATATCCAACCATAATTAGCTGTTTACCTTTTGCTGCGAACTTTTCTCGCTGGGTCTTGTCAAGTGCAACTGCAACAGCTCCAAACGTTTTCATATGACTAACTTTTGGTTTTCGCTTGAACCACATTTCATAAGGAGTTTGGCCTGTTAGGATTTTTGTAGGACATCTGTTTCTTATGTATGCCGCCGTTGATACTGCCTCCGCCCACAAGCTTTGTTTCACTTTTGCATGTAACAGCATGCACCGTGCCATCTCCACTAGAGTTCGGTTTGCTCGCTCAGCCACCCCATTCTGTTGTGGAGTATATGGGACCGTCAACTCATGTCGTATGCCATGCTGCCTTAGAAAAATGTCAAACTCGTTATTAACGTATTCCTTACCATTATCGCTTCTAAATGCTTTGATTTTGCGATTCATTTGCCGTTCTACGTATGTCTTGTACATTTTAAATTTCTCAAATACTTCGCTTTTCGCTTTTAGGAAGTAAACACAGGTGAATCTAGATTTGTCATCTATTAATGTCAAAAAATATCGGGATCCTCCAACTGATTTCAGATTAACAGGACCACATATGTCAGAGTGTATAAGATCTAACACATTTTTCGAGCTGTGCTCTGATGCCTGAGGAAAAGGTAGAACGTGTATTTTTCCTAACATACACGTATTACAGCATCCCTTTTCAACTTTGGTATCATACTTGAAACCATTTACCATACCTTGACGATCTAAATCGCGTAGACTCTGAAAATTTAAGTGGCCAAATCTATTGTGCCAGACTTCATTGGTCACTGCTAACAAACTTTGCTGTCGTAATTCGACAACATACAAATTACACTTTCTTTTTGCTTTCAAAATAACGTCACCCTCTTTGTTTTTTATCAGACCATGTTGTTGCCCGAAATTCACCGTCATACCATTTTCAACGGCTTTACTAATAGATATAAAATTTCCCTTCAACTCTGGTGAGTATAACACATTGCGTAATCGAATGGTTCTTTCTTTCGTACACAACAATACATCACCTTTTCCTAAAGCATTTATAGAGGAGTTCGCTGCTAACCAAATATTTTCTTTCGATTCGCCATATTTTACAAACATTTTCCGGTTGTTGCACATATGCGATGTAGCACCGCTATCTAGATACCAACACGATGCATCAAATGTGCCAGGTACCGTAGTTGTCCCTATAGCACTCATTGCAGATTCCTCGTTTTTCTGCTTCTCTTTACATTTGTTAGCGAAATGTCCTTTCTTGCCGCATGTGAAGCATTTTCCTTTAAAATTCTTCTTCTGTTTTTTGGAATTTCCCCGCACTACGAAGGCTTGCTGACTACTTTCATCCACCGATTCGTTGTTCTTTCGCCTCTCACCTTCCTCCAAAATCTTCACGTGCAAAGCCCTAAGAGACGGCAAACTGTCACGCGTCTCAATTGCGACAAAGAAGTTATCAAATGACTTGGGTAAACTTGAAAGAAGAATAATGCTTAGTAACTCTTCTTGAATAACTATACCTATCTCTGCCAGCTTATCTGAAATCTCAGTAAAGGAATTGAGATACTCCGCAATATTCTCGTCCTCACGCATACGTTTGTTTAATAACTGTTTGTACAAGCTCACTTTTTGCACAGGACCTTGTGGCTTGTGTACCTCTTCCAGTTTCAACCATGCTTCTGCAGCCGTCTTACAGTTCTTAACGTAGTTCAGTTGATTCGACTTCACGCCCAAAAGAATGGTAGCCAATGCTTTCTCATCATTCACAGTCCAGATTGCAAGCTCATCCTCGTTTGATGGTTTTGTGCAACTCACCGCTTTCCACAGACCACCATGAATCAGTATGCTTCGCATTTGTACTGACCATGTTTCATAGCTTGACCCATCAAGCTTATCTATTGAATAAAACGATGTCATTATGCAAAAACTTATCTCTGTTAAGCTTGAATAAATGGTGCCTCTGGGCCCATAACCTATTGAAGTTAACACGAATGAATGTTCTCGAATCAAAAGTTTTATTAATACAGCAAATATATTTGAATACTATGTCTAATATAATTTGTAACAAGAAAAGATATACGTTGCTTTCTAAGTTGTCTGAAACAAGTAGATGGTTTAAGCAAGTATTTCAACAATTTTTACTTACACAAACTATTACCATTACTTTGACGATGTCTTATAAGAATTTTTATTAATTAATTTATTAACACTTAAACAGGACGATATGGTTATCATCATTTACCACGATTTTGGACGACACATGGCAATAACTCTAGCCCAATCGGAAACTAAAAGAGAGATCAAGCTTTCCTCCACAAGATACCAATTAAAAAGTCGTGAATTTCAA
Source organism: Eurosta solidaginis (assembly GCF_040869045.1). NCBI lineage: Eukaryota > Metazoa > Arthropoda > Insecta > Diptera > Tephritidae > Eurosta > Eurosta solidaginis. The sequence goes on from NC_090320.1 coordinate 263,339,431, forward strand.
GTACTTGTGAAGTTCGATGTGTTAATGTACAGGTGGGTTTTACCAGAAACAAATAATTCCGGGCTAATTGAGAAGAACTTCATCGGCAAAAGCTTATTTTCGGCAAAAACCCACACCGACAAATTATTATTTTACTCGACTTGACGATATTTGTTTTCTTATCGCATTGTCATCGACGAGTTTCTGATTTTACATTGATGTATCATCGGTATCTATTTCATATAAAGCCGGTAGCAAATCGATAACATGCCGATAACAAATGGTTAACACTCCGATTAGAAATCAATTACTTGTCGATATCAAATGGATAAATTTTTTAAAACAAACCAATATCAAGTCGATAATTTTTTGATAAAAGATGGATCACTTTTCGATAGTAAATCGATGTATATTCATAGCAAAGTGGGAGTTTACCATTAGCATAATGATAACTTTTTTAATACAAGTCGATAACTTTCGATAAGAAATCTTCGGCTGTCTTTTGGAAGTGAGTGATGTAAGCACTGTCACTTGCAAACTGCTTTCCAAGATTCAAAAGTGTTGCTATAATGCAAATTTTTTGAAAGAACCAAGGTGGTGGGTATGGAACGAATTTTTGAGAAGGTGTTTCTAGCATATGGATCTCTAGTAACCTATAAGCGATTCTCTCAATTGTTAACAAGTTTTTGTGTCTCGTGTATGTTAAGTAGCCATGTGAGCGCATATTTTCTTTCTTTTATTTGAGCTCCGGTCAAAATACTATCAAATGGCAAATAAGTAAACTTGAATTTTGTACGGCATAAATTCACAGAAAATCAATATCAAAGTGTTTTCGTTTTTGGGTTAAATTTCCTATCAAATAATTTTATTTTTTTTTACTGTTCTTGCATATGCATGTAGGGCATGTCACTTCATATAAAATCTTAAGCTCAAACTTGCAAAATATGTGACCCGGCCTATGAGAAGGTGTCTTATGACTAAAAAAAAAAAAAAAAAACATTGCGAGAAACAGCTGTTAAAGGTAAAAAAAATATGGCAACCAGAAAAAAAGTGGAAAAATTTTTTTGAGTCATAAGCCACCTTTTCACAGGCCGGGACACATATTTTATTTAGTGCGAATGACATATCAGATAAAAATCGAACAAAATCTGAAAAAGACAAACATCGACTTAGTAATAAAAGCAGAAATCCAGTTACCTCAGATTTGCATACATTAATATGTAATTGTATAGAAATATATTTTCCTATGTTTAATATATATACGCATATGTGCATGCAAAAGACTATAAGAATCAAAAATAATCAGCATACCAGCATACCTTATTTTACTGCTTTAAAGCCACTATCCCCCTTTGACAGCACACTTTACTTGGCTTTCAACTTTTTTAACATTTTTTCCCCTTTGGTGAATATTCAAGAAAATGGTAATAAAGTGCATAACGATGAGCTTTGCAAGGTGGTCCATATAATTTTATAGTTGTAATATTTTTTATTTGAGAATCGAAGGCTAGTGTTTTCACCTCCCTGTAACGCACAATTTTTTAATCATGTGCTTTTCCCAAAAAAATTTCTTAAATTCAGCTTATTTTTAAAAAAGGGCTTGAACAACCTTTGGTAAGACTACAGTGTAGAAGAAAGCTCTATGAGGAGACCTTGCTGCATTGCGAAAACATAGAAACCGCGTGCTTTGTTAGTGCAGTGAGATGGTAGAAGCAAGTCGGTGGCAGTTAGCTAAAAAGAATTGTGAGAAAACCTCTGTGTTGCATCCGCTTAAAGGAAACATGTTGCTCGGGCGGAATGAAGATGCAGTGATTGGAGTAAACAAACTTACTCTTCTTAAACACCTAACAACTGGAACTTAAGGTGAGCAACACCTGCGAAACCTTTAACTGTCAAATTTATGACAAACTGCCTCAAAACTGCGAAGATAATCAAAGGAAATATTAGTTTTAAGCAGCTGAATGGGGTAGGTAGGTAGGTTGAACTGGCCGGTCCATGAGAACCTCACATAGCTGATTGAGTCCGTAGTGTTACCAGAAGTTTATTTTAACGACCAAACTGAAAAACCCTATCAAATACCAGGACCTATGTAATAAAATAACTCCGTACTCTTGGCAAATACTAGAAGCTTCCTAGGACTTAAGCCACTTGCTGCTTCTAGATCTGAGAGCTGTATCACTCCTAATAGCTGGAGTCTTAGCCTGGCAAGTGCAGGGCACGAGCGATAAACGTGCTCGATCGTTTCCTCCTCCAACCCGCACTTCCTACATCTGCTATCACTGCTGAATTGGGTAAGGGTCAAAGGAAAGTTATTCCGAGAGTCAGACTTACTTGAAGAACAAAAATCGAAGGAAAGCTGTGACTGCAGTTTTTTTTTTCGAGAAAACAAATGTAATGGGGCTTAATTTCCTAACTTTAGATATTTTTGGTCATAGTAATCGGCATGGACATACACATATCTATCGATATTGCATAACTGTTTGAATTAAGATCCTTGATCCGAACTATTTAGTACTAATCGAGTAAATCGCTTCAATCCTTCGATTCAGATAAACTATGGAGTGACAAATTCAATATTAAGAGAGTTGCTACAAGCTTCAGAAGGCAAGGCAGACGAACACGATTAGAGGTGGTGTGTATAGCGCTTATTGCCACTTTGTCAAAATTCATGTTATGAATGCCATTTGTATTGAAGTCAGAAAATGTGACAGCTTCAGAATCAGAAAAAAACGGATAACTAACTGAACGGCTAGTTTTTGTGGGTGACTCCGGAAGAGCAGTCTAAAATAATAAGTTCAGCTATAACAGATTCTCAAAATATTCTGGAATTTATCCATGCAGGAAAATGAGCCAGAAATAATTTTGAAGACGTTGTAGCGGCAAGGTAGTTCGAAAGAACTCGATCTTTTTACCCAACTATTGAGATTCTGCTTTGACACCATACATTTAGTTTTTTTATGATAAAATGGAAGTAGTTTGCAACTTTCCAGAGTTTTTGTTGAAGGTAGGAAAATTTGTAACCTCCAACCCCTCTAAAGTTCTACTAATGTTATTGTCTACAGCATTCATATCGCAAAATACCCATTTTAATTACATCCATTCCTATATCCCTATGGCATTTGCAGAGACCAGCAGTTCAGTGAACTTCTAATTAATGAAAAAAAACATACCTCACTTTAATGTAGCGATTGCCGAATTTCCTCTGACACTTGAGAATTATTCATAGGAAGTGACCCATAATAGAGCACTGCAGTTGAAATCACACAAAGATAAGTTAGGCCTGGTCAGTGACTGTATAAGTAGGATGTGCCGTCTTTAGAATGGCCCGATGCATTGAATATTTGTATCGTGTCTTTCGCTCAGATTTCGTAGCAGTAATAAGGGTGGGTTGTACATAGCTTTACGTATTTGCCTTTAAACACATCCAATCACTTCTTTATGACCCACCTCAACTATACCTAATTTATTAGGCTTACAACAGAGTGGAAGCGAGAAGCGTTGCTATAATGTAAAAAGAGAAAGCAATAAACAATATTTCTTATTGAAAATTTTAAAAGATTTCAGGTTCCCAGTAATTTCTCAGGCTTGTAAAAGATATGAAAATAAAAATTTCTTCTCGCCAAGCATAGTTTATAGCGAGCAGTCTGTAGTCAGCATTAGATATGTTGCCAGGGTTATGGGCGTGTTTTCTTTTTTCTTATCGACGTTTGTGATAGGTGTGTTATTGGCGAGGTATATACAAGTTATCGCAGTGTTACAAATGTCTTATGAGTAACAAAGTCCTTCGATGAGTTATTGACTTTATCGATAAACTGTCGGTTTGCTATCGAGTGTTAGAGAAAATTTATCAATAAAATATTGAATTATGCCATCAAAAAATCTACTATCAAAAAGTTATCGATAAGTTGCAGATTTATCTTAGAAAAGTTATCTATTGCTTTTCGAAAACCTATCTGTATGCGATTAAAAATGTAAAGATCTTTTATAGAATGGTAATCGATTTTTTAACAAAAATTTATCGATTTTGTATTGATGTTATCGATTTCTGAGAGGAATATTTTTTATTTGTGATCGCCCTTTTCTCGATTTTTTTTTTTCAACGACGTATCAACTGAAATAAAGAAAGCTATGAAACAAATACCGATAAGTTCTTAATATAAGATCGATTACTTTTTGATAAAGATTCGATACAACAAAATTATTCATTTGTAATAACACATCTGTAACACATTGATAACCATTTGATAATTCTTTGCTATTTACAATAAGCCTGTAATGAAACAACAACTTTTCGATATCGTTTGTTATCTATAAGAAGCCGAAGAAGGTCTTCTCAAAAAATCCCAAATTAAATGTTTTTGTTAAAGTTGCTTCTGTTGATGCTTATCGTGAACTCCTAGGCTAGCTCTTGTTAACTTATAGCATAACTATTCTAGTTAAACACACACATAGTACGGTAAGCTCGCCATTTCTTTTTTCAAAGTCGTATAAGCTCACTTTTTTCATTAATCTTCCAAACACCTATTTTGATAAGTTCGATAACTCAATAAAATTAACACAAAAACTTGTTTTCTTTCAGTGAACAACATATATATTTTCTCCAGCTGCACTTCACTTTTGAAACAGTAAGTAATACCACTTTAAATGAGCCACCTTTTAAGCAGCTTTCTTCACGCTTCATATCAAGCAGACATATCAATGTTCAATACTTTTGTATTTCTCTATGTGTAGGTGTACATTTCAGTTTGTGTGGCTGCACTTTCATTGAACTCACATTGAATCAATGCAATGAAAAGTGAAACTATGCAAAGCAAAAGGGCAAAAATTGTTATTGCACAACTGTCAAATAGTGAACTGGGCAATGAACTTCTTCCGAAACATATCGGACATTGTGAGTAGCTGGCTTTTGTAGTCTGCTGCAACCGCAGACACACACACAATCGCATACTTATATACTTATCGATGCATAAGTGCTTCAACTTTTACAATATTGGCATAATCATACAAGAGCAAAAATTACTGGTATTATTATCAATGAAAATGCAATCATTACAATGATTATTATTATTATATTTTTGCAGATATCATTATCATTATTACTACTATTTTACTGTTGTAATCATACATACTTATGTATATGCATTTACCAATGTATATAAGTATATCCACATTTATTTGCATGTTGGCCAATGTTATATAATCGTGCGTTCATGCATATAAAAGTGCTTACTTTTGTGAATTGTGTAAGCATACAAATTCTTTTGTGATATTTTAGAGCAATCGAATAATCATGTGGTATATTTATGTTATGCCGAAGTATCTTAATAAGTTCTTCACTTTGATGTTGTAGAGTACCGATTTTTTTAAAAAATTATGATTGGGCGCTTTCAGCAAACAAATGTTTTGATCAATTGAGTGATAATTTTCTGAATGCACTGTAGAATTTTGATTTTTTTTTTTCTAATTACTTGGAAAAAATTTAAACAATATGACATTAGTACGATTTCAATTATGCCTTGTAAATATCTTCAAAACCTTTTCTCTCGAGAGATATATATAATAAGGTATAATCGAAACAGATAACGCTCTATCCGTCCTGATGTCGCGTTGTTTAAAATTTTTTTTGGTGTATAAATTGCGAAAAGTTTCTTATCTGAACAGATTATATAGCATATATACTATATATACTACCGATCTAAACAATTTTTTTTAGATAAAAATGAATGCCTTCAGTTCAGAGAACAAAATTTTTATCTAACTGCCGCAAATCAGAGATTTGGAGTTATAGTCATTTTTTTAAATTTGATTGTGCTTCTTGATACTAAAGAACCACTCTTGTAACACTAAAGTAAAACACCGCACAATTTGCTGGGGAGTGCTGCGCATTGCAGCGTTTTATGTTAGTGTCAGCAATAAACTGATCATAAAATATTTATTGCCATCAACTTACAATCTCGGTTACGCTTTATTGACCACTCTGTTTATTTGTTTATTATTATATACATTTATGATTAGTACATTCTTACAGAAATGCCTATATTTATGGTTTAATGTTGTTATACTGCAATTTGAAGAAACAACAAGTAATCGTCTTAGAACTCTAGTTATTGTTTGATTATTTTATAGCAGCGTTTGCTGCTTTGCATTTTCAAAGGTCAATCAATTTCATTATATATGGAATTTCAGTCATTGAAGTATTTCAAGTATTTAGTGGAAAATATTTCGTGTGAAAAATATGGAAAGAGCCTGCGACCAATTTTTATGGCCGCAGTTTTACGACTTGAACCGTAATCTTTTGAATGGTTTTCCTGGTTTCGATATAGTTATGTAAGAATATAGCACTTTTTTAAGAACTGATTAATTTTTCGGGTTAGAGTAATTTTTAAAAAACGGTTCCTTTTTTAGAACCGGGTCCCTTTTTGATCGGAGTACCTCTTCCGAACTAGGTTCTACAAAGAATCGGATAATTTTTTAAAACCTGTTATTTTTCCTGAACAGAGTCATTTTAAAACCGGGTAAGTTTAAGGACTGAAAGTTTTCTTAGAACAAGGACCTTTTTGAAACGGATGCCTTTTTAGAACCGGATTTTATTTTAGACCCGCACTAGCCAGTCGGCCAATGAACCTAAAAGAGTTGATAATGGGATAGAAAGTATTTGAACAGGATTGGGTATATGTTTCGTAAAGTTGTGGCAGGTCTCTTACAAAAAGTTTCAGTTGCCACATCTTTGAACATGCTTCATATTGATGATATAGTAATCTTAAATAAAATAATATAAGGGGGCATGTTAGAGGAGAACGATGTAAATAAGAAAGGAAAGATGATAGAGCAAGTAATGGGAAAGAAGTCGAGGATCAGGTGGAAAATCGGTAAGGACAAATAAATAAGGTAAAGAAAAAGATATGAAAAAGAGAAAAAATTTAAAAGAAGTTGAAATGAAAATGAAGTGGGTAAAGGGGTGTACGTATGTATGAAAGAAAGTGGAGGGGGAGTAAAGGGGGGAGGAAGCGGGACAGCAGTACGAAAAGCGATTGAGAATTGAAATTAGACGAAGACGAGAAAGGGTGAGCAAAGGAGGAAAATAGGCAAGGACATAAGTAATAATAAATATAGTTTAAAAAACTAAAAAACACGCTTTAAATATTTGATGTTGATAGCACCGGCACAGAGGTTCGTGTCTCCTCATATAATTCTCTTTGCGCGCCTAGCCTAGAGAGCTACAAACATTCTTACATACTAGTGATGCTAATATAAATGTGTCAAAAAGAGAAATAAGTGAAAGTGAATCGAAATTAAATGAAGATTAATAAAGGAAAAGAAAGGAGAAGTGAAACAGGGATTATGACAGGAAGCCGTAATGTTATAGGGATAGACAGAATATCGAAAAGGTGAAAAGAAAATCATTGGAAGAAAACAGACTTTAAGATTTAAATGGGCAAAGACATAAAGATCCCACTTATTGAATGCATACAACTTACCTAATGGGCATATCAGCCGTATATTCTATGGACTTCTAGGTACAATTTCAGTTACATAAACATACTTACATACACAAATATGAATGTATGTATATAATATAAATTTCATTGAAATTCTCTTTGAGGTATCTTTTTACTGAAATTTAATCATAGTAATGAAATTTGCACGTCCATTAATAGAAGTTGTCTTAAATTTCACATATACCTGTATGTAGAAACACAATAGGGCGTATCGAAACAAACTGAAGAATTTACCACAAAATAAGGTTTTGCTGTTCAATTAAAGATTTTCAGGCACACTAGTGGTCTTTTTGCTGGCATTGTAATTTTTGCAGGAATCCGAATCAGGTACAAGAACTTATATTATAGAATAACTTCGTCCTCTTGACAAATACTAGAAATTTACTAGGATCTAGCCTAATTGCTGCCTTGAAAGCTGACAACTCTGCTGCTAATATTAATTGGAGCCTAGACCTGGCGAGCACAGGACATGAACACAGAATGTGCTCAAACTTTTCTTTCTGCAGCTCGCAAATCCTAGACCTGGTGTTACTGACGAGGCCCAACCTATAAGCATATGACGTCAGAACACAGTGTCCAGTCTAAATAGTCATTCTGAGCCTTAAGAGCTATCCTTAGAGATATGAGCCCCTCTATGATGATGGGTCACATGCAACAACTCCTGTATCCGAATGTAGCACCCTATTTGGCCAACTCATTGATCTTTTCGTTACCTTCTATCCCTTTTGACTGGGAACCCAGTATTGATGTATCGTCCAGCCTGTATGATAAAAACGTCGCCTCTACCTTTTGTGTAAGACCTTCAATTTTTACAAATAAATAATTTTTTGTGAAGAAAACTTTGACTTCACATTTATCGAACAAATTCAACTACATAGATGTGAGAATAAATTAAAACACGTCACCCTCAAATAGATCAAAAAAATATGTTTTTTTTTTTTTTTTGCAACGGCGTGCAGTGATATCTTATATTGGAGCTCCTATGTCGAGTTTTTCTATTTATCAATACACTCTAATGCTCATAAATTCATTACTAAACAAACATACAATGACTTCTCTATGTTTATGTGCCACATGAATATGTGAAAATTGCTGGTGTGTGTGTCTCTCTCCCTCCCTCTCTGTGTCTTTTAATAATTTAAGTGAAGTATAAATTTTAGCTTTCAATTGATTTTATTTCAGAAACACAAATAAATATAGACAAAGAAACCAATTAAGAAAGTCTAAGTTCGGTTGAAACCAAACACTGCATACTCAGCTGTGCACTCGAAACGCTGTGTACAAATACAGCTGGGTATAAAATGTAGGAGTGGCTTTCAGACGATTTCGCTCATTTTCATAGTTGTAGCTACGAAGAAAATGCTAATGCCAAAATTTGTTCGGGTTGGGAGATTATTGTTCGACTTATGGCAACAAAGTGTTCTTAGAATCTATCTATGGCGTTGATCAGACAATTAAATAAAAGCGTTGGGCGCGTGAAATTTTTAAAAATGTGACTGATTAAGGTTCAGTTAGTTTTACTTATGACGCGTCCAACGCTTTTATTTAATTGTCTGATCAACGCCCTAGATTGATAAGGAGTGTGATGACTCGTACCTAGGACCTACCTAATTATTTTCTAGCTTTTCGTATTATTATTACTTCATGTAAGTATTGTTTTCAATAAAACCGTTTAACTTAAAAATTTTTTTTTAATTATTTTATTTTCAAGTTTTTAGTCTTTATTTAATTGCCTATTATTTCTCATTCTATTTAGTTCATTTAGTGACTCATTATTACAAGGACTCGTTCCTGACAATTTGTTATAACCTAAGTCCACAATACATAATCCTTCCAAAGACTTTACTCGACTCTGCGCCACGTATGCTTGTCCATCCTCCAACTCCAAAATATTTTGATGTCACTTCTACCGGACTGTATGCAATATTTGTTCCAAATATGAGCAAAATCGGACCACAAATATGATTTTTGTGAATATCTCGATCCTTCCGCCACCTAGCGGCGATTTTTTTTGATAGGTCGCTTTCTATTCTTGTATGTATTAAGTGTTCCAAATATGAGCCAAATTGTTGCACAAATACGATTTTTGCGAATATCTCGATCAATTCGCCACCTACCGGCGATTTTTGCTTTCACAGGTCGCTTTCAATTCTTGTATGTATTATGTGTTCCAAATATGAGCCAAATCGGGCCACAAACACGATTTTTGTGAATATCTCAATCCATGCGCCACCTAGCGGCGATTTTCTTTCACAGGTCGATTTCTATTCTTGTATGTATTAAGTGTTCCAAATATGAGCCAAATTGTTGCACAAATACGATTTTTGCGAATATCTCGATCAATTCGCCACCTACCGGCGATTTTTGCTTTCACAGGTCGCTTTCAATTCTTGTATGTATTATGTGTTCCAAATATGAGCCAAATCGGGCCACAAACACGATTTTTGCGAATATCTCCATCCATGCGCCACCTAGCGGCGATTTTTTTCTTATTATTGCATTGTCATCGGGTTCTGAACTATATTCCAAGCTTCATGCTTGTAGCTTATCGGGAAGTTACTTAAATTTTAATTACAAGATTCGTTCACAACGGCCATGCGGCCTCTCAACTCATGCTAAATAAAACCGTTTAAAAAGGGACGGGCACGCCCATTTGCAAAATTTGTTTTAGTTTTTTTCTTCGCTCAACCATACCTCTACCTGAGGTAGAACATCAGTCAAATATTGTTAAATATCATAGGGTTATTATACACTTTGTTCAGGTTAGACCTTTAGAAAAAGTTGGCGTGGGCTTTAACCGATTTTGATTATCTTTACTCAGATATTATAATTTCTCAAGAATAGCGTTTCTGCCGCACTGTTATATCTTTAACGGCTTTTTGTTTGCGGCTTGTTAGACTTCCAAATGGGAGTGGTGCAACGCCCATATTTCAAAAGTGTTTTGGATTTATGTTTTGCGTACCATTTTCATTAGCTTAGCGGTTTTTGAATTATCTAATTTTTCCATTTTTTGTAAATTTTCGATATCGAAAGCGTGGGCGTGGTTATCATCCGATTTCGCTCATTTTCAATACCAACCTATTCTGGGTCGAGATGGGCCCGTATACCGATACTGGTGAAGATATCTCAATATTTGCTCAAGTTATCGTATTTACGGAGATATTGATGATTTTGATATATGGAAGTCTATATCTACCTCGACTCCTTTATACCTGTACAACCAACCATTATCCAATCAAAGTTATAATACCCTGTGTACAAGTGCAGCTGGGTATAAAAAAGCAGAAAAAATTTTGAAGCTGTAGAAAAAAACCCCTCTTATCTAAATGTACTCTGTTAAATTTACGCTGAATAAATTTCCTACGTGGAATCCTTTCCCTACCAATTTGCTTACCTATATGCTATAGAGTTTACGTAAGGGAAAGGCTTTCAAGTGTAGAGAGCCGTTTAAAGCCAGTGTCCATGTTTTGTAAATAGTTTATTTATGAAATATATAGTAAATATGATATCTAAAAATCCTCAGTGCAGATTTTTGAACTAGATTTATTAAATATGGATTTAGTACTTATTTGGTACTTTAGATCTAGCTCTGAGCCAGAAATTGGTATCACTATTTACCGTCTACTTTCCTACAGAGTATATCTATCTTCATATATGTGTTGCACACTTCTGTATGTATAACAAAAATTGTATGTAAGTATGTATACATAATTATGTACAAAAACGAGCTTTTTCGATGCACGTTGGTATGCGTGTCATAATTCAAGTAGTTCTTCCTTTAATTAACCCCAATTTTAAAGTCTTTATTAAATGAACTTAAAATTGGCAGCACTTAAAACTAAAATTAGAGCGACATAACAACTAGCTTTAAATATAGACCAACTGACAAATAATTCATCAGCGTCAGCTGCAACTAATCTTATTTTATGGGTTTTAAATTTTTCATTATTTGTTATTAAGTCCTTTTGTCATCGTTAAAACTACGCCATGGGAGTTTGGTTGCAAACTCGTATAGATTTACAAAAGTTACAAATTGATACAATTTTGTGATAAAAAAGTCAACACATAATTAGTCGAAACAATAATATGTGCTTGGTGATGAAATTTTGTATATATTTTTAATTTGGGTAGCCGGACAGGTACCCGTAATTCAAACGATAGCTTTTATGGTGGGTATATGAAAATGTTTTAAGATTGGGATTGGAGCACACATACCTGCGATAATTGGTCTGTTTACAAACAGACACAGCTCAGGCCACATCTTTCTAGTATACAATTTAATCAAATCCGGCTGCAGGCAGAAAATGCTATTAACAAGGTACAATCGGAACAGTCGATGTCTTGTCCGTTCTGATATGCGGCTGTTTCGATTTTCCCCAAAATATTTAATAAATTGCCTTTTGTTGTAATTTTGATACATGAAGCGGTGGCCGTAATTGTAACTGTAATACTTTAATTGTTGCGGTGATTATAAATTCAACTGTATTATACCTTAGCTGCAACTGTAACTGTTAGCCCAATAGTTACCGTTACCATAACTGTAATCGTAAACATAATTCCAACCCTTAAATAAACTATGCCTAACCGTGGTCGTAGTCGCAATCTTAGCTTAGGGTAGCTTTGATGGACGGTACCGAGTTAAGGGCAACATTTTCTAAAGATTACAGATACTTGATTCCAATTAGTCACCGCTGCGTAGCAACGATACAGTTATTGAGAACACATCGTTCTTGGATATGCATTCGGGAGATTTGAATAAATACTACCACCTCATTATCTGTTATGTTACTAACACAGCTGGGGCTTTCTAGGCTGCTAAGGCCACACAACTATAACCATAAGCGTTTCATGAGGCATAACTCTCAACTCATGCATGAATGTTACCGTAGCTACACACAAACGTAACCTTAACCCTTAACTTAATTCCGCTATGAAAGTGCGCTGTACCGTCGCAATATGAGTTGTTGTGTTCCATTTGGTTTTAGGCGGAGCACGCTACCATCACACCACGGTGGCCGCCGTGGCCGCGGTGAATAACTTGTTAATGTTGTTAATAATGTTTCCGTTATTATTTGGAGCTACTAATACTTAAGAGCACACAAGACAAAATTCATGAAATACAAGTACTAAAGCTCCCACATCAAAAGCCATTTTAGCCCCATCCGTGTAAATTTAAATCTCGAAATTCTGAGTGCGCTCCTTTAGCTCAAGCCTTCCTTGTGTGTATTGAACATTGTCTTTGTGCATATGTAGTTTTCATTGTAATATAGGAAGCATCTTGCTGCAATGAAAAACGACCAAGGTCATATATACGTTTTTTCCAGATTCCCATCTTTTGAAATATGGGGCATGATCTTATCGCACCTGCGATCGTTGAATTTTCCGTAGGATATTATTTAGGTCGTTAAATTCGACTGCCTTTCTCAAATCAGTGGTTGGTGTGCTAGGATCTTTAGAATCTCAGCCTCAGTGTCAGAAGTAAGTAAGTAATTACTTGGCGCGATAAAACTACGAGAAGACTAAGGCGGAGCTCTCTTACAATTTACCTTGTCTACCTTCTAATTTTTCTTACAATTAAAAGAGGGTTTAGTTTATATACCTCTATTTTTACTTGTACACGACCTTCATAATTTACGACTATCCGGAACGGCATCACCAAGGAAAAGAATTCAACAACATTCGGAGGGCTTTACAAGCCACTGTCGAGGCGCGTCCTCGTGTACAAAAACTTTTTTTTTTGATTGAAACATCTTTTATTTAATATATTTTTACCCCCTACCACTACCAGACATCAGTCACACTCCCAGGCATTTGACACTATGATAGAGACTTAAATCTTAACATTAAAAGGTAAGCTAAATATTGGCAGTTTCCTCTTTAACCGTATTCGTTCTCACTTTTAAGAATCAATGTAGTGTCTTCATGGCAGTCAAGTCAACGATGTCCACCACTTTAAAACCAATCTTATTGAGTTGGCGTAGTATGCTATCTCTAAAACAAAGCCGGATGAGTGGCGACCCCAATAATTTTTAAATATTCTGGACCTTTGATTCGACTGTTTCCGTTTTACAGTAGAATCTTCAATGCCAAGGCAAATATGTGAGTATTTTATTGCTTACAGTCGAACATTATTGAAAGCTCCCGCTATTGTTAAGTATGCAGCGAGGGCAGTGCAACGGCCCACTTAAGCATAATTGTGATCAGTTTTGTTGGAAAGCACCTGTAGCTTATTTGTAAATAAAAGGAACAGTAACAAGTAAGGCAGGTTAAATTCGGGTGTAACCGAACATTACATACTCAGTTGAGAGCTATGGTGACAACATAAGGAAAAATAACCATGTAGGAAAATGAACCGGGGGGAACCCTGGAATGTGTTTGTATGACATGTGTATCAAATGAAAGGCATTAAAGAGTATTTTATGAGGGAGTGGGCCATAGTTCTATAGGTGGACGCCATTTAGGGATATCGCCATAAAGGTGGACCAGGGGTGACCCTAGAATTTGTTTGTACAATATGGGTATCAAAAGAAATGTGCTAATGAGCATTTTAAAAGGGAGTGATCCTTAGTTCCATTGGTGGACGCCGTTTCGAGATATCGCCATAAAGGTGGACCAGGGGTGACCCTAGAATTTCTTTGTACGATATGGGTATCAAATGAAAGGTGTTAACGAGTACTTTAAAAGGGCGCGGGGCTTATTTTTATAGGTGGACGCCTTTTCTAGATATCGCCATAAAGGTGGACCAGGGGTGACTCTAGAATGTGTTTGTACGATATTGGTATCAAATTAAAAGTATTAATGAGAGTTTTAAAAGGGAGTGGTGGTAGTTGTATATGTGAAGTCGTTTTCCAGATATCGACCAAAATGTGAACCAGGGTGACCCAGAACATCATCTGTTGGATACCGCTATATTATTTATATATGTAATACCTGCCAAAATTTCAAGGGTGTTTTATTTCGCCCTGCAGAACTTTTTCATTTTCTTCTATTTAATATTTAAACCATTTTACAGAGTTTTTTCTAAAGTTATAATTCGCGTCAATAAACCAATCCAATTACCATATTTCATCCCTTTTTTCGTATTTGGTATATAATTATGGCATTTTTTTCATTTTTCGTAATTATCGATATCGAAAAAGTGGGCGTGGTCATAGTCGGATTTCGTTCATTTTTTATACCAAGATAAAGTGAGTTCAGATAAGTACACTAAGTAAAATAACTAAGTTCAGTAGAGATATTTCGATTTTTGCTCAAGTTATCGTGTTAACGGCCATGCGGAAGGACAGACGGACAACTGTGTATAAAAACTGGGCGTGGCTTCAACCGATTTCGCCCATTTTCACAGAAAACAGTTATCGTCATAAAATCTATGCCCCTACCAAATTTCAAAAGGATTGGGAAATTTTTGTTCGACTTATGGCATTAAAAGTATCCTAGACAAAATAAATGAAAAAGGGCGGAGCCACGCCCATTTTGAAATTTTTTGTATTTTGTAGCACCATATCATTACTAGAGTTGAATGTTGACATAATTTACTTATATACTGTAAAGATATAAAATTTTTTGTTAAAATTTTACTTTTAAAAAATTTTTTTTTAAAAGTGAGCGTGGCCCTCCTCCGATTTTGCTAATTTTTATTAAGCGTATATATAGTAATCGGAGTAACGTTCCTGCCAAATTTCATCATGATATCTTCAACGACTGCCAAATTACAGCTCGCAAAATAATTTTAAATTACCTTCTTTTAAAAGTGGGCGGTGCCACGCCCAAAAAAGTTTAATAATTTTCTATTCTTCGTCATAAGTTCAACTCACCTACCAAGTTTTATCGCTTTATCTGTCTTTGGTAATGAATTATTGCACTTTTTCGGTTTTTCGAAATTTTCGATATCGAAAAAGTGGGCGTGGTTAAAGTCCGATATCGTTCATTTTAAATAGCGAACTGAGATGAGGGTCAGAAACCTACATACCAAATTTAACGGACGGACGGACGGACGGACATGGCTTAATCAAATTTTTATTCGATCCTGATAATTTTGATATATGGAAGTCTATATCTATCTCGATTCCTTTATACCTGTACAACCAACCGTTATCCAATCAAACTTAATATACTCTGTGAGCTGCTCTGCTCAACTGAGTATAAAAAGGCAATGCTTATAGACCAATAAAAAAGCAGGCGGCGGGGCATTCATATGGCTGAGTGAATAGAGGCATTTTCCTCTATACTGGTATGAAGTATGAACCCTGCAGATTTCGAGCTCAATACTCTGCTCTTGAGAAGTTAGCTGATGATGAAATTCAGAATCATGTCCTAGTCACCATCGCCTTTTGCAAATTTTGTAATTTTTTTCTGAAATCAATAGAGTTGTAACTGTAACTGTAACTGTGGAAAGGGTCAAAATTACACTTCCTCGTTTTCAATTTCTTTTGTATCCTAGCCATTTTCTATATCGCGACATTAGCAGCACAATTAATGTCATCGTCACCACCATAATCATTTTAAAATATTATTTTTTCCTTTTCTTTTTTCTTCTCAACTCCCTTCCTTCTATGTTTCCAAATTTAACTTGTCATGTGCTCTTTACGCACTTTTTTCATATCCTTTTCGCAAAGTTCTTTAATTTCGTTATTTTTTTGAAAAAGATTTTCAGACATCAGAAATCTGTCCATCGGTGTAATTTACTGATTTATTTCTAATACAGATAGCCTTCTCCGCACAGTGACGTAAAAAATGCCAGCCCCTTCATAAAAATCACAATAAAATATTTATTAATAGGTAAGGTTAGGTTAAAATGAACTGGGCGGTCAATGAAAATCTCACATAGACTGAAAGTGTTCATAGTGTTATCAGAATTCTTTTGATGACCAAACGGAAGATCCCAGGTACCTGGACTAATGTTATAGAAAAACTCTATCCTCTTGGAAAATTGTATAAGTTTTGTAAGGCATACCTAATTGCTTCTTCGTTTTCTGGAAACTCAGTTGCCCTTATAATTGTAGCCTTTGTCTGGCAAACACAGGGCACGAACACAAAATGTGAGCAAGCTGCTGGTACTCACGAGGCTTAACTTATAAGCATGTGATGCCAGAAGGCAATATCTATGCGATATGCTAGTCACTTTGTGAGTCTTATATCGTAGGCTTTTCACGTGATATTTTGTCCACGCCTTTCCTGAATGATCATATGCAACTCCTGTCTGTATGGTTCCTTCGCCAAAGTTTCTTATTTTGATTCCTAGAATATGATTTTCACAGAGCAATGGGCGATTTTTTTTGCCTCCCCACAAATCGACCCGCCCTAATATGTATGGTCCGCCCTGAGCGAGGTTTTTCCATTTCGTTATTTGAATTCCAGAACATTTCTTCATGAATTCCTAGTGAGACTATTGTCTGAATCGCCGAATGACTATAAATATATGTATAGATGCAGCTTAAGCCCGCTTCTTCGAAAATATCTGCTGCTTTCTTCACGGCTATAATTTCCGCCTGAAAGACGCTGCAGAAATCTGGAAGCCTGTAAAATCTATCTATTTCTAGATCGACATAGTAAACAGCAGACCCCACAATTTCTATTAATTTGTAACCATCCATATTCACATGTATAGTATGTGCTGTCATTTCCGCACCCTCTTTCGAAGCTCAGAACCGGGTCCATATATTCCGTCTTAAGCCTTGTTGCAGTTTCTAACGCGATGTTTTGGGCAATTAGGTCTGCTGGCGGGATGTGTAAAATGGCGTGCGATGCTGCTGTTGGGGTAGTTTTTAGGGCTTCTGTTATGCTAATGATTTATACTCTTGACACTCCCTCAAATATTTTGGTATAAGTACTTTTTTGCGTGGCTGTCCACCAAGCAAGAACTTCATATTAAAGTGTGGGTTTGACAATTGCCCTAAATATCCAATGAGAGAATTTGGGTGATAGGCCTAGAATCCTCTTGCGTGCATACATTTCCGCAGAGGCATCATTAGTAGGTAGATCTAAAAAATATAAAGAAATTTCTGTGCACCTTGTATACTCACACTTCCATGCATAAGCGCATATGTATATTTGTGTAAAGCCTGGTTTAATTATTTTTTTGACAGTGCGAATTTGTTTTCAAATTGTTATTACATTAGTATAATAAAAACAAATTTCTCATAACACAGTAAATAAAGAAACTCAAATCGAGCTATGGTCATAATATTTACCTGCATTTGTAACAATTTGTATAAGCTTTTATTTACTTTCACTTGGCTGTTGTTTGTAATGAAATCTTGCAATTTGAATTTGATACACTTCCCGGTGTCCGATTGAGCTGAAGTTTTGCACACATGTATAACTCCGTTGACAATGCAATACTACTTTGCGAGAATTCGCTAAATTAATCGATAACAGAGTTATCGGTATAGATTTGTGTTCACAACGGAATAAAAGCCTAAGTCTTTTGTTTAGAGGGATGGCGAATAAACTACAGCAGCTCAAATATGAGGTAACTTCGCTTTGTTTGTAAATACAACGAACGTAGAAGTTAGGCTGTTATGGCTCAATGTTGCATACTTTTCTGCGCACTTGATTTTGTTTTACAGATTTAACCCACAGAGCAGAGATCTGCAATGAGTAGTAGTAAAATCAACGCGTCATGGGCAAAGTCAAAATAAAATATGATTTTGAGTTAGTTAGCACGGTTTGACAAAATTTTATATGTGCTCTCTGTAAAAAATGCTTTAACTAACTTAGTCACCTTTTATTTCGATTATGAATATACACCAATATATTCGGATCATGATATAAAAAATCGTGCACTCAGTCAGGATTATTTAAGCGTAGCGATTCGTATCAGTAATTTGGTTGAGAGTTTTTTTCATCCTGGCACCGCGTTAGCGTTGAACACGAAAGATCTGACAACCGAAGATGCTGATATCCGAAGTGAAGCCACTTTTGGCATACACATACGATATGTTTTATCGAAAATTTGTATATTCATATTGTTACGAATGTTAGCACCACTAAGGGTACTGCCGTCTCTAGGCCGATGCTAAGCAGTCACGTGAATGTACATCATTAATTTAATAATTTTGTCTACACCTATGTACGTACACGCAGCAGAGAAGGCATGCACAAGCACATGCAGATGTCTTATCTGAAATGTTCCTAAAGGTCAATTGTGATTGTTGAAGTGTCGCTCACACATACAAGCGCATGGGGTATGAGAGAAGCTATAAAAATTATACATCTGTAGTTGTAGCTGAGAAATTTATAACTAACTAGTAAGTTCTGGAATTAGAAAAGCCTAGAAATATGCAACGAGGAGGTCGGACAGTATAAAAGGGCGACAACAGTGGAGGCCAGAGATCAGTATCATTTAAGCTATCAGTCAGTTTGGTTATTAAGCAAGCTACTTGCAGAGTATAAGTGTTATTTTGAAGTACTTTAATAAAGGCCATTTTCCATTATTCAATATTGGAGTTATTTATTCAACAGTTTAGTGATTCGAACCTTAGCAGAAGATTTGCAAATAAGGGGAATTGCAGTAAATTCGTTACAATTGGTGTCAGAAGAGGAATTGCTGAATAAATTCCGAAGACTTCGAATACAACTTGGTCATACCAAAGTTAAGCGAATTGAAGATCCAGCAACTGAAGACGGAGTTGGAGAGCCGTAGATTGAATACAACCGGCATTAAACTAGAACACAGGAACGACTACGACAGGCAATGGAATTAAAAGGAATTGACGTGGTAGAGTATGACTTCCATCTTGATGGCAAGGAAACAACAAAAATGGAAGAGACAGTTACGCAGACAGTTACGAGCACAGACTTGAACATGATTTTGGCTGCAATATCTGCTCAAACATCGACAGTGTCATCTCAACTGGAAGAAGAGAAAACGTATATGTCATCCCAAGAGATACGAATAACATCGAAGATTGAAGCACAAGAAACGCGTATGTAAGAAATGTCGGCACATACTAAATCCAAGATGGAAACTCAACTGGAAGAACAGAAGACGTATACAGCATCCCAACTGAAAGACATATATGGCATTGCAATTGGAAGCGCAAGAAGAGGCACGTTTATCTGAAATGTCGGCAGACATTTTGGAACAGGTAGCATCAAAACTGGAAGCGCAGGATGCAAAAATGGCTCAATTTCAGGCAGAAGTAAATGATTTAAAAGGTCGTATGGAGCAGTTACAACTAAATCGCCCAGCTGTTTCAGCAAGCAATCCAAAGGTAAAAAACACCATCCTTTGACGGTTCTGTTCCTTTCCAGGTGTTTAAGATTCAGTTTGAGAAGACCGCAGCAGTGAACAACTGGTGTGCTGAAGATAAAGTTGCTGCACTATTCGTTGCAATGAAAGGATCTGCTGATGAAATCCTACAGAATCATACAGAACAACTACGAAACATTGATGAGCGCACTAGAGAGGCGATACGGAAGCGAACACAGGAAGCAGATACACCAAATAGAGTTGCTAATGAGACTTTGCATGTGTTTGCGTCGGATGTCGAAAGGCTTGCACATTTGGCGAATACCGACGCACCCGTGGAATACACAGAAAGGGTAAAAATTCAGAGCTTTATAAATGGCATACGGGACGTCGAAACGAAGCGAGCCACATACGCAAACCCAAAGCCAAATATGCAGAAACGGTATCACATGCTCTGATTCAGAAAACAGCGTCGCTTCTGTGTAAGCCAGTTTTCAAAGCACGCCGTGTGGAAGTAGAAAGGCGAGAGTGGGTGGACGCAATATTGGAGGTGCTGAAAAGATGGCAAAAGCGGAGTGAAAGAGTTATCAGCTGCTTCAAATGCGGGAAGCCCGGTCACATTGCACGTTATTGAGATCTTGATCCTAGTGGTTTCAACAGTATGGGTAGTCTTAATAACAAAGCTGGAGGGGATGAGCAAGAGCGAGTAAGATGTAGAGATCAAGAGCTAGCCCCAGCTATTGAATGTCCTGTGATATCTGTCTCGCAAATTGGTAGAAAATCGAGCAGTCTTACCGTCAGAGGGAATGTGGATGGCAAAGAACATGTTCTGACTGTAGATACGGGCGCATCTCATTCCTTAATCCGATCTGACTTGGTCAACAGTAGAGTAAACCCGGTACCTGGAGCAAGGTTGCGTACGGTCACTGGCGAGTATAACCAAGTCCAGGGAGAAGTGGTATGTGAAGTCTTGATTGGAAAGGTCACAGTTCTACAAAAATTCGTTGTGGCGGAAATCGTTGATGAAGTCATATTTGGAGTGGACTTCTTGGTTGACCATGACATCAAGATCGATATTCAGAGAAGGGTGATGCGTTATAAGAACCAGGATATACCACTTAATTTCAGTTTGAATAAAGGGTTCAGTAGTAATCGAGTACTGGTGGAGAAGACTCGACAAAGACCATGAAAGTCAAAGGCAAAGGTTGATAGATCGAATGTGCCAAATAAAGCAAATCAAAAGTACCTGCGAGAGAAACACTGGCATTGACAAAACCTAATGGACGCACAAAAAGGACGCAACGAATTTCCCAGAAAAAATGCGAGGGTAGTTTCAAGAAGGAGTGCACTACTGTTGTGAGACGTGGGAACGATACTGATTATGCGAAGCTAATCTGTCAAGTGCAAGCTCTACGAAGTAGTTCATTGGCAAAACAACAGACTGTGAGGGAACGACCCAGGGAAATGAGTAGTAAGATCAAACACTGGTATGACTAAAACTTTAATTCGGAAGGTTTCTTGGAGGGAGATCTGGTACTGCTATACAACCCTCACCGGCAGAAAGGTGTCCCATCCAAATTTCGGCGCAGTTGGGAAGGCGCGTACAAAGTTGTGAAGAAGATCAGTGACACCATCTACCGCATACAAACCTTTGGAAACCACGAAGTAGAAGAGTGGTACATTTTGATATGCTAGCAGCGTTTAGATCGGGAGATTTGTCTGATCGGGACGATCAGACTTAGGTGGAGGGCATTGTGACGAATATTAGTGACCCTAAGTGATACTCCCATCACTAATCTGATACTAAGTAAATAAACCACAACAGCATTGAAGCAAGCTGCTACACTTGTATTTACGTAAAGGAATAAATCATTATGTCTACACATATGTACGTACACGCAGCAGAGAAGAGATGCACAAACACATGCAGATATCTTATCTGAGATGCTCCCAAAAGTATGCAATTGTAATTGTGGAAGTGTTGCTCACAAATACATGCATATGAGAAGCTCTATACATGCATCTGTAGTTATGATTATATGGCAGTAACTAAGTAAATTCTGGAAGCGCCTAGAAGATGCCACGAGGAAATCACAGAGTATAAAACACCAGCGGTAGAGGCGCTAAGAGCGGTTTCAGTTAAGCACGCTATCTGTCGGGTAATAGATCAGTTTCATTTGAGCTATCAATCAGTTTGGTTATTAAGCAAGTTATTCGTTGCAAAGTATAAGTGTTATTGTGAAGTGCTTTAATAAAGGCCATTTTTCCATTATTCAATATTGGAGTTATTTATTCAACAGTTTAACAATACGAACGTTGGCAGAAGATTGCAAATAAGGGGAATTGCAGTAAATTCGTTACAATATGGAATTTTTTTGTCGCAGACGAAAAAGCCTAATTATCGTTAAAGGTTACAAAGAGCTTATAAAGTGGTCTATTTCTTTACAGTCAATTTATTTTTTACTTTTTAGTTAATTTTATTAACCAATAATAAAAGCTTATTTTTAAAAAAGTCTTTTTTCTTTAATTTTATTTTATGTTTTAGCAGGTGTTTATGTAGGTAGCAGCTTATTGATTATTTGCCTCAACAAGCTTGTATTTCGCTGCCAATGAAAAAATGCCACTTTCATTGTATTAGTGTGCGTACATTATGTGCGCGTATGTATGTGTTTATATTTCTACATATTTACGCATTTTGCTGCAGGTTGTCATCACGATTGCACTAACTGCTTAACTTTTTACCTCAAAGTGGTGGTCGCTGGTGCCATTTTTTGTTGATGTCATTGAATAAAAGGATTTATGTGCATAATTTATTGCTACCATGGGAGATATTAAACTTTTTTTTAAAGCATACTTACATGTCACACTTATTGACATAAATATGTATATATTTTCGTATACATTCCTATGTGTCGTGGATTCTCATTATAGCTCGCTTTTTTTCTATCGACGTATTTGTTGCTGAAAAAATGTTTGTCTCATCAGCTGATTTTATTTTTTTCATTTCTTTGTAGTAGGGATTGTCAAAAGGAGATGGCAAACGAAAAATGAAACCAATACATTGACAACGTTTTCTTACAAAACACAAAAACCGCTAAGTTTTATGTTGTCATTCAATTCGATTCGCCTAACACCAACACGCAGATTTTGAAAATCTGAACAAAGTTATGTTATTCCTGTAAAGATGAGTCAACCATAGAGTTGAGCCATGATATACATATTGAGCCATGATTTCACCTTAACATGTTTTGGTTTTCGTGAGTAAAAAAACGACATTCCTACTCAGTTTTCAGTCCACACATGTGAGTATGTACATTAGACTGTTCGAAAAATGCCTTACTTATAATTCTACTCAATATTATCTTGAGTCAGAAATTCTATATTAGTAGAATAGTGTCAATATGGTGCTTGTTCCCAGTCCCAAACAAAAATATGTAGTTCCTTATAATATCCCAGCTGAAACCTAAATACCTTTTAATAGGGATTGAAGTTTCATAAATTGATGATAATCATGAGGCATAGGCTAGCAATTTGAACAAAGTTAAGATTAGGTGGAAATAGTCTCAATGCCAATGAAGTCACTTGAAATAACCACTCATAATTTTTTACTACCCTAGCCACTTTGGCTTTTGTGATTACATATATTCAAACTGCAGCTTTCAATATTTTCGATCTAATCAACAGGTTGTGTAACACTAAACAGTTCAGTGTTTGAAAAGTGGTCATTGCTATTCACGTTTCAACAACAAACATAAGGGAAAAGGAGTACCGAGCCAGAGAATGGACTTGATTACATTCACGTAGACGGCTTCATAGCGACATCTGTCAAATCATTCTTACACAAGTTCTTATAAGCGCGGAAAATAATGGCGCGGCAGAGCACAGTGACCATCAATCACGAATGCCCGATTAAACCAACGGTATTTTTTACAAGCGAAGGAGAGTGATGTCCTTCTTAGTTTGTCTATAGAAGCTAAAAATTTAATTGGTATTTTTTCAAAATTTTTCGTTTCTATTTGCTTTAATTTGTATTTGTGGCTACCGTGTTCAAAGTAATCAAGCAGTCAATGCTTGGTTGACGTCAGGCTTTGCTTTATTGCAGTTGTGGTCTGTAGCCGCCGTTTTCAGTGTAAAGCTGGAGACATTGGTGCTTTATCGGTAACCGTATCGGTAACCTTGTAACAGCTGATTCGACCAACCTTATGAGAATCAATGCAATCGATTATTGGTGCCGCTAAGGTCGTAACCGTATCGTAGCCAACCAATTGGGTTTTGGTTTACCGTCGTAACGATAAACAGCTGATTACGTTAGGGATACGGATACAGCGATACGACATACGGCACCAATGACTCGGGCTTAAATCAGGGCTCTTCATTTCATAGCACAATTGTGCCCTCTCAATTCACACGCATATGATTCGCTCTGTCGTCGCTAGTTGAGTTAGTCGCCACTTGGCACTTGGCTTAGCAACATGGGTAATAAGTATCGGCTGATCGGTGTCAAAATATGTATAAATAATTATGCGCGATACTTGCTAGTAAGCGAATAACTGAAAAATCATCGCGATGATTGCGCTCTCACTAATACAGGCGAACTTTCAATTTTGAAGAGCCCTGGTGTAAATAGGCATAGCTCAATTGAGTCAAACTCAGTTCACACATATTCATACTCTCATCAAATAGTTGTTTGGGCTACACCAACTAATTAACATCGCGCGTGGTTACTACACTCAAGTCAAAATGCCCAGTGAGAAATATTTTGATACGAAAATACAGTTAGTAAGGCGGCCATTTTAAAAATTACTCATTGCCCAAACATGTATATATTAAAGGTGATGACATTTTAATTTAAGAAGGCAGGCGTTCGTCAATTTTTGATTCACTTCTGTTTCTAGTTTGCTTCTAAATATAACACTCTTCATAAATAACATACAAAATACAAACGTACATTCAAATGAGTAAGAATATTATTGGCAGATGTCAAACAAAACAATAAATTCAAATGCAACAAAAAATCAATTTCCAATAAAAGATCACATCCTCTTCTATATTCATGCATAGGCGGCGATTCGAAAATATTAAGAGAAGTTGCTCATCAAAAAAGTGGCGTTGTTCGAGACTATTTGTTAACAAATCCATCATCGCACAAGTGCGGGTTGGAAACCCACTCCCAGAACTAAAGGCTTTAAAGAGATTTACAATGTCTAATTGAAATAGTTAAAGCTTTTTCCGTACTGAAATATGTTGCAATTTAAGTTTAGATTTCCTAATGGACTGCTCATGCTCTCGTTCTTTCTCAATATACACACTTTTAAAATTTTGCTTGCCGTTGGTAAACAATCATACACATTCACATACCCTTAAGCTTAGGACACATCTGGTAGCACTTCTCTACATGACAAAGTATTCCTTGGATGCATAGTTAGGGAGTCGCAGCAGTACTACGCGGCGTTGCAATCTACGCCAAAGTTGATCAATTAGGCAAAAAAGTGTAGCGTAATAAGAGCAAAATCCGTATAATTTTCAGGTTGATGATGTGACATCACTTTTGGTTTGTGTCGCAACTTGATTCATGGCAAATCATCAATGTTAACATCGTGTCTGTAATGAAAACTCATATTTATATCCGGTTTTTCAGTACGAATTAAAACTCCAGATAAAGTTAACTAGAGTTTAACCCCGCCACTTCGTTCACTTAAACAGTAAAATTTGATGTTATAGAACAAAGTGACAAGGCTTAGTTCTAGTTAGTTTTAGCTGGAATTTAAACTCGCACTGAAAACCCTGGCCTTGGATAGAAAATTAGTTGAGCTTTAATTTATAAATAGTTATTTTGGACTATGGAAACATTCAGTCTATGTGAGGTCTTTATTGATCAGCCAATTCAACCTAACCTAACATATCCGTATTTAAATGTGTTAAATACGATTTTTCTTATTTTTACCGTCATTCCAATGTGTATTGATATCTTTTACAAAGCGCGTTATAAACAAATTCAATTTTGTAAACGAATTTTATGGCGTGATGGCTGCGGTTGGCTCGTTTGGTCGTTTGTATACCAAAGTATTTTAGTGTTTATGAGCATACTTTATATTCTCTTTCCCATGTTTGATGTTTTTGTTATTTGTCCCACTTTGTCAACCACAATTTATTTATATTTGCTAACGCTCTTAATGCAATGCAAATACTAAAGAGACAGTAAAAACAGCAACATAATAAAAATGATTACAGATTAAACTTGATTGGTTTTTGTCAAGGTTGGAGGTCATTAAATGGAAAATGTGACCTTTCTTTATTATTTAAACCTGTATACGACAACTTTAAATTGTTGTAAGTATGTATATATGGGATATTCCATCCCATTTCGACCAATTTTGAACCCGACCGCTTTAGAATTGGCTGAAAGTTTTTCTTCTTTTTCTAGCTTACGAAAGACGTTTTTCAGAATTTTTTCAAATTTTTTCATCCAACTTAAAAAAAGTTATGAATTTAAAAAAAAAACACCGTTTTTGTTTTCAAAATGCTATAACTTTTTCAAAAATTGTACGTTTGGGATATTTTCTTTTTTAAATTTGTTTTTAAATGTACTTTTCGGAAAAAATACAAAAAAATTTTTTAAGTTTTTTTTTGTAATTTTTCAGTTTTTCGAGATTTTTCGAATTTCGCCATTTTTTTTTTTTTTTTCTCATAAAAAACTTCAATCAATTCTGCAATCATCCCTACTAATCCCGGAGTGGGCCGATTTTTTTTCATAATTTATATAACAAAAAAATATAAGAAAATGATTTTTAAGTATTTTTTCTTTTTTTACATTATTTTTTGTTACACTATTTTTAGAAAACTTACATGTTTATTGTGTCAGTAACTAATCCTGGTTATTTTAACCGTAGATTACCATAATATATAAAGAAAAGAATACTTAATAAACATTTTCTTACATTTTTTTGTTATATAAATAAAATTGATAAAAAAAATGTTTATTTTTGAAAAAATTTTTTTTTTCAATTAAATAAAAAAAATATAAAAAAAAAATCGGCCCACTCCGGGATTAGTGGGGATGATTGCAGAATTGATTGAAGTTTTTTAGGAGAAAAAAAAAATGGCGATATTCGAAAAATCTCGAAAAACTGAAAAATTAAGAAAAACTTGAAAACATTTTTTTTTTATTTTTCCCGAAAAGTACTTTAAAAAAAAAAAAATTTAAAAAAAAGGTCCCAAACGGTCAATTTTTGAAAAAGTTATAGCATTTTGAAAACAAAAACGGTGTTTTTTTTTAAATTCATAACTTTTTTTGAGTTGGATGAAAAAATTTGACAAAATTCTGAAAAACGTCTTTCGTAAGCTAGAAAATGAGTAAAAACTTTCAGCCAATTCTAAAGGGGTCGGGTTCAAAATTGGTCGAAATGGGATGCAATACCCCATATATATGTGTATATATACATTATAATAAGCTGAAACAGCGCATGTTAATATCTTACACACATATATGTGCTATTATTTTTAATGTATACTCTAGAAAAATTCATTTCGCTGGTGTATTTAAATGCTTGAAATTAACCGCAAATCGTTTCCATTCTTTCCGTTTTCGACGAGTTATCGCGAAGTAATCAATTCATTATCAAAAATTGGTCGATCATTTTTCGTAATGTCATCGATATGTTATCAAAATGCTATCGATTTGTTATCCTAAAGTTAAAATAAATTTAAGGCGCGATAGCCTCCGAAGAGATTTTAGGCCGAGCTTCACTTCCAATTTGCGTCGTGCTCCTTTTTTAATTTTCCCTACAAATTGTTTTTATGCCGACTCCGAACGGAAGGCAGATGAATTTTCACTGAGATGCTTTCCATCGCAGAAATACTCTCGGAGTGCTTACCAAATACTGCCGAGGGTCGACCCCGCTTAGAAAAATTGTCTACTAATTGGAAAAACTTGTTTCTAAAATTTTGGTGTTGCTTTGATTGGGCTTGAACCCAGGATCTTCTGTGTCGTAGACGGAGCACGCTGCCATTACGCCACGGCGGCCGCCATGTTGCCTACTTGTTATTGCCTTGTTATCGAATTGCTATTTAAAAATCATTGATTTGTAATAAAAAAGTTATCGATTAGTTATCGATTTACTATAGAAGGGTTGTCGAGTATTTTATGCAAAATAATAGATATTTTATTGAAAATGCATACATTTTTTATCGATAAGTTCTTTTGCTATCGAAAAACTTTTAGATTTATTTTTGAGAAAGTATCAATATAATATCAAAAATTTATCGATTTTTTGTTATCAGAGTCTAACCAATTCGTAACGGGATTACTTTCCATTTATTATCGGAAAGTTGTCGAGTTTTTTTCGAAAAGTTATCGACTTTTTATCTTATCGCTTTATTATATAAATAGCATGGATTATTTATAAAAAATATTTCGATATGTTATCAAAGAGATATCTATTTGTTACCTATAAGTTATTGACATGTTATTAAAAAGTTATAGATTTGTTGTTGCCAATTTATAATGGGCGCGCTTTCGATTTTTCACCCACTACTCATAAGGTTTTAATAAAACAGAGACCGACAAATCGCCAATACAAAATTGTTGACACATCTGTAACCTGGCTATACAAAGCCGATAAGGAATGCATGGCGATTATACTTACTTACTTAATTAGCGCTTAACCATTTGAACGCTTAGTTTCGGACGGCTGGAAGAGGTGCCTCCCAATTCTGACTGAGCTGTGGGTGTTGCTCAACGTTATTTTGCACAGCCGTATAAGTTTTACGGATAAACTCAGACATAGCGGCATATAGCCAGTTCCTTTTCGTGCTGTCAAAGGTGGGTTTAAAATCAACGAATTTGATGAGTGTCAATAATATTTTAGCGAATTTTTACCAAGATTTGGCTCATTGTGAAAATCTGGTCGATGGTAGATTTACCAGGTCTCAAGCCGCACTGATAAGGTCCGATCAGTCGGTTTACGGTGGGCTTCAATATTTCGCACAATACAATTGACCGCACCTTATATGCAATGTAAAGAAGGCTTATTCCGCGATAGTTAGCGCAGTTCAGGAACTCCTTTCTTATAGACAGGACAAAGAATATAAGAATCAACCAGATTTGGCGCATTTTAAAAATCTGGTCGAAGGTAGATGTACCAGGTTTAAGGCCGCACTAATAAGAACACTTAGATTCCAATAATCGGGCATGAGCTCGTCCGACCATATTTGCCAAAGAAGCTGATGCATGCACCGTACCAACTCCTCGCCGCCGTATATGAAAAGCTCCACAGGCAACAGCGCCCGTGGCCTTGTTGTTTTTTCATCTGCTTATTGCTATTCTGTCCTCATGGGATACATTAACTCCATCACCATCGATTACGTGTTCGGCTTCATCATCTCTTTGCGGTACATTGCTGTATCTATTTAGGAGAGCAAAGAAGTGTTCCCTCCATAGTCTTAGTACTCTAGACTTAACTAATTTTTTTCACAAGGGGTTTCCTCTCCTAATTTAAATTATCGTGTGCAGCATAGTAACTATGGCAACTAATTAGTGCTCCAAAAATATGTATATTTTAATCAACTATTTATGTAATTAGAAAATAACTTAAAATAATATGAATAACAAAACTCAATAAAATTTTATAAATATTTACCACATAACTTATATTAATAAATAATAAAAAATTTTGCACGACACAATGATGCTTGATTTGGTATTTGTATAATTTGAGTGCAATTTGGTGAGTATTAAATTTGCATAAGTACTCCTAAGCTCATACGTACAAATGTACATATGTGTGTATAAAAATTAAGTAAAACTCTTAACTAAGAAAACAAGTGGAATACATGTTGCACGCAATTAGTATCATAAAACTTAAAGCTACCCTGTAAGACAATTTATTAAGCTGAATCATTGTAGTTCTACTGAAGTAATGTCTACCTTTTCGGTATAAATCACCGTTTAGTTTTCACAAGCCACATCAAAATTCTGACGATCCTTCTAAATAAGCATTAACTACCGGAAAAAACTTATTACTGATATATACGGCAAATCAAACACGACCTTCTATTAAAGCAAACCAACGCCCGAACGTTCGATCTTTTCGTAGGGGAAAAAACTACAATAATATAACAAGATATGAAAGGTGTCAGGTCTTGTGACGTCCACTGAGCTGTATAATAGCTTCAGTGTTGCATTTGGGGTAGAAAAACTACTGCTATTAATTTTATTCACTGCTATTGAGGAGTACGTCGCGACTATCCGCATCAGCGGTAAGCTCTTCAATCAACATAACACATAGCTGCGCCTATCAACTATAGATGAAAAGAACGAAGTAGATGGAAATTGTTTCTATGATAAAATTTTCGCCTCTATGACTTTAACATCACCACATGGTGCATAAGTGGTACGCTATTTGATTTATCAACTCTTTTATGAAATATGGTCATTTTCTGTAGCTGGACTTAACATAAGATAACATAAAGTCCACCTACGTAATCGATGGTTATCTTAGCTGTAGCTACCTTATATATATTCCGGGTACATCACACTGGCTCGACGGCAAACAGGATATTAAAACAGGTTAAATTATTACTTTTCTAGAATCACTCCTCGCATATGTTATGTATGTCCTCCAAGGCGTGTATACCCACATGGCACAAACCATAAATTTAATTGCAATTTGGAACAAAAACTCCTATCGACAACCTTTTAATGGTCCAATCCTCTTCCAACTGGTAGTTTCCTTTGACTTCCGTTAGAAGGTTTAAATGAAAACTAACAATATGATGAAACCGGCAAAAAACTTCGTAATGTAACCCAGAGGTTTTTCGCTATTTTTTAGCTTAGAAGTACCAGAATGTTTGAGCGCCGTGTCGTATTCCAACGACCACACTACAACAACATAGCTCGAGCTAAAACAGGCGACGAAATACCCATCACCTTTTCCAGCTAAATGGCGTAACATCGAACTTTTGATAATTTGAGATAAAATAATTTAAGTAATAATAATACTAAAAGCTAGAAAATAATAAGGTAGGTCCCAGGTACTAGTCATCACATTCCTCTCCAATCTAGGGCGTTGGTCAGACAAATATATAAAAGCACTAGCTTTACCAGGCGCACGTTGTAATGCCTGAGATCGAATGGATGTTGCGTTATTTTTTCTGTTATGTTTGTTGATAATTTAATTTATTGTTCTGTAAATTTAATTGAATTTTGTACGCATATTTGGTGAAATTTTCTGTTAAAACGTTTTATTCTTGTATCTTATTGTATCTTATTTTATATTGTTGTATTGATTTTACCGCTGATGAGTGTTGCTTTGATTACATTCCGAAGAAGCATGACTGGTGAGCCAATTTTCAAAGTTGATATATGCGCAGGCATTCCTTTTGGCTCTAAGGAGTATAGAAATTCATTTGGATAATTCACAATTTTATCTTCATCTTTAACTGTGTCGATCGATTTATATTTCGTCACTTCACCAGGAAATTGATTTTGAAAGCGATCATTGATTTTGTTAACATGATCATTTTTGGGAGCTAAGATAGTTCTTTCGCATAGCCAAAAAACAAAAACATTTAAATTTAAAATTCTTGATTCTGAAATATGAAAAACTTTCGTCTTGATCGAAGAAACCTCAAACCAAAATTTGGTGATGATCGAAGTATAGCAAACACGTTTTCATGGGGAACACACACAGAATTTGATTTTTAGAGAAGATGTAGATAGACTGAAGCTAAAAAGTTTTTTTAACAGCGGCAGATTACTAAACGTCCAAAAGGCATAACAGCTAAACTCAACAATGCAGTCAAACTTTATGTTTTAAAATAACTTAAGTATGTACGGCAGCCACAGTTTTTCCCCATTTCACATTTTACTGTAGGTTTTAGGACTTAACGTCACATAGCTCCTTACCAATTTTAATTATCCTACCATTACGACATCCAGATATATGTAGTATAATATATTCCATTTGTGTGGGAGTTGCCACGCCCCCTTTTTCCCAATTCCATATTTTCTTGGATTGACCTCAAATAACTCCTTACTGAATTTCAATGTTCTGGCATGTATACCTTCAAAGTTATACAGTTCCAAAAATTCCATTTGAATGGGAAGTTCCACGCCCCCTTTTTCCCTATTCCGCCTTTTCTTGGTGGTGTTAGGAATTGACCTCTTATAACTCCTTACTGAATTTCAATGTTCTCGCATGTATACCTTCAAAGTTATGCATTACCAAAGATTCCATTTGTATGGGAGGTGCCACTCCCCTTTTATATATCGAAATTTTGTTTAGCCTAAAACCTTCCCGTTGATCGAAGGAACCCATAACCAAAATTTGGTGATGATTGATGTGTGGGAAATACGTTTCCATAGCGAACACACACACACTCACACAGAATTTGATTTTTATATATATATATATGGCTAAACCGATTTGGGATTTCTAAATCAACTAACCATCATCTCTCCTTCTTGTATCTTTCCTAAAAATTTCATGGCAATCTGTCGAGCTGTTCTCGAGTTATGGAGTGACAATCAAAATGTACACTTCTTTTTATATATATAGAAGATGTCGCGTTAAATTTCTATTGATAGTCAACCGCTCATATCTTTACAAATGATATTTTCATATATCAATAAGTAAGACCAACTGAACCTTAATCGGGTTATTTATCTGATCAACGCCCTAGATTGATCGGGAGTGTGATGACTAATCACACTCTACAAGTCACTTATCGTACCCGTCATGCTATATGGGACAGGAGCATGGACCAGGGCAACAGCAGATGAAGCGGCTTTGGGAGTATTGGAGAGAAAAGTCCTTCGAAAGATTTATGGACCTCTACGCGTTGGCGATGGCGAGTACCGAAGAAGATTTAATGATGAGCTGTACGAGCTATACGCAGACACCCACATAGTCCAATGAATTAAAACGCTGCGGCTGCGCTGGCTAGGCCATGTTTTGCGAATGAAAGATGATGCTCCGGCCAAAAAAGTGTTTCTATCTGAACCCGCCTACTCAAGCAGAGGTAGAGGGCGACGCCCACTCCGTTGGAAGGACCAGGTAGAAAACGATTTAAACTCCCTTAGTGTGACCAATTGGCGCCGGTTGGCGGAGCGAAGGAGCGACTGGCGCGCCTTGTTGGATGGCCATAACCGTTTAGACGGTTAAGCGCCAATTAAGTAAGTAAGTAAGTAAGTGATGACTAATACCTAGGACATATGTAATTATTTTCTAGATTTTAGTATTATTATTACCTATTGCATAAATTTTTTAAATTATTTTATTCTCAAGTTTTTAGTATTTATCAAATGCTTATTATTTCTCAATATATTTAGTTCATTTAGTGCCTCATTATTACAAGGACTCTTTCCTGAAATTTTTTTATAATCTAACTCCTTAATACATAATCTTTACAAAGACTTTACTCGACTCAGCGCCACATATGCTTGCCCCTCCTTGAACTCCAAAGTATTCTGATGCCACTTCTACCGGACGGTATGCATGATTTGTTCCAAATATGAGCCAAATTAGACCACAAACACGATTTTTTTTAATATCTCGTTCCTTGAGCCACCTATCGGGATTTTTTTCACAAAGCGATTTCTATTCCTGTATGTATCTAATATGCGATATAAATATGAGGAAAATCAGACCAAAGATAAGAGTTTTTTGAACATCTCGACCTTTGCGGCACCTAGCAGGATTTTTTTTTTCACAAGCCTAGTTTTATTTCTGTGTGTAATATGTTTTCCTAATATGAACCTAATTGGACCAAAAATACGATTTTTTGAAAAGTATCGATCCATTCGCCACCTAGCGGAGCTTTTTCTGATTTTGACTGCATTGTCGCGGGTGTCTGAACTATATTCCATATTTCAAGATTGTAGCTTATCGGGAAGTTACTTAAATGTCAATTACAAAAGAGAGTCAAGCTAAATTGTTACAAATTCTATTGTCTCTTTTGACCGACAGCTTGAAACTGAACGGTTAAGTACTTGGAAAAGCTCTTTTTGCTCGCTTTATGTTGCAGTATATTGAATAAAATCCAAGGAATTAGGGAAGCTAGTGTGTAGAGATTGAACTACTCAATATATTCTCAACATAGAGATTGCAGAAGTAAAATTGGGCCCTTTATGTGTAGAAATGGTCTTTTAGTGTCTCTAATCAACGTAGGTAAAAGCAAAGAAGAAGATTTAGAGACAAATAAATAAAAAGTCTTAAAGTTTCAAGTGAATTTTCTGTAATATAATTCTAGTTTTGGGCCAGAAACCCGGACCTTTAACTTTCGATTCCTCTCTAGGAAACTACATTACTGTATACACTTAAATATTTCTATGTATAATTAACATTTTGCAATAAACCAACGCAATTACGTACGAACACTCTCGAGTGGACAAAGGCACTTACTATTGAATATTTTAAGTTAATAAAATTGAAATACAAGAATTGACTGATTTAGCTATTAAGCAATTATATTAAATTATAATATTTTCCTACAAGCGAAACAAAAGTAAAACCAACAAACAAACAAATTTGCATAAATATAAATAGACAAGAAGATAATATGAATACATAGTTAGGAACTTGCATGCAAATATATGTACGTAAAGCAAATGGCTTCATTTCATCTTACTGCTGGACTTAAGTAGCTATACAAGCAGGCTTAGCTAGCTATACACGAACAAACACACACACACATTAGCCAATACTTAGCACTAACATTTGACTTGAACAATGATAGGCATGTTGTCCTTTAGAGTAAATAAACGAAGGATATTTAATTAAGCATTTCCGGCCACTTTGGTTGCACTCCACAGCAATTTACTTAATATAATTTTGTAAAAATAAATTATCGAAGAATGAAGAAAGCCATGAATACCAGTAGGACATCTTTTTTTAGCGTTACTGTCTTTTTGCTATAAACGCCGTAATGTGAACGCAAGCACGAACACAGTTTAGTTGTAGTTTTGTCACAGCGTAATTGAGGCAAAGAATTTTTGCATGGCATATTTGTGGCAATATTACGGACACTATGGGACAGAATTGAAGATTTGTAGTTCATAATCACAAAATAAAACTTGAATTTAATCAAATACAGCCTAAACCAATATCAGGGAAAATGCTTTAATGAAATTCATAATTTTGTACCAAATACTTAAGAATATATTGATACGAGTCTGAAAACTGTGTTAGTTGACAAAGTTACAATTTTTCAAATGCTGAAAAGCATTGCCACCTCAACAAAATAATGCTTTGCAAATTTTTATTTTTTTATTGGCCATTTTTATGCCCAGCTGTATTTGTACAAAGGATAGATATAGACTTAAATATATCAAAATCATGAGTATCGAAAAAAATTTGGCGCGGCACCACCCAGATTTGGAAGAAGAAAAGAGGTTTAACCATAAATATAAATAAATATTTACAGAGCTGTTAAATGGTGTGTACCGAAAGGTAAGTTCAGGTTGAACTGGAAGGTCAATAGATTGAATACATCCATAGCGTTAGCAGAATTTGTTGACGACCAAACGAAAAAACGCCAAACAGGTGACAGAACTTATGTTAAAAAATAACTCCGTCTTTCTGGCAATGCCTTTTCTGCTTGATAGATCATGTACAACTCCTCTCTCCTTTTCATAACTCTGAAACGAATTGGGACGTTTAACTCCAATTCAGCTAGTGTTGCACTTTTCTTTGGCAATTCGTTACTTTCTATCCTTTCGTGACGAGGTACCCAGTATGAGCGAAATTTGTCTAATGCTCTTTGCATTCAAGATCCCTTCATGATGAAGAGCTGTGTGAGGTAATTGCCTTAAACGCCGCCTGACTTTCAATGTATAAATTGACATGACTGCAGCTTAAGCACGCATCCTCCAGAATTTTTGCTGCTTTTTCCCGGCTATAATTTCCGCCTGAAACACTCTGCAGTTATCTGGCAGCCTGTATTATTAAAACAAAATCTTTGTAGTCCTTTTAGGAGGGCGGCGCTTCCTAAAGTTTGACTTCCTTACTTGGGTAATCACCATTCAAGAAACTACTAAAAAATTCACAAATACCGAATGAATCCAAAACATCAGTTTGATTAACCTTTCCTTCAGATCAGAGCCATCGCTTGTGGATTAGAGTCACACCAATCTCTCCTCAATAGTAGAAGAATTCGCTCCACGCTACTTTTCTCTGTTGGAGGTTGCTCTTCAAGACTCGCAACAAGATTGCTATATTTGTGCACTTCCATATTGCGGGCATGATGACATTCAGACATTAAATACATACTAAAAATGTTTTCCGTTTTAAACGGTTTTATTTAGCTTGAGTTGACAGGCTGCACGGCCGTTGTGAATGAATCTTGTAATTGAAATTTAAGTAACTTCCCGATAAGCTACAAGCTTGAAACTTGGAATGTAGTTCAGAACCCGATAACAATGCAATAATAAGAAAAAAATAGCCACTAGGTGGCGCAAGGATTGAGATATTCCCAAAATTCCCATTTGTGGTCCGATTGGCTCATATTTGGAAAACATAATACATGCAAGAATAGAAATCGACCTGTGAAAAAATCGCCGCTAGGTGGCGCAAGGATCGAGATATTCGCAAAATTCGCATTTTTAGTCCTATTTGGCTCATATTTGGAACACATAATACATGCAAGAATAGAAATCGACCTGTGAAAAAAAATCGCCGCTGGGTGGCGCATGGATCGAGATATTCACAAAATTCGCATTCGAAGTCCGATTTGGCTCATATTTGGAACACATAATACATACAAGAATAGAAATCGACCTGTGAAAAAAAACGCCGCTAGGTGGCGCATGGATCGAGATATTCGCAAAATTAGCATTTGTGGTCCGATTTGGGTCATATTTGGAACACATAATACATGCAAGAATATAATCGCCGCTAGGTGGCGCATGGATCGAGATATTCACAAAAATCGTATTTGTGGTCCGATTTGGTTCATATTTGGAACACATAATACATACAAGAATAGAAAGCGACCTATCAAAAAAAAATCGCCGCTAGTTGGCGCAAGGATCGAGATATTCACAAAAATCGTATTTGTGGTTCGATTTGATTTGGTCCATATTTGGAACACATAATACATACATGAATAGAAAGCGACCTATGATGCCCGATTTGGCTCATATTTGGAACAAATATTGCATACAGTCCAGTAGAAGTGACATCAATATATTTTGGAGTTGGAGGAGGGACAAGCATACGTGGCGCAGAGTCGAGTAAAGTCTTTGTAAGGATTATGTATTGAGGACTTAGGTTGTAACAAATTGTCAGCAGAGAGTCCTTGTAATAATGTGTCACTAAATGAACTAAATAGAATGAGAAATAACAGGCAATTAAATAAAGGCTGAAAACTTGAAAATAAAATAATTAAAAAAAATTTTTTAGTTAAAAGGTTTTACTGAAAACAATACTTATATGAAATAATAATAATACGAAAAGCTAGAAAATAATTAGGTGGGTCCTAGGTACTAGTCATCACACTCCTTACCAATCTAGGGCATTGATAAGACAATTAAATAAAAGCATTGGACGCGTCATATTTCTATTGATAGTCATAAGTAAAACCAAGTGAACCTTAATCAGGTTATGCTACGCCTCACATTTAAAGAAATTTCACGCGCCCAACGCTTTTATTTAATTGTCTGATCAACGCCCTAGATTGGTAAGGAGTGTGATGACTAGTACCTAGGACCTACCTAATTATTTTCTAGCTTTTCGTATTATTATTATTTCATGTAAGTATTGTTTTCAATAAAACCGTTTAACTTAAAATTTGTTTTTAATTATTTTATTTTATAGACATAAGATGTATGCAACTATAATTGTAAACGAAATTATCATTTGGGGTTTTTTTAAGGATATGGTAGTTTTGTTTCAAAAGAGAATGCCAAAATAATGTTATAGGTACAATATATACTCCGTATCCTTGTTTCTTTTGAGAATGGATATATGCAAAACTTCTGTTGTTATATGCATTACCGTGTCGGTATATTACTGTTCGAATGCTGCGACAGGTTCAGCATGTCCTCTGATTTCATCACTCATGCGATACAACGCTTACTTTTCAAAGTTTGAAAAAACTCCCTTTAACTTTTTCAAGGCGCTAATTTTATTCAGATTTATTAAATTAACTCCATTGTACCTTCTGAATCGAAGAGTTGTAGTAATCAGGAACTGAGGAACTTCTTCGTCGATCCGTTAATTTTCATGGCGACAACCTTAGTCGCAACGTTTGCTACTATTAGAATCTAGGAGTATATCGGAGTCTCTTTGTTATCGCTCAATAGCTAATAATTAACGCCACACCACTCAACTACATAGTAGGGCACTGTGCAGTTTGGTTGAATCTTCATACCAGGGATAAGCTGCCTGTTAGCTGAACCACATTGACATATTTTCTTGAACTGGTGTTTGATTCAACACCCACTCGGGCAGCTTGTTCAACGCCAAATATTAGACCAAAAATCGGTTCTTTCGAAGAGGTCCGAAACCTTACATAGTAGCTTTTCCTATACTTCAGACATTAAATACATACTTAAAAAGAGTTCCGTTTTTTTATATACATAAGATGTATGCCATTATAATTGTAAACGAAAATATCATTTGGGGTTTTTTTAAGGATATGGTAGTTGTGCTTCAAAAGAGAATGCCAAAATAATGTTTGTGTCAAATGAGGGTAATTTTGGCCCAGATGAAAATTTGAAACTACCTCTGTGTATCATAGGAAAAAGAAAACATATTAAAAATCTGTTATTGAAAGAATTCATCATGTTTTATCAAGTATTCTTAAATTTTTCCGACTGCCCTTCAAATAGCCAAAAAATTGTTGATGCAGTCGTCATCTATGGAGACAGCCCATTGATTGGGCTGTGAACTTTCTTAAACCTTGACTTACTTACTTAATTGGCAACTGACCCTTTAAATGGTTATAACCGCCCAACAAAGTCGCCAGTTGGTCACACCAAGGGAGTTTAGATCATTTTCCACCTCGTCCTTCCAGCATAGTGGGGGCTGTCCTCTTCCTTTCCTTCCGTAGGCGGGTTCCGATAGAAGTACTTACTCAGCCGGAACGTCATCTGTCGTTCACTTATCATGGCCTAGCCAGCGTGGCCGCTGCATTTTAATTCGCTGGACTATGTTGATGTCGGCGTCAATCTCATACAGTTCATCATTAAATCTTCTTCGGTACATGCCATCGCCAACGCGTAGAGGTCCGTAAATCTTTCGAAAAACTGTTCTGTCGAACATTCTCAGAGCTGCTTCATCGTCGATGTCGTTGATGTCATCGGGGTCCATGCTTCTGCGCCCTATACCAAGATGGGTACGATAAGTGACTTGTATGATTTTCGTTTGCCGAGAGAGAAGTTTACTTTCCAATTGCGTACCTAAACCAAAGCAGCTTTTAATATAGCATTTATTGGGTAATTTTGTTTTTGTTCATGATGATTCCCAAATAAACGAAGTCTTTTACTATTTCGAAGTTATGGCTGCCAACAGTAGCGTGGTTACGAAGTCGCATATGCGCTGACTCTTTGCTCGATGAAAGGGGCTACTTTGTTTTGTCTTCATTTACCATCAAACCCATCTTTTCCGCCTCTTGTTCCAGTTTGGAGTAAGCAGAATATACGATGCGGATGTTCAGGCCGATGATATCAATGTCATTAGCATACACCAGTAATTGCACGCTTTCATAGAATTATGAGCGACGGCAACCTTGACAATATCTCACTAACCGGCAACGCTACCCCAACTGTCAAACAGCTAGATATATTCACGAACAAAGAGAGGAAGAATTGTCGATAATTCGGATAGCGATCAATACGTTCACCACGCCTTCATACTGTAACGAATTTGCTGCAAATCCTCTTATTTGCAATCCTCTGCTAAGTTCGGATCACTAAACTGTTGAATAAATAAATCCAATATTGAATAATGGAAAAATGGCCTTTATTAAAGTACTTCACAATAACACTTATACTTTGCTACTTGCTGGCTTAATAACCAAACTGATTGATAACTCAAATGAAACTCTACTATTGGCCGCCAGATCGCCTGCTTAATCAAACTGATTGATAGCTCAACTCAAACTGAATTACAGCGCCTCTACATCTGTCGCCTTTTATACTCTTTGGTTTCCTCGTTCGCATTTTTCTAGAATCTACTAGCATTGTCCATGAGCTCTCAAACTTCTCAGCTATAACTAAAATTGCACAATTTTATACATCTTTTAGGCGCTTCCAGAATCTACTAGTCCAGTAGCTCTCAAACTTCTCAGATATATACATGTGTTAGTGCATTGACTCTCCGCTGCTCGTATACGTACATGGTACATATATGTAGACGCAGTTATTATTTCGTTTATGTAGATACATAATGATTGAATTACTGATATGCATTCACGTCACTGTTTAGCATCGGCCTAGAGACGATAGCATCGCTCAGTGCTGCTAACATTCGTGACAATACATTACATTTTTCATTTAATTTAATTCATACATTTCAGGTAATTTTTAAAGAACAAATCATTAAATTAAATTTTTTATATCACACAAACAACATTATGGCTACATTAGCGGTCGTAGCGTGGTCCGCATACCACACCGAAAATTCTCAATTCCCGGACAAATAAACATCAAAAATTTAGAAAAAGTTTTTCTTAGCAGGGCGCCCCTCGCCAATGATTTGGCAAAAATCCTCCGAGTGTATTACTGCCATGAAAGCTTCTAATCTGCCTACCGTTCGCAGTCGGCGTTATACATATAGGTCCCGTACCGCCAATATGTAGGAAAAATTAATAGGACCATGACAACCCCTCTTCGCAGGTATATCGCGCATTGCATTTATTTTTAATTTTTTTTGTTTTCTAAAACCTTATCAGCAATCGACACTAAACCCTCCAGCTATATTTTGAATGTCAACAAAACGTATCTTCATACCCTAGACATGAAACACTGTGCATATATGTAAGTATACGTAGCGTATGTAAGTGTGAGTTTGAGTGTTTATTCAGTATAACTTGCCTGCCATGCAGCAGCAGCAACTTATAAATTATGCATGAGTATGAATTGATATTAAGGAAGAGTGATGCATAAAAAAAAACAATAAATGAATTAATTTTGCCAGTTAAGAAAATGAATATGAATTTGTGGGCAAGTTAATGTGTCGGCAGGAAATTCATAAAAGAGGAAAAATTTTTGTGTGCTTCATCAATAATTTTAACATTACTTCAAAACTCTCCTTTGCATTTTCTTCTGCATATGCATTCCTCTTACGCTTTCTTTTTCTCACTCATGCTTAAGTCGGCAAATGAAGCTCATTGATTTATCTGCCAATTAGTTTGGTGGCAAGCGTAAATGTTACGTACACGCTCAGGTGTACTAGGTGCATGATCCATTTTGTGTATGTATGTATTGAAGTGAACAAGCGAAGTGATGCGCAAAATTGCTCACATGACACCATCACATGTATGTGCATACACATACATACATAAACGCCAGGAAGCTGTGACTACCAATCAGATATGCTAGTTAAATTTATATGCAAATAATTTTGCCTGCTTAAGTGGCGGTAAAACGATGGACAAAATGCGTGCGTTGAATTTAAAGTTGACATTTTATTGAAAATTTTCAAAAGCGCACAGGCAGCTCGCTGAAATGTTGTGTGCTAAAGTTTTGGAAAGTTAAATAAAATCGAAAGTAGAATGCTTGAAATTTTATATATTTCAATATAAAGATTTATTGCCTTTTGCTTTGCTTAAAGAAAGCAAACAAAAAAATGCTTTGTGTTAAGTGCTGCTATACCCTTTTTAAAAATCGTATGCCAATTTACGCGTGACAAGTGCATGGCACGTGATGAGCATACGTGATGTTATTAAAATTTTACTCTATTCGTAATTTTTTTTTTCCAAAGTAAGCGTGTGCTAAATCGAAAGGCTTACACGTATAGTTGTAATAAACCAGAAATTGACAGCAATTTTTAAATCGTATTTAAACAGCGAAACAAATCAAAGACAAATTTGATTAGGCTGTCAAAAGCAAACACATAAAGGATATATTTTTTATATTCAACTCTTGATTAAGAAAACTTAAGTATTCAAATGCCATATAAAGGAAGTCATATAACTCTCACACTAAAAACTGCAAGTTCAAGGACTCCAATCTCCGGGAAGAGAAGAGGCTTTGTCTTCAAAAACCATAAAACTTTATGAATTATTGCAATTACTTTCACACTTTTTAAGAAACGGTTTTACTGTGCAAAAATGGCAAATAAGCATTAAATCTAAAGTCACTGCTACAGTAGTTAAAGTAACTTTTCATCTTTCATTTGCAGTCACACTATTTTTGACATTTTTAACCTCTTCGTAGTTGATTCTTAAACACTTGGCATCTTTTACACTAAAACCGCAAGCGAAACATTATTCCGCAATTCATCAATTTCATGGACTTTAAACAAAATCTTTACTTTCCTTTACACCCGTTGATACAATTTAATAAAGAATAGTTGACTGACATTCACATACATTTATACGCACATACTTGGATTACCCAGTAAAACAAAAAACAAAGATCTATTAGATTTTGTGTGGCTACTGTTTTCAACATCCACAATTGTCTTTTGCAGCTGAAAATCTCCTTTCACCACAGAGAGTTTTCATTTTGAGTGGATTCGAAAATGAATCCATACGGGTGATATAATGTCTACACGCACAACGTCAATTGATTTTATGACCACTTCGAACGACTACAAGGACAAATGAAGTTATCAAGTGGTTACAATGTCAAACTTTAAGTTATTACAATGTTAAAGATGTTGACATTAAGACCATTATGCTTTGATTAAAAACTAGTCCGACGGGGATTTTTTTGAATTAAAATTAACTAATTCTACTAAAGTTTTAGGGACATTTTTGAATAAACAATCGCTCTATTTTTTATACCAAATATATGGCGTCGGCGGTCCTTTTAAAATTTTTAGTTTCATTAGTAAAAAATAAGAAGAAGAGCTTTTTCGTTTTAACCTGGTCTCTCTACATACATATAAACTATGGATAGGGCTGTGGCCATAAGGTCC
This sequence comes from Eurosta solidaginis, assembly GCF_040869045.1. Classification (NCBI taxonomy): domain Eukaryota; kingdom Metazoa; phylum Arthropoda; class Insecta; order Diptera; family Tephritidae; genus Eurosta; species Eurosta solidaginis. Next base: position 263,382,186 of record NC_090320.1, read on the forward strand.
AATAAAATTTTGCTAATCGAATATAAAATTCAAACTTTGTATGTATGCATGTATGTATGTATTTAAGTATAGATCGAGTTACGTCCTAAACGGATTGGCCGATCACAACCAAATTTGCACGGCCCACTAGAAGCATTCCAAGGATGGTCATGGGCTAAAAATTATATCGATATATAAAAGGGGCGTGGCACCTCCCATGCAAAATAAATATTTGGTACTACATAACTCTGGAAGTATTCATGCAAGAACAATGAAATCTAGTAAAGAGTTAAACTGGATCAATCCCTAACACCACTAAGAAAATAAGGGATGAGTAAGAAGGGGCGTGGCACCTCCCATACAAATGGAATAATGGAACTCGTTATGGAGCTATATGACGTAAAGTCCAAACAACACCAGTTATATATATAATTGAATAAATGCGTGCTTTTTCGTCTATAGACGGCTTTACGTACACAAATTTACTTTCCTTAGAAATATGAGAGGACATTTTTGCGGAAACACTTCAGCAGCAGCTAAATAACTTCTTGAAATTATTATGGAAAAATTCCTATTTCTTTACTAACAGATTTGATTTTTTTTTCCTGCAAGTTTTTGAGAAATTATGACAACAACTGAAGCTTTAATAGCTAACGTTTCTTCCAAATATTGAAACTATCTTTACAAACTATAAATTGGTTGGAGAAAAGGCATTTTAAGCACCTTAAAATGAGGATGTTAAAATGACTAGAACCAAGACAACTTATCACTCTATTAACTCGTCGAAGAGTCTCAAGCTGTGCACATTCGATTGAGTATATTAGCTCTTTTGAGCCATCAGAAATTTCTCCTCATCGACTTATCCTTAAAAAGGGGCCCATAATATCATAATACGTATGGTTCGTTATTTCGATTCTCCACACTTATGTGGTAGGAAAAGACTTTTCATCACAAAACTTTTACGGATGTCATTGAAGCATATTTTTATAGAAACGTGGGGTAAAACCCACGGGCATAAGCTAGTGTGCTATAAAATCAAACTTAGCAAGTAAGGAAGGCTAAGTTCGGGTGTAACCGAACATTACATACTCAGCTGAGAGCTATGGAGACAAAATAAGGAAAAATCACCATGTAGGAAAATGAACTTAGGGTAACCCTGGAATGTGTTTGTATGACATGTGTATCAAATGGAAGGTATTAAAGAGTATTTTAAGAGGGAGTTTACCATAGTTCTATAGAGATATCGCCATAAAGGTGGGCCAGGGATTACTATAGAATTTGTTTGTACGATAGAGGTATCAAATGAAAGGTGCTAATGAGTATTTTAAAAGGGAGTGGGACTTAGTTCTATAGGTGGACGCCTTTTCGAGATATCGCCATAGAGGTGGACCAGGGGCGACTCTATAATTTGTTTGTACGATATGGGTATCAAATAAAAGGTACTAATGAGGGTTTTAAAAGGGAGTGGTGCTAGTTGTATATGTGAAGGCGTTTTCCAGATATCGACCAAAATGTGGACCAGGGTGACCCAGAACATCATCTGTCGGGTACAGCTAATTTATTTATATATATAATACCACGAACAGTATTCCTGCCAAGATTCCAAGGGCTTTTGATTTCGCCCTGCAGAACTTTTTCATTTTCTTCTACTTAATATGGTAAGTGTCACACCCATTTTACAAAGTTTTTTTCTAAAGTTATATTTTGCGTCAATAAACAATCCAAATACCATATTTCATCCCCTTTTTCATATTTAGTATAGAATTATGGCATTTTTTTCGTTTTTGGTAATTTTCGATATCGAAAAAGTGGGCGTGGTCATAGTCGGATTTCGGCCATTTTTAATACCAATACAACGTGAGTTCATATAAGTACGTGAACTGAGTTTAGTAAAGATTTATCGATTTTTGCTCAAGTTATCATGTTAACGGCTGATCGGAAGGACAGAAGGTTGACTGTGTATAAAAACTGGGCGTGGCTTGAACCGATTTCGCCCTTTTTCACAGAAAACAGTTATCGGCCTAGATTCTAAGCCCCTACCAAATTTCACAAGCATTGGTAAATTTTTGTTCGACTTATGGCATTGAAAGTATCCTAGACAAATTAAATGAAAAAGGGTGGAGTCACGCCCATTTTGAAATTTTCTTTTATTTTTGTATTTTGATGCACCCTATCATTACTGGAGTTGAATGTTGACATAATTTACTTATATACTGTAAAAATATTAACTTTTTATTTTTTAATTTGACTTTAAAAACATTTTTTTTTTAAGTGGGCGAGCTCGTTCTCCGATTTAGCAAATTTGTATTAAGCATACATGTAGTGATAGGAGTAACGTACCTGCCAAATTACAGCCTGCAAAACTTCTAAATTATCTTCTTTTAAAAGTGGGCGGTGCCACGCCCATTGTCCAAAATTTTACTAATTTTCAATTCTGCGTCATAATGTCAACTCACCTACCAAGTTTCATCGCTTTATACGTCTTTGGTAATGAATTATCGCACTTTTTTGATTTTTCGAAATTTTCGATATCGATCAAATTTTTTTTCGATACTGAGGATTTTGATATATGGAAGTCTATATCTATCTCAATTCCTTTATACTTGTACAACCAACCGCTAACCAATCAAAGTTAATATACTCTGTGAGCTCTGCTCAATTGAGTATAAAAATGTCATAACGAAAAATAAATTTAAGGTCATTTTACGTGGTCATAAGATTAACAGAGCTTATGAGCTCCTGAATTGTTGATAAGTTCAATTGGCCATAGACCTTATGGGCGCGGAACTTTCATCAACCCGCCGATAAATCCACATAATTCCAGTGATTTTGCATATGAAAACCGTGTGTGCCAAATCCGTGGCCAAGAGCGCAGAGGATTTCTTAGCCATGCTACCACGATAAAACCAAGTTAGTGGCAACCTAGTCAATTATTTCTGCTAAAAGCCTCTGCTCCATACATCCCGTAACGCTGAAAATAAGTTACTTACACCCGCGTTACACTAGTGTTTGCTAACAACAGATTTATATGAACATCCTTGCAAGCTGTTTTGAAAAATCGGTGAATCTCTATTTTTTATAATAAACAAAACTTAACCCAACCTGAAAACCAAATGTGACCGAACTCTGGAAACTCCTCGGATAACCTAATCCACCCTTGGAAGAAAGTTTTTCATGTGCACCCATTCCCTCCAACCAAATATTGTTCGTCATCATACGATAATTATTATGAAAGCATCTCTAACAGATCAAAAAGTTTCGATATAGCCAAAAAGATCTTACATCTCATCTTGACAATAATCGAATTATTTTGCATTAAAGTGGAATTGATGCCATACGCTCTGCATCGCATGCCAACGCGGTAAGAGCACTCAAACACTGAGAAGACTAAGCTTTGCAAATATCGCACATCGTATACTCGAGAAAATAAGGTGCCTTGAAATTTCCTCTGCTGGGAAAGAAGAAACATTGGCGATATATCTTATAAGCATCGCTTTTAGAGACACGCTTGAATAAATTTCATCGGAGAACCAAGATTGTCATATTACATTGGAAAATAGGGACACAAAATATCGACATGAGGCGTTGAACACTACTCTCAACTTCGTTGTAGTTGCCATCTGATTAAATGGCGCTATACAAAATTAGGACTTGAACGAATGTTTGCCTGAGTTTGGTCTGACTACAATGCTCTCGTAATAAGGGTTTTATAGCTAGCTTACCATAGCTACGAAAAAACTGCGAAAAAATAGTTTGTCGTTAACATCCTTGTGAGATATTTGCTGGGAAATAAAAATTCAATCATAAGGAGACTGTCTGTCTCCTGGCATCGCTTCGCTTTTCAGTAGTGTAGCAGTAACTTATCTCGCCAAAACTTCTTAAGTACCACCCTATAATTACTACCTTTAACTCCAATGTATCGCTATCTATCTGCCTCCACTCTGGTTTTTTTTTTCAGCGCTCTCAAGAAAGCCTAATGATATCTTGCTCCGTATATGCATCGCGTCTGCAATTGTCTACTCCTTTTATCGCTAATTTTTCCAACGCTAAATGATCAATGAGACGGTGTGTTAAACGGGGGCTAATCTCAGAGTTTTATTCGCTGTACAGATATTGGAATACCAGCAGTCGGGAGTCCTATCTTGCGTTTGAATACTTAGCTTTCCTCATTAGGCCTTAAATCCAAGGAATGTTTTCTCTACTACCTGATGAAGGCCGCATGAGTCTACATATTTTCTTGTGCGCATCCTGGCCTGATTGAGCCTTATGTGTGATTCTTTTATAATCTAGACTGCTATGAATTCTATATTGTTGTCTGCGTATCCGATTAACATGCCAACCTAATAAAACCGCACTGCGTTTTTTTAACGCACCCAAACAACCGGCTTTTTTTGCCCTAACCCAAATAAGCATGCGTTGCGACAATGTAAAGCATGTGTGCAAACGTCAACTCTAAATGTCACGCAGAACAAAAATTGGAAATCGAGTTAGGTTTTCACGCAGCAAATGCACTTTGGGTTGCTCTCATACAAGTTGTATGTGCATGAGACATTTTTGACAGAAAATGACTTGCGTGCATTTATATTAGGTTGGCTTGTAAGCAAGCATCGTATTTTATCAACAATTACAGACTTTGTATATGAGAGCAAGGGCTTTCTGATAACATGCTGTAGGTAGCATGAAACATAAGTGCTCTAAGATGGCCTAGGTGTCTGCCCATCTCACGCTGTTGAAAGTTTTTAAGCATCTACTCTTAAGCTAGTAAGAGCTTACTTGATTGTTCTTAAAGTACCATTTCTAGATCTGAAGCCATGCTGTCTGAATGATAGTCCATTAGCCTACTCTACAGCGGCTGCAATAGACGTTATCAGAACAGCTCATCTAGTTTTTTGACAGTATTAAACTCACATGACATCTAAAATGTTGCATGACATTTACTGCGAAGTAAATAAATATTGCATATTTTGCTTGCTGGCAGTAACGTCAGATTCAGTCCTTTTCTTTGGGACTTAGGCTCGATACTGTTGCGTAGTAGAATACCAGAGTCGCTTTGGTGCAAGCCCTATATCTATCAAATTTTGTATATAGTTTACAGATTTTGTCAGCGGGACCAAGTAGAGTAATTTTTTGGCCTATTATTGGTAAAAAAAATTATTAAAGATTCTTGGCAGTTTACGATGAAGTCGTTTGAAACAATTTCCGTTTACTGGACATGTACCAATATATGTATACGATATACATTATATTTGAAGGTTTATAGCAACGCTTATCTCTCTGCTAACGAGCTACGTTCACCAGTTTTCCTCACAGAAGGTACTCTGACAATTTTTTTTATTTTTTCAGAAATGTATTTTACGCTGAAATGATTTTTCGTTTGCACTCCTCACTTCTCCCATTCTCTCAATACATCAAGTTTATAAAAACTGACTCACAGAAGTTGCTAAGAGAAAAATCAACAACAAGCTGATTAAGTATAGTAAATATATATGAGATATAAGTAAAATAACATCAGCCAGGCAATGTGTTAAACGCACAACATTATCAATCAATTTCAAAAGACTTACAAAAGTTACACGGTCACATCATAGTCTGCGCCCAGCCAACAAAAAGAGTGCGCTGCATTCACCCAAGGGAGTACCTATGCTGCCAAATTTCAAAAGGCAGCTTACCCGTAGGAGAAATGGTTTGTTATGTTTCTAAAGCAACATTCCAAACTGGACGTCTGCGTTAGGCATAAAATTTAAACTAGGTTACGTTAGCACCAAAGACAAAAAAAAAAATACAAATTAATTTCAAAAAAACAAAAAACAGAAACAAAACGTCGTATAGGAAAATAAAAATCACTCAAAGTCATGCGCTTTCGTCACTTTTGAGTGACTTCCAACTTTCGTGCTAAGTGCATAATGCAGAGATTGGTATCGGAAATAAAACTGCAAGTATGTTGAATGTGTTTTAATATTCTGCCGTTTATGTTCTCTTTTTATACCTTTCATGAAAATGAAATGGTATTGTCACGAATCTCAAAATTGTAACTTTTTAACGGAAAATAGATAGACCCACTAAAAAGTATACCGAAATGATCAGGATGACGCGCTGAGTTGATTCAGCTATGCCCGTCTGTCCGTCTGACTGTTTTTATGCAAACTCAACGCAAACTCCCTCAATTTTTTAAATACCTTGACAAAATTTGGTTAGTGGGTATATTTAGGTGTCTGATTAGACATTTTTCGGAACCGGTCGGTTCGGACCGCTATAGCATATATCCCCCATACAACCGATTTTTCAGAAAAGAGGATTTTTGTCACATCTTCCTTAATTTATCAGATTGAAGCTTCACACTTCACCATATGCTTTCGTAAATTGCACATATTGTTGTCTGGTTAAATGGTTGAGATCGGTAGTATATATAGCATATATACCCCACAACATATTGTTCAGATAAGAAGCTTTTCGTAATTACTGCCCCATTTTAAAAGCTTGATTCTTCAAACTTCACCGAATGCTTACGTATAGAGCATTCATTGTAATCTGAAAAAAGTGTATACATCGGTGGTATATATAGTATATATTCCATACAACAGATTGTTCAGATAACACACATTTCGTAATTTCGGCCGCCTTTTGAACAGCTATAAGCTTCAAGTTGCATCAAATACCTACGTTTACACCATATATTGTTGAGATAAATGATTCACGGTGATAGCTATTTCATGCAGACCACAAAAAGCGTGAATCTTTGCATCCACACAAAAAGTACCTACCTATTTTTATATCTTTCATGAACATGAAATGGTATATTAACTTTGGTCCGATGTTTGTAACGTTGAGAAATATAGAAGATAGACTCACCATTAAGTATACCGAATTGATCAGAGCAACGAACTGAGTTGATATAGCCATCTCCGTCTGTCCGCCCTACGTCTGTCTGTTTGAACGCAAACTAGTCCCTCAAATTTTGAGATTTTGAGGATCAGGTAGGATTGGATCACTATAACATATATATCCGATACAACCGATCGTTCAGAAAAGACCATTTTGGTCATTCCTGCCGCATTTTAGAAAGTATAAATGTGAAACTTGGTGATATATATTCTACTATATCGTAGAAGATATCCTGAAAAAATCACTTTGATCGGAGTTATATCCCATACAACCGATCGTTCAGATAGAAAGATTTTTGGCCATTTCTCCCTTAGTTTAGAAAGTATAAATGTGAAAGTCGGTGATATTTATTCTAATATATCATAGAAGATATCCTGAAAAAATCACTTTAATCGGAGTTATATGTAGTATATATCCCATATAACCGATCTTTCAGATAGAAAGGTTTTTGACAATTTCTCCATTAATTTCCAATATAAAAACGTTAAATTTGGTGATATTTATTCTAATATATCATAGAAGATTTCCTGAAAAAATCACTTTGATCGGAGCTATATGTATATAGTATATACCTATCCCATACAACCGATCGTTCAGATAGAAAGATCTTTGGCCATTTCTCCCTTAGTTTCCAATATAAAAACGTAAAGCTTGATGATATATATTCTAATATATCATAGAAGATTTTCTGAAAAAATCACTTTGACCGGAGCTATATATAGTATATATCCCATACAACCGATCTTTCAGAAAGAAAGATTTTTGACAATTTCTCCATTAATTTCCAATATAAAAACGTTAAATTTGGTGATATTTATTCTAATATATCATAGAAGATTTCCTGGAAAAATCACTTTGATCGGAGCTATATGTATATAGTATATACCTATCCCATACAACCGATCGTTCAGATAGAAAGATTTTTGGCCATTTCTCCCTTAGTTTCCAATATAAAAACGTGAAACTTGGTGATATATATTCTAATATATCATAGAAGATTTTCTGAAAAAATCACTTTGATCGGAGCTATATATAGTATATATCCCATACAACCGATCTTTCAGATAGAAAGATTTTTGACAATTTCTCCATTAATTTCCAATATAAAAACTTTAAATTTGGTGATATTTATTCCAATATATCATAGAAGATTTCCTGAAAAAATCACTTTAATCGGAGCTATATGTATATAGTATATACCTGTCCCATACAACCGATTGTTCAGATAGAAAGATTTTTGGCCATTTCTCCCTTAGTTTCCAATATAAAAACGTGAAACTTGGTGATATATATTCTAATATATCATAGAAGATTTTCTGAAAAAATCATTTTGACCGGAGCTATATATAGTATATATCCCATACAACCGATCTTTCAGATAGAAAGATTTTTGACAATTTCTCCATTAATTTCCAATATAAAAACGTTAAATTTGGTGATATTTATTCTAACATATCATAGAAGATTTCCAGAAAATAACACCTTGATCGGAGCTATATGTATATAGTATATACCTATCCCATACAACCGATTGTTCAGATAGAAAGATTTTTGGCCATTTCTCCCTTAGTTTCCAACATAAAAACGTGAAACTTGATGATATATATTTCAATATATCATAGAAGATTTCCTGTAAAAATCATTTCGATCGGAGCTATATATAATATATATCCCATACAATCTATCGTTCAGATAAGGGGGTTTTTTGCCATTTTTTTATATTTATCTTAAAAGCGTTTAGGTATGTACATCTGTTCACTATATATTTCATATCTTATGCAGCGCATTGTTTGGAGATTACGAATGAGATAAGATTATTTTCAGCCCCATTCATGAAAGGTATGAAGTCTTCGACACAGCCGAAGATAATCCCGTCCTTGTTTATTTTTTATTTATCTTAAAAATCGCTTAGGTATGTGCACCTGTTCACTATAAATTTCTTACCTTATACAGTCGATTATTTGGATATTACGAATGGGATAAGATTATGGTTCAGCTCCATTCATGAAAGGTATGAAGTCTTCGGCACAGCCAGTCCCGTCCATACTTTTTTAAATTTAAATATTGCCGTTGAACGTAGAGTGCTAAAGGTTGATGACTTTGCGCAAAATTTGTCACACAAAATCAATTTCATCAATTTCGTGTCAAATCATGTCAACACTGATGCTTAAATGCCTACAGCCGATAAGTTTTTGATGTTGTGTGACTTCGAAATTTGACGACATTTTCGATGAGCAGATAAGTTCTTTTATATACACTCCTACATGTAAACATAATGTAATCGTTGAACTTTACCGTTCCCGAGCTGTCATAGAAGTGAAGCGAGGGCAATGTGCGCATCATTTTGTGTTCATAAAGTTATCTTATGTGCTCGTTTTCATACCCAGCGTCTATTTGTACGCAAGGTGATTTTAACTTTGATGGGATGACGGTTGTAAACATTGACACCAATTAAGTGAGATAGATGTCGATTTCCTTATATTAGATTTATCAGCTTCCAGAAAGATTTTCAGTGGATCATGTCTGTCCGTCTGTTAACGTATATAATTTAGTTTCCAAAAATCGATAAAGTCATGAAACTTGAGTGTAAAATGAATTGACCTTGTGACAGAAAAATTTTAATTTATTACAATTTTAGAAAAGAAGCAAATAGTGGAAGTGCTACTTCTTGCTTTTAAATCTGACAGCTCTATCACTCCTAACAGCTGGAGTCTTAGCCTGGCAAGCGTACTTCCGCACTTCCTACATCTACTATCACAGGCCAAGCCGAATTTAAAAGACATGTGACGCCAGAAGGCTGTCAGAATACCCGTCATGAATCTACAGTACTTTCTTTTTTTGGATAGAAGTAACTTTGTTTGTCTAAAATTATAAGACCTACACATGATCTTCAACACTCTACAGAAGCGTACTTGGGCGATCTAGCTTAGCCTCGCCTTCGAGCGATGTGACCATTTTAGCTAGCTCATACGCTGTATCATTCTCATATTTTGTCATGTGACGTGGCACCCAATATAGATATATGCTTATCTCTATCCAGTATGTTTCCTTCGATTGCTTACACTCCAACACACTTTTAGATGCTGTGCTGTGCGAGATTATTACCTTAATTGCTGTTTGGCTGTCAATATCAAAGTTGACACGACCGCAACTTAAGCTGTTGTCGTCCAATGTCTTTACCGGTTTGGAAACAGCTACTACTTCCGCCTGAAAAACGCTTCAGTGATCGGGAAACTTAAAGCGCCTATTTATTTTTGGATTAGCACAATACTTTGGAACGATCTATGTACCCACACATGTTTCGCCTTTTCCGACATTTGGGCACCCTTGCGTCAACCATCCACCTCTATTGTGGCTCTAAGAACTCCATCGAAGCGCAGATAATGAATAAGGTAGTCTGTGGATCCTATAGTTGATGACGCTATACTACTATGACCGTATAGTCTGCGCTCAAGCTGCCCCGAGGCACTTAGTCTCGTTGCAGTTTTTAACGCTGTTGTGAAGTTGTCACGTTTTTTGCCACCAGATATAGAGGTGGATTGTGCAGAATGGCATACAGTTCATCCTTTGGGGTTGTTTTCAGGGCTCTCGTAATTGCAGGCATTGTTAGCCAGCATACCCGCTCCATTTTTTTTTGAGGTAGGTTCTTTTTTGTGTGGATGTCTACCAAACAAGAACTCCATAGTACAGGATAGGCTGAACAATCACTGTAAATATACACAGATAGAGATAGAGAGAGAGACCCCACGTACACCCCAGCATTCTTTTCCATGCGTAAAGTGCAGTCCGAACCTTCTTTCTATCTCCTCAAAGTTGAGCTTCCACAACAACTTACTGTCTAGAATAATTCCTAGATATGTTTTGCGAAGTTTCTCCCTCAGGGTTATCTCTCCTAGCTTAGAATTTAATTTGGTACCTTGCACCTTTTTTTTAACCAAGACCATATCCGTCTTATCCCCTTTGGTGGTAAATCCGATATTAGATGCCCAATCATGTATATCCCATAGTATCAAAGAGCTTATTGTTGATGGTATCACTAGTTCACATATGTACCTAATCCATTCATTAATCTAGCGCTATTGTGATTTACAAAATTGAAGATAACAAATCGTAACGCACGATAGTGGCCCTGGTCTTCTTTTAGAGAACAAATATTCTCTTTGTTAATCTAGGCCTCCTACTAGATTGTATGTAAGTCAACACAAAATTATGCTTTGTCAAATTTTTTCTTACCATATACGTAATAATCCTATATTAGAAGTGTTACATATATGGTCCTGATTGTGCGGCAGCCGCCAATTGATATGATTATATTTATTAACATCTAAAGTCAACTGATGTTGTTATAGCAAAAATAATGTGATTCTATTTTTTAATGATGCTACGATATGATATAGTGCAATGCTACCAATTTGAGATTTGTTTTGAGTGTATGACATAAAGCGTTATTATGTGAATTCGTGTGATATGGTACGGTGTGATGTGCTGTTTATTTATACGATGTGATGTTTTATGTATTTATACTACTCTATATATTGTGTTGTTACCCAGTACAAACAATTCCACTTAGTTTCAAATATGCTAAATAGCCTTCTTAGTAATGTGACAAAAGATAACGAAGTCATGTGATGTCATGCGAAAGATACTGACGTGATGTCGTTCTTTTGATTCTGATAGTAATTACAAACTATTTGCCGATGTTAGATGTATTTGTTGGTGTGATTGTCGGACCTATGAAAAAAATCGCCGCTAGGTGGCGCAAAGATCGAGATATTCAAAAAAATCGTATTTGCGGTCCGATTTGGCCCATATTTGGAACACATAATACATACACGAATAAAAGCGATCTATGATGTCCCATTTGGCTCATATTTGGAACAAATATTACATACAGTCCGGTAGAAGTGACATCAAAATATTTTGGAGTTGGAGGAGGGACAAGCTTACGTGGCGCAGAGTTGAGTAAAGCCTTTGGAAGGATTATGTATTGAGGACTTAGATTGTAACAAATTGTCAGGAAAGAGTCCTTGTAATAATGAGTCACTAAATGAATTAAATAGATTGAGAAATAATAGGCAATTAAATAAAGACTAAAATCTTGAAAATAAAATAATTAAACAAAAATTTTTAAGTTAAACGGTTTTATTGAAAACAATACTTACATGAAGTAATAATAATACTAAAAGCTAGAAAATAATTAGGTAGGTCCTAGGTACTAGCAGAAAGGATAGATATAACAAGAGACGTCAATTCAATTTTTATTTGTAATGTACCTAATTGGCGGGTGTTAGAAAATTGAACTCTACACATTTTTAAGAAGTTTATATTAATATATGTATTTGTGATTGTTGGAAAGAGGATGAATTGTTTAATTAACACGATGCTTTAAAACAATCAAAAATACCTCATGAAAATTTGTAGAAGCAATTTAAATTTACCCCTCAAATGGGACATTACAAATAAATTTCGCAAAAAGTATGAAATGACGTCTCTTATTCGATCTATCTTCTCTGGTACTAGTCATCACACTCTTCACCAATCTAGGGCGTTGATCAGACAATTAAATAAAAGCATTGTACGCGTAAAATTTCTATTGATAGTCATATGTAAGACCAACTGAACACTAATCAGGTGATGCTACGCCTCATATTTTTAGAAATTTCACGCGCCCAACTCTTTTATTTAATTGTCTGATCAACGCCCTAGATTTATGAGTAGTGTGATGACTAGTACCTAGGACCTACTTTATTATTTTCCAGCTTTTAGTATTATTATTACTTCATATAAGTATTGTTTTCGATAAAACCGTTTAACTTAAAAAATTTATTTTAATTAGTTTATTTATTCAAACTTTTCTATCTTCTTTCAATTGTAGTTTTTCATTTGCCATTAAATGCAAACAGTTTGGCAAATTTGTCCACCGTCCCAGACGTTTTTAATATCAACTTCAATTTAATATGTTTTCCGCATTCATCTATCAACAGAAAATTACATGAACTGTTTGTTTTAACTCTAAAATTATATTACTCTGTCTAACTTTATTTGGCTGAGTACCAAATAACTATTATTCGCATTGCAATTACTTTTGCCAAGGGAGTTGGTTGTTGAGACAAGCGTTCATTACAGTTCAAATAGAAGTGAATTTCCGCATGCAATTATTATTCATTTGTTTTTGATAAAACATAATTTTTCGCGCTTTCAAATGATTTTCACTTCTCTAGTTACAACAATAGCAATAAAATATATGTAACATACTAGGCAGATGTGTATGATATAGTTATTCCATAAGCTTTTATCTAGAGCTACAAATTAAAAGGCGTCGTCTAGCGGTTATTAGTATAATGAAGGTTATAAACTCACAAAATTATAGCTTTGTTGGTTTTGTTACTAAGTTTTGTGATAATTGTAAAAAGCTATAAAGATAAGCTTTTACAGCAAGTTCTGTTAAAAGCTCGTTAAAGTTTGACAAAACTTTCATATCTACAGTTCTGTTCTAATTTACATCAAATTAAAGCACTTAGCTTTGCCTTTGACACCCCCATAATTTTTTTGTTTAGTAACATCACGTACTGCAAAAGCTCTATTTAATACTTAGTACAAATGTTGTAAGTACTGAGCTTCAAGACCCATAACGCAAAATTTATATTTATGTACATGTGTACGTTACTAAATATATTTTTTATATTATGCTTATGAGTTGCTATTTCCTAAAATAAAATAATACTGGTAATAAATTTATAGAACGAGCGCCCATAATTTCTTGGTTGCCATCTGGCAGTGAGTACCCAGACGCCCAATAATTTTATGTCATTTTATAGTATCACCAAAATAGCACGGGGTTTTCGTGACATAACTTCTTCCATTGCTATTGCAGGGTGTGTCAGGTTTTTTAGTAAGAGATGTTTTTCATAGGAATATGCTTTGTAATTGTAATTGTAATTAATGTTTTCAAAGACAATGCGTCTCCGGTCTCCGTCCGCATGTGTATTTATGGTGTTTTCTTTTCTGAACATAATATCGCCCTGTTGGTTCTTCTATATAGTGAGCTTGTGTGTTTCTTTCATAAAATATTTTTTTACATAATAAGAAAAAGTCTCGTTACTTACAAGTAGAGCCCTTTTGCATTGCCCGAGGTGACCTAGTTCACGAATTAAATTTTCATAGTCCTACATTAAGGTAACATTTTTTCCATAAAATAAAATGCTATTAATCTTTTCTGCTTTTTGTACTAAGTATTCTCTTCAAGGAACACGCTCGGAATCTGTACTTATACATGACTGGTGCTATTAGGGGCATCAATGAAAATCAAGCCTTCATCCAACTGTCACCCCCAACCCATTGGAGCTCTTCTTGGTTATCCGCTTCAAATTACGGGTGTCTACAGGAATATTTTCTGGACCGGTGCCATCATTTATTCATAGCCATTCGAAATATGACCTAGATACCAAAGCCTTTGGGCGTTTATACGTCGTACTATGTTCACATCTGCGTAAAACTCAAACAGCATCATTCAACCAGGCTCTGTATATGCTTTTAGCATGACGGACAGAAAAATACATTTTCGGTGGAAAATTTCTGTCACGCATCATGGCACCTTCTCTTCGCACCGAATCAGAGCCATATATAAGGGCAGGTGTTACCTACGCAGTTACTAGATGCACTCGTTGGCAAAAACTTTTTTATAATTAAAGATGGCCGCAGTAGTATGGCGGTAGCCTTCACCACATCGAAGATCCTGAGTTCAAGCCCCGGGCAACACAACATCAAAAATCTAGAAACAAATTTTTCGAATTTCTCGAAGAAGCTCTTCCCAATTCGATGAATCGTAAAACATCAATAGAGAAATCAAATTCAGTTGTAGCATCATACTTGACCGTTTCGCGCTGTTGAACGTTCCCCTTAGATTGACAAGGAGATTGTATGTGGCGATTATCGCATCGCGGATCATATCTTGAATTTGACATATAACGAAAAACTGATCGACAGTAGATTTACCAGGTTTGAAATCGCATTAACCGCGTCTTAGAAGATGTATATTGGAACGATTTTCCGTCATCCCTTGTCAAATTTGGTTTTGAGACAAACTGGTTTCGGCGTTGTGCCATCATCAGTGTCGATTTTCGTTCTGATCTGTTGGTGCCGTTTGTCCTGTATTTATAGTTCGTAGGCATATGAGCAGGTATTGTCAAAATTTTCTATATTTAGTTATGTGTATATGTGTGTGTTCATTCAGAACCGAGGGTGGTTTACTAATCGATTTGTGTGGCTGACTGAGGTAGGTAAAAATCCGTAATTTTAGTCGTTTGACCTTCTTTGTGGGTTTGTTGTTTTGGTGTGTTAATTGTTTTGTATTTATTTGTTGTCGTGTGTTTGTCTGTTGTACTTGTGTGATTACTTTTTTTCTTGCAAACCAGTTTTAAAGGCTCGAATATTGTGTCAGAAATTGTGTTTATCTGTTCGTTTATTATTCTACCGTCGAATGTTTTCTGTTTGTAGATTTCCATGTTTTCGAGTACGTTGGTCGGCCTTTTGCTTGTATGTGAAGAACCCTAACTGTTTTATTGATGTTTGCTGGGGAACATTCATTCTCAACCATGTGATCCGGGAAGTTAGACTCGGGTATAATGTTTGGATACCTTATTTTTTTGTTGTAATCGCTAATATGTTCTCTGAACCTCGTTCTTATTTTCCGTCCTGTTTATCCTATGTAACTATGCTCGCATCCGCAAGTAAGCTTGTATATGCCTCTGAGGACAAACAGCACGGCAAATAAGAACGAAGTTCAGAGAACATGTTAGAGATTACAACAAAAAAATACGGAATCCAAACATTATATCCGAGTCTAACTTCGCGAATCACATGGTCGAGAATGAATGTTCCCCAGCAAACATCAATAAAACAGTTAGGGTTCCTCACATACAAGCAAAAGGCCGACCAACGTACTCGAAAACATGGAAATCTACAAACAGAAAACATTCGACGATAGAACAATAAACGAACAGATAAACGCAATTTCTGACACAATATTCGAGCCTTTAAAACTGGTTTACAAGAAACAAAGTAATCACACAGGTAAAACAGACAAATACACAACAACAAATAAACACAAGACAATTAACACACCAAAACAACAAACCCGCAAAGAAGGTCAAACGACTAAAATTACGGATTTTTACCTACCCCAGTTAGCCAAACAAATCGATTAGAAACCCACCCTCGGTTCTGAATGAACACACAGCACATACACATAACTAAATATACACAAGCATAAATTTTGACAATACCTGCTCATGTACCTACGAACTATAAATACAGGACAAACGACAACAACAGATCAGAACGAAAATCGACACTGATGATGGCACAACGCCGAAACCGGTTTGTCTCAAAACCAAATTTGACAAGGGATGACGGAAAATCGTTCCAATATACATCATCTATCCACCCTGTTGGAAAATCAACAAAACAAGATAAGCGCATCTTAGGAGTTTGGTTTTAAATATTTCATGCAATGCGCTAGAAAGATCTAGGAATGAAATCAAAGTCGGACAAATTGCTGGGATGCTAATAGTTACATGAACTGGGTTCATGTTCAGGTATCGTACGAATGACACCGCTCATTCCAATCATCGAAGTAGTGCCTAGCCATAGAGGAGAGTCGGGCTGACTACCATATCGAAGGTACAGCGAATATTCCACCGCTTGAGAGAGCGCCCAGAGTTTTCCAGTTACCCCTCGACAGTGGCATTACTTCATTAGCGGTTGTCCAAATTCAAGAAATATTCGCGTAAATAAAACAAGCTTCGTTTTGATTCAAAGCTAATTAACATTGTTGGAACCACAGGGTTTGGAAACCCGGTATCCATGTAAAATGTCACTCAGTGTTTTCAAAAATTAACCGTAACAATAATGGACATGTCATCGGCAAAAGTCACCACTCGACAGCCTCTACCCACAAGGTCCTAAAGCAGGTCGTTCTTTACTACCACCAAAAGCAGGGATAAATAATAACCCCTTGTGGCGTAACTTTTCTCACCTTTCTCTTGGCAATTGCTTCCTCCACGCATCGTCCTAGTAGCCACGGGTGTATTCCAAGCCTCCCTAACTCATTGGAGCAAATTTAATACCTATTTGCATTTTTGTTTGGCTTGCCGTTGTTATCAGTTTTAAAGAAGTAATTAATGGAACGTGTTCGCAAATCTTAAGAAATTTATAGAATTTGATAAGAAGAGAGGGAGAAAATCTATGTAATTAGTTCATTATTTTCCAAGGCTATGAGAATTGTTGAGAAGCTTATATAAAAGACTGGCAAAGGCCAAATTGGAAGGGGTTCCTGCGGACCTTCAACTTTCTACCTGTATAAGGAATTTATGTTTCGCGATAGAAACAACAGTGCACAACCAAAAGGCACCAATAAATTTTGAGGGCTATTCTGTCGGGGAACATACTTTTCACTAGACGAAACTTTAATTTATCAAGTGGTTTTGCATACACAAGAAAACTTTATCTTTGATCCCCTTGTAGCAAGATCCAATCTAGGTAATACTGATCGTGCTTAAGGCATGAAGCCTGGAGTTCAGAGCATGAGGTAACCCTTCCGCAGAATTGAAGGCACTTATCGCTTACTACGTTCGTATGACATCTCGAGTCTACGACTACTCAGGTATCAGAACAGAATCCCTTGAATAGATTGTACATTGCCTGATCAAGTGTCACTTATATTTGTTGAACTTAAGGGCTTTGTCGGCCACCGTGGTGTGATGGTAGCGTGCTCCGCCTACCACGCCGGATGCCCGGGTTCAAACCCCGGGCAAAGCAATATCAACAATTTTTAGAAATAAGGTTTTTCAATTAGAAGAAAATTTTTCTAAGCGGGGTCGCCCCTCGGCAGTGTTTGGCAAGCGCTCCGGGTATATTTCTGCCATGAAAAGCTCTCAGTGGAAACTCATCTGCCTTGCAGATGCCGTTCGGAGTCGGCATAAAATCATGTAGGTCCCGTCCGGCCAATTTGTTGGGAAAATCAAGAGGAGCACGACGCAAATTGGAAGAGAAGCTCGGCCTTAGATCTCTTCGGAGGTTATCGCGCCTTACATTTATTTGTTTTTATTTTTTTATTGTTAGTAGAGGGGACGCTGTTTTCTGCTAACCCTTTTACCATAAATGTTGAAAATGATGAACACCGGGATATTACAATGGCTATTGATGTTTATATTGCATAAGCCCTGAATTTACTGTCAAATATTTTTATACTCAGAGCTCTTTGCACACAGAGTATATTAACTTTGATTGGGTAACGGTTGGTTGCACAGGTATAAAGGAATCGAGATAGATATAGACTTCCATATATCAAAATCATTAGTATCGAAAAAAAAAATTGATTGAGCCATGTCCGTCCGTTAAGGACCACGCCCACTTTTATATAAAAGATTTTTAAAAGGGTCTGGGACGAATAAAATAAGCTATATCTTAGCGAAAAAAATCTTTGTATCAATAGAATTTTACTTTCTAAATTGAATTATAACATTAAATTGGAAAACACTAAAATTTTTTAAAATAGGTGTGGCACCGCCCCCTTTATGACTAAGCATTTTTCTATGTTTCGGGAGCCATAACTCGAAGAAAAATTAACATATCGTAAGGAAATTGTGTACACATATTTTCCTTATAGCAGAAAATATTTCTAGTAAAAGTGGACGGGATCGGTTAAAGACCACGGCAACTTAGACATCAAACAAATTTAAAAGGGTCGTAGACTAGAATAATAAGCTATAACTTAGCAAAAAATAGTTTCGATCAATGATATATCACTTGTCAAGTTTTATTGTAAGAGGAAATGGGGAGATATTTTTCTTTTCTAGACACCTTTACTCGTTTTCCATAAAAATGAATTGAGAAAACTACTTTTTGAAGAAAAGTAATTCATATATTAATTAAACCGAAGTGATCAAATATGCCACCGTGAGACGCTAGTTCAAAACCTGGGCTAGGAATCTTTCTGTAACTAAGTGTTTGCAGTCATCTCCCTGCTGTCAAAAGCCAAAGTAGTCAGCAAACATTCTAGTTAATTGACTAGAATTTTGTGGCGGTCATTATACTAGTCACTTTTAGAATAGCTCGTTGACTATAACTTTGTGTTAGTTAGTATTTTAATAATTTGTTAGACTAGAATTTCGTCCGTCGGACTCGAGGTAATGCGCGCGTGCTTCCTGTAGCCAATTTGCAATGCATACTTCAGTTGACAGTGCTAGACACCGTCCACATCAACGGGCACATAAACACAAGCATTGCGAGTCACACCACACCGTTACCTCAACAGAGGTTTAGGAAACCATTGAAAAGGCCAAGCCTGTCATATAATTAGTTCCAGATGAAAAACATATGCCGATGCCAAAGTACATTGGCAATGAGGGCAGCAGAAGCCTAGCACATGTTTCTTACTTGTCGTTTAAAGTCTTTGTCATTCCAAAATAAATGAGAATGGCAAGGATAAACCCAATACCAAAGACCGGAAGCCCAGCCAGTATCTACCGATATTATCCCTTTAGTCAGTAACGAAAACGTTTAAAGCCGTTATGATTCCCTCATTTAAACAAAATTCTTCGGATAACCAGCCATTAGCATGACTTCCGTATGCATTTTACTCGCTACCATTCTTCTGAACGCCATTAACATTCATCATAGGACGTTGCTAGTGCAGCTTGGCCTGATTTAGCACAGTCAACCACGACTGGCTCGTTCCTTTTCCGCTAGATAGATGGATGATTTATTAAGGATTTCACTGCAGCCATTGGTCTGTTGTGCTCTCACCTCCTTCACACCACATCACCCAAGCCGACTTCCTTGATGAACCATAGCAGTTCTCTTGGCTTGAGGGATTTAATGTGGGAATGTTCTGGCCATGGTGAGCCCACAAACTTAGCCCTGTATCTTGAGATTGCGTCACATTCCAGGAGGATATGGTCCACCATTTCCGCTTATCGATCACAAAATCGGCATGTGTTATTCCGTTACTTTTTAGTTTTCATATATACATGTGTACGTATTTTTATTAAAATTTATTAAAAAGTATTATGAATTGAAGTGATAAATTTTAAAGTTATATACATATGTATATACACATACTTTTTATGTGTGAAATATAATGAATAATTTGAGTTAATTTATAAATTTTCAATTAATTTCTCAACCCGACTAAGACTAGCATATTAACTAGTAGAATGCTGATGCAAATATCGACTAGTATGTCAACTAGTATTACAATGATGCATAGACTGAATAGTATGCCAACTGGTATGTTGATGTTGAATACTCTAACTAGTATGTCAATTGGTATAATATTCGTGTACATAATGACTAGTTTGCTAATGCGGAGACTGGTAATTGATATTTCGTAGGGCATCGTGTTATAAATACCAGTTGCTAATATGGAAAAATTACATTTTTTATTTCATTTCTTTATTGAGTTAAAGGTAACATACCTTACTGAATAGATTGCAGGTTTACTTAGAACTAAATTATTAATTTAAATATGACTTAATGTGATAAATAGTAAGACTCAATGCATGAAGAGAGACTTATACATGGCAAAGTCAAGATCTAGACTCCTAGATATGTGATTGAATTCTACAAGTCCTCTTAGAAGAGGAGCAAAGCTGAAGTAATTAGAGAGCAACACTTCAATACGTGATGTATTGTGAAAGCGGAGGCCTCTGTTAGGGGCATTGAAAGTTAACTGACCAAGAAGTTCAGAACAGTCAATAGCACCAGATATTATATCAACAAGTAAGGAAGGTTAAGTTCGGGTGTAACCGAACAGTATATATACTCAGTTGAGAGCTATGGTGACAACATAAGGGAAAATAACCATGAAGGAAAATTAACCGAGGGAAACCCTGGAATGTGTTTGTATGACATGTGTATCAAATGAAAGGCATTAAAGAATATTTTATGAGGGAGTGGGCCATAGTTCTATAGGTGGACGCCATTTATGGATATAGCCATAAAGGTGGATCAGGGTTGACTCTAGAATGCGTTTGTACGATATGGGTATCAAATGAAAGGTGTTAGTGAGTATTTTAAAAGGGAGTAATCCTTAGTTCCATAGGTGGACGCCGTTTAGAGATATCGCCACAAAGGTGGACCAGGGGTGACCCTAGAATTTGTTTGTACAATATGGGCATCAAACGAATGGTGTTAACGAGTATTTTAAAAGGGAGTGGGCCTTAGTTCTATAGGTGGATGCCGTTTCGAAATATCGCCATAAAGGTGGACCAGGTGTGACTCTAGAATGCGATTGTACGATATGGGTATCAAATTAAAGGTATTAATGAGAGTTTTAAAAGTGAGTGGTGGTAGTTTTATATGAGAAGACGTTTTCCAGATATCGACCAAAATGTGGACCAGGGTGACCCAGAACATCATCTGTTGGATACCGCTAATTTATTTATATATGTAATACCTGCCAAGATTTTAAGGGTTTTTTATTTCGCCCTGCAGAACTTTTTCATTTTCTTCTACTTAATATGGTAGGTGTCACAACCATTTTATAAAATTTTTTCTAAAGTTATATTTCGCGTCAATAAAACAATCCAATTACCTTACCATGTTTCATCCCTTTTTTCGTATTTGGTATAGAATTATGGCACTTTTTCATTTTTCGTAATTTTCGATATCGAAAAAGTGGGCGTGGTCATAGTCGGATTTCGGTTATTTTTCATACCAAGATAAAGTGAGTTCAAGTAAGCACGTGAACTAAGTTCATTAAAGATATGTCGATTTTTGCTCAAGTTATCGGGTTAACGGCCATGCGGAAGGACAGACGGATGACTGTGTATAAAAACTGGGCGTGGCATCAACCGATTGCGCCCATTTTCACAGAAAACAGTTAACGTCATAAAATCTATGCCCCTACCAAATTTCAAAAGGATTGGTTAATTTTTGTTCGACTTATGGCGTTAAAAGTATCCTAAACAAATTAAATTAAAAAGGGCGGAGCCACGCCCATTTTGAAATTTTCTTTTATTTTTGTATTTTGTTGCACCATATCATTACTGGAGTTGAATGTTGGCATAATTTACTTATATACTGTAAAGATATTAAATTTTTTGTTAAAATTTTACTTTAAAAAAAAATTTTTTTAAAAGTGGGCGTGGTCCTTCTCCGATTTTGCTAATTTTTATTAAGCGTACATATAGTAATAGGAGTAACGTTCCTGCCAAATTTCATCATGATATCTTCAACGATTGCAAAATTACAGCTTGCAAAATTTTAAATTACCTTCTTTTAAAAGTGGGCGGTGCCACGCCCATAGTCCAAAATTTTACTAATTTTCTATTCTGCGTCATAAGTTCAACTCATCTACCAAGCTTCGTCGTTTTATCTGTCTTTTGTCATGAATTATCGCACTTTTTCGGTTTTTCGAAATTTTCGATATCGAAAAAGTGGGCGTGGTTATAGTCCGATATCGTTCATTTTAAATAGCGATCTGAGATGAGTACTCAGGAACCCACGTACAAATTTCATCAAGATACCTCAAAATTTACTCAAGTTATCGTGTTAACGGACGGACGGACATGGCTCAATCAAATTTTTTTTCGATCCTGATTATTTTGATATATGGAAGTCTATATCTATCTCGATTCCTTTATATATGTACAACCAACCGTTATCCAATCAAACTTAATATACTCTGTGAGCTCTGCTCAACTGAGTATAATAAACATCAAACCTTGGACAGATCGCCAGACTTGAAGTGGCAAGACATTGATAAGCATACATCTCGCATTTTAGGGTGGCATGGGATTATCAAAGTGTAGAGGTTGAAGAGCAAACCGTATGAATTTGCGCTGAACTCTTTCAATTCTTAAAGAGTGTAAAGAGTATATCGGATTCCAAATGACTGAGGCATATTCTAACTTTGAACGTACTAAGGAATTGTACAAAATTTTTCTGGTATATGGATATTCGAAATCCTTCGCATATCGTCGTAAGAAAGCTAAGTTGGTATAAGCTTTTGGTATAAGAATGTTAACATGGTTAGCAAAGAAAAAATGAATCAAAAATTACACCATGGTCACGAAACTCATCAACTGAGGCAAGAGTTACGTTTGAGATCGAATATACGGACGAAAGCATATTCATTAACTTAGTAAACGTTATGTGACAGCATTTACTAATATTGAGTCACAGATTATTTTGTAAAGCTCAATCGTTAATAGCACTCAGATCTTAAACTAAATAATTAGAATATTTTAGGCAAGAGCCAACATCAACAAAAATTATGAATAAAATAGGACCAAGCGTGCTACATTGTGGTAAACTCGAAGTTGCTAGGACTTTGTAGGACTTAGTTTTCTCCATTTCAACAACAGATATCCTATTTTCTAGGTGAGACTTCAGCCACAACAGAAAACCTGAATGAAAGCCCACGTTTTCAAGTTTCCACAAAATTAATTTATACGAAACTTTGTCAAAATCCTTGGAAAAATCTGTATATATGGTGAAAACTTGACATCTATCCTTGAACGCCGAGGCACAAAACTGGAAAAAACCGCTAGATTTGTGACAGTCGAACGCTCTACAATAAAACCATGCTGACATGGATGGATTATTATATTGATAGACAACGATAACTTGTCCTTAACTATCTTTTCAAAAGTTTAAAACAGGTCGAAAATTTAGATATTGGCCTATAACTTTCTAATCATTTTTATTGCATGACTTGAAGATTGATGTGATGGACGCCAGCTTCCAGCGATCAATAAAGACTCCGGTCGATAACGAAGTATTGAAAATATAGCGCAATGGAACACAAACAGAAATATTACACTTTTTAAATAAATAACAGGACAATCCATCTATATAATTTTTCAGTGAGGACTGTAAGAAGGAGATACCCTTAATAATGTCCGTTTTGGATATAGACAGGGACCCAATGTCTAAAGGCTTTGGTGTATCAGAGGAATACCTGTTGTTAATACCATCCGCATCAACAACAAATGTGGATTTAAAGAAATCAGAAAAAAGGTTTGCTGAAACAGCCAGGCTCTCTGATCTAGTATCATTAAATTTCACTCGGGTTGGGATGTTAGCACAACCTTTCTTTGAACGAACATAGTTCCAAAAAGATTTAGGTTTTGTTTTTAACTCATCCTCAAATCGGGAAATGTATTTACTATACAAGAACTTGTGAAGAACACTGAACTGAGTCTTATAATATGTATACTGATCTTTAAAAGAGAGGTCGAAAGTCGCTTTATATAATTCATGGTACTTGTTTCTTTAATTTTTCAGTTTTTTCAACCTTGTAGTGTACCAGGGTAGTTTGTGAACTTTAACCGGTAGTAAAGCGAGATTCGTAGTGAAGATATCTGACAACACAAGCAGGAAGGCATCGAAGCATTCAGCAGAGTTTTTAGCAAAGAAAATAGAGTTCAATTCAGTTTCAAATATGAGTGAGTTAAGAGTATCATAATTTGCATCCTTAAAATTATAGGAGCGGTTATTATTTTTAATGTTGTTATTCGGCACTAGGTCGAAGAATTATATAGATAAAGATAATGGTACTTGATGCATATCAGACTTATAATTAGGAAACGTACATTCGGTGGAATGAGTAATTAGATTCTCATGAACAAAAATAAGGTCCAAGATAATATTTAACTGGTTAACGAAAGGGTTGATCTGAATTAAACTGAACTCATACTAGTTGGAGTTTTTGGCAAACTAGTATTCTTCTAGTATACAACTAGTTGGTTTGACTACAGGGTTGTAGAAGTAACCTTTAAATCGGTGGCAAATCTATAATGTTGTAACGAATTTACTGCAAATCCTCTTATTTGCAACCTTCTACTAATAAATAACTCCACTCTTCAATAATGCAAAATGGCCTTTATTAAAGTACTTCACAATAACACTTATATTTTGCTTACTAATAACTTGCTTAACTCAAACTGATTGTTAGATTAAATGAAACTAAATTCTCGCGCCTCCACTGTCGCGGCCTTTTATACTTTTTGATTTCTCGTTGCATACTTCTAGGCTTTTCCATTCCAGAACTTACTAGTTAGTTATCAGCTACAAAATCACCAGCCACACCTATGTTTATAGCTTCTCATATGCGCGTGAGTAATACTTGCACAAATTTTTTCCCTCCCTTGTGAGCACGTCAGATAAGATATATGCATGTGTTTGTGCGTTGCTTCTCCGCTGCGCGGACGTACATATGTGTAGACGCAATTATTGATTCGTTTATGCAGATACATAATGATTGATTTATGGATGTTCATGATATCACTGTTTAGCATCGGCTTAGAAATGACAGTACCCCTTAGTGTTGCTAATATTCGTAACAATATCGTTATAAGCCTGTCAGTGCAGCGATTATTACAACAGCAGTTATTCCCCATCCATGGGATTGGACCTTGCTGCATAAGAATATGAGAAACAATTTAACGTTTTGATGAACTTAAATTAAATGGTTTCAGCGACCCGTCAATCAGACTTCAAGGAATAAATTGAAAAGGGTTAGACAGTGCAGTAGTAAGGGTTTTTCTAGATAATGAGATAAAAATTTAGATTGACATCAAAACAGATGCAATGGCAACGCATTCCTCTTATGCAAAGATTGTATAGAACAGTATTGTAATTTGTAACATGTTGTCTTTCATACAATAAATATTCAAAATATCATAAGTAAATGTTTATGTTATTACTTAGTAAGCGCGCTAGCAACATTTTAGATTTTTCTCCATGTTTCATATAAAAATCCCATTTCCCCACTTGCGTTCCACATTTCATTTCCAATTGCGCATGCCTTCGCAATTCGGCAATTGGGGATATTTTGTCGAATTGCACATCCACACAAATTGTACAAAGAAAAAGAAATGCATTCAGAGATAACTTACAGTCCCTTAGGTGTAGAACTTGAGGAATGTCATTGTAGAAGCATTATCTTTATTCTTTATTATTTTTCGTGTTTAATTCGAAAACCGATAACAAAATTTTTATCTGTATTTGTAAGAGTATCATTGTACTTATCAGTCTTATGATAAGTGCACCAAAAAAAAGGAAAATAATATTTTTTTTTGTTGAGAATTGAATATAGGCTAGCTTAATTCATTGTAAAGCTCTTAAATTGCGATCGAATGAGAGAGGGAGATGATGTATGTATGCATTGTCAAAGACAGATTCGCATATAGCAGCGAACACGAAAATAGCAGCAGCAATTTTTATGATATTTCGTCATTGTAGCTCTCTTTTTTTGAATGGTTTTATTTAGCTCATGGCGAAACGATAGAAGGTGGCAGGATGGGACAGCTGATTATACATTTGTATACACAGTTGAGCAGAGCTCACAGAGTATATTAACTTTGATTGGATAACGGTTGGTTGTACAGGTATAAAGGAATCCAGATAGATATAGACTTCCATATATCAAAATCATCAGGATCGAAAAAAAATTTGATTGAGCTATGTCCGTCCGTACGTCCGTCCGTCTGTCCGCTAACACGATAACTTGAGTAAATTTTGAGGTATCTTGATGAAATTTGGTATGTAGGTATAGTGTTAACTACTTTGTATTCTTTACTTAAATTTTTAAAATAATTTTTATTGAGTTTTCGTGTTAACTTAAAATTTTTGAATAACTTCAAAAAAAGAAAATTCTAATTAGTTTTGAAAATATCTGAACTCAAAAATAAACAAAATATAAATTTTTAAAAATAAAATAAATATTTGGTTAACCACCAAAGTAGGTTCCTGAGCACTCATCTCATATCGCTATTTAAAATGAACAATATCGGATTATAACCACGCCCACTTTTTCGATATCGAAAATTTCGAAAAAGTGCGATAATTCATTACCAAAGACGGATAAAGCGATGAAACTTGGTAGGTGAGTTGAACTGATGACGCAGAATAGAAAATTAGTAAAATTTTGGACAATGGTCATGGCACCGCCCACTTTTAAAAGAACGTAATTTAAAATTTTTGCAAGCTGTAATTTGGCAGTCGTTGAGGATATCATGATGAAATTTGGCAGGAACGTTACTCCTATTACTATATGTATGCTTAATAAAAATTGCAAAATCGGAGAACGACCACGCCCACTTTAAAAAAAAAAATTTTTAAAGTCAAATTTTAACAAAAAATTTTATATCTTTACAGTATAAAAGTAAATTATGTCAACATTCAACTCCAGTAATTATATGGTGCAACAAAATGCAAAAATAAAAGAAAATTTCAAAATGGGCGTGGCTCCGCCCTTTTTCATTTAATTTGTCTAGGATACTTTTAATGCCATAAGTCGAACAAAGATTTACCAATCCTTGTGAAATTTGATAGGGGCTTAGATTCTAGGACAATAACTTATTTCTGTGAAAAAGGGCGAAATCGGTTGAAGCCACGGCCAGTTTTTATACACAGTCAACCGTCTGTCCTTCCGCTCGGCCGCTAACACGATAACTTGAGCAAAAATTAATATATCTACACTAAACTCAGTTCACGTACTTATCTGAACTATCCGACAATGACTACGCCCACTTTTTCGATATCGAAAATTACCAAAAACGAAAAAAATGCCATTATTCTATACCAGATACGAAAAAAGGGATGAAACATGGTATTTGGATTGGTTTATTGACGCAAAATATAACTTTAGAAAAAAACTTTGTAAACTGGTCCTGGTCCACCTATATGGCGATATCTCGAAAAGGCGTCCACCTATAGAACTAAGGCCTACGCCCTTTTAAAATACTCATTAACACCTTTCGTTTGATACCCATAATGTACAAACGCATTCTAGAGTTACCTTTGGTCCACCTTTATGCCGATATCGCGAAAAGGCGACCACCTATACAACTATCACCACTCCCTTTCAAAACTCTCATTAATACCTTTTATTTGATACCCATATCGTACAAACACATTCTAGAGTCACCCCTGGTCCACCTTTATGGCGCTATCTCGAAAAGGCGTCCACCTATAGAACTAAGCCCTACGCCATTTTAAAATACTCATTAACACCTTTCGTTTGATACCCATATTGTACAAACGCATTCTAGAATCACCCCTGGTCCACCTTTATGGCGATATCGCGAAAAAGCGTCTGCCTATAGAACTAAGCCCCACGCCCTTTTAAAATACTCATTAATCGATAACTCGCCGATAACACAGCTATAGCAAACTAATAAGTCATTGATAACAAACTCATCAGTAACACTTCGATAACAAATGTCTCCATTCCGTTTCGATTCCGTCTTCTGCTTTTGCTTCGGTCTCGACTTCTAATCTTTCTTTTCTTCTCCTCACTTTTTCCTTTTCGTCCCACTTCCAAGGGCTTCGTTTCGCTTACCCCCATACCTCATCAATTGCTTCTGGATTCCCCCATATCTAATTACCTACTTTTTCCTACGATATAGTTTCAGCAGTACTGGTATTATTTAACTAATTAAACTGTTATTGTAATATATAAGTACATAACAACATATATATAAGTAGGTTAACTAATTTGATGTTCTATCGTAATTTGACTTTTTTTGCTGTTTTATGTGTAAATATGGTTCTAATGCGAATACGTATGTAAGTATAAAGATTTCAGCAGATATTCCAGTTTTGAAGTTTGCTTAATCTTTGACTACAATACACATACTTACTATTTTGCTCAGCTACTCAATAAATTATTTCACGCAAATATTTCTCACAAGCATTAAACAATACAATGCAACACAAATGAGCTTTAAACATTTTCTGGAATTTAGCCAGATAAACTGAAAACTAAACCATAAAGAGTAAATATATTTCAAAACAAGTAAGGAAGGCTAAGGTCGGGTGTAACCGAACATTACACACTCAGCTGAGAGCTTTGGAGACAAAATAAGGGAAAATCACCATGTAGGAAAATGAACCTAGGGTAACCGTGGAATGTGTTTGTATGACATGGGTATCAAATGGAAGTATTAAAGAGTATTTTTAAAGGGAGTGGCCACAGTTCTATAGGTGGACGCTTTTTCGAGATATCGCCATAAAGGTGGACCAGGGGTGACTCTAGAATGTGTTTGTACGATATGGGTATCAAATTAAAGGTAAAGGGCTTTTGATTTCGCCCTGCAGAACTTTTTCATTTTATTCTACTTAATTGGAAGGTGTCACACTCATTTTTCAAAGTTTTTTTCTAATGTTATATTTTGCGTCAATAAACCCAGCCAATTAAAATGTTTCACCCTTTTTTCATATTTGGTATAGAATTATGGCATTTTTTTTTTTATTTTTCGTTATTTTCGATATCAAAGAAGTGGGCGTGGTTATACATAAAGTGTGTTTAGATAAATATGTGAACTAAGTTTAGTAAAGATATATCGACTTTTGCTGAAGTTATCGTGTTAAGGGCCGAGCGGAAGGGCGTGGCTTAGACCGATATTTCCCATTTTCACAAAAAACAGTTATCGTCATAGAGTCTATGCCCTCGCCAAATTTCACAAGGATTGGTTAATTTTTGTACGACTTATAGCATTAAAAGTATTCTAGACAAATTAAATGAAAAAGAGCGAAGCCACGCCCATTTTGAAATTTTCTGTTATTTTTGTATTTCTTTGCACCATATCATTACTGGAGTTGAATGTGGCCATAATTTACTTATATACTGTAAAGATATAAATTTTTTTGTTATAATTTGACTTAAAAAGTCTTTTTTTAAAAGGTGGCCGTGTTCGTCATCCGATTTTGCTAATTTTTATTTAGCACATATATAGGAATATTGCCAAATTTCATGATGATATCTTCAACGACTGCCAAATTACGGCTTGCAAAACTTCCAAATTATCTTCTTTCAAAAGTTGGCGGTCCCACGCCCATTGTTCAAAATTTTACTAGTTTTCTATTCTACGTCATAATTGCAACCCACCTACCAAGTTTCATCGCTTTATCCGTCTTCGGTAATGAATTATCGCACTTTTTGTGTTTTTCGAAACGTTCTATATCGAAAAGGTTGGCGTGGTTATAGTCCGATTTCGTTCGTTTTAAATAGCGATCTGAGTTAGTGCCCAGGAACCTACGTACGAA
Organism: Eurosta solidaginis; assembly: GCF_040869045.1. Taxonomy (NCBI): domain Eukaryota; kingdom Metazoa; phylum Arthropoda; class Insecta; order Diptera; family Tephritidae; genus Eurosta; species Eurosta solidaginis. The sequence continues at coordinate 263,412,105 of NC_090320.1, forward strand.
ATTTCATCAAGATACTTCAAAATTTACTCAAGTTATCGTGTTTACGGACAGACGGACGGACATGGCTAAATAAATTTCTTTTTTCGCCCAGATCATTTTGATATACAGAAGTCTATATCTATCTCCCTTAATTTATGCCGTTACGGATTACCGTTATGCGAACAAAGTTAATATACTCTGTGAGCTCTGCTGAGCTGAGTATAATTAGCCATAAAGGCTTACAGTTAACAAGGTGAAATCTTAATTGTTATGCACAAGCCACACACCTATAGGAATATACATATGTATGTATGTCTACACACTAAAAACAATTGCGTCCATCAACTGTCAGCTGAGTTTGCCATTTGACATAAGAGTTGCACCTTTTCATGCCATTCACGCGTTCAAATGCCATTTGGCAGCTTAAAAGTACAAACTAGTATATATGTATATCCCTAGTGTGGCAGAAAGCAAACCAGCAAAGCTCAGTAGCTAATGAAATGTGTCTTAAGTCAGAAGCCTTGACTTAGAGCATCACTACGTATACCACACATACATATGTACATACGCATACATTAGAAGGTGTACATATAAGTGTGTTTGTATATTCAAGTCTTAAAAGGAAAGACAATCAACTAGAAAATAACAACAATAAAACATATTCCCTCACAAGGTAGCAAGAAATGTGTGTAAAATTTCTTATCGTAAGTTGGCACTTGGATTTAGTTTTCATTCAGTTGCATGAACAACATACGTTCTTCCGTATGTATATACGTATAAGTTTCCAATACCAACAAGAACGTATTTTAGAAGTATTGGAGTAGCAATGTGTGCGTGAGTTTGAGGAACGTAGCTGTGATTTTGGAAAGGAGGGGAAGTAATTAAACTAGCAGCGGAGCTAGGGCTAAAACCAGAACATAATCTAGAACGGAAACGGGAGCAGAAACTGATAACGAAAATATAATTTGAGTTTCATCAGAAAGCTATACCGTACCCGGTACCGGAATCTTCAGGACCGATAGCGGAAACTACAGCTTAACCTAAGCTACTATCGGAACTGAAATGGAAACTTTGTCTAGTAACATGCGCTCATCCGAAACAAAACTTTAACCTAAACGGCAACCTTAACCGAAACTAAAATTTCAGTTCGAATACAAACAGGAACCGGGAAAGAAATTAAAACGACAGCCAACACCAAAAACATAATCGCAGCCACAAGTGAAAATAAAGCCACAACTGAAACTCGAATCGATACTGTAACCGTAATCAGGACCAAACTATAACCGACACTAGAACCGTAACCATAACCAAAGTAGAAGTTAAATAAGCCGAAACTAAGACCAAAAAAAAAAAAAAACGCAGCAATAACCAAACCTAAAACAGAGATCAACCACGTAAAAGAAACCAAAACCAAAACAAAACTGAAACGGCTAAGTGACAGAAACCAAAGCCAAAACAAAACCATAACCACAACCACAATAAAAACCAAAACCAAACCAAAATCGGAGCTGGGGCCAGAAATTAAATCCAAAACCAAAACTAAAACCAAAACCAAACCGAAAACCAAAACCAAAGCCAATTCCAAATCAAAAACCAAAACCGAAAACCAAAAGCAAAGTCAGAGCTGGACCAGAACTAGAATCGAAACTTTGTTTTTAATAGAACTGAAGAACGAAGTCAATACAAAAGCGAAGCCGTTAACGGAGCCTACCTTACTCATATCCTGCAAAAGACAACCCATTTCCTGAAAGTGCCATTAACCTTTGAGGAAGGTTTTTCCAATTAAACAACAACAAAAAGGTATTCGGAACCAAAGCCAAAATTTAAAGCAGAACAAATACAGATAATAAAATGCAAACGAGATATTGCAATCGGCAGGAAGGACGATCCTCAAACATTTCAAAAACTTCTTCGTTCTTCACAAAGATTTTGGGATGAAGGATACTTTCACAGTGTACTGAGATATGCCGCTCTAGAGACATTAGCCGAAATAGGAAATATTATATTTGGTCGTAGCTGTATTTTTCGATCCTCAGAAATTTCAAAACCTTTTTCGTTCTTCACAAAGATTTTGAGATGAAGGATACTTTCATAGTGTACTGATATAGGCTGCTCTAGAGACATTAGCCGAAGTAGGAAATATTATATTTGATCGTAAATGTATTTTTCGCTTGGTTGAGGTGGGATTAAGAAGCCCATTTTACGTTAGATTAGGATAATGTGATGAGGATGACGATTCTAACGCATTAAGAGAGGCATTTTTGCCAGTGTAAAATAGTGGTTTCCTGTTTATGCTGTGAACTTTACCACAAAGAAAATATCAAATTTCTTCATCTCAAAAGGATTCTGAAAATAATACTGTTCCAATAATGTGTAAAATATTACATGTAGTTCGCAGCACTACGGTGACCAATGATGAACCGTAGGAACGTAACCTTTTTGAATATTTGTTTAGGAATAAAACTAGTCCTTTGTCTTTCCAAAAAAGGTCACAAATGCCTTGGAACTTCAGAACTTTCTCAATGGCAACGTAGCAAGTTCAATTCCTAAACCCATTGTTCATTGATTTTTCTCAGGATAAAAGCCCAAGTAAACAAGGATTTCGACGCAAAAACGTTTTACAACAACAACAACAAGTCCTCATGTGACCGGCTATATATTCCAATACTCGTCTTCATTTTTATCAAAAATATTTGCATCTCCTCATTTTGTGACTTATTTGTCTCCAAGCCTTAGCGCTCTTTTTGCCCGCTTACTACGCCACTGCTGTGCTTTCGTGACAGCATGAAAAGATTTGTTGAAGACGGTGATAGTCAATTTATCTCATATGCAAATCTCAAGCAGACGTTGACACAAATCATTAGAAAATTTAGGAAATTTAATTGCATTTGTTGTAAAGCTTTGCATGTTTCTGACGTCAGCAAACTTGAGAATAATTTCTCGTTATAATTGAAATCTACTTTCGGTTTGTGGATAACTTGGCTCAGATGCTAAAAAAATATCCCTATCTAGACAAAAACCCAAAAAAAGTGTCTTTATAGGGCAGTTTAAATTTGTTGTCAAAATATTATCGGTTTATTATCGACGAGTTTTCATCGAGGTATAGACTAGTTACCGAGTCCCTATTGAAGAGCACAAAACATGATATCTATAACAAAGTCAGTGGGTTAATTTTTTTATCGACGATTTATTGGTTTCTTTTATCGAAAAGAAGATTTTTCATTGAAAATTTAAAAAAAATGTGTTCAAAACTGTATCGATTTGTAATCAAAATATTATTGCTTAGTTTTCGAAAAGTTATAGAAAAATGATCGACTTACTAAAGAACAAATTTCGTTTTCTTATCGAACAATTGTCGTTTTGTTATCAAAAAGTTATCGGTTTGATATCGACAATTTATTGAATATATATCGATTATCAAAATGTAATATATTTGTTTGTTTTTAATGGTGTGTTCAATTTATACTTATTATTAAGAATTCATGAGCTTAACACCGGCCTATAATAATTGAATATTCAATTATTATGTTTTTCTAAGAGAAACTGAAAAGAAAGGAAGAAACACTTACTGGCATATTGCGATAGTACCATTTCGAAAATCGCCACAAATTCATCGTCAGGCAATTTCGTAATATTATCACATGTATATTGTTTAAAAAAATGTCTAGATTAATAATCAGAGCATTAGCAATATTTTATGGGTGCATTATCGACTCGATATAAAATATTTTCAAAATGATCATATGTATTTAATTAGCGAGCTTTGCTCATATTGCTTTATACAATGGTTTTTGTAATTGATATTAGAGAAAAATTGTAAGTTTACAAACGGCGATGGTTACTAGGACATGTTTCTGAATTTCACTTCTTCATCAGCTAGCTTTTCGGGAGCTGAGCGTTGAACTCGAGTCTCCAACATTCATATAAGTGCAAGCCTTTTTTAGCTGCTACGCCATATGAATGTTCCGTTGTTCGCTGTACAATTGGTCTCCAAGAGTTGCCTTTTTTGTTTATATTCCTTTCGATCACCATGTAGGCACATACACTCTGTATGTAGTTTATTCCTAATGGTGTGGATATGATTTTTAGGCGTGCTTTTGAAAGCTTAGTAACATTTGTTCGGATATTTACAGTATTTGTTTTTAATACTTCCGCTGTTACTATTATATCAATATGATCATATGTATTTAATTAGTGAGCTTTGCTCATATTGCTTTATACAATGGTTTTTGTAATTGATATTAGAGAAAAATTGTAAGTTTACAAACGGCGATGGTTACTAGGACATGTTTCTGAATTTCACTTCTTCATCAGCTAGCTTTTCGGGAGCTGAGCGTTGAACTCGAGTCTCCAACATTCATATAAGTGCAAGCCTTTTTTAGCTGCTATGCCATATGAATGTTCCGTTGTTCGCTGTACAATTGGTCTCCAAGAGTTGCCTTTTTTGTTTAAATTCCTTTTGATCACCATGTAGGCACATACACTCTGTATGTAGTTTATTCCTAATGGTGTGGATATGATTTTTAGGCGTGCTTTTGAAAGCTTAGTAACATTCCGCTGCTACTATTATATCAATATGATCATATGTATTTAATTAGCGAGCTTTGCTCATATTGCTTTATACAATGGTTTTTGTAATTGATATTAGAGAAAAATTGTAAGTTTACAAACGGCGATGGTTACTAGGACATGTTTCTGAATTTCACTTCTTCATCAGCTAGCTTTTCGGGAGCTGAGCGTTGAACTCGAGTCTCCAACATTCATATAAGTGCAAGCCTTTTTTAGCTGCTACGCCATATGAATGTTCCGTTGTTCGCTGTACAATTGGTCTCCAAGAGTTGCCTTTTTTGTTTATATTCCTTTTGATCACCATGTAGGCACATACACTCTGTATGTAGTTTATTCCTAATGGTGTGGATATGATTTTTAGGCGTGCTTTTGAAAGCTTAGTAACATTTGTTCGGATATTTACAGTATTTGTTTTTAATACTTCCACTGTTACTATTATATCAATATGATCATATGTATTTAATTAGCTAGCTTTGCTCATATTGCTTTATACAATGGTTTTTGTAATTGATATTAGAGAAAAATTGTAAGTTTACAAACGGCGATGGTTACTAGGACATGTTTCTGAATTTCACTTCTTCATCAGCTAGCTTTTCGGGAGCTGAGCGTTGAACTCGAGTCTCTAACATTCATATAAGTGCAAGCCTTTTTTAGCTGCTACGCCATATGAATGTTCCGTTGTTCGCTGTACAATTGGTCTCCAAGAGTTGCCTTTTTTGTTTATATTCCTTTTGATCACCATGTAGGCACATACACTCTGTATGTAGTTTATTCCTAATGGTGTGGATATGATTTTTAGGCGTGCTTTTGAAAGCTTAGTAACATTTGTTCGGATATTTACAGTATTTGTTTTTAATACTTCCGCTGTTACTATTATATCAATATGATCATATGTATTTAATTAGCGAGCTTTGCTCATATTGCTTTATACAATGGTTTTTGTAATTGATATTAGAGAAAAATTGTAAGTTTACAAACGGCGATGGTTACTAGGACATGTTTCTGAATTTCACTTCTTCATCAGCTAGCTTTTCGGGAGCTGAGCGTTGAACTCGAGTCTCCAACATTCATATAAGTGCAAGCCTTTTTTAGCTGCTACGCCATATGAATGTTCCGTTGTTCGCTGTACAATTGGTCTCCAAGAGTTGCCTTTTTTGTTTATATTCCTTTTGATCACCATGTAGGCACATACACTCTGTATGTAGTTTATTCCTAATGGTGTGGATATGATTTTTAGGCGTGCTTTTGAAAGCTTAGTAACATTTGTTCGGATATTTACAGTATTTGTTTTTAATACTTCCGCTGTTACTATTATATCAATATGATCATATGTATTTAATTAGCGAGCTTTGCTCATATTGCTTTATACAATGGTTTTTGTAATTGATATTAGAGAAAAGTTGTAAGTTTACAAACGGCGATGGTTACTAGGACATGTTTCTGAATTTCACTTCTTCATCAGCTAGCTTTTCGGGAGCTGAGCGATGAACTCGAGTCTCCAACATTCATATAAGTGCAAGCCTTTTTTAGCTGCTACGCCATATGAATGTTCCGTTGTTCGCTGTACAATTGGTCTCCAAGAGTTGCCTTTTTTGTTTATATTCCTTTTGATCACCATGTAGGCACATACACTCTGTATGTAGTTTATTCCTAATGGTGTGGATATGATTTTTAGGCGTGCTTTTGAAAGCTTAGTAACATTTGTTCGGATATTTACAGTATTTGTTTTTAATACTTCCGCTGTTACTATTATATCAATATGATCATATGTATTTAATTAGCGAGCTTTGCTCATATTGCTTTATACAATGGTTTTTGTAATTGATATTAGAGAAAAATTGTAAGCTTGCACTTATATGAATGTTGGAGACTCGAGTTCAACGCTCAGCTCCCGAAAAGCTAGCTGATGAAGAAGTGAAATTCAGAAACATGTCCTAGTAACCATCGCCATTTGTAAACTTACAATTTTTCTCTAATATCAATTACAAAAACCATATTTTCAAAATTATATCGAGTTGTAATCAAAAGGTTATTGCTTTGTTTTCGAAAAGCTATCGAAAAATGGTCGATTTATTATCGGTCAAATTTTATTTACTTATCGAAAAATTTTCCATATGTTATCAAAAGTTGTCGATTTGATATCGAAAATTTATCGAATATTTATCGATTATCAAAAAGATATCTGTTTGATTTTAAAAAGTTATAGATTCAGAATCAGAGCGTCAGGAATATTTTATCGGTTCATTATCGAATCGATGCTGCAATATAAAATCAATGATACATCTCAAACCCGTCGTTAGCACGCCGATGACAAAGCCGATAATAAAACCGATGACAAACGGATACCGCGAGAACAAAACAATAGCTTATCGGTATGGATTGTTACCGATAGAAACCAACGAAGCTCTTCTTAAATAGCTAGAAGTTATTTGTTTCTATGATATAATTATCGGGGATTGCCCGTATTGCTTTTTTTTTTTTAAATGTATGAAAACGGCCACCGTGGTGTGATGGTAGCGTGCTCCGCCTACCACAACGTATGCGCTGGGTTCACACCCCGGGCAAAGCAACATCAAAATTTTAGAAATAAGGTTTTTCAATTAAAAGAAAATTTTTCTAAGCGGGGTCGCCCCTCGGCAGTGTTTGGCAAGCGCTCCGGGTGTATTTCTGCCATGAAAAGCTCTCAGTGAAAACTCATCTGCCTTGCAGATGCCGTTCGGAGTCGGCATTAAGCATGTAGGTCCCGTCCGGCCAATTTCTAGGGAAAATCAAGAGGAGCACGACGCAAATTGGAAGAGAAGCTCGGCCTTAGATCTCTTCGGAGGTTATCGCGCCTTACATTTATTTTTTTTTTTTTTTTATGAAAACATTTATTTGAAGCAATTTTTTAATTTTATAATTTATTTAATAATTTGGGAAAAATTCAAACAACGTGACATCAGGACGGACAAGGCGACAGCTGTTTCGATTATACCTTGTAAATCTCTTCAAAGCCTTTTCTCCCGGGAGTGGGAGTCGAACCCGCACTCCTACGATAGTTGAAATGGTTATAAACGTATTTCGTTGTAGTTCTATAAATAGAACAAAAACAGCAACAAAACCAAAGTTTCCTTGAAAACCGCCGTACCAAGCATAGCTTTAACACATAATTTCATACGAAGTATGCAATGTGTAAAAGATTAAAATATGCAAAAAGTAGGCAATTGGGAAAAACTTTACAACAACTAAGGCATGACGTAGCTGAATGCGTTTATAACCATCTCAACTATCGTAGGAGTGCGGGTTCGACTGCCACTCCCGGGAGAAAAGGCTTTGAAGAGATTTACAAGGTATAATCGAAACAGCTGTCGCCTTGTCCGTCCGGATGTCACGTTGTTTGAATTTTTCCCAAATTATTAAATAAGTTATTTGTTTCTGGAAAAGTTACCTTTGGTCTGGTTTAACTGCTGCCCTTGAGCGAGCTCTAGTTAATTTAAAAACATTTGATTCAGAGGAATTCAACATACTAATGTAAATGTTAAAACCACCACTATAAAATATTTTCAGTTTTTTTTTTTTTTTTTTTTTTTTAATTTTGTTTAACAAAAACGCAGGTTTATCAAACAAATTCCATCAACTATTCATCTATGTAAATATATTACATTTTAAATTAAAAGGGAGTACAATTTATTGTATTCGAATGGAAAATATTCACCATTTCCAAGGAAATGAACATTGTTTTCGAACAAAATTTACTTTTCTTTATTGGTTTTTATTTTTTATTTTCTGCTTTATTGGTTTCCTCATTTTTTATTCGCTGCTATTTTTGTGCGATGTTTTCAAACAGCAATGCTGGCTCTCTAAATACTCCTGTTCATGCTTTAGAAACTATCTTCTATTACACAAGGGTCATTCCAACCCAAATCGCCTTCTAATGGGTAACCTTACCAAAAAAGATCACATCATAAAAGCGTTTTCTTTGCTGTAAAAAATGCTACCATCATGTTGCACTTTTGAATTCTATCTTTTGAACTAGATTACCTGGGACTCTGCAAAACAGCTGAATTTGTAGATAATAATACCCTTTTTGCTATTCAGTGGGAAATATTTTGTAAAATTGAAATAAGAAGTATTAAAAGAGCTCAGCAGAACCAACTGTCACGCCTATTAAAAATGCATCCCTACATGTACAACACTGGCAACAAAACTCTACCGGCGTCACTAGTAAACGAATATCTCTGAAGAGCAGTACAGACGAGTACGAGAGTTGCGGTTTAATATAAAATATCGAATATTAATTCATAACTCTGTATTCACAATACCTTTTCTACAAAAATTTTAACTAATTATAATATCTGCTAATTGACATTAACATTTGAATGCTTTTAATAGGAAACGGACATCCTGATACGTAAATAAAATATCGTGTATATATGTACATGTGTGTCGACATTCGGAATATAACCGATAAACAAAGCAACATTATTTTCAGAAAAGTAAACACCATGAGTCTTATTTCAAAATGAAAGCAATCAAAACCTTTATTTATCCTCAAAATCCCAGTAAGATGCCAACGCTAGAGTTGAGTGTCATTTTAATTTTATTTTTAAAAAGGGTTTATGTTTTGTAACTGGGGTGAGGACGGCACCTACGTTACTGCAGCAACTTTAGAGATTTGTGACCTTAAGTCTGTCTTTAGTGACCTTCTAGATAACGGGCTTGATATGCTCTTGGAGCATTTTTACTTGACAAAGTTACATCGCAACAAAATCACGTTTAGCGATCCCACACGTACGAAGTTTGGTGTGGTTGTAATCTGCAAGAACTAATAACAGGATACCCTCTATGGGAACAGGGCTCCATAATTGCTCCGTAGACTCAAAAACAGTCCCAATTTGGAACCGACGGGTAGCTTCGCTCTGACCACCAATGTTAGGCATTATTCGCATAAGTGCTCAATTAACTTTGGTTATTTTCTCTCCCACCGCTCTGAAGTGCTCTTTGATAGTTAACTTAGAGTCAACGTGGACACCTAAGTATTTTAGAGAATCCTTTGAATGAATCTCTTTGATGGTCCCCAACAGTTAAGACTAACTCGTTCGCCGACTGTTTGGAGCAAGGCTACAAAAATCTGCTGTGATCTAATGGACAAGTTTAAACTATTTTTTCAATACATTTTCCCACAGTTAACTCAGCTTTTAAGAGGAAAACATTATTGGATATCTGTGATATTCTTTGAACTCATAGCTTCTTGTTGGCGTATCTGCGACAAGGCCAAATTAAGTAAATTACCGCTGAACTGAGAATTGTGGATCTGGCCTACTGGATAAGCTCCCGTGTGAACGTGGAATGTGCAAAGAGTTCGCGATAGTCTTCTCAGGGTGGCCTGCTTCATGGTAGAACGTAAAAGATATGATAGAAGTTGGGCGATGAGCGTTGTGCAATAAAAACTGTTTCACTTCCAATGATTGCTGGCTCACGATAATGACAACTATCCTACTTAGGGAAAGCCAACTAGTATGAGGCCATTACCTAAGTTAAATTCTAAAGTCTCCGGAACAGTTGAAAGGCCTGAATATGGGTTATGCTCCCATGGCATGGGCTAAAATGAAACTCAAATTTTTCCCAAAAATGGAAGAAGCTTTCCCTCAAGAGGACAGAGTTTGTGCTGGATCTCCTTCATGACATGTCCTTCCAGCGTCATTAGATGGATACTTAGTTACATTGGAAGCCCAAACGACTCTGGTGTAATGTATTAGCACATTGTTAAGCTGCAAAATAATAACATCGAACTTTATTAAGTGATGACTAATAGGGAGATGAAAAGGCTACATCACAGCAGACTTTTACTTTGACCACTACATTAACTTTATGGTAAATCAGAAATCAAGAACTCGTTGAAAAGGTAGTGAGAATTAAGTACTCGTGAAATTGGATATGTAAACATACAGAGATCGTAGGGACATTAGTATTTTTAAGTTAACTAGAGTCGGCCGAGGGGTTGAAGCTAAACCACAACAGAGGTAACTTTACAAAAATAGTTTTAGAATTTTTGAGAAGAGCTTCTTCGTTTTCTTTTCGGTAATATCCAATACCAACAAAGTATTTCATAAGAAATCGATAAATTTTCGATAGAAAATCATAACATGTCAATATAATATCCATATTTTTTAGAAAACAAGGCGATAACTCTTTTTAATAAATCGAAAGCTTTTTAAAACAAACCGATAGCATGAAACAGTTGGTACTACTTCGACAGCGAATCGATAACAAACGGAAAAATATTTGATAACAAATCTATATTTTTTTTTAATATAGTAGATAATTCTCGATAGTTGTATACCATTTTCATAACATACCGACAACTTTTCGATAATATATCGATAATGAACGGATAACGTTTTACTAATATTGTAATGAATGTTAGCAGCACTGAGCGATGCTATCGTCTCTAAGCCGATGCTAAGCAGTGACGTGAAATCACATCCATAGATCAATCATTATGTATCTACATAAACGAAACAATAATTGCGTCTACACATATGTACCATGTACGTACACGCAGCAGAGAAGAGATACTCCTATAAGTATGTAATGAGAAAAACTATAAAATTGTGCAATTGTAGTTACAGCTGAGAAGTTTGAGAGCTGCTGAACTAGTAGATTCTGGAAGCGCCTAGAAGATGCGAAGGTTGAAATCAAAGAGTATAAAAGGCGGCAATTATAGAGGCGCTGGAAATCAGTTTGATTTGAGGTTTCGATTAAGACGATATCTAGCGAGAAATAGCAGTATTATTTTGAAAGTCAGTTTCATTTGAGCTATCAATCAGTTTGGTTATTAAGCCAGCTAGTTGCAAAGTATAAGTGTTATTGTGAAGTAGTTTAATAAAGACCATTTTTCCATTATTCAATATTGGAGTTATTTATTCAACAGTTTAGTGATTCGAACTTAGCAGAAGGGCAAATAAGAGGATTTGCAGTAAAATCGTTACAACTGGTGTCAGAAGAGGAATTGTTGAATAAATTCCGAAGACTTCGAATACAACTTGGACATGGCAAAGTTAGGTGAATTGAAGATGCCGCAACTGAAGAAGGAGTTGGAGAGCCGTGGATTGAATACAACCGGCATTAAACTCGAACTTCAGGCACGACTACGAGAGGCAATGGAATTAGAAGGAATTGACGTGGAAGAGTATGTCTTTCATCTTGATGGCGATGAGACAACAAAATTGGAGGAGAAAAATGAAACACCGCAGACAATGGCGAACACAGACTTGACCATGATATTGGCTGCAATATCGGCACAGATGTCCGAAATGTCATCACAAATATCCACCAGCATGTCATCACAACTGGAAGAACAAAAGACAAATATAACATCCCAACTGGGATCACGTATAGCATCCCAACTGGAGTCACAGGAGACACGTATTACATCCAAGATGGAAACTCAACTGGCAGAACAGAAGACATATATGGTATCCCAAATGGAATCACAGGAGACACGTATATCCGAAATGTCGTCACAAGTAACATGCAGGATTGAAACACAGGAGGCACGTATATCCGAAATGACGTCACAAATAGCATCCAGGATTGAAGCACAGGAGGCACGTAAATCCGAAATGTCGGAACAAATTTCACCACAGGTATCATCGCCGATCTCTGTACAACTAGAAGCCCGTATGGACGAAAAAATAATGCAGTTTGAGAACAAAATCGAGGCTGAGGTAGATGCTTTAAAAGGTCGTATACAGGAGCTGCACCTAAATCGCCCAGTTATTTCAGCAAGCAATACGAAGGTAAAAACACCATCCTTTGACGGTTCTGTTCCTTTCCAGGTCTTTAAGCTACAGTTTGAGAAGACCGCAGCAGTTAACAACTGGAATGTGGAAGATAAAGTTTCCGCACTCTTCGTAGCATTGAAAGGACCAGCTGCCGAAATCTTGCAGACCATTCCAGAGTACGAACGGAACAGTTGTGACGCATTGATGGCTGCTGTAGAACGGCGATAAGAAAGCGAACACAGGAAACAGATATTCCAAATTGAGTTGCAAAACCGCTACCAAAAAGCAAATGAGACATTGCAGGAGTTTGCTTCAGATATTGAAAGATTGGCTCATCTTGCAAATGCGGACGCACCCGTGGAATACACTGAAAGGGTAAAAATCCAGAGTTTCATAAATGGCATACGGGATGTCGAAACAACGCGAGCTACATACCCAAAGCCAACATTCGCAGAAACGGTTCACAAGATCTGATTCAGGAAACAGCGTCGGTTCTGTGTAAGCCAGTTTTCAAAGCACGCCGTGTGGAAGTAGAAAGGCCAGAGTGGGTAGACGCAATATTGGAGGCGCTGAAAGGATTGCAAAAGCGGAGTGAAAGAGTTATCAAATGCGAGAAGCCCGGTCACATTGCACGTCATTGCGATCTTGGTCCTAATAGTTCCAACAATGTGGGTGGCCGTAAACGCAAAGCCGGAGGAGATGAGCAAGAGCGAGTAAGATGTAGAGATCGATAACTAGATCCAGCTATTGAATGCCCTGTGATACCTGTGTTGCAAATTGGTAGAAAATCGAGAAGTCTTACCGTCAGAGGAATGTGGATGGTAAAGAACGTGTACTGACTGTAAATACGGGCGCATCTCATTCCTTGATTTGATCTGATTTGGTCAACAGGAGAGTAAACTCATTACCTGGAGCAAGGTTGCCTACGGTCACTGGCGAGTATAACCAAGTCCGGGGAGAAGTGATCTGTGAAGTCTTAATTGGGAAGGTCATGGTTTTACACAAATTCGTTGTGGCGGAGATTGTTGATGAAGTTATATTGGGAGTGGATTTATTGGTTGACCATGACATCAAGATCGATATGCAGAGAAGGGTGATGCGTTATAAGAACCAGGATATACCACTTAACTTCAGTTTGCAGAAAGGGTTCAGTAGTAACCGAGTACTGATGGAAAAGACTCGACAGAGACCATGAAAGTCAAGGAAAGTAGAGCAGGCAAAGGTTGATAGATCGAATGGGCCAAATAAAGCGAAATCAAAAGTACCTGCTAGAGAAACACTGGTATTGACAAAACCTGATGGACGCAATAAAATGACTAAAATAATTTTCCAGAAAGAATGCAGGGATGGTTTCAAGCCAGCGCGCACTTCTGTTGGGAAACGTCGGAACGATACTGAGTATGTGAAACCAATCCGTCAAGAACAAGCTCTACAAAGTAGTTCTTCATTGGCCAAGCAACAGTAAAAGTAGTAAGATGAAACGCAGGTACAATGAGAACGGAAGGTTTCTTGGAGGGAGATTTGGTACTGTTATACAACCCTCACCGGCGGAAAGGTGTTCCATCCAAGATTCGGTGCAGTTGGGAAGCCCCGTACAAAGTTGTGAAGAAGATCAGTGATACCATATATCGCATACATACCACTGGGAAACCACGGATTAGAAGAGTGGTTCATTTGGAAAGGCTGGCAGCGTATAGATCGAGAGATTTGTCTGATCGGGACGATGTACCATGTACGTATACGAGCAGCGGAGAGTCAATGCACAAGCGCATGCATATATCTGAGATACTCCTATAAGTATGCAATGAGAAAAACTATAAAATTGTGCAATTGTAGTTACAGCTGAGAAGTTTGAGAGCTGCTGGACTAGTAGATTCTGGAAGCGCCTAGAAGATGTGAAGGTTGAAATCAAAGAGTATAAAAGGCGCCAATTGTAGAGGCGCTGGAATTCAGATTGATTTGAGGTTTCGATTAAGACGATATCTAGCGAGCAATAGCAGTATTATTTTGAAAGTCAGTTTCATTTGAGCTTTCAATCAGTTTGGTTATTAAGCCAGCTTGTTGCAAAGTATAAGTGTTATTGTGAAGTACTTTAATAAAGGTCATTTTTCCATTATTCAATATTGGAGTTATTTATTCAACAGTTTAGTGATTCGAACTTAGCAGAAGGGCAAATAAGAGGATTTGCAGTAAAATCGTTACAATATGTAACTTTTTAAAACAATTCGATTACTTTCCAATACCATATCTATATTTTTTCGAAAAATAATCGATAACTTTCGAGGAAATTGCGATAACTTTTGGACAAATAATCGATAGCTTACCTATAACTCATCGATAAACAACTAAAAAAAATTTGTAACTCACTGGTAATCTTCGTTACTCATAGACAGTTTTTAACACTTCGACAGAAAATTTCCAATTCATCTATATCTCGCCGATAAATAAACTATAATAAAAAGATAGCACGCCAGCAAGAAATGGTTCACACGCCTATAACCCATGGAAGGTTTCGGGGAGTATTATCGATGTTGGTGGTCCTTTTCTTTTGATTTTTAACTTGATTTAGATCTTTAGATCTTTGTATCGACAGAGCCTCGGCTGCTAAAGAAATAGGATTTGCCACGTATAGGTGAGGTCGACGATTGTGTTGGAGAAGCTGTAAATTGTGCTGGCAGTCCCTTGAAAGGGTTGCGCTACACATCCACTTAAATAATTTGAGTATTTTAATCGCCCCTTACAACAGGCATAACTGCCGCGCGTATATTATGGGCGCCCTAACCCGTTGGATGTGGCATATCTTTTTCAACGACAATGCTCACGCTTACATCTTCAGCTTACATTCTGAATTTCCACATACCATTAGCAAAAAGTTTACACATCTCAAACATTCTTATAAATGAGCTACTTGAGATGAAACTACCCACATATAAGTGCATACAAAGAGATTTTCACACATAACCCATTCACTATGCGCTTACAGAAAAAAATTATTTTACTGATTACTAACAAACGCATACACATGTAAAAATGCATATGTAGGTATGTGTAGATACGCGCAAACGAACTGTACTTTGATACCTGCTATTTGGCGATGCCACATTTTCGTTTCATTGAATTTCAAATGTGCAACGTCAGTTGATGCCACGCCACAACGTACAACCTAACTACGTGCGCCAAAAGTATGTGTGTATGTGCGTGCTTTTGAATAGGAAAGTTTCGGTGCTGGTGAAAGTGATGATGGTAGCAACATTCAAGCCTACCGCATGCGGTTGCGACAAGCAGCATCATCAGCGGCGTCACAGTGCACAGTGTTTCGACTGTATGGAGTTAGGTGGAAAAAAGTCAAAACCATTATAGTTGTGTTCCTATATTAACTTAACCACTGAAATTGGATTATATAGAAGCCCTATCTTCTAATACTAAAAATGTGAGTGTGTGTGTGTCTACATATGCATTAGGGTGTTTCAAAAAAATTGTTTTCCCAACTCTTACCCTTTTAAATCCCTTTTATTGTAAAGATAATTATACTTTGTCTAAGATTTGCTCAACAGTCGTTTATTTAATAAAAAATACAACTACAACATACTTCTATATAAAGTTATCATTCACTTATGTATTTACTGTAAATAAATATTTCAAAACAAGCAATCGTCATTGACTTTTTTACACAGATATCACCTTTAATATTTAACACACAGTTGTGTTCAAAAAAATTGTAGCGAAATTTTTTTTATTTAAGAATTCATGAGCTTAACACCGGCTTATAATAATTGAAATTTCAATTATTATGTTTTCTAAGAGAAACTGAAAAGAAAGAAACATTTACTGGCATATTGCGATGGAACCATTTCGAAAGCCGCCAACGTAATCATCATCAGGCAATTTTGTAATATTATCAAAGGTTTTCGAAATGGTTCCATAGCAATATGCCAATAAATGTTTCTTTCTTTTCAGTTTCTCTTAGAAACATAATAATTGAAATTTTTTTTATTCTACTTTTTTTTTATTTAAATAATTTTTGTTCGAAATATAGTGAAATCGCAAATAGAAAACACATAATAAAAACTTTTAAAGTTCTAGAAACTTAATCGAGCATCAAAAAGATGTCATCAAAATTTTCAACTTTTTTCGGAGTTTTTAGAAAATTTTCGAAAATGCAGTTTTTGGATGAGGTATCCAATTTTAGATAAAGAAAGTGTAAGTCTCAAAACCATACAAATTACTCTTGGTGTTTTAGGTATTTTTTGGCTGAGGGTGTTGCTCATTTTGTCCCATGTAAAAATATGTTATGTTCATGCGCTATAGGACGATGGAAAGACATCGTCATCTACACTCAGACCTGCATTTCTCAATAATTTATAGCTATTGGTAGTTAGTTTAGCGTCAAGGTAGAGGCCTATCGCTTCATCACCAGAGAGACACATTTGTTTTGAAGCATTTACCTGCGCATTTTTCATATATTTAGCATTGTCTAAGTCATCGCTTTGGACTTCAATAATGCTAGCAGCATCTTTTTTCCTTCCGAGCCTAAGAGCGTGCTCGGAAGCGAACAAAATTTCCTCCAAAGTGTAATTGTTAAGTATAAATTCTACTCTTTTTGTTTTAGTTGTCTGGCCACAGTCTTGGAAGTCCTTTGAGGGTCGACCGAATTCTTGTTCTTTTGTAAAGGTTTCTTCAGCAGCATACGAAGGAGCATCTGTTTCCTCCAATAGAAAAACTATATCCTCACCATTCAACCATTGCTCATACTTAGAATAGAACCGCTCAATCCGTTTACAAGCGAAATTCCACTTCTGATCAATTTTCAACATCAACAATTTTATGTTTCATTTTAGTTCCTCTTTCGCAATATCAGATATACAAAGATTAATCTTTGTAAGTACGTTACTATATATTTTTTTTAGTCTTTCATTTTTAGGGTAGCTTTGCCACAATTGGAAAAATTCTTTTCGTGAAATTATATAAGATGAAACTGAAAATCGAAAAATAAAAAAAAAAAAAAAAAAAAATTACACATTTTGCAAATCCGTGCGCTGCAATCGACTTATGTAAGCAGAAACAAGATAAAATTATCTACAATATGAATCTACTTTTATTGAGTTATTAAGGGGTACTCACTTTTTTTTGCTACTAATCTAAAAAATTTACAATTCCTTGTTGTTTAAAAAAAAAAAACACCAAAATCCAAAATTAATGATAAATATTTTACCAGGATTATCCGTACTGAATATATATCGTTTAAAAAATTACGGTTTATATTAAATTTATTACCGCTAAACGCACTTAAACCGATTAATCAATATCACCCGGGTTTCACAAGTTTCCATACAATGGCACCGTTTGCCGAAGATTGGTGGCAGCTAATTACCCGAAATTTTGCGCACACGACTTTTAGTAATTGCCCTTTAACATTAACACATTTTCGAGTTTATCTGTCACTATGACTTCTTTACACCTGCCGCCTTATGTATTTATGTATTTATTTATTTGAGTCTTTGAATTTATAGATTCTTACAGACTATATTATGCAAATTTTTACATTAACTTAATCCTAAGAAAAATAAGATCTTAGATTGTTAATTAAGGCAGCGTAAGGAAAAGTATAGTCAGCACCTGAGGAGTTAAAAAACATATTCAGATCAGCACAAGCCCTAGAAATGTGAGCATTTATACCATAAATAGTTCTAGAAAACCCAATTTTTAAGGGTTCAAACTGTCGGAGGTTTCTGCATGGTACATTAAACTGAATTTTATCAAGAAGTGATGGACAATCAACGGTCCCTGAAATTATGCCAATGACAAATGAGCAAGATAGAATGGATCGTCTATTTGCAAGCGTGTTTAGATCAACTAAAAAGCATCGAGATTCATATGAAGGCATTGGCTCAGGGAAGTTTAAAGATCGAAGAGCAAATCGTAAAAAAACTTTCTGAACACGCTCAAGCCGATTAGAGATGCCAATTTGGTAGGGTCTCCATATGACAGGCGCATACTCCAACTTCGACCTGACAAAGGCACAATATAGTGACTTCATAGTGTAGGGACTGGTGAATGCGGAACAATTACGTCGTATGAACGCAAACATTGCGTAAGATCGAGTTATGACATAGTTTACATGCGTAGAGAAATTAAATTTAGTGTCAAAATGCACCCCTAGGTCTTTGATTTCTTCAACAGATTGCAATGTATAGCCAGCGATACTATAGCAATTACGAAGGGTATTAACTGATGTTGAAAAAGTCACATGAAAGCATTTTTTAATGTTTAAAGATAAACGATTTAAACTACACCAGTTTTCGACATTATTAAGGTCTGATGGCAGACGTTCAGAGTCACCATAACTATTTATAACAGCAAACACTTTTAGATCGTCCGCATACACCAGATATTCCGCAAACGAGAAGCATGAGCCAGTGTCGTTTATAAAAAGTATAAACAAGAGAGGTCCTAGAATGCTACCTTGTGGGACTCCTGAGGATGCAATGAAGGGACGGCATGTGGTATTATCAACATCTACGACACAGCGCCTGTTGGGTAAGTAAGACTTAATCCACATCAAAAAAGTAGAGTGAAAACCCAAAGCAGCCAGCTCCATTAGTAGTATCTGTATTCTGTGAGAAACTTTGTCGAATGCCTTCGAGAAGTCCGTATAAATTGTATCAACTTGAAATCTATTCTGAAAAGCAGAAATTCAGTATTCAATTAACACTGTTAGGTTGCTTACAGTTGAGCGATTTGGTACGAAACCGTGTTGGTTGATAGTGATTAAACTTTTAACCGCAAAATACAAATTGTCATTGCAAATAATTTCAAAAAGTTTGGACACCGAAGATAGCTTCGAAATCGGTCTATAATTGCGAATATCATTTTTATTGCCGCTCTTAAATATATATGAAACCGTTGTCAATTTCCAGTCATCCACAAAAAGACCAGCGGCCAGAGAATTGTTGAAAATGATTGTGAGTGGCATTGCCAAACACAGCCAGCTTTTTAGCAAAATGACCGAGAGGCCATCAGAGTCAGTCTTAGTTGAGGGCTTAAGTTTCTTTATGCCGTTTATAACATCCGAAACGGATACACGCAGAGACCCGAAGTTAATAGAAAAATCCTTCGTGGAAGGAAAACTTGAATCAGAGAGCAAATCGGATTCAAGGTTGGAGCAAAAAAAAAACGCAAATAAATTAGCGGAATCTACAGCACTATTAGCAAATGTGCTATCGTAGAATACATTATTTGGAATAGTTGAAACACTGTGCAGTGTAATGGTAGGACTCTGTGAGCTGTGAAAATCAGCACAACAAATGTGCTACTACACAAACTGAAAACTCTTCATGCAACTACAACTACATACACACTGGCAGTAGCCAAAACACAGACATAAATAAGCGTTAAAAACTACGTTGTCTTGCATGTGCGCATATTATTACAGCTTGCAGTCGTTCTATGCGAGTTCTTTGTATAAATTCATTTTCGCTTTCATTTTGTATCATACGCATACTCACACACACCCACACTTTAACTCACACATACGACTAGATTGAATCGAAAACGAAAATGTGCATCGATTTGTTGTTGGAAAAAAGGATTTGGTTTTTCCAAATTCTTCTTTTTGCTTAACTCCATATTTTTACCATCACTTGTGTGTATACCCTTTATGTGGGCGTGCCAACACTTGTGCGATATGGTGTGTTGTTTGTGTGAGTTTCACTGATGATAGCACACTTGCACATAAAAACCACAGTGAAATTGAAGTTGGCAATAAAAATCTTGCTGCTGCCTACCGATTGCAGCCTCCAAACGCGAATAAACGATAAAAAATAAGAATTAAAATTTGAATTGGAAAAAACAAAGATCAAATATCCATTGGCGTGCGGCTGGTCGATATTACAATTGCAAGGGTAACATCGTTTGTAAATACATTCGATGCCACAGGGCACTTACACAGAGCATTTACCTTTCAGGGCTAACCAGGTTTGAAATTGCTTAAAAAAGGGAAATGCGTTATGCAGTTATTTGGATATCTTATCAAAGGAAGGCACGAGAGGAGTGTTAATGAAATGAAAAATAGTGGTAGCGTTGAAAAAAAATATATGTTAAATAAACATATAATATATAAGGAGCAATAATAGATGAATGAAGTTGAGAAATATATAAGGAGAGATGAGCATTATGAAAAAGCTAGAAGCGAAACGTGTCGAAAAAATCTCAGCTCAGCAGTGAAAATAGCTCTTTGATATCACGTGTCAATCAAAAATTTTCTGACAGCTACTAGTAAAACTACCGAAAAATAAATAAAAAGCTAGGGAGTAACACCCAGCAGGTAAAGCCGCTTAGAACAAACCCGCGGCAGGTATGCCTGTCTTAAGAGTCGATTGAAATACGCAATTCAAGGGTTTTCAGCGCAATATAAAGCTTCTCCAACCCATTTGTCAATCTCATCTAACCGCAGCCGAGGCTCTTGTATGAGAGTGGAGGCCCTAGAAGGTTCAATGTGGTCATATTCATACAGTCCTGAGATAGTAGGGCTCGTACCTTAATTGTGCTTGTTGCAAGAAAGTACCGGATCTATGTATAACCGGCAAAGGATCGTCAACATCGATAACACTCCCCACAAGCTTCCGAGAAAATCCCCGTCAACAACAAAAACAGTTACACCTAATAGCAGCTTTGGCTAGAATTTGACATATAGGAATGCAGAAAAAGGAGTTTCCAATTTGAAGGCCTGTTCTTCGCCGTTTCATTAAAATAATATTAATTTGAATATTTTCGCAGCTATCGATGAGATATCTAATACTTGGTGAACTGAAATGAAGAGCAAAAGGTTAATGGTATGGTTATGGGTGTGAAGAGATATCGACCGTTGGAGGTGAAAAAGAGCTCGAAGAAAGAGAACGAAAAGGTAGAGAAGCAAATATCAAACCGAAAGAAAGTGGTGAAAATAAATGGGAAGGAAAAGTGACAGGCAAAATAGGGTTGGAAACATAAAGGTAATAGGGCAGGAAGGAGTACAAGGGATAAGGAAAATGCTAGGGATGGGCAGAGAAGATAATGAAAAAGGAGTAGAATATGTGTGAGAAAGTTGAAGAGAGAAGAAAAAGATGAACGGGGTAAAGGAAGGAAAGAGCAAAGGAAGCATGTAGTGTTAAGATCTGTAGCACTACTTACTTGCTTATTTGATGTTCAACCGTTTAAACGTTATTGGCCGCCCAACAAGTCGCACCAGTAGCTTTTTCGTTATATTAACTATCGCCAATTAGTATTACCAAGAAATCATAAATCGTTTTCCACATAGCCCTTCCAGGTTCCATAGGTGGGTTCCGTCTTAGAAGGACGTCATCTTTCATTCGCATAACGTGGCCTAGCCTGCGCAGCCGCTGTCTATTAATTCGCTGGACAATGTTGATGTCTTGCAAAACTTGTAAAGATCTCCAGTACTTGCCGTCACTAATTCTCAGAGGTCCGCATATCAAGGAACTTTGCTCTCGAACACATGCAGAGTCGCCCCATCAGATATTGTCAGTGTCTATGCTTCTGCGCCACACATTAGGAGTGGTACGATAAGTGACTTGTACAGCATTATCGTTTGTCGGAAGTGGACTTTACTGCGATGCGTTATGGCCTAGAAGGTTTAATGTGTTCATATCAAATAAAATCCAAGATGGTTGGGCTAGTAATTTAATGGTGCTTGTTACCGGAACCTACCGGATCTATATCCGACAAAGGATCATTAACATCGATAACATTCCCAAAACCTTCGGGGCGAGAAGAGCATGTTACTGTCTTATTGGGAGAACGAAGTGGAGGGTGAGTTGGACTCCTTTTGCCTTACCAAATGGCGTCAGTTATCTCTATGAAATAATGATTGACGTGTGTTTTTAAAGTAATATTACATTGATTTCAGTTTTTTTCTCCTGACTCAAAGCAACTAATTAATCCAAAAGGAGTTATTTCACTCTTAATTAAATTTACAGACAAATTTTCCCTCTGTTTTTAAGTTGCCACATTTTCTTCTATTTATTAGTTAGACATATTTTATCTTATAAGTGATAGCCAAACATTGAGTCATATATGCATGCGAGAGTATCCATCAAAAAATAGTGTAAGGAATTATGGGACAATAAATTCGACGAGTGTGATACGTGCTGAAATAATAAAAGAACATTAAAATTGGGTATATATAATTGTCTTTGTCAAATGATTATCTATGGAGCCTTTTTTTGTAAACCTCGAAATTGTCCTCAAATTATTTCGACTTGATCATCAAAATATTTCCAAATTATCCGTAAATTAGTCCCATTATTATCCTGAAACTGTCCAGAATTAATACCAACAGTAATACCTAGAATATCCAGAAATTGTCGCCTAAACTTTTACAAAATGCTTCTAAAATGGTCCCAACTCAATAATATAATCCAAAGGTAGTTTCAATATTAAGTAGTTTTGAATTAATTTTAAAAATATTTTGCATAAGGGCCCCAAAATATCAAAAACTAAACCCCACAACAAACCTTTTTAATGAAACAATGAAGAGATGATTTCCAAGGGGTCCCCAATAAATCCCAACATTGTAACCAAAAAATTGTGAAATGCATCCAAAATGTTTCCAAATAAATCCCAATATGATCCAGAGGTAGCTCCAACTCACCCTTGAAATATTACCCAGAAACAAAGAAAAAACAAGTAAGGACGGGCATAGCCGAAGACTTCATACCTTTAATGAATATGGCTGAACAATAATCTTATCCCGTTCGTAATCTCCAAATAATCGGATGCAAAAGATAAGAAATATATAGTGAACAGATGTACACACCTAAAAGATTTTTAAGATAAATATAAAATAAAAAATGGCAAAGAAGCCCCTTATCTGAACGATCGGTTGTATGGCATATATATTATATATAGCTCCGATCGAAATGATTTTTTTATAAAATCTTCTATGATATCTTAGAATAAATATCACCAAGTTTAACGTTTTTATATTGGAAATTAAGGGAGAAATTTCCAAAAATCTTTCTATCTGAACGATCGGTTGTATGGAATATATATTATATATAGCTCCGATCAAAGTGATTTTTTTCAGAAAATCTTCTATGATATATTAAAATATATATCACGAGGTTTCACGTTTATACTTTCTAAATTGCGGCAGGAATGACCAAAATGGTCTTATCTGAACGATCGGTTGTATGGGAGATATATGTTATAGTGGTCCGATCCTACCGTATCCGACAAATGTCTAATATAATACAAAAATACATTCTTGTGCCAAATTTTATTGAGATATCTCAAAATTTGAGGGACTAGTTTGCGTTAAAACAGACAGAGGGGCGGACAGACGGACGGACGGACAGACGGACATGGCTATATCAACTCAGTTCGTCGCCCTGATCAATTCGGTTTACTTAATGATGAGTCTATCTCCTATATTTCTCAACGTTACAAACATCGGACCAAAATTAATATACCATTTCATGTTCATGAAAGGTATAATTAACCAACAAATAAATCCTGCTTCTCCAAAATTGTAAGGCCTATGTAAATTGACCAGATATTCCCGAAGTTTCTCTGGAAGCAGTTAAAAATTAATACAACAAGTAAGGAAGGCTAAGTTCGGGTGTAACCGAACATTACATACTCAGTTGAGAGCTATGGAGACAAAATAAGGAAAATAACAATGTAGGAAAATGAACCTAGGGTAACCCTAGAATGTGGTTGTATGACATGTGTATCAAATGGAAGGTATTGAAGAGTATTTTAAGAGAGAGTAGGACATAGTTCTATGGATGGACGCCATTTAGGGATATCGCCATAAAGGTGGACCAGGGCTGACTCTAGAATGTGTTTGTACGATATGGGTATCAAATGAAAGGTGATATTGAGTATTTTAAAAGGGAATGGGCTTTAGTTCTATAGGTGAACGCCTTTTCGAGAAATCGCCATAAAGGTAGACCAGGGGTGACTCTAGAAAATATTTGTACGATATGGGTATCAAATGAAAGCTGTTAATGAGTATTTTGAAAAGGAGTGATCCTTAGTTCCCTAGGTGGACGCCGTTTCGAGATATCGCCATAAAGGTGGACCAGGGGTGTCTCTAGTTGTACGATATGGGTATCAAATGAATTTTAAGAGGGAGTGGGCATTAGGTCTACAGGTGGACGCCTTTTCGAAATTTCGCCATTAGGGTGGGCCAGGGGTGACTCTAGAATGTGTTTGTACGATATGGGTATCAAATGAAAGCTGTTAATGAGTATTTTGAAAAGGAGTGATCCTTAGTTCCCTAGGTGGACGCCGTTTCGAGATATCGCCATAAAGGTGGACCAGGGGTGTCTCTAGTTGTACGATATGGGTATCAAATGAATTTTAAGAGGGAGTGGGTGTTAGGTATAGGTGGACGCCTTTTCGAAATGTCGCCATTAGGGTGGGCCAGGGGTGACTCTAGAATGTGTTTGTACGATATGGGTATCAAATGAAAGCTGTTAATGAGTATTTTGAAAAGGAGTGATCCTTAGTTCCTTAGGTGGACGCCGTTTCGAGATATCGCCATAAAGGTGGACCAGGGGTGTCTCTAGTTGTACGATATGGGAATCAAATGAAAGGTGTTACTGAGCATTTTAAGAGGGAGTGGGCATTAGGTCTATAGGTGGACGCCTTTTCGAAATGTCGCCATTAGGGTGGGCCAGGGGTGACTCTAGAATGTGTTTGTACGATATGGGTATCAAATGAAAGCTGTTAATGGGTATTTTGAAAAGGAGTGATCCTTAGTTCCCTAGGTGGACCCCGTTTCGAGATATCGCCATAAAGGTGGACCAGGGGTGTCTCTAGTTGTACGATATTGGTATCAAATGAATTTTAAGAGGGAGTGGGCATTAGGTCTATAGGTGGACGCCTTTTCGAGATATCGCCATTTGCGTGGGCCAGGGGTGACTCTAGAATGTGTTTGTACGATATGGGTATCAAATAAAAGGTGGTAATGAGTATTTTAAAAGGGAGTAATCCTTAGTTCTATAGGTCGACGCCTTTTCGAGATATCGCCATAAAGGTGGACCAAGGGTGACTCTAGAATGTTTCTACGATATGGGTATCAAACGAAAGGTGTTACTGAGCATTTTAAGAGGGAGTGGGTATTAGGTCTATAGGTCGACGCCTTTTCGAGATATCGCCATTAGGGTGGGCCAGGGGTGACTCTAGACTGTTTGTACGATATGGGTATCAAACGAAAGGTGTTACTGAGCATTTTAAGAGGGAGTGGGCATTAGGTCTATAGGTGGACGCCTTTTCGAGATATCGCCATTAGGGTGGGCCAGGGTGACTCTAGAATGTGTTTGTACGATATGGGTATCAAATAAAAGGTGGTAATGAGTATTTTAAAAGGGAGTAATCCTTAGTTCTATAGGTCGACGCCTTTTCGAGATATCGCCATAAAGGTGGACCAAGGGTGACTCTAGAATGTTTCTACGATATGGGTATCAAACGAAAGGTGTTACTGAGCATTTTAAGAGGGAGTGGGCATGAGGTCTATAGGTGGACGCCTTTTCGAGATATCGTCATTAGGGTGGGCCAGGGGTGACTCTAGAATGTGTTTGTACGATATGGGTATCAAACGAAAGGTGTTACTGATCATTTTAAGAGGGAGTGGGCATTAGGTCTATAGGTGGACGCCTTTTCGAGATATCGCCATTAGGGTGGGCCAGGGGTGACTCTAGAATGTTTGTACGATATGGGTATCAAACGAAAGGTGTTACTGAGCATTTTAAGAGGGAGTGGGCATTAGGTCTATAGGTGGATGCCTTTTCGAGATATCGCCATTAGGGTGGGCCAGGGGTGACTCTAGAATGTGTTTTTACGGTATGGGTATCAAATTAAAGGTATTAATGAGGGTTTTAAAAGCGAGTGGCCCTTAGATGTATATGTGAAGGCGTTCTCGCGATATCGACCAAAATGTGGACCAGGTGATCCAGAAAATCATCTGTCGGGTACTGCTAATTTATTTATATATGCAATACCACTAACCGTATTCCTGCTAAGATTCCAAGGGCTGTTGATTTCGCCTTGTAGAACTTTTTCATTTTCTTCTACTTAATATGGTAGGTGTCACACCCATTTTACAAAGTTTTTTCCAAAGTTATATTTTGCGTCAACAAACCAATCCAGTTACCATGTTTCAACCCTTTTTTCGTATTTGGTATAGAATTATGGCATTTTTTTCATTTTTCGTAATTTTCGATATCGATAAAGTGGGCGTGGTTATGGTCGGATTTCGGATATTTTTTACACCAAGATAAAGTGAGTTCAGATAAGTACGTGGGCTAAGTTTAGTAAAGATATATCCGTGTTTGCTCAAGTTATTGTGTTAACGGCCGAGCGGAAGGACAGACGGCGGACTGTGTATAAAAACTGGGCGTGGCTTCCACCGATTTCGCCCATTTTCACAGAGAACAATTACCGTAATAGGGTCTATGCCCCTATGGATTTGTATATAATGGATTGTATATAATATAGGATTGGTAAATTTTTGTTCGACTTATGGCATTAAAAGTATTCTAGACAAACTAAATGAAAATGGGCGGAGCCAAGCCCATTTTGAAATTTTCTTTTATTTTTGTATTTTGTTGCATCATATCATTACTGGAGTTGAATTTTGACTTAATTTAGTTATATACAGTAAAGATATTAAATTTTTTGTTAAAATTTGAATTAAAAAAAATTTTTTTATAAAAAGTGGGCGTGTTCTTCATCCAATTTTGTTAATTTTTATTTAGCTCATATATAGTAATAGTAGTAACGTTCCTGCCAAATTTCATCATGATATCTTCAACGACTGCCAAATGAGAGCTTGCAAAACTTTTAAATTACCTTCTTGTAAAAGTGGGCGGTGCCACGCCCATTGTCCAAAATTTTACTAATTTTCTATTCTGCGTCATAATGCCAACCCATCTACCAAGTTTCATCGCTTTAACCACCTTTGGAAATGAATTATCGCATTTTTTCGGTTTTTCGAAATTTTCGATATCGAAAAAGTGGGCGTGGTTATAGTCCGATATCGTTCATTTTAAATAGCGATCTGAGATGAGTGCTCAGGAACCTACATACCAAATTTCATCAAGATACCTCAAAATTTACTCAAGTTATCGTGTTAACGGACGGACGGACGGACGGACGGACGGACATGGCTCAATCAAATTTTTTTTCGATCTTGATTATTTTGATATATGGAAGTCTATATCTATCTCGATTCCTTTATATATGTACAACCAACCGTTATCCAATCAAACTTAATATACTCTGTGAGCTCTGCTCAACTGAGTATAAAAATGGTCCTAAATCAATCGCAATATGATCCAGAGAAATTTCCTATTCACCCTTAAAATATTTCCCCAAAACAATAAAAAATTAACCTATAAAAGAATCCTGCTTCTCCACAGTTTAAAGGCCTCTGTTATGATTAAATGATTACAAAATGGTCCCCAACCAATGCCAATATAATCGAGGAGTTTATTCCCCAAATATATCGAAGTTGTTTCAGATTCGTTCAAGGCCCATTCCATTTCAAGATACTCGGTGCGCGCAGGACATGATTTTTGATTTCGATGAAATTTTAATATGTTGTTCTTTGGTTAACAACACGTGTTTTTTTTTTTTGCCTCAATAATTTTTTTTTCGGATTTATCGGCAATTGAATTCAATAAAATGCAATCGATATTTTATTCACCTATTTTTTTAATTGTCAATAACTTTGTTAAAAATTAACCGATTCCCATGATTTTTCATTGAAATTTCGTTATTACATTTACTTTTATATAATCATGAGAATCGGTTAATTTTTGACAGAGCAATTATATGCTGTTATGCATTGCATCAATATATGGGGGAAAAATTTTTAATATTCAAAAATTCATATCTCGAAAACAACGAGCTTTGGCTAACAGGCGTTTGCCCAGGTTCAAATATGGAGTGTTCGCTCCAGTTAGAAAAAGTTTAAACAAAAAAAGTTACATTTTTTGAGAAATTAGTTTTTGAAAATTGTCATTAATTTTTTCTAAATACAAATATATACATTTTTTAAACTATATGCTAATGTTTATAAATTTTTATAAAAGTAAATATAATAACGAACATTTCAAAGAAAAAATCATGAGAATGGGTTAATTTTTGACAAAGTTATTGACAATAGAAAAAAAGAGGTGAATAAAATATCGATTGCCGATAAATCCCAAAAAAAAAAATTTTTGAAGCAAAAAAAAAGACACGTGTTGCATTATTTTAACCAAAGAAGAACATATTAAAATTTCATCGAAATCAAAAATCATGTCCTGCGCGGACCGGGTGTCTTGAAATGGCATGAGCCTCAATAATACCCAATACAAAAAGTTTACCAGAAAACAAATCCTACTTTCCGAAAATTGTTTGACTTCTGTTATTTGTGTAGATTATCCCAAAATTGCCTCGGAAGCAATAAAGAATGGTCCCCAATATGGTTCAGAGATGATTCCCAAATTATATCGAAATAGTTTCGAATGTATCTTTAAATTTAGTCCTCAAATCATAGACTTAGGGGCGAATTATGTATTACGCAACGAGTCAAAGCATTAATTCTCTTCACTGAGTGACAGTAAACCTGAACACTTTTATGAAATTTTTGGTATTATATACTGTTGCTTGAGAATTTGACTGACTGCGACAGAAAGTGTCTCGGCGTCATATATAATCTGGCCCTTAACATCATTGGTCAATTTTTTTTTTTTTTAATTAATTCCAAAAGATCCTTTAAACTAAAGTAATTATACATTGAAAAAAATTTAATAAATTTAATTTTTCATTAATGATTCGTGGTTAATACTTGCCTAGTATGAGATATGTTAGATGCAACTAAACGCCTCATGTTTGAACATCTCTGTTCAAAGTTTTTTTTTTTTTTCATATACTATAAGGTGCCAATTTTTGGTGGGTATGTATTGCTATATGTGCTCATGAGCTACCAATTCCACAAGTTTAGTACTCATCTAAATCTGGCATAAACTTCTTTGACGTCTGTCCGTATGCGATTTTAGCTGCAATTGAATTGAAATAAATGCACCAGCAATGAGCAAAAAGTTTTCTCATCTTCGCCAGCTCGCAATTACTTAGTTTGGGTTTAAGTTTTTATAAGCCAACACGTCAAAGCTACTAAATTAAATTGTACTTTGACTTTGGTCTGCTGGTGGAAAATGATGATCGTAGTTTGGTGAGTGCTCTCTAAAACCACTGAATGTATGTATGTATGATATAAATAGATGTATCACAAAAGAATTTATGAAACTAATGAAAGGAATTAAGTTTTGTTATTTTCCTCTTATACTTTCAATTTAATTGAAAATGTAATCTTTAGTATTTTTTGTGAAGATTGAAAGCAAGTTATGAATAATGATTCCGAAAATATTTTAGGTAGCTCTGCATTCCTCACATGTGAAGGATATTATCATCAATCCTTATAAGTTAAGTAGGTTAGGTTAAACTGACCGATCAATAAAGACCTCACATAGACTGTATGTGTTCACAGTGTTACCAGAATTTGTTTCACGACCAAACGGAAGAACCCCAATCAGGTGCCAGGGCATATGTCCTCTTGGAAAATACTATCAGTTTTCTAGGGCCCAGCTTAATTGCTGCCTCGAAATCTGGTAACTCTGCCGCCCCTAATAACTGGAGCATTGACCTGGCGAGCGCAGGACACGAACACAGAACCTGTTCAACCGTTTCTTCCTTTAAGTAATTACACATAAATATATTTTCGTCTGTTGTACTTATAAAAAAAATCAGTTAAAACAAATTTAAAATTTTAGCTATCACATTTTAATATCTCTCAATAAAAAGGGGAGAAGCAAAAAGGAGAGACATCGCTAAAAACGACTCGCAATATGATATCCTCCAACTTCTAACACAAAAAATCCACCAAGAAATCTAACTTCATCTTGAAAAGATCAAGCATCCTTATAAACGGAGGACATATGTAGCTCAAGCGTCCTAAACGCCACTTAATTTGTGCTCGAAAGGCTTCACAGGAACAAACAGCTCTGACTTTTCTCGTTCGAGTTTTGCAATTGCTCACTGAAGGCAGTCTAATTACTTAGATATGATGCTAAAAACACCGGCGGGCTGAGTACAACCACAGCCCGAGTTGTACAGTTATCACATCACATCTTTTCCAATCAAACTGTCGCCTCACTTACACAAAGCGAAATATATCGAGATAAAAGTACACAACACTTTGACAATCCCACGTTCTTATCAAAATGAATTGATGGGATGATCACTTAAGTTCAACATAGTCATACTAAATCGGTCCGGAGAAAAACGGCAAGTAATTATTGGTGCTTTTTACAAGGCAAACTGAACCTATATCTGGCCAAAATGAGTGGTTTATCGTTACAGCAACAACAACAAGCGGGCAACTTTCTTAAGTTATGGATGAACTCATTACTCCAACCTTTGAAGATGTAAAATATATTTCAAAACCTAAGTAAGATGAAATGGGCAATTGCTTTCATTGGGCTTATCAGCAAGGATGTTTATATGTAGCTGGTTTGAAGCACGATGAACTCTCATGTTAATATTATCTCTTCAGACACTCCTGATAAGTAAGCGTAGGTGTATAAGCGTAAGCGTATTAACGTAAGTGTTTAAGCGTAAGCGTATAAGCGTAAGAGTAAGCTTAAGAGTATATGCGTAAGCGAATAAGCGTAAGAGTATATCCGTAATGAATAGGCGTAAGCGTATAAGCTTAAGCGTGGAAGCGTAAGCAATAAGCGTAACCGTATAAGTGTAAGCGTATAAGCGTAAGGGTATAATCGTCAGAGGATATGCGCAAACGAATAAGCGTAAGCGTAAACGTGTCAGCGCAAACGTTTAAGTGGGAGAGTATAAGTGGAAGCGCATAAACGTAAACGCAAAAGCGTAATCTTTTAGCCGTAAGCATGTTAGCGCAAACGTAATCAAACTATGGCAATAGCGAAGAAGAACAAAAATTCATTGACTTTAAAGCGTAAAAGTTAAAGAATCTTTTAAGTGTATTACAGCATGTTTGAGAACCATAATTTTGGCATATTGGCGTAAAATATCATACTTTTATTCGATGTTGTCATCATAATTGCAGTTATAGCCGTAGACGTATTATATGTAATTGTACTAGAGCACCCAGAAAACTATGTTCTATCCGAAAATGGGTTTGTCTTCATTACAAACGAGAACCTCTCTTCACCTCTATCCCATTCTGAAATACCTTATCCTCAATTTTTTCTTCTTATGCTTGTATATCCCTTATTCCATTTATCATTGCCAAAGCCATTCCTCAGGTTCCAGTCTCAGCTCCAGGTAAAATTTTTTGAAGTTGCGTTCATTTTTATACTCAGTTGAGCAGAGCTCACAGAGTATATTAACTTTTATTGGATAACGGTTGGTTGTGCAGGTATAAAGGAATCGAGATAGATATAGACTTCCATATATCAAAATCATCAGGATCGAAAAAAAATTCGATTGAGCCATGTCCGTCCGTCCGTCCGTCTGTCCGTTAACACGATAACTTGAGTAAATTTTGAGGTATCTTGATGAAATTTGGTATGTAAGTTTCTGAGCACCCATCTCAGATCGCTATTTAAAATGAACAATATCGGACTATAACCACGCCCACTTTTTCGGTATCGAAAATTTCGAAAAACCGGAAAAGTACGATAATTCATTACCAAAGACGAATAAAGCGATGAAACTGGGTAGGTGAGTTGAACTTATGACGCAGAATAGAAAATTTGTAAAATTTTGGACAATGGGCGTGGCACCGCCCACTTTTCAAAGAAGGTAATTTAAAAGTTTTACAAGCTGTAATTTGGCAGTCGTTGAAGATATCATGATGAAATTTGGCACGAACGTTACACCTATTACTATATGTACGCTTAATAAAAATTAGCAAAATCGGAGAATGATCACGCCCACTTTTAAAAAAAAAATTTGTTTAAAGTAAAATTTTAACAAAAAATTTAATATCTTTACAGTATATAAGTAAATTATGTCAACATTCAACTCCAGTAATGATATGGTGAAACAAAATGCAAAAATAAAAGAAAATTTAAAAATGGGCGTGGCTCCGCTCTTTTTCATTTAATTTGTCTAGGATACTTTTAATGCCATAATTCGAACAAAAATTGACCAATCCTTGTGAAATTTGACAGGGGCTTCGATTCTGGGACGATAACTTATTTCTGTGAAAAAGGGCGAAATCGGTTGAAGCTACGCCCAGTTTTTATACACAGTCGACTGTCTGTCCAACTCAGTTCAAGTACTTATCTCAACTCACTTTATATTGGTGTAAAAAATGGCCGAAATCCGACTATGAACACGCCCACTTTTTCGATATCGAAAATTACGAAAAACAAAAAAATGCCATAATTCTATACCAAATATGAAAAAAGGGATGAAACATTGTAATCGGATTGGTTTATTGACGCAAAATATAACTTTAGAAAAATACTTTGTAAAATGGGTGTGGCACCTTCCATATTAAGTAAAATAAAATGAAAAAGTTCTGCAGGGCGAAAAAAAAACCCTTGAAATCTTGGCAGGATTACTGTTCGTGGTATTATATACATAAATAAATTAGCGGTATCCAACAGATGATGTTCTGGGTCACCGTCGTCCACATTTTGGTCGATATTTGGAAAACGCCTTCACATATACAACTTCCACCACTCCCTTTTATAAGCCTCATTAATACCTTTCATTTGATATCCATACCGTACAAACACATTCTAGAGTCACCCCTGGTCCACCTTTATGGCGATATCTCGAAAAGGCGTCCACCTATAGAACTAAGCCCCACGTCCTTTTAAAATACTCATTAACACCTTTCATTTGATATCCATATCGTACAAACATTTTCTAGAGTCACCCCTGATCCACCTTTATGGCTATATCTCGCGAAGGCGTCCACCTATAGAACTAAGGCCCACTCCCTTTTAAAATGTTCATTAACCCCTTTCATTTGATACCCATATCGCACAAACAGTTCTAGGGTCACCCCTTGTCCACCTTTATGGCAATATCTCGAAACGGCGGCCACCTATGGAAATAAGGATCACTCCATTTTAAAATACTCATTAACACCTTTCATTTGATACCCATATCGTAAAAACAAATTCTAGAGTCAACCCTGATCCACCTTTATGGCGATATCAATAAATGGTGTCCAGCTATAGAACTATGGCCCACTCCCTCTTAAAATACTCTTTAATACCCTTCATTTGATACACATGTCATACAAACACATTCCACGGATACCCTCGGTTAATTTTCCTACATGGTTATTTTCGCTTATGTTGTCACCATAGCTCTCAACTGAGTATGTAATGTTCGGTTACACCCGAACTTAGCCTTCCTTACTTGTTCTTCTTATGCTTGTATATCCCTTATTCCATTTATCATTGCCAAACCCATTCCTTCGGTTCCAGTCTCAGCTCCAGGTAAAATTTTTTGAAGTTGCATTTGTTTATATATATAAAATATACATAGATATGTAGTTGAGACATTCCCCTGCCTGATCATATTTCTCCCTACGATCTATGACACTCCCTGTTTGTTTTAACGATGAAGATACTTCTCGAAGGTTCTCACATATTCTAGTCGACTTCCCGAAATGGAAAGTTTCTAAAATATTTTCTAGGTAACTCTGTACTGCATTTCAGGTGAATTACTCCAATAATTCAATTTTTTGGTTTAGGTCGGTTCCTGATCCATTTAATAGACCAAATTGTGTCTTAATCCCCTTTAACACACACACAAACCTTAACGAAAATCGGTTCCGCCGTTTAAGAGGAGTTAATTATGTATGACCGCTAAGAAATTAACTTCAAAAGATGTTTCTTCACTTAATAGAATACGTACAGAGAAAAAAAGTACTCAAACAAATAACTTAAAATAATACTTCTTTAAAAATACGTTACATTATCTTGCCATACGACGAACTTAAAAGCCCAACTACATAGTATGTTAATTAGATGGGAAGGAAAAAATGTGCTTCCTCCTTTTAAAGAAAACATTTTTTTTGTAAGGCAGCTGGATAAGACTCTTTTACTAGCGGCCTAAAAGTTTTTCACTTGTTTTTCAATGAAAACTACCCCGCTACACCATCTCCACCCATGTGCCCGTTTCATTGCATTGTCGGATTTCACCCTTGGGTGACATGCACGCGACAACAAATTCAATCAGCCCAAGCTTTTTTCCATATTTTTGGCAAGGTTGTTTTTTTTTTTTGTACACTCAAGGCATTCGTTCACAAAAATGAGCGACAACCGCCAAAGCAAGGTAGCGCCTGATGACAGCGTCGCATGAATGTAATACTCTTTTCGTACTTTTGCCTAAGATTATGTTGCTGTCAGCGAATACAATGAAAATTGGAAAAATGTCGGTGGCAGCAAAAAGAGACATGAAACAATCACTGGTATGTAGTAAAAGACCTCGTGATCTTTGTGTTGCAAACGCGAGACATACCACAACAAAGACCTAAAAATACAATTCCAACTGCATTGTATTACGGTAAATATGACCTCCATAAATACATTCATACATATTTATATACTCTTACGCAAGCCTAGTTTTGGTGCATTTTTATTAAGTACACATTTGTATTTCTGTGAAATTAAGTTTTTTTTTTGGACTGCCAAATGTAATGGAAGCCTAAAAAACATTCAACAGAAATATCAAATAATAGTGAAAGAATGCCAAAGTGCAGGTATTCCATTAACTTTTAAAAATACCTTGCATCAAAAAAAAAAAAATACGGGAAACTTATGGTATAGACTTTTATTTAAAGCTGCCACCGGCGAGTTCCGATTCCAATACACCTTAGTCGTGAAATTATTTTCTCCTCTAGAAATCCTGCCACTTGATGTAATTGAGGAATATGCATGACGGGTTAGGGGGCTTAGAATATACTCGCGGCAGGTATGCCTGTCTTAAGAGGCGACCAAAATACCAAATTAATTCCAGGGGTTGTGTAGCGCAACAAATTCAAGGGGATGCCAGCGCAATTTATAACTTATGAAACTCAATTTTCAACCTCACCTACCCGTGGCGAAAACTGTTTCTTTAAGAGCCGAGGCTCTGGCGACCCCAAGTTCCTCTTGGATCTAGGGGGTGGAAGGGCGGTATGGCTTAGAAGGCTTCATGTGGCCATTATAAATCGTTCCGAAGAAGGTCGGGCTAGTATCTTAATGGGGCCTGTTACCTGGTCGTATCGGGTCTGCATACGACAAAGACCGTTATCTTCGATAACACTCCCCAAGGACTGCGGGGATCGCTACAACAACAACAACAAGAACCACGGATGGACGATGAGTAGCATTGTATATTCTTATTATTATTATTTATTCTTAAGATTATACTAGACAACTTTCTGGATGTACCGGTTACACAGGAACTATACCGCCGGTAATTGTTGGCTCTGAATTAATTGTCTTGTTTTGATTTCGAATTCAAAACACATTGCGAGCATTTTCTATTACCAGAGCTCACAGAGTGTATTAAGTTTGATTGTATAACGGTTGGTTGTACAGGTATAAAGGAATCGAGATAGATATAGACTTCCCATATATCAAAATCATCAGGATCTAAAAAATATTTGATTGAGCCATGTCCGTCCGTCCGTCCGCCCGTTAACACGATAACTTGAGTAAATTTTGAGGTATCTTGATGAAATTTGGTATGTAGGTTCCTGAGCACTCATCTCATTCGCTATTTAAAATGAACGATATCGGACTATAACCACGCCCACTTTTTCGATATCGAAAATTTCGAAAAACACAAAAAGTGCGATAATTCATTACCAAAGACGGACAAAGCGATGAAACTTGGTAGGTGAGTTGAACTTATGACACAGAATAGAAAATTAGTAAAATTTTGGACAATGGGCGTGGCACCGCCCACTTTTAAAAGAAGGTAATTTAAAATTTTTGCAAGCTGTAATTTGGCAGTCGTTGAAGATATCACGATGAAATTTGGCAGAAACGTTACCCCTGTTACTATATGTATGCTTAATAAAAATTAGCAAAATAGGAGAAGGACCACGCCCACCTTTAAAAAAAAATTTTTTTTAAAGTAAAATTTTAACAAAAAATTTAATATCTTTACAGTATATAAGTAAATTATGTCAAGATTCAACTCTAGTAATGATATGGTGCAACAAAATACAAAAAATAAAGAAAATTTCAAAATGGGCGTGGCTCCGCCCTTTTTCATTTAGTTTGTCTAGGATACTTTTAATGCCATACGTCGAACAAAAATTTCCCAATCCTTTTGAAATTTGGTAGGGGCATAGATTATATGACGTTAACTGTTTTCTGTGAAAATGGGCGAAATCGGTTGAAGCCACGCCCAGTTTTTATACACAGTCGTCCGTCTGTCCTTCCGCATGGCCGTTAACACGATAACTTGAGCAAAAATCGAAATACCTTTAATGAACTTAGTTCACGTGCTTACTTGAACTCACTTTATCTTGGTATGAAAAATGAACGAAATCCGACTATGACCACGTCCACTTTCTGATGTCGAAAATTACGAAAAATGAAAAAATGCCATAATTCTATACCAAATACGAAAAAAGGGATGAAACATGATAATTGGATTGGTTTATTGACGCGAAATATAACTTTAAAAAAACTTGTAAAATGGTTGTGACACCTACCATATTAAGTAGAAGAAAATGAAAAAGTTCTGCAGGGCGAAATAAAACACCCTTGAAATCTTGGAAGGTATTACATATATAAATAAATTAGCGGTATCCAACAGATGATGTTCTGGGTCACCCTGCTCCACATTTTGGTCGATATCTGGAAAACGCCTTCACATATACAACTACCACCACTCCCTTTTAAAAATATCATTAATACTTTTAATTTGATACTCATATCGTACAAACAAAGTCTAGAGTCACCCGTGGTCCACCTTTATGGCGATATCTCGAAAAGGCGACCACCTATACAACAGCCACCGCTCCCTTTTAAAACCCTCATTAATACCTTTAATATGATGCCCATATCGTACAAACACATTCTAGAGTCACCTCTGGTCCACCTTAATGGCGATATTTCGAAACGGCGTCCACCTATAGAACTAAGGCCCACTCCCTTTTAAAATACTCATTAACCCCTTTCGTTTGATACCCATATTGTACAAACGTATTCTAGAGTGACCCCTGGTCCACCTTTATGGCGATATCTCGAAAAGGCCACCACCTATACAACTACCACCACTCCCTTTTAAAACCCTCATTAATATCTTTAATTTGATACCCATATCGTACACACAAAGTCTAGAGTCACCCGTGGTCCACCTTTATGGCGATATCTCGAAAAGGCCACAACCTATACAACTACCACCTCTCCCTTTTAAAACCCTCATTAATACCTTTAATTTGATACCAATATCGTACAAACACATTCTAGAGTCACCCCTGGTCCACCTTTATGGCGATATTTCGAAACGGCGTCCACCAATAGACCTAAGGCCCACTTCCTTTTAAAATACTCATTAACACCTTTCATTTGATACCCATATTGTACAAACTCATTCTAGAGTCACCCGTGGTCCACCTTTATGGCGATATCTCGAAAAGGTGACCACCTATACAACTACCACCTCTCCCTTTTAAAACCCTCATTAATACCTTTAATTTGATACCCATATCGTACACACAAAGTCTAGGGTCACCCGTGGGCCACCTTTATGGCGATATCTCGAAAAGGCCACCACCTATACAACTACCACCACTCCCTTTTAAAACCCTCATTAATATCTTTAATTTGATACCCATATCGTACACACAAAGTCTAGAGTCACCCGTGGTCCACCTTTATGGCGATATCTCGAAAAGGCGACCACCTATACAACTACCACCGCTCCCTTTTAAAACCCGCATTAATACCTTTAATTTGATACCCATATCGTACAAACACAATCTAGAGTCACCCCTGGTCCACCTTTATGGCGATATTTCGAAACGGCGTCCACCAATAGACCTAAGGCCCACTCCCTTTTAAAATACTCATTAACACCTTTCATTTGATACCCATATTGTACAAACGCATTTTAGAGTCACCCCTGGTCCACCTTTATGGCTATATCCCTAAATGGCGTCCACTTAAAGGACTATGGCCCACTCCCTCATAAAATACTCTTTAATGACTTTCCCTTGGTTCATTTTCCTACATGGTTACTTTCCCTTATGTTGTCACCATAGCTCTCAACTGAGTACGTAATGTTCGGTTACACCCGAACTTAACCTTCTTTACTTGTTTTAATTCGTCTTCGAATAACTCTCACCTACTCTATTTTACAGTTTTCGAGAACAATTATTGTTGCGTATTTTTCTCATAAGCGAACCATTACAACATTTCTTTACTACGAACTCGAATTCATATCAATGTGATTTAAAATTAGTTAACACGTATTATCAGAATGGACAGCATTATAAGTCATAAGAACAAGCATCCTAAAATTTTCTTAGATGGATTTGAATATACGTTCGATAGGTCATATAATGAAACAGATTATTTTTTCTGTAGCAAGTAAGAACTTAATTATAATTCACAAAATTTTAAGTTTTTTCACTTTCGTGAATATGTTTTAGTAAAAAACGTGAATCGAATTGTGGTGCGAGATTAATTCGATATAACAACGTGGAACCAGGTGAAATTAATGACAACGTGAAAATAACAGGCATACATTTACATGCACCAGATGCTAGGAAAGTGGAATGTTATCGATTGGCAAAAGACATAAAACGGAAGGCTGCGGAAGAGCGTCGTATCTCGAGGGATATTGTAGGACAGATTATATCAAATGCAAATATAGCTGTTAGACCGATTCTCCCTTGAGTCGATCAAATGATGCGCACCGTCAGGCGAACACGTGCTCTAAATTTCATTCCGAAAAATCCTAATAGTCTCAAAGAACTCATTCTTGAAAATGAGTTTATCAAAACAATAGATGGAAAACAATTTTTGCTATATGATAGTGGGCCAAATGATCAAAGGCTAATCATTTTTTCCACAGAAGAAAATTTGAAATTTTTAGCAAGTTGCTCCTCGATTCATATGAGCGGCACATTTTCTGTTGTTCCTCCACTTTTTTCCAAATTATACACATTGCATGGCAAGTGTTTCATTTATATGTATATATTTGAATAAAGTTCTCGATTCTATTGAAATTCTCTATTATTTGCAGGAGGTTTAAATGGTTTAATAGTTCCTTTGTACTAGCATGTAACAAAAAACAAGAACCATATAATATCATAATGAAGACTTTATAGAACAAGGAAACTTATTTAAACCTAAATATGTGATGTTGGATTTCAAGAAGGCGGCAATTAATTCAGTAAGAAACTCGTTTCCCGAAGCATTGGTTAATAGATATTTTTTCCACTTTTCCAAAAACATTTGGAGACATATCCAATCAATAGGGCTGCAAACGAGTTATAAAAATTGTTCAATTTTCCCGATGAACTTAAAATATTTATTAGCAATTGCATTTCTTCCAGAGGAAATGGTGATCGATGCATTCGGATTGATATCTGAACTGGAATTTTATGTGGATAACGACGATAAGGAATACAATTCCGAAATACAAAACTTATTAAATTATTTCGATGTAACTTATATTGGATTGCCACTTCGCGGAACACAGCAACGCCGGAAGAAGTCGTTATATCCCATCGAATTATGGAATATGTATAATATCACCAAATAATTCTATCGAAAGGTGACACAACGCCATTCGAAATGCATTTGGGCACACCCTAACATATTTAATTTCATAAATAAAATAAAAAATGAACAGGCAATAACAGAAGCAAAACTACAGCATTTTTCAGCTAGAGGTGAGCCATATCGATAACGCAAGAAAAAATATAAAGCTTCGACCAGCGTTTGTTTAATATTGTAAATTCATTTGAAAAAGATGAACGCGAAAATGATTTAATTAATTACTTGCTTTCCATTGCACACAATTTAAAATTTTAGATTGTACTAATTTTCCTTTATACATAATACCTTCCAAATAAATAAACGTTTCTGAATTTTGATAAAAATTAAATGTTTTTTCTGTATTCTGATTACTTTCTGAATTTTGACTTCTGAATTTTGACTTCTGAATTTTGACTTCTGAAACTTAACTTTTGAATAATTATTTCTGAAAATTGACTTCTGAGTTTTGATTTCAGAATTTTGTCTTTCTGAAAAAAGGGTTCTGACTAATGTTTTCTGAAAAAGTGTGTTTCTGAATTTTTGTTTTCTGAATTTATGGGGGGCACCGTTATTATGAAGTACTTTAATAAAGGCCATTTTTGCATTATTGAAGATTGGAGTAATTTGTTCAACAGTTTAGTGATTCGAACTTAGCAGAAGGTAGCAAATAAGAGGATTTGCAATAAATTCATTACAATAGTTATCACCAGAGCACAAGGAAATTGCTCTTGGTGTCTTTCTCAACATTGAAGGATCATTTAACAATTTTCTGCCTGGAGCCATTGGTAATGCCCTGATTGGTTTAGAAGTCTAGGGGCTCTGGTTGAACTCATTAACAAATTTCGGTGCAACAGAAATTTTGTAGGGGTCACAAGGGAAAGGTACAAAGATGCACGCAAAAGGGTGGCGTCCTTTCTTCTCAAGTCTGAATTGTATTAGTAGCGAGTTTTGGGTAGGCAGTGGCTGCCGAGCGCTGACCTATGCGTATGATCCGGCAATTATTATAAAAAGTAAATTTCTGAATATCCTGCTTGATATTTTACAAAGCTGTCTGCACTCGATGACTAGGTGAGCTGTGTTATGTGGATTCGCAAGCAATCCTAATCTCTTTTTACGAGGAGATACAAGATTCTCGCTTTCAAAATACCCACGATTGGGAGAATGCAGCTGGTACTTCTTCATATCGTTAAGTATCAGTATGTATGTATGTCAACAGTAAGATCTTTGAATGTTATGCTGAACATACATTCTGAGGATAATACGGCCCGGTAACTGATCAGGTTCCTGACATGGTTTATAGGCTTTCCAATTTGGAGAATTTCACCAATTTTACCAAACTTGATTTTGTGGGGAGAGGAATTAATATGGGGCAGTGGACTGGTTCACTTGTTCACGAAAGTTTTAGTTGACTGATCTGTCCAGCGTCTTCCAAGCAGAGATTGCCGCCATTACAGATGCATTGAATGCAATGCTGACCAATACTACAACGTTTAGAAAATTCTACCCAATAGCCAAACGGCTATTAAGGCCCTAAAATCAACTGTGATGCCATCAATGGTGGTATGGAACTACCTGACCTCGATTGTGGCTGCGTCGAACATTCTCTAAGTAGTACTTCCCCGTTATCTTTTATGGCTTCCCAACCCACTATCATGGTATTACTGTGATCTTTACCTGCAGTCGTAGCTACCGCTCAACCTAACCTAATTTATCAGCAAAGCTTTAAATACTATGCTTAATGACGTTTAGCATCCTCAACAACCTGGTTAAGATTGGCAAGGATCCTGCACTTTTTCCACTTGATGTTTCGAAAAGAATAATCTACTACAGTTTGTGGTTCAAATAGAGTGCCTCTCTGTAGTCTCACTAATCAAGCTACACTTTTCTTATTCAAGACCCGTAAACCGTTCAAACCATGCCCCAAACATTGATTTGCATACTACGCTGAAATTATTCTGCCCTTAATCTCTTTTTTCTTCCTCGTTCTAGTTGTTATTCCAATTGTTTAATCCATTCACAGCTTTATAGTCATCCTTATAGTCATCGTCATTGTCATCGTCATCTTCATAGTTATCGTAATCGTCATCGTTCTCATCATTGTCATCATCATGGCCATCATACTCATCATAATGATCGTCTTCGTCGATATTTCACAATGTACCTACCTAGTGCGATTCCAGCATACGTCTAGCTCGAAAAAAATCTAAGTATATCACCTTTTCACTATACACTATGCAGCAGCTCATCAGTAGTAATCATCACTTATCCTCGTATTCTTCACAGTATTCCCCACGATAAATTGTGTTTCAATGATGGCCAAATATGAAACGTTTACATCACATCTATGAGCGCATGTAATCTAACTAAAATCATTGACACGCTACTCTTAGTCACTTTATTAAAGTGATTTTTCTTCAGTCACCTACCGCCGAAACCATCAAAAAACTATCGCTTGCAGCGTATGCATTACCTTTGACGCTGATCAGTGTGAAATTGTGTTTCCACATCAAAGCTATTGTTTAAAAGCTTTTACTCTACGAGTAGTTTTAGGGAAAAAATGAAATGTGTCTTTGCTTACGCTTAACATCACTGTCTATTAACGCGACTATGATGACAGCTGAGCTGATATGTGAATGGCAGTGGATTGCTAGTAAATGTTGTTGTTGTAGTTTTGTTGTGTGTTGCTGCTGCTATGGTTAAAGTTGTTATTATTGGTTGTATTGCTCCATCATTGACCCGCTTTTGATTGATGGATTTTTCATTTGCGCAATGTTCATATTCGCATGAGACTAAGTACAGGGTGAAAAATGTGTTTAAGTATTTTTTTTTTTTAATAAAAAATAATAACATTCATAGCATTAAATTTACAATGTTCAGCAAGAATTTATCGGTGCATGGTAGAGAGTCCCTATTGAATCGTGGGCTGATGTTCAATTTAGGAACCCAGTAGTTTCATAAAAGCACAATAAATGTTGTAATGCCTTGGCAACACCCTGTACGAATAAATATGTTGGATAAATATCATTTATGTTAAAGGCTAACGTCTGCCAACTTAACCATGCCTGACATTGACTAATACAGGTTTGCTATGTATGTTGCCTATGGGTGCTGTTGCAATTATTAAATTGGCTTGGATAACCCAGCTTGCTTTATAAATATGTAATTTATATCCGACCACGTTTCCGGATATTCCGCTCATTTTTCTGATGACAACGAGGCAAACATCTTAAATGGGGTTACATCCACAGCCGTAATAAAATCCTCTAATCTTTATCCGGCAGCACTTGGGGTAAAGACAAAGAAACGCTCATTACCACTTACAAAGCAATTGGCTGGCCGATTGCATGCTACGCGTCCCCGATATGGTCTCCAATCATAAAGGTTACTCGCTGGAAGAAAATACAGGCCTGCCAAAATACTTCCCTCAGAATCGATAGGGGCTGTTTTCTTATGTCTCCATAACACCACCTATATATTGAGGCGAGAGTACTACGCATCAGGTAGAGAAATGAAAAAATACAAATACAAAAACCTAGGCATCCCACAATACATCTGATTGATGAAGCCACACCTCCCAGGTGCTTAAGGGGTCACCTCTGTAAGCATTATGAGGAAATACGGCACCATGGACCACAGACGTGTGAAGAAAAAAGCACAAGCAAGTCCTCAGTGATATCCACAAATAGGCGGCGGACATCTATGTCGGAAACTTCCCGACGAGCCCAGTTGTTAAAGTAAAATACCCAGAACTCGCAGAAGAGGGGCGCCCTCTCCCTTGGGAAACACGCGTCACTCTGTCTCAACTTCGATCTGGGTACTGTAAGAGGGTAAACTCTTACCTATCCAGAATCAACCCCGACATACATAATGTATGTCCTGCTTGCAATGCATCACCAACAGTTTCTTAAATTGTAATGTAGAACCAATTCTTCAAACACCCCTCTCACTATGGTCCACCCCTGTTGAAGCTGCAAGTTTCTTTGGACAACTTGCGATTAGTCGCTCCTATTGGATGGGACGAAGCACTGCTACAACAAAAACGACAATAACGGGCAAACATGTTAACTATGATCTGATCCTGCAGTTGGCAAACCCTTTTAAGTGACCTTGTCCATGCAACGGCTGGCACCGCGGCCATATATAATTCGTTGGATGGCAACAGAAAAAAATAATTTCTTGTGACATCTACTTCAGTTGCCAGGAAGAATAAAATGGAGGACATGGGCAATGTGTCTCTTTTATAGTGGAAAAACTTCCCCACTAATGAAGTCTCATCGCTGTCTGCATAAAAATTAAGTTCTTCTTCTACGCGTTTAATAAATGATAAATAATAACCTTTTTTTGAGTTCACATGGAAAAAGGATACGGTTTATGCACTTTACTGGTTTTTCAAGCCACATTGTGGCACACTCCTATTGAAGGGCACCTTCCTCTTATGCAGAGCCTAACCTCCAAGGGTGAGCACAATCTTCCATAGAGCAGATATCATTCAGCATTACCTTGAGCACGGAGGCGCACTTTTTTGGTTAGAACTATGTGCATTGCATATCTGTTGACCGTATTCCAGCTCTCAATTCCGCAGGTTATATTAATAATTACCGGGCCCGGATGGAACGGTAAAATGCTCTTGTACCCTCCTATGATGTTGTCCAAAGTGCTCGAAGTCGAAGAGAGTTTAACGTGCATCGTAAATATGTCCTTAGTATGGGCAGTTCTGGTCTTCAACCTTTCTCATTCTATCGGGTTGAAAATATAGTCGTTTACCTTCATTTTTGCCTACCCTACTTTGCTCCAGTTTGGATACTCCGTTGCCTGCATGTGAGCGATTAGCCTCTGCACAGATG
Source organism: Eurosta solidaginis (assembly GCF_040869045.1). NCBI lineage: Eukaryota > Metazoa > Arthropoda > Insecta > Diptera > Tephritidae > Eurosta > Eurosta solidaginis. The sequence goes on from NC_090320.1 coordinate 263,457,027, forward strand.
TCGTAAGTTCGGTAAAAGCTACGGGCATAATTTCCCATCTGCCAGTAAAACTTCTGTGGAAACCAAGGTTGAATGCAGGAGCTTGTAATGCCGTTTTACCTGCATTACAAGTACTTTCTACATGCACCCCACTGTATCCAATGCACTGTCCCTATTACATAAGCCACCGCTGTAACAGCAGGCTACAAGCGAATGACTGGCACTGACAAATGCAAGTAATAATGGGCAAGCATTTCATTCGCGCACCGATCGTCTAGCTATGACGGCATTTAATTCTCAACCTTTTCATATCCACTTCGACTTAAGTACTAATAATTTGCATTTCATGATTATCGAAATCTCACCTTCAGCAAGGTAAGATCCGCACCCCATGCGTGTGAGTGGGCACCATTACCTTGTCTGGTACTTTCGATCCTGTGCGAAGTGGGCGACCTTGGTCGCTTCCTTTTTGTGTGTTCAGGGAGTAGTGAGTGAGGAGATTTAATTTCCACCCCACAGCTTCCCTCCGACACTGGTGAGTCATCTCCCCATCTACGGGAAGATACCACCGAATAAATTGGGTTCAGTAACTAACTCCCGGTTCACCGGAAGTCACCACCGTATTAATTGGGGACGTGTATCGGTTTCACCAACCATTGGTTGCTCGGAAATCGATCCACCATCCGGCTCACCATCGTCCACCAGTTTGTCAACCAGTGACTTGTATCGATTTCACCAATCTTCGGTTGCTTGGAATTCGATCCAACGATCCACCTGCCGTGTCCACCGACTCACCGGGATCCACCAGTTTGTAAACCAGTCAGTTGTACCGATTTCACCAACCTTCGGTTGCTTGGAAGTCGATCCAACGGTCCACCTGCCGTGTCCGCCGATTCACCGGAATCCACCGGCCGTATTCACCGACCCTTCGTAATCCACCAACTTGTCAACCAGGGATTTGTATCGGTTTCACCAACCTTCGGTTGCTTGGAAATCGATCCAACGATCCACCTGCCGTATCCGCCGTCTCACCTAAATACACCAGCCGTATTCACCGACCCGCCGTAATCCACCAACTTGTCAACCAGGGACTTTTATAGGTCTCCCCATCCTTCGGTTGCTTGGAAATCGATCCAATTATCCATCTGCCATATTCACCGATCCGGTTACAGTCCACCTTCTATCCCACGGCCATGTCTACCTCTCTGCTACCGTGTGTGTGTGTTTTACCAAAATACCAACAACAAATCGACGTGTGTTCATTTTAAAAGGAAATAGGTGTCCTTTTTCGACTCTGGATTGGCTGAGTGCTACCCCGGCCTTCAAAAAACCCACCTTACAAATGGCGCCCGAGCAGATTCTCGCTTCCACAGGCGACAGTGGAAAAGCATCAACAGACACCAACACTGTAGAAGCGAGCACATCGAACACACCACTCATCATACACACCCAACACAACACGCTAACCACCGACTCGCTAAGGGATTTATCTTCTTAACAAAGAGAAACTGGTCGAGGAATGCAAGCGGCACCGCATCTTCGTAGAAGGGCAGACCGTAGCTGATCTACGCGCCGCACTGAGTACCTATGTGCGAACCAAAAGAGCGCGAGCATCAACCGAAAACCTTCTGAGAGGCCTAGAACTGGAAGTTGACGCCGAAGAGAAAAGGCCCGTTAGATTACCAGAGGAAACCGCTCCTGCCATCCTTATAGAAGGCCACGCATCAAAGGCAGCAGAGCACAAAGTAGCGCGAAATCAGCCAAGCGAGATGAGCGATGCAGAAATAATAACCACGGTTCGCCGTTGGAATATTCATTATGACGGCAACGGGACTCTCCACGACTTCCTGGAACGAGTTGAAGAACTAGCAGAATGCTCTCATATTCCACTGGACAATATCCTCATGACGCTTCCAGAGCTCCTAAGAGGTAAGGCACTTCAGTGGTTCAGAATACGTAAACCTAACGTCCATAGATGGGCTGAGGAGAAGCCGAGAGATTCTTCCTACCCCAACGACACCTCGGCCGGTTGGAGGAAGCGATCCGGCAACAGAAGCAACACCTAAAGGAGGAAGCAAACAACTTGATCTTAGCACTACAGACGCTGATTTGCCAGCACCCGACGATGTCCAAGGAGGACCACTTAAACCACTTATACGACGGACTTAGATTGGAATACCGCCTCTTCGTCAAAAGAGGAGAGTTCCAGACTATCGGTGAACTTATGGAATTGACCGACGAATACGAACTCTTGAAAGCAGAAGAGAACAATCAGGCCATGCAGAAGACGCACAGCTTGGCCATGTTGGGCAAAGGATACAACAGATGGGAATCGTGCTGAAGGTGTACACAACAAGGTCATATGCGTGCCCATTGCCGCAAACCGGCACGGACTTTTTGTTCGAGATGTGGCCGAGACTGGATCCTGTCTAGAGATTGGCGGTGCCAGGCACTGCCATGCATAGCCTCACAAGGGACCAACAGCGCTATAAGCACCAACGCCAACCAGAGGGGAGGTTCCGATGATCGGCTCTACGTCAACATCACAATAGAGGGCAGGGTTGTGCGCGCGCTTGTGGATACAGGAGCTACGCTGACCTACATCGACGCCACGATACGCCAACACCTGGAACACCGTCAAATACGCTGCTACCCGAACCCAAGACATATCCTCCTGGCAAATCAAACCTGAATATCAAGCTCAGAAGTATTTAGAGTAAAATTAACGCTGGGCGGGCATACAACCAGCTTATTGGTATGGTCACTTCCAAACCTAGTCGAAAGGATGATTTTGGGTATGGAGTTTCGAAGCAGCCGGAGGATCGCTATTACGCTGGATGGAGTCCAACTGACTCCCCACCAGCCTACCGATCCATCACAACCGGCCCCGCTCAATGATTTAACCACCCAGGAGCACTTGACCCAAGATCAACGACACAAACTGCAGACGATGATCTCACATCACCAGAAAATTTTTTCTTGCACGAAAAGACGCTGCACGCGGAAGAAACAAAGACCGTTGGACGAACCTGAGCCGATAAAACAGTCTAAGCCTCCGCCCAGGAACAAGCCGAGGATCCAAAAAATAGAAATCTTCCGGGGCCCTCCGATAGAAACACCAACAAGATCCTCAAGATGGGTAGCAATAACACAAACGGTCCGAAACAACAAAAGAGGAACACAGAAAATAACGCAGCCCAACGGCCCAGTACCGGGGAAAAACCGAAAATCAGGTCGGTGATCCAACGAACGTCACAAGAGGAACACGTAAAGGGGGCGCAGGTGGGAAAAACGACGAACATGCTGCCTGCAGGATTCCGCATCAGGCGACCAATGAAGCCGCAACGACGGTGCAGGCACAAGCACAAGGAAAAAAGTACATGGTGCGCAAAGGGGACGAACACGCCGCATATGTCAAACACGAGGGCGCAACAACATACGTTAAGTACAATTAGTTAATGAACATAGAACTGTTATTACTTTACAAAAAAAACAAAAAACAAGTAAGGAAAGCTAAGTTCGGGTGTAACCGAACATTACATACTCAGCTGAGAGCTTTGGAGACAAAATAAGGGAAAATCACCATTTAGCAAAATGAACCTAGGGTAACCCTGGAATGTGTCTGTATGACATGTGTATCAAATGAAAGGTGTTAATGATTATTTAAAACGTAGTGGGCCTTAGTTCTATAGGTGGACGCCTTTTCGAGATATCGCAATAAGGGTGGACCAGGGGTGACTCTAGAATTTGTTTGTACGATATGGGTATCAAATTAAAAGTATTAATGAGGGTTTTAAAAGGGATTGGCCCTTAGTTGTATATGTGAAGGCATTTTCGAAATATCGACCAAAATGTGGACCAGGGTGACCCAGAACATCGTCTGTGGGGTACCGCTAATTTATTTATATATGTCATACCACGAACAGTATTCCGGCCAAGATTCCAAGGGCTTTTGATTTCGCCCTGCAGAACTTTTTCATTTTCTTCTACTTAATATGGTAGGTGTCACACCCATTTTACAAAGTTTTTCTAAAGTTATATTTTGCGTAAATAAACCAATCCAATTATTATGTTTCATCTCTTTTTTCATATTTGGTACAGAAATATGGCATTTTTCGAAATTTTTCGAAATTTTCAACATCGGAAAAGTCGGATTTCGGCCATTTGTTATACCAATACAAAGTGAGTTCAGATAAGTACGTGAACTGAGTTTAGTTAAGATATATCGTTTTTTCGCAAGTTATCGTGTTAACGGCCGAGCGGAAGGACAGACGGTCGACTGTGTATAAAAACTGGGCGTGGCTTCAACAGTTATCGTCTTAGAATCTATGTCCCTACCAAGGATTGGTAAATGTTTGTTCGACTTATGGTATTAAAAGTATTCTAGACGGATTAAATGAAAAAGGGCGGAGTTACGCCCATTTTGATATTTTCTTTTATGTTTGTATTTTGTTGCACCATATCATTACTGGAGTCGAATGTTGACATAATTTACTTTTATGCTGTAAAGATATTAAATTTTTTGTTAAAATTTGACTTTAAAAAAAAAAAATTTTTAAAGTGGGCGTGTTCGTCATCCGTTTTCGCAAATTTTTATTTAGCACACATATAGTAATAGGAATAATGTGTCTACCAAATTTCATCATGATATCTTTAACGACTGCCAATTTACATCTTGAAAAACTTTTAAATTACCTTCTTTTAAAAGTGGGCGTTGCCACGCCCATTGTCCAAAATTTTTGTAATTTTATACTTTGGGTCAACGCACCTACCAAGTTTCATCGCTTTATCCGTCTTTGGTAATGAATTATCGCGCTTTTTCTGTTTTTCGAAATTTTCGATATCGAAAAAGTGGGCGTGGTTGCAGTCCGATTTCGTTCATTTTAAATAGCGGTCTGAGATGAGCGGCCAGGAACCTACATACCAAATTTCATCAAGATACCTCAAAATTTACTCAAGTTTTCGTGGTTATAGACGGACGGACAGACGGACGGACACGGCTAAATGAATTTCTTTTTTCACCCAGATCATTTCGATATATAGAAGTCTATATCTATCTCGATTAGTTTATGCCGTTACGGATTACCGTTATGCGAACAAGATTAATATACTCTGTGAGCTCTGCTCAGCTGAGTATAAAAAAATGTTAAATGTAAGCATTCCTGAATTTGTGCATACATATAATATTGTCTAATCATGTACAGTAAATATTTTTTTCTCTTAAAATGAACTGCTAACACGCTACATATATATATATCTATTATATTTTACAAATCATATATTATTAGTACATAATTAGCAAGTAAGCAAAATTAAACGGTAATCCCATTTCTGTCAAAGAGGCCAACAAAAAAAAAAGAAAAAAAAAATTGTGATGGGTATCCCATTTATGTCAAAGAGGAAAAAAAGAAGAAAAGAAAATGAAAACCCGTTTTTATATAATTAGTATGTAAGAAAAAGGTTGTAATTGGATTTAAAGTAACCTAGTAACGCAGTTATATATTAATTGATGTAAACATTTTGGAAAAAAAAGAAACATAAAGAATAAATAAATATCAGGCCAAACACACACACCAGTACAGCCCTGTACTATAGTACGCGGGTAAATGACACCTGGTGCAGGTTCTAAGACCAAAACTCTTGTCCACCAGGCGTTGACATGCTGCCCGAGGTAGGGGAGGGACTGTAATGCCGTTTTACCTGCATTACAAGTACTTTCTACATGCATCCCACTGTAGCCAATGCTCTGTCCCTATTACATACGCCACCACTGTAACAGCAGGCTACAAGCGAATGAGTGGCACTGACAAATGTAAGTAATAATGGGCTGGGATTTCATTCGCGCACCCATCGTCTAGCTAAGACGAAATTTAATTCTCAACCTTTTCATATCCACTTCGACTTAAGTACAAATAATTTGTATTTCATGATTATCGAAAGCTCACCTTCAGCAAGGTAAGATCCGCACCCCATGCGTGTGAGTGGATACCATTACCTTGTCTGGTACTTTCGATCCTGTGCGAAGTGGGCGACCTTGGTCGCTTCCTTTTTGTGTGTCCAGGGAGTAGTGAGTGAGGAGATTTAATTTCCACCCCACAGCTTCCCTTCGACACTGGTGGGTCATCTCCCCATCTACGGGAAGATACCACCGAATAAATTGGGTTCAGTAACTAATTCCCGGTTCACCGGAAGTCACCACCGTATTAATTGGGGACGTGTATCGGTTTCACCAACCATTGGTTGCTCGGAAATCGATCCACCATCCGGCTCACCATCGTCCACCAGTTTGTCAACCAGTGACTTGTATCGATTTCACCAACCTTCGGTTGCTTACAAGTCGATCCAACGATCCACCTGCCGTGTCCACCGACTCACCGGGATCCACCAGTTTGTCAACCATTGAGTTGTACCTATTTCACCAACCTTCGGTTGCTTGGAAACCGATCCAACGATCCACCTGCCGTGTCCGCCGATTCACCGGAATCCACCGGCCGTATTCACCGACCCGCCGTAATCCACCAACTTATTAACCAGGGACTTGTATCGGTTTCACCATCCCTCGGTTGCTTGAAAGTCGATCCAACAATCCACCTGCCGTTTCCACCGACTCACCGGGATCCACCATTTTGTCAACCAGTGATTTTTTCCGATTTCACCAACCTTCGGTTGTTTGGAAGTCAATCCAACGATCCACCTGCCGTGTCCGCCGATTCACCGGAATCCGCCGGCTGTATTCGCCGACCCGCCGTAATCCACCAACTTGTCAACCAGGGACTTGTATCGGTTTCACCAACCTTCGGTTGCTTGGAAATCGATACAACGATCAACCTGCCTTATTCACCGATCCGTCGAAATCCACCGACTCACCAACCTTTGGTTACAGTCCACCTTCTATTCCACGGACAGGTCTACCTCTCTGCAATGGTGTGTGTGTGTTTTACCAAAATACCAACAACAAATAGACGTGTGTTCATTTTAAAAGGAAATAGGTGTCCTTTTTCGAATCTGGATTGGCTGAGTGCTACCCCAACCTTCGATGAAACCCACCTTACAAGCTTTCTTGTTCATTAAATTCGACACTTTACATTGCGCCGCGCTTAAGTAGACTTATCAAATGCGCCCCGTAAATGTGAGCTTATTGTCTACCAATACCCCTCTTATTTCGTTGAGATACGTGTTTCTTCTTGGAGGAGGTGGGATTCCTTCATGCGGATGACAATCTCCATTTTTCTCATGCTAGTTCAATCCTTTGGCGAGCGCCGTGGTGTGATTCCAACCCAATTATCAACCTTACAAGACCGGAAGAAGATATGTGCTTTCGGGCATACCCAGGCGAAGAAGACTGTCATGTCACATCCCAGAGATATTTAACGCTAAACTGAAGGTTAATCCGGCTATTATCTTCAATTTACTTTTACAGTACGTTGTTTGTTTCGTTTGCTACTGCTCTATTTCGTGGTCCCTCGAAATATTTAGCGGATATTACCATACATTTCGAAGGCGTATAATTACCTCAAGCAATTCTTCCCACCTGGATGAGTTAAAGGCTTATTTGACAACCAGTGTAACCTGTAGGACTATCGGTGCTGATGCCACGCTGTCTCGGCTTTCTTGGTTGGATCTATCAACTCTACTATGGCATATATTGTAGAGTTCTCTATTAGAGACAATCTTTGTCATCCTACATTCGTTCGTGCGAAGTTGCTTAAGAAGGTTCTCAACTAGTATTTCAGAAGTTCTCAGCATCCACCGTGGGCGAAGGACGACATGAGGTTGAAATCTGTTTTCCTTTTCGAAAAGATGCTTTCTTCGAGAAATTAATTTAAAATGGCTCTGCTCTTATTTGTAGCTAACCTAATTTCCTCCATTAGTCTTAATTCACGCCTTGCCATTTTACTAGTTTTCATGCATAGTAGTACCTTTTTTAGCTTTTCCTCGTAGAATATATTTAAATTGCCGCCTTGTGGGGTGATGTATTCATAATGCTTCTAACACAGTCCTCATTCATCACTTGTTTCGGAGCCTATACGCTGATATACTGGTTGTAGCTTAGAGTTATAAACTGTAAGAGAAATGCTAAGTTAGGAGGAGGAAAAACATGAATGTAAAGTACTGGAAATGCTGGTCGCAACGAAAAATTCTTTCAGGAAATCCGACGAATGACGCAGTACTTCAAGGCTAGCAAAGATTACAACACAATATAAGTTCGGTGAACTATAACGAAGTTGGTACAAGGTAGTATCTATTGAAAAACTTATTGTTGTTGTTGCTATTTTTGTTGTTGTTGTTGTAGCGGTTAAGACAATCCCCGACGGTTTTGGGGAGTGCCATCGATGTTGA